>NC_072793.1:169160680-169785680 GCF_028583425.1 Eublepharis macularius | reverse complement strand
CCCGCTAGGCCCGGGTCTCTATTGACAGAGCATTCCACCAGGCTGGAGGCAGGACTGAAAAGGTCCTGGCCCTGGTTGAAGCGAAGCAGGCTTCCTTAGGGCCGAGGACCACCAGTAAACATTTATCTGCTGATCGAAGTGGTCTCTGGGGAACATACAGGGAGAGGCAGTCCCAAAGATATGCCGGTCCCAACCCGCTCAGGGCTTTAAAGGTAAGAACCAACAGCATGACAATATATTCAGTTTTCAATTACCTTCTGTCCTGATTACTACACACATTCTCTAGAGATTTTAATACAAACAGGAAAAAAATTAACACTTACATGAAAATAAAGCATCAGGCCGCAGTGCTACTAAAATTTAGAACTAATCAGGATGGGCCATTAATATTAGACCATTTCATGATGGAATGATTCCCTTTTAAGAATTTTTTTTCCCAAAACAGATTTCTGAAATATGGGAAATAAGCAGGGCAGAGTAAACTCCAGGGCAATGAATGCCGGGAAGAAGGCAATACTGTAGGATGTGGATTTAATTAAAGAGATTTTATATACCTTTCCGTGCCTTTAAGTATTATGCACTTTTACTATCCTCAGGTAGTATTTTGTAGTATTTGTAATGCAACTTGCAAGAAAATGACACTTGAAACAAAGGACCAAAGAAGAATGTGGGTTAAACATGTTAGAACTGAGAATTAACAATACAATGCTTGCTATATGGTAGAGATGCACCAATGCAAAATGTAGCAATAGAAGCTTGTAAAAAAAGATAGAAACTATGTGGCTAAGAGAAAAAAAAGAATTTAGCTGTAAGTTAGTTAGAGTAAAAGAATTGTCCAAGGCTAGCAGGACATTCCAGAAGGGGAAAGATTACTCCCTTCCACGGGACCAGAGGAAGCAACTCTGAATCAAGCCCCACAAGGTTGCAAGAAGCGACAGAGAGGCGCCTTGACTAAGATTGCCAAATGTTACATTGACCAAAGAAATGGGCATTAATGAAAAGTCTATGAGAGAAATGTGTGGGAAAGGAAGGAAGATGTACCAAAAGAGAGACAAGCCAAGGACATATAAGATAAGAAATGAGTATTGGGTAATATTATAATTTTGCTATTGACCTAAGCTGCTTCTTCCAATATTATAATTAACCAAAAGGTATTAATTGCTTTGCACTGCTATTTTAGCTCTGATGAGCTTTGGACACAAGGAGACCTTCTACTCCCTGTGTAACAAGTGCTCCCCCATTGTTTAATAAACAATCATATATTGGTTGTTGTGGGTTTTCCGGGCTGTATTGCCGTGGTCTTGGCATTGTAGTTCCTGACGTTTCGCCAGCAGCTGTGGCTGGCATCTTCAGAGGTGTAGCACCAAAAGACAGAGATCTCTCAGTGTCACAGTGTGGAAAGATGTTGGCAGGTCATTTGTATCTACTCAGGAGGGGTGGGGTTGAGCTGAGTCATCCTGTAAGAGTTTCCCAGGGTGTGGAATGCTAATGGCGGGAGGCTTCACTGTATCCTGAGGAGGTTCTTTTGCATATGGACTTCTTTTCCACACTGTGACACTGAGAGATCTCTGTCTTTTGGTGCTACACTTCTGAAGATGCCAGCCACAGCTGCTGGCGAAACGTCAGGAACTACAATGCCAAGACCACGGCAATACAGCCCGGAAAACCCACAACAACCATCGTTCTCTGGCCGTGAAAGCCTTCGACAATACAATCATATATTGCTTCATTCTACAGGACTTCGTGGTGTGTGTCTCTTATTGTGATTGGCGAAAGGGACACTCAGGGCACAAGTTTGTGCTCAACAATACCGACCAAAAGGCCCCAAACTTATAAGCAGTCCCCAAACTGTTCAGGAGGAGGAAGATGGAGGGAGATGGTCAGGACTCTGCTGGCCCAGACCTGCAGATGGGGCTTCTGGTCTCACTTGTGAACAAAGGAGTCTCCCAGACAAAGGGCCTCACCTGCATCTCCTTCCATAAGAGGAACTCCTCGGCCAGGGCCACAGCCTGGGAGCAGCTCTCAGGGCCGCCTTCACTCACCCAGTGCGGGATCTCCGAGGGCAGGACAGTCAGCAGCTGCTCCAGGATCAAGAGCTCCAGGATCTGCTCCTTGCTGTGCTTCTCCACTCTCAGCCACTCATGGCACATTTCCCGGAGTTGGCAGTAAGCCCCCCGTGGCCCCTCAGCTTCCTGGTAGCAGAAATGCCTGAACTGCTGGCGCTGCTTCTCCCAGCTCAGGACATCCCCTCTCAAGATGGCTGCCTTCACCTTCCCATAATCCTCTCTGTCTCTGACATCCAGACTGTTAAAGGCCTGCTCAGCTGCTCCACTAAGGGCTGGCCGGAGTTGGGTCACTCACTCTTCATTGGGCCACTGACAGGCTTCAGCCATTTGCTCAAAGGAGGCCAGAAAGGCCTTGGCATTCCCCCAGGGAGAAGATTTCTCTGGCAAGTATGGGATTCCAGAGTGAGGGTTTTCCAGTGTCCTGAGGAACTCTTGCCACTGGATTTCCCACTGCGCAAGGGAAAGGGAGTCCTCTGCTGCTGGATGATGCCCTGGAGCTCCTGGTCTCCTTCGAAGGAATCCTCCGATACTCCCAGCCTGGAGGTCATGAGGAGCCATTCCCCTCCCTGCCGGTCCCTCCCCTATTTTCATATCTTGCCATTCCATTTTCATGCTGGGAAATTGCTTCGTGATCTTTTTCCTACAACAAATTGTATAAATAAATTACAGTGTTCAAGACTCAAGATTCCTTCTGTAAAAAAGAGACAAACAAAAACGGAAAGAACAGATGAAAGTAGCATTGTGTCCTCTATTTGTGTCTGGACTTGTCAGATGCATAAGTTATAGGTAAATCTACATCAGTATTATTTTACATACATTATGTGTTAAATGAATTTGTTAAATTCTTATTTTAAACTTTGGAATTTGTTTTGAGGGATAGAATCACATGTTTCCCCCTCATCTGTCCTGTATTAACACATCACTCTTCTAAAGAGCAGTGAATTCTCCACATCAGCAAGCACGTGCTTTCCCAACAGAGCCTCCCATGTAGCTACCTGGAGCCTTTTCCAAACATGTTATTTGGGTTGGCTTCAGATGGTGGTCCCTAGTATTGAACTGGAGACTCCTGGACTCAAGGCAGATACTTAATCACTGAACTGTGGCCCAGCCACACCTCCACCCCAATGAAATCTCCTCATCCCAATCCAAGCTCCTCCTACAGAGGACAGCACAAAAGAAGATGGAGTTCCATGATCAATCAAGGCAGCATATCTGTATAGATGAAAATACACAGAGAGAGGGCAAGTGTGTATCAGTGGGCACTTCATGCTGATGCACATGTTATTTTCTTGGGCCCAGTAAGGGATAATTGGAAATGTGTGGGGTTGTTAGATAAAAAATATCGTATGGAGAAAACGGTTTTCTTTTTTCAGACTGAACAGAGAAATTGAGTTAAGTCCACAATAGGAACATATTATTTTCTTAGATTTTTCAGCAAATGCATGAGGTCCTTCCCTTCCCCACTCCCCCTTACATGATTGATGCTACATCTTTGTTTTGATCACAGATTTGTTGTTTGTTATTTTCAAATTTTATTTTATGTCCTCCTATTTTCCAATGAACAAAAACAAGTTGTTACGAGCCCTTTCAGTTAGATTTTGCCTTTAACCCTTTTCTCCTTTTACACCATCTGGGTAGATTGCTACCACCAGGAATTATATTGCAGCTAGAGAGGGGTGAGTTTGGGAAAGGGGAAAGTTAGATCCCTAAAATTATACTTTTCATATTTTTATTTATTCAAGGATAATACTGAAACTTTGCAACTGCTGTTTGGCTAAAAATTCTGTTAAAAGATGTCTGCAAAAGCAAATGCTGTTTCAAAGAAACGAAGGATTGCAGATAAGCACTGTGTCTTTAATGACAAATGGACTACTATGTCTTTGTTTTAAACAAAGATAAAGCACTTTGCCTGATATACTTGAAACTGTCTATTAAAGGAGTACACTGTTAGAAGGCACTTTGAATCCTGTCACAAGAGCTACTCAATATATTGAGAGGTGTGAGTGAACAAGATAAATTCTCTTTTTAAAAATCAATGTTTTTGCTGCAAAATAGTTTTAGAAAGCACACTGAAGAGAAACTGTCTACCATGAGGGCCAGCTATCATGTTGCTAAATGTCTTGCTAAGAATGGTAGGCCATTCACTGGTGGTGATTTGTTAAAAAGTGCATGGTTAAAGCAATGGAGGAAATGTGCCCTGATAAGGGCCGTCGTCACACGGGCCCTTATTTTGTCAGTTTTGCACTAGAAATCATTTCTTTTATCATTATTAGAACACATTCTCCCATGTTTTGACGACTGCTTGAGCTTCCAGTCAGTCACATTAAAAGGGGAAAAGCGCAATTTGACGGTCAGTCAAAGTGCCTCCAGAAACGGGGCCCTAAAAATCCCGCCCCCTTTAAAAAATTTTTTTTCGCATCTTTGCGTTATATCACTCTTCTATTATAATGTTGTGCTGGGCCAACCCAAAAGCCAACCATGGTAGGTGGCAGAGGTTTCCCACCCATGGCAGAATAGTGTTATAGCGCTATAAGGCTGACTTTTTTAAAAAAATTACTTTGAGGCTTAATTGCGGGTCGCACTGGGGCTTGTGGGAGTGTAGGGCAGGAGAATCAGTGTTAGGTGAGATAGATGATCAGGGAGAGTGAGCATTTTGGTGTTGCAAAGCATTCATAGTAGATCCAGGGCATTCACATGGCAGTGGATAAAGACAACATAAAGAGTCACAAAGCATGAGTTGGGGAGAATGGCAAAATTGCAAGAGAGCCGGAATAAGGTGAGAATTCAGCGGGAGATGGTGCTAGTTTGACGCTAAATTTATGGCCGTGTGATGACGGCCAAGGTATCTTGTGTTAGTTGTGTCAGTTTATCAGCATCTACAATCACCAGGTGTGTTGAAGAAGAGCCGCATATGTCACTGATTGACAAGGCAAATAGTTTTGATTTTTTTCTTTGGCATTAGATGAGGGCAATGACACTGCTCAACTATTAATATTTATCAGGGGGATAAATTCCAGCTTCAAAATTACTGCAGAGTTTGAAAGGCACTGCAGCGGCAGAATACATATTCTTGAAGGTGTGTGAATCAGTAGAACATCTTGGTCTGATGGGGCAAGAAATATGGTGGGAACTAAAGCTGGTACTGATGCAAGAATCAATGAAGAGATTTCACTGCATGATCCATCAGCAAGCCTTCTGCAGTGAGATTCTTCAGTGGGAAAGCATGATGCTTGCTGTTGTATCCAGCATTAATTACATCAGGCATCATGGCCTTACTCATCATCGGTTTCAAAATTTTCTCTGAGATAGATGCAGAATATGGAGACATATTGTACCATGCAGGTGGCTTAGTAGAGGCAAAGTCCTTTTTTTCAATCTTCACCAAGAAGTTGATGTCTTTCTCAAGGAGAAAAGAGATCAACAAGTACTTTCTGACCCTGGATGAATTTTTGATATGGCTTTCTTACCTGAGATCACAGAGTATCTGAACACATTGAATAAGGTTGCAGAGAAAAAAGAAAGCTTGTGTGTGATATGTATCCCTGAACGGAAAGCTTTTGAAGCAAAACTGAACATTTGAGTGAAGCAAGTTATTGAAAGTAACGTTTCAAACTTCTCATGCTGCAATGAACTAAAATTTGAGAAAAATGTGAATTTACAGTGCCATGTTGAAGGACATGACAAAGCACTGAACCTATTGTAGGTGGGATTCCAATTCACTGATTGCCATAAGCACAGAAAGGAAATAAGAATGTTTCAAAATCCATTTGAAGTAGCACCAGAAGATGCAAGTAACTTTTTTCAGATGGAACTAATTGATTTGCCAGCTGGTGATCATCTCAGAGACAACGACAAAGAAAATAGTCTGTTCAATTTCTATTGTAGCTTACCAGATAAATTTATAAACCTAAAGATATTTGCTGCAGGCATGTTTACAGTCTTTGGCACCACATACATCTGTTAACAAACTTTTTCCAAGATGAAAATTGTGAAATCCAAGCATAGCTCAAAACTTACAGATGAATATTTACATGACATTTTAAGGGTGTCGGACATTAGTGCCTTGGCTATCAGAAAACAGCCACAAAAATTACACTGACTACTAGGTAAGCATGTGTAGCTAGATAAAAGGATTCAACAGTAAAATATTGTTCCAAAATACATTGCATTCAAGTTAACATTACTTCATTGACCTCTGAATGTTGACTGTCGATCTAAATAGGTAGCTTAATGATTTTGTTACATTTTGATTTAAGCTGTGGCTCTCTTTAGGCACTGAGCACTGTAATGTGGTCCCTGTGTGCTAAAGGAGTATTATTTTATGTGCTCACTGCCCGCTAAATTATACTTAATGGGTTTGCTGCAGTGCTTCTCCAAATAAAAGTCAGTACAGAAAAGCTATTTTTATTGTCTTCCCTTCCCCATCAGCCTCCTTCAACACCTAAGTTACTCTTAGCAGAGTTAACATTGGGGTGTGTGAAGAGGCTGGAGGAAATGGAGATGCAGGAGAGAGACATTAAGGTAGGAAGCCCCCGTGTTGTGGTTGTTAGAGTGTTGGACTGGAATCTGGGGAAGACGGGTCCAGATCTCCACTCTGCCATGGAAGCTTGCTGGTGACAACAGGACTGTCACTCCCCCCCCCCCCCAAAAAAAAGGACTGTCACTCCCTCTCAGCCTAACCTACCTCACAGGATTGTTGTGAGGATTAACTGGAGGAGAAGAGAATGGTATAAGCCTCTGAGTCTCTTTGGGGAGAAAGCCAGGGTATAAAACAAATAAAGTGTAAAGTTTTACACTTTCAATGCCTAGACATTATTTCCAACACTAAAAATCAATCCCTCTTTAAAAAACTACCTCACGGTTTTGTCAACCACGTTCTAAGTGATAAAACCCAGTTCCCTTCTTCCTGCCAGATGAGCCCATAGGAAGTGCCACAGTACATGGGGATAGTCAAGTTGCTCCTCCGTTTCAGCTGGACTTGGGTTAGTCTCATTGTTCCCCACGATGATGGAGGTGATAGATTTGTGAGTACCATGAAGATGGTGGCCTCTGGGAGTAATATTTGTGTGGCCTCCAGACAGAAGAATCCAGACATTCTGACTTTACCACTATGCTGTACCAAGAATATTGGCTACTCCTCCTTGCACAACTTACACTGAGGAAAGCCAATGTGCTAATTTATTACGGGACTCTGATTCAATGCTTTTGCTGCCACTCTTGCTAAACCACGAAGAAAAAGAATCACGGCAAGTGACTAAACACGCAAGGATACTTCTATCCACCATGAAAAACTAAACAATGAAAAGTTCTATCAAAAAGTATGGACAGTTTATGAAATACGTACAAACAGTTAAATAATTTGTATATCTTAAACAAGCATTAATCCATACAACACTTAAAGAGCCATGTCACAATACCAGAAAACCATCATTGCAACTTATGATGAAAACGCTTGATTCCAAAGCTTACAATAAACAAAATATTATTCCAAACAAGGTTATCCAAATCCAAAGATGAAGACTCCAAGGTTATGTAAAGTTCATTGTTGGGACCTGGCAACCCTAGTGCAGGTTGGAATGAAAAATCAAAATGGTGGTTGAGTGGAGAACAAGCAAATAAGAATGGGTGATTGAAACAATGAGCATGGCAGGGGGGAAACAGAGGCAGAGAGGAGTGAAGGGAAGGTAGAAGCCAGAGCAAGAGGAGGGGAAGCAGGGGCTAGCAGAGGAGACAATAGGATTTCCTTTCACCGCGAGTCCTCACTGGCTGTTCTGTGGTCTATTTATGTATATAGATGTGTATGCCGAACAGTGAGGAGGATTGTATTGTACAAGTATCTGTTTCATGTTTTATGTTAAAGGTAAAGGTCATCCCCTGTGCAAGCACCGAGTCATTACTAACCCATGGGGTGACATCACATCACAATATTTTCTTGGCAGACTTCTGTTATGGGGTGGTTTACCATTGCCTTCCCCAGTCATCTGCACTTTACTCCCAGGAAACTGGGTACTCATTTTACCGACCTCAGAAGAATGGAAGGCTGAGTCAACCTTGAGTGAGCTATCTGAACCCAGCTTTCGCCAGGATTGAACTCAGGTCATGAGCAGAGCTTGGGCTGCAGTACTGCAGCTTACTACTCTGTGCCACAGGGCTCCATGTATGTTTTATGTTAGTTACAAGATAATGGAATCTGGAGTAGCTCCAACCCAGGTTTCACTTACAACCGTGTAAGCTGGCTGAAAAAGAGTTGTGAAGGACTGTTAGGCCTTTTCTGCTGTCTGCTGAATGAAGCTTTTCTGTGTTGATTCAAGGAGACCTTCTGCATATTCCTGAATGAGTGCGGAATCTTAAAGGGATCCTTTTCATTCACTGGATGATGGGCTCTAGAATACCAGTGCTGTAAGGCAAAATCAAAGGAAGGTCTTGGCCTCGTGCTCCAGAAGCCCCAATAATGTCACTTCAGGGTTGAAAACAGAGGAGACAGCATTAGCCCACAGAGCACAACTGTTTCACAGAGCCTGCAAATTCACAAGTAAATCCCTTGGGGTCCAGTGGGTCTGTCATATATCGCAAGGCAGTTATTGGGCTTGTGTCTTGATTTTACTTCATTTATACCCACCCTTTCTCTCCAATGGAGCTCCAAAACAGCTTGCATAATTCTCTGCCATTTCCCCTCACAACAACCCTGTGAGGCAGGTTAGACTGAGAGTGTGTGACAGGCCCCCCCAAAGAAGGCCCCTATCCACCTCCAATCTCCATTATTCCTTATGGAGAAAACGAGGGGGGTTTCTAGGTGGCTGGGGTGGCATTTGCAAGCAAAATGAAGAAAAGTGGCTAAGGATCCTCTTCTAACCCTCCACCCATAACCACCCAAGTTTCAGGAAGATTGCTCTTTGGGAGGTAATGTTATGGCCCCCCCAAAGGTGACCCTATCCTTCAATTTAAATCCCTGCATGGTTTGTTTATATGGTTTGTTTATCCCTGCATGGTTTGTTTACATGGTTTGTTTATATGGTCGACTGGAATCTGTGGTTGATTTTAACATGTGAAATATGAGATGAGCTTATCCCACTAGCTGAGCAGCTATGTAGTTTCTCCTCATGTGGACTGTCTGATGTTGATAAAGGTGATATTTTTGACTGAATTTCTTTCCACACTCTAAGCACTCAAAAGGTTTCTCCCCTGTGTGGATTCTTTGATGTCGCTGAAGATCTCCACTACAGTTGAATTTCTTTCCACACTCTGAGCACTCAAAAGGTTTCTCCCCTGTGTGGATTCTTTGATGTCGCTGAAGAACTCCACTACAGTTGAATTTCTTTCCACACACTGAGCATTCAAAAGGTTTCTCCCCTGTGTGGATTCTTTGATGTCGCTGAAGATGGCAACGCTGACTGAATTTCTTTCCACACTCTGAGCATTCAAAACGTTTCTCCCCTGTGTGAGTTCTTAAGTGCTTATGAAGATTTTCATTCTGACTGAATTTCTTTCTGCACTCTGAGCATTCAAATGGTTTTTCCCCAGTGTGGGTTCTTTTATGCTGTTGAAGATTTCGGTTACAGGTGAAGCTCTTTCCACACTCTAAACATTCAAAAAGCTTCTCCCCTGTGTGGGTTCTTTTATGCCGTTGAAGATTTCTGTTACAAGTGAAGCTCTTTCCACACTCCAAGCATTTATGGGTCTTCTTTCCATTGTGCTTTCGCAAATGAATATTATATCGCGTTTGATCTGAGAAGTTCATTCCACACTTCAAGCACTTGTATGTTTCCTCCAACATGTGACTTTCTTCACAGAAATCCTCTCTTTTGCAAGGAATATGTTTATCCCTCTTCTCTGTTGTGTGGCTTCCCTCTGGCCTCTTGGGTCCTCCTAGATTCCTGAAGTTTCCTTCCAGCTCATCATCCTTTGCTTTATCTTGGGATGACTGAAGCCAATCCTCATCGTCCTCGTTCTCCTGACGATCCCCTGCTGGAATAAAGAGAGAGACCCCATTAGTATCTAGGCAAGGAGGGTTGATCTGCACTTGAAGTTCTCTCCACATTAAGAACATTTCCATGGCTTCTTCCTGATGTATGCTGAAGTGCACATTCATGGAAACTTTGTAAGGTCACTAAAGCCTGCTGCATCAGAGAAGTTTGGGTTGCACTCTGATCATTTATACGGCTCCTCACCTGAGTGAATCCTCTGATGTGAAGCAAGGGCTGATCTCCAACTGAAGCCTTTTCCACACTCTAAGCAACTATATGGTTTCTCTCCTGAGGGAATGTCTAGATGGGAAAGAACATTCATGCTCTGAATGAAAGTCGTTCCAGATGCCATACTTTCATTTTCATGCCCTTCTCTCCTTCTCTTTTGGGGAGATCCTTCTGCTTGGACTAGGATTTCATGGAATTCCCCTCCTTGGCAAGGAACGGGCTTATCCCTCATCTTCTCTGCATGGCTTTCCTCCTGCCTTGGTGGCTGAGTTCGGATCCTGAGGTTTCCGTTAGACTCTTCGTTCTTGCCCTTATTCAATGAGAATCCCTGAAATTCCTCAACCGTCTCTTCTACAGCTCCTGCTGGAACAAAGAGAAAGGTACAATCAGCAACCACGCAAGAAGCCAAGCCACATCTCAGGTATTCCTGATTAAGGAACTTCTTCTTTTCCTTGTAGGAGAAGGATTCCACAAGCAGAGTCCTTTGTGTCATGTATACGGGGTGTTAGAGGGGAATTCAACTGACTTGTTCCAAATCAATAGCAGTGATGTCTCTTTTTCATGGTCACTATAGATAAAATACTTAGCAGCCCAAGTAGTCTAGTTATGTCAATGCCTGCTTCTTAACCATAGTGGAATTTTCCTCACTAACTCCTTAGTTTTACTTGTAGCCTCCCATTGCGGCAAATCTTTGACCATGAACTTAGGGCAAGCATCTTGTAAAGATATAAAAAATAATTGCCAGGCCTTTTTTCTGTAGAACCTGCCTCCTCTATTTTTTTGGCTTGTAGCTTCTCCAGCGAGTGCTGAATAACCCAATTGAGGTCTAGCTTGCTTTTATTTGTTACTAGCAACAAAGCCCGTTGTGGGAAAAAATACAATGGGCTCTAGAAAGGGGAGGGCAGATAGGCAGGAATTCCCTCCTCCTCCATCACAGATCCTGGCTGGTGAAGGAGGGAGTGGGCATTGCCAGCTGCTCCACACGTGATCTTGGCCACATGAAGTAAGGGCTTTGCCACCTTCTCTACTCCTAATACCAGCTGTGTTGTGGCAGGGGTGGGCATTGCCACCTGCTCCGCTCCTAATACCAACTGGCTTAAGGCGGTGGTGGGCATGGCTGCCTGCTCAATGACTTACTCCGGTAGATTGAAGGGGATGGGCATTGCCACTTGCCTTATCCTGGCTAGGAGGAGGGAAGAAGGGTATTGCCTCCTGCTCTGCACTTGGTCCCAGCCAGGTGAAAGCATGGGGTGGGCATTGCCACCTGCTCCACTCCTGATCCCAATTGGATGATGGCCGGAGCAGGCACTGCCACCTGCTCCGCTCCTGATCCAAGCAAGGTGAAGGGAGCGGGCATTGCATCTGATCTGCTCCTGATCCCATCTAGGTGAAGGGGGACAGTCAAGTCCACTTGCTCTGCTACTAATACCAACTGGGTTATGGTGTGTGTGTATTGCCACCTGCTCTGCTACTACCAGCTGTGTCAAGGTGAGGGGTGGGCATTGCCACCTACTCTGCTCCTAATACCAGATGGGTGAAGGGTGTCTAGGTATTGCCACTTGCTCTGCTCCTGATTCTGGTAGGTTGAAGGGAGATGGACATTGCTGCCTGCTTGGCGCCTGTTTCCGGCAGGGTGAAGATGGGGAGGGCATTGTTGCCTGCTCACTGCCTTCTTCCCATAGATTGAAGGAGGTGGGCATTGCACCTTGTCTGGCTCCTTATGCCTTCTACCCGTAGATTGAAGGAGGCAGGTATTGCCCCCTGCCCGGCTCCTTATCCTGGATGGGTGAAGGGAAGAAGGGCATTGTCTCCTGCTCTGCACCTGATACCAACTGGGTGTTGGCAGGGTAAGCATTGTCACTTGCTCCCCTCTTGATCCCAGCCGGGTGAAGTGGGGCAGGCATTGCCACCTGCTTCATTCGTGATCCCAACTGGGTGTTGGTGGGGGAGGGCATTGCCACCTTCTCTACTCCTAATACCAGCTGGGTTAAGGTGGGGTGGGAATTGCCAGGGGTGGACATTGCCACCTTCTCCGCTTCTAATACCAGCTGGATAAGGCAAGGGTCAGGCATTGCCATCTGCTGTGCTCCTAATACCGCATGGGTGAAGGCAGGGGATGGACATTGCAACTTGCCTCGCTCCTAATACCAGCAAGGTTAAGGTGGGTGGTGGCCACCACCTGCTTTGCTCAAAATACCAGCTGGGTTAAGGCATTGGATGGGCATTGTCACCTACTCCTCTCAATACCAGCTGGGTTAAGGTGAGGGTGGGCATTGTCACCTGCTCTGCTCCTAATATTAGCTGGCTTAAGGTGGGGGGTGGGAATTGCCGGGGGTGGGTATTACCACCTGCTTGACTTCTAATACCAGCTGGGTAAGAGGGGGTGGGCATTCCCACCTATTCAACAGCTGATCCAAGCTGGCTGAAGGGGGGGTAGGCATTGCCACCTGCTCCGTTCCTTATATTAGCTGGGTTAAGGGGGGGGTAGGAATTGCTAGGGGTGGGCATTGCCACCTGTCCTGCTCCTAATACCAGTTGGGTTGAAGTGTGTGTGGGGGTATTACCACCTGCTGCGTTCCTAATACCAGCTGGGTTAAGGCATTGGATGGACATTGCCACCTGCTCTGCTGCTAATATCAGCTAGGTTAAGGCGGGGGTGGGCATTGTCACCCATTCTGCTCCTAATATTAGCTGGCTTAAGGTGGGGGGTGGGAATTGCTAGGGTGGGTATTACCACCTGCTCCACTTCTAATACCAGCTGGGTAAGGTGGGGGGGCCGGCATTGCCACCTATTCCACACCTGATCCAAGCTGGCTGAAGGAGGGTGGGCATTGCCACCTTCTCTGCTCTTTATACCAGCTGGGTTAAGATTATGGGTGGGAATTTCCACCTGCTCCACTCCTAATACCAGCTGGGTGAAGACGGGGGGCAGGCTTTGCCACCTGCTCCGCTCCTAATACCAGCTGGGTTAAGGCATTGGACGGGCTTTGCCACCTGCTCCGCTCCTAATATTGGCTGGGTTAAGGTGAGGGGTGAGTATTGCCACCTGCTCCTAATAACAACTGAGTGAAAGCAGGGGACTGGTATTGCCACCTGTTCCCCTCCCGATCCCAGTCTGGCTTTCCTGCAACAGCACGTTTTCTGTAGTGACATGGGTTCTTACCAGACTTTCCATCCACAGCTGTGCTCTCTGGTGGTGCACCAGGGTATAAAGTGAGTTGTCTGAAACACGCTTACTCAATTATATAGTAGGATTCCTCCACAACATCCCCCCAAACTGAGCAGCTTCTTGAACCTTTTACCCAGCCTGGCCTTTCAGTACAGCACAATTTAAATTCTCTATTTGTGTCCCCCCAAAACGGTACGTTCAGAAAAAAGGAGTTAGGAATCCTTCCCCTGCCCTTTGTATTTCACTTGCTGCTCAGACCTTGATTTTCTGCTATCAATGATTTAATACAAGAAGTTGTCATAAAATCCAGTCCTGCATCTGTACAGACAGCTTCCCCATAGTTTTCAGCCTCCAAAAACACCCATTCTGTGGGGCAAGGAGCCAGGACTGAGCGAACACCACGGTTCAAAGAGGACCCTCATGGTTTTTGGAAGGTTTGTCAATTGTTGGCAGCACTGAAGGCACCTCGCTGACCACTGTAGGAAAGACTTGATGGGCCTTTGATTCTTAAGCTACCAGCCCGTTTCCTGAACTATCCTGTATCTAAGATTACTGCACTGCTGAAATGGATCAAAAAGCCACTGCCAAGCTCAGCCCCAGAAGGACCTTCTGAGGGGCCCAGATCTCAGGTCCTAGAAGCCCCCCCCCCAACTCCCTCCTCACCTAGTGGGCTGGCTTCTCCATCCTCTTCTTCCTTGAGCCCCAGCGTGAGCTGCCTCTGCTCAATCTCAGACGGATCCTGGCCTGCCTTGGAGCCCCTCCCAGATGCCTCCTCCAAGGGCACCTGCGACAGCAGAGAGGGACCCTTTCAGGGCAGAGCAACAAAGGGGAGGGGGCAGACAGAGGGGAGGGTCCTGTGCCCCACCCTGACCGTAGCCACTACGTTGGTATGTAACAGGGAGAAATCAAGGAAGAATTGCCTGAAAGATTATAGAAACCTCTGAGCACCACATTTCAAAAAAAAAAACAAAAACCTGAACCAGCCTGGTTCATTGGAGGTCACCCAGGAGGAAAAAAAGTTTAGCCTGATAATCTATTCAGTGTCCAATTACCTTCTATCCTCATTCCTGCATACATTTTCTAGAGATTTTAATATAAACAAAAAGTAAAAAGAAAACACTTACATGAAAATAAGAATCAGGCTGCAGGTGCTACCAATATTTAGAACTACTCAGGATGGGCTATTAATATGAATTAGACTCTTTTAGGATGGACTGATTCTCTTTTAAGATTTTTTTTTTCCAAAATAGAATTCCGAAACTTGGGAAATAAGCAGGGCAGAGCAAACTCCAGGGCAATGAATGCCGAGAAGAAGGCAACACCACCCGAAAAGGCCCCGAACTTATCAGCAGACCCCAAACTGTTCAGGAGGAGCGAGAGGGGAGGAGATCGTCAGGACTCTCCTGGCCCAGACCTGCGCATGGGGCTTCCGGTGTCACTCCCGCACAAAGGAGCCTCCCAGACAAAGGGCCTCACCTGCGTCTCCTGCTGTAAGAGGAACTCTTCAGCCAGGGCCACTGCCTGGGAGCAGCTCTCAGGGCCGCCTTCGCTCACCCAGCTCCGGATCTCCGGGGGCAGGACAGTCAGCAGCTGCTCCAGGATCAAGAGCTCCAGGATCTGCTCCTTGCTATGCTTCTCCACTCTTAGCCACCCACGGCACATTTCCTGGAGTTGGCTGTAAGCCCCCCGTGGCCCCTCGGCCTCCTGGTAGCAGAAACGCCTGAACTGCTGGCGCTGCTTCTCCCGGATTAGCACATCTGCTCTCAAGATGGCTGCTTTCACCTTCCCATAATCCTCTCTGTTTCTGACATCCATCCTGTTAAAGGCCTGCTCAGCTTCTCCACTAAGGGCTGGCTGGAGTCGGGTCACCCACTCTTCCTGGGGCCACTGACAGGCTTCAGCCACTTGCTCAAAGGAGGCCAGAAAGGCCTTGGCATCATCCCAGGGAGAAGGTTTTGCTGGCAAGTGTGGGCTTCCCCATCCAGAGTGAGGGTTTTCCAGTGTCCTGAGGAACTCTTGCCACTGGATTTCCCACTGCGCAAGGGAAAGGGAGCCCTCTGCTGCTGGATGATGCCCTGGAGCTCCTGGCCTCCTTCGAAGGAATCCTCCGATACTCCCAGCCTGGAGGTCATGAGGAGCCATTCCCCTCCCTGCCGGTCCCTCCCCTATTTTCATATCTTGCCATTCCATTTTCATGTTGGGGATTTGCTCTGTGATCTTTTATCAACAACAAACTGTAGAAATGAATTACAGTGTTCAAGACTCAGATTCTTTCTGTAAGAAAGAGACAGAAGCAGAAACGGAAAGAACAAATAAAAGTGGTATTGTGTTCTCTGTTTGTATTTTGACTTGTCACATACTTAAGTTATAGGTAAAGTTACCTCAGTATGATTTTACATACGTAATTTGTTAAATCAATACATTTAAATTCTTATTTAAAAGTTTTGAACTTTTTTTAAAGGACAGAATCGGAAGTTTTCTCCTGATCTGTCCTGTATTAACACATAACTCGTGTAAAGAGCAGTGAATTCACCACATTAGCAAGCACATGCATTCCCCACAGAGGCTCCCATGAAGCATCTTTATACCTTCAGGCCATCAACCCCACCCCTGCCTGATCCAACCAGCGGTGGTTTCTGGAGCCTTTCCCAACCATGTTATTCCAACCAGCAGTGGGCTGCCCCACCTCTTGCCATCACTGATTCATGCGCATGATGCCCATGTCCATAGCAAGTGCACATGTGTAGGTTCTGTCCCTGTAATTGGGAACACTGCTTTCTTAACTTTCTCAGTCACCCAGAGGCATCTTGCAGTCGAGGGACTGTGTTCACAGCCAGATGATTGTGCATAGGTGGGGGAGAAGGCAGAACCCTCACGCCCAGTCTCCCCTTGATGCATGTTGATCCAGCATGCTTATGGCCGTGTGGAGAAGGCTAAGAATTGCTCAGGTCACTGAGTCAGTTCACAGGGCTCACAGGGAAGAGATGAGCAAGCCCCAGCCAGTCTGCTCAGGCACACACCTCCACAGGCCCAAAGTCTCCTGGGAAAATGGCACTTCCCAGTAGACTGGAATCTCTAGGACAGAAGTATCACCTACACACTAAAACACACCTGAAGATTCAGAAGACAACCTTTCTCTCAGCCATAAGAACAGCCCCACCCCCAAATGTACAAACAACAGAATTAATTCTTCTTTCGAAGAAAACAGATGATGCAATGCCCTATTGCATTGTTTATAGTGTGTCCGAGCCATGGACTGTACTAATTTGTGCTTTGTTGGGAATCCTATGCGTAATCTGCCTTGAGTCTTAGGGAGCCAGCAGGGAGTACTGGGCCGATTCCAGACGGCCCCCCGCCTCGCGAAACGTCGTGCGTCGTCGCGCGTCGTTCTGTGCGACGACGCGCGATGTTTCGCGAGGCGGGGGGCCGTCTGGAATCGGCCCTGGTTAGAGTGTCAGACTATGGTCTGGGAGACACAGGTTCAAACCCCCGCTCTGCCATGGAAGCTCGCTGGGTGACCTCAGGCCAGTCACACCCTCTCAACATAACCCACCCCACAAGCTTGTAGTGAGGAAAACTGGAGGAGAGGAGAATGATGTAAGCTGATTTGGGACCCCATTGGGGAGAAAGATGGGGTTATAAAGAAAATAATGAAAAATATAATTTAATAATTAAAAGGCGAAATAAGTGAAATAAATAGTTACCCCCACCCGCCACCAGACCTCCACGGGGCTTTTAACAGAGGTGGGGATCTCAGTAAAGGTGGAGACCCAAGAGGTTCAGAAGCCCTCCTCTCTCTCAGGCCCAGGCGGGGGCGGGGGGCGGGGGGAGAGTTGTCACCACGGGCCCAGCTCTAGCCCCCATCACAGTCCGATGCCTCCCTTGACAAGCCAGATTTCCTGCCACCCCAAATGCTCATTGCACAAGAGTTGCCAGCCAATCCAGCCCCCTCCGCTCTGGAGGTTTTATCAGAGGTTTTTGAAGTACAGAGCTGCAAAGGAAGCTGTTCCCGGCCTGGAGGGAAACCTGATTCGCCTCTTGCTCCTTGCTTCAGAGCCAACCCAGTCCCTGATTCAAGGGGTCCGGACCAGAACCGCCCTCCCTCCTTAGGAGCAGAGAAGGGGCCGGCCTGACCCCCTCCTTCCCGGCCCAGCTCTGCACGTGGGACCCAGAAGGATGGCCCTGCGAGGCCTGCCGGAGCTTCTCCTTTCCCGCCCGCCGCTCTTTACCTTTCCAGGCATGCCCCCGTCCGGCTCCAGCCTCAGTCCTGCCGCTCTCCTCCAAGCAAACCCCCAGCCCAAAAGCAGGAAGTTGGAGGGCTTCAATCTCTCTCCCTTCCTTTTGCAACCTCTCTAGAAATTGAAACTCTGTCACTTTAACCCTCTTCAATCCCAATCCTTAGAGGCAAAGACGGAGGTAGTGTCCTTATTTTAACGCCCGTGGCTTAATATTATTTTAGAGTTGGGAGAAACGTGACTTTCTTATAGGCCTCACCAAGACACTCCCGTCTTATCCCAGATGAAAGGATTAGCTAGTATCACTTTGCTTCTGCTCAGAGACCAGAGGGAAAGGAGGGTGAAGAGACCTGTCCAGGATCTGAGGCTCAGCCCCAGGACTTACTGGGAGGAGGGGACGAGAGGCAGCCGGGAGACAGCTACCCAGCGCCCCCCTCCCCTCCTGTCGAACACCCAGGGCCCGAACATGCTGGAAACAGAGGTGGGGAAAGAAGCACCCAAGCCTCAGAGGATCAGGTGGGGCAGGTGGAAGCCACAGGTGTGGCTGCCCAGAGCACACAACAAAGCAGCCTCAAGTGTTGCTGCCTAGGACAGCAAGGACCATGGCTAGAGGGCTAGGGGTGTGGCTGGCAAGTGGAGCCTGGAATGGGTGAAGGGATCTAAGGGAGGTCCACCCACAGAAGAGAGAGTCGGTGTAAGCGTGAGAGTGAGAGGAGGAGGAGGATATTCAGTATGGAAGGGAGTTGGAGAGGAGACAGTAGGCAGGCAAGGCGGAGGAGTGGACGAGAGGGTGAGGTATACTCCCTTTCTGGCCGTTGTCCAGAAACCTGCCCCAAGCCTACAGGAGGCCTCACAGAAGCCCTTGACAGAAGCTAAGGCAGCCCAAGCAGCTGTGTCCCAACCGGGATAGGGCAAGACCACTTACAGAGCCCATGTGCAGTGCTAGGGTACCCAGCACAGCAATGACCCAGACAGGGCTGGGTGGGGATGATGCCCAAGGGCACTCAATAGGTGGCCTGACTATATGGGACCTGGTTGGTTTGCCAACCAACCAAGGGAAAACTGTTCTGTCCCTTGAATGGAGGCCTGATGTGTGGAAAAGGAAAGCTTAACTTTTTCCTAGGCTGGAAGTGAATTATCAGCTGATAAATGTACACATCAAAGGGATGTGAAGAGACAGCTAGAGAGTCCACTTTAGAAGTTGGCAACCCATATGCAGGAGGAGGGGGGGCTTGTGTTTTGGGGGAATTCATGTCTCAGCTCTCAGGTCACCCCCCCCCCCGCCGCCATGAACACTAGGGGTCTCTGGCCTGCTGCCTTTGCAGTAATGCAGCCTCAGTTTGGAGGAGGGGGTGGGAAATCGGGGTGGGAAATCGGAATCGTTTGGAGGAAATCCTTTAAAAAAATCCTTCTCTACAGGGCTCATTTGAGATGAAGGAGCAGAGCCCTGAAAAGCTCATAACATCCTGGGGTGGGGGTGAGGTGGGGATTAGGTTTATTATTTCTTCCTCCCCCCACTCTCTGTATTCCCACTGTAGTGCACACATACCAAAGGAAAGGAGTATTACGATTCAGGTTAATTTCAACTTCCATCCCTTTCTAAGTGAACCATCCCCCTCAATGTTTCTTTAACTGATACCTGTCCATATTTCTGTCCCCAACTGTCTGTTCTGACATCCTCTAACATTTATCAAAATCCCCCTCCTCATAAGCTCTTTTTCCTGCTAAGGAGTTCTCATGAGATCTTTTAAACTTTTAGGTTCACATCTGATCTGAATTGTGGCACATACCTATCGCCCCTGCAATTCACACAGTTTCATATGTTTTGAGAGGTATAAATATAACCCTTAGAATGCCCCCAATCAAGGGGATAGGTTTCCCTCCTGTTTCTTTACATTTTCATAGCTGTTCACTTCTTAATGTGTGTCTGCTGCTATTCTCCTCTCCATTTATCTTGTGTTGTAATAAAACCTCAAATTTGTGTTTCATTCCTGTTCAATCATTTATGGAAACCATCCACTTTATCTCTGCTATCCCAAATCTTGGACCCTGATCCCTAATAAAGTTATCCTGTTTACATTTGTGTGTACTTTTGACAAGCTCAGAGGAACACTGTCTATATCAAGGGGAATATACATGTAGGCCATTCTGGTTAACAGTGGCAGTGGTACCCTACGGGTTAATTTGCTGCTCTGCAGGAGATAGACCCGGCTGTTAGGGGCGAGATTAAAACATGATGGAAAGTTGGTTCTTACTGGGAGACTACCTTGGTCTCTGATCCCAGTCCGAGTTGTAAATTAGGCCCAGCTTAGAACCTAGAGCTATGAAGGTAAAATAATTTCTTTTCCCCATGCTTAGGGAAGGCACTGATGCAGGGAAAAGCAAAAAAGCACCAGCCATCGCAGGGCAAATTATGGTGCAGGCCTCTCTCCACCAAGGAAATCTTGCAGTATCCCTAGTCCAGCATTCTATAAGATGCCTTGTTCCTGTGAACAAATGAGGTCTGGAGGGAAGAGAAAGGATGAAGGAGAAATAAGCAAGAAGAGTTTAGCATTGGGGTTTTCTGCTTTGAAGACTCCGGGCCAAACTACAAGTGACGAATGACACAGGTTGGACACTTGTCATCTTCCCTCAAGTTTTGATAGGAAATATAGGCACCTTGGTGGAATGTTGGACAAGTGACAGTTGAAAAGTCCGTTGGACAGCAGATGGAGAGCCAAGCTGCAAGACCAGGACGCCTATTATTTCCCATCAAAACTTGAGGGAAGTTGACAAGTGTCCAACCTGTGTCATTTGTCACTTGTAGCTTGGCCCTCAGTAAAGTGGCTTCTTGGTCTAGGGGTCTTGCCTGAAATCTTCCCAGCAACTGATTAGTGTGTGTGGATGGAAAACCTAACTGGCATGGTCCCAGTTGGGTTCCCTGGAGTCTCCAGTGAAATGGGCCAGGCCTGGGCCAAGCAAGAGTGAAAGGCGTTCTGATACCCCGGAGAGCTGCTGCCATTCAGAGCTTCGTACACAAAGCCCAGTTGGAGTCCTTTCCGGATGATCCTTCTCAGCATTTCTCAGTCTAATATATTCCCTGCCTTCCAGAGGATGGTATGAGAAATGCACTGTTGGGATTAGGGCCACCAGCTCTGGGATGGGAAAGTCCAAGAGATTTGGGAGAGGAGGCTGGGGAGGATAGGATTTGGAAGGGAAAGGGCCTCAGTGGAGTATAATGCCATCGAGCCCACCCTCCAAAGCTGCCAGTTCTCCAGAGGAACTGAGTTGTAATTTTGGGAGATCACCAGGCCCCACGTGTAGGCTGGAAACCCCAGCTGGGATTGAAGAGAGAGATAGCTTAGCCTCCATCTCCAGAGGCAGCCTTGTAATGATTTTAAGAAAATGTGTGAATGTGTCTTTAAATGCTTGGTGTGGTACAGATGAAGGGTGGGGGGTGAAAGAGAGGGATGAGTGAATGATATGATTGGTTGATGACTGAGAGCGTGGGTGGAGTGAATGCAGTTTTAGACTGAGAGCGGAACTACAAATGATAAATGGCACAGGTTGGACACTTGTCAGCTTCCCTCAAGTTTTGATGGGAAATGTAGGCATCCTAGTCTTGCAGCTTGGCTCTCTGACTGCTGTCCAATGGACTTTTCAACTGTCACTTGTCCAACATTCCACCAAGCTGCCTACATTTCCCATCAAAACTTGAGGGAAGCTGACAAGTGTCCAATCTGTGCCTTTTGTCACTTGTGGTTCCCCTGAGAGAGTGGAGAGAAAGTATCGAGCCAGGAGAAAGCAGGCAAGCTGTGTGCAGCCTTAGCATGTTTAAGCAATGTTTAAGCATGTCTGTGAAAAATATTAAGTCGGGTTTTAGCAGGCAAGCTGTGTGCAACCTGAGTATTTTTAAGCAAGTCTGAGAAATATTGAGTCAAGAGAAAGCAGGCAAGCTGTGTGCAGCCTGAGCTTGTTTATGTTGTCTGAGAGAAATACAACCTGATGAAAACCTGAACTGGGTGTTTGTGAAAGAACATTCAGTCAGGGAAAAGCAGGCAAACTGTGGGTGTGCCTCAGAAAAGGTCTTACTTGTAATTGAGAGAGAAATTAATATCAAAAGCAGGCAATCTGTTTGTGAAGCCTTAAAGAAGATCTGTGTGACTGGGTTTAAGTAAAGTAACTAAGAATTGAGAATTCTGGTTTCACTCTTTTGAAACCATCAGGTTTTAGAAATAATATGAAACTGATATGCTTCTTATAAAAATAAAAGTTTATGTTTTTATATATATACCCAAGTATCTGCCATTCCTATATACCATTCCTACCCTCAAGGCCACGTAGTACCAAGAAGGAGCCTGATGCTTGGTCACGTTACTAAAGGGGAAATTTAAATAAAATTTCTTGGAATATAATATCCCTGATGGCAGCAATCTACCCAAAGGGTGTAAGAGAAAGATAGGGTCAATACAGCCAACCTCTGAATACCAGTGTAGGGAGGCAGACAGCTGCAGGGGCCTCTATGCCCTGTTTGCCCTCCAGGTGCTGGACTGGATGGACCACTGGTCCGATCCAGCAGGCTTTTCTTATGTTCTGAATGGGACAGCTTCCTATGATGGGAGGAATCACAAAAGAGATGAGCTGCACATGGAAATTCTTTGGAAACAGAGACACAAAGTGTGGAGGGAAGGATTCAGGAATGATCTTGAAGAGAACGGGAGGCCGATGGGGAAGAAACCTTGTGTGTCCCAATCATTTATTTATCTTATTTAGGCTATTTTTATGCCTCCTCTTCAGAGATCTGCTGGAGACAAGGCAGCCTACCATTACAATGTTGCAAACTATAGAAAACAAACCATTGGACAGAAATTAAAATCTATCCATAAAACTGAAGCAGATCATTTAAGGCTTGTAAGCTAAAATTGCATGCATTGAACCTGGGTAAAAACATACATTTTGACCTGGTGCCAGAAGGAAACTAAAATAGGTGTCAAGCAAGCAGTACTGAAGGACTTTGTTCTTGTGTGGTAAACTACCCTTTCATAAGCCTGTAGAAGCCCAAAACAGATCTGCCCAGGATTTCCCAAACATAGTTCAATTAAGGGGAGGAAATTATTTTTTTCTGTACACAGCAGTGAAGCTCAAACTGGAAGAAGTGATTTTTTCCCCCTGTTTGGGGGAGATCTGATCTAATTGGCTCTGTTTTTCCTCTTTTGCCCTGGTAGGAAGAAGATTCTGGGTTTTGTGTGTCTACAGGAAAGGTGAGTTTAGGATAGCTTAATGGGCAAGAATGGGCAGAGGGCAGAAAGCAGGAGATGTGGGAAGAGCTAGGTGAAGAGCGGAGAGACTGAGAATTTCCTAGGTTCACACAAATTCAGCTGTACATCAGGGCACATCCTGAGTAAAGAGGTGGCAGGGAAAGTGCTCTGGGCTGTCTCTTGTAAAGCCCTAGAACCAGAGTGGTGGCAGTCAGTTAAGGCCGCCCTTGCTTGCTCTAGGTCTGAAGGGAGCAGGGGGAAAGGTGTTTGTGGGGATGAAGAAATCTCTGGAAGAGATATTCCATCTGTGGCAAGCCTGCTTAGTTCTGCACCATTCTGTTGATTTGATCAGCCTTTATTGGCATATAAGAAACAAAACAAATAGTCCAGAAGAAAAAAAACAAAATATAATATAAAACAGTTGAAAAATACTTTAAATACTTTAATTACAGAAAAGGAAATTATAGAGGCTATTGAGTCAATGAAAGTGGGGTAAGTGCCAGGTCCTGATGGAATATCAGCAAAATTTTATAAAATATTTAAAAAAGACTGTAAAGGGCAGGTACACCCTCTGGTCCCGTCCTGGGTGCTGCTAACAGCCGCCCTAGGCTCCAAGCAGCACTTAGAGGAGTGAACCTCCCTGTTTCACATGAGACCCACCCTGGGTCTCTGGGTTCTCAGCCTGGAGGATCCTGCACACAGCAGTCAGACACTCAAGCCTTAGGCAAAATAGTTATTTATTAGGTCAATAAAAGCCACAACAGCAATGGCAAATAACAAAAGGAAAAAGACCCAACTCTAACTTGGGCTAACACTAACTAAACAAGTGAGTACCAAGCTCGTCCTGGCTGTCGACTAGCTACCCTTCCCCCGCCCACGCCATTCCTTTATCTTAACGAGGAGGAGGAACAACCTAATCTCGGCACAACCCAGGTGCATTCAATTTGCTATTATCTGCCGTTCTAGACAAAGACCTGGTGCAAGTACTACTAAAGTTGATGAATGAGATACTGGAGAGCAAAGCAATGCCAAAAACATGGAACAAAGCAAATATTTCATTGATCCCAAAGGAGCTACAAGATCTAACAGATGTTAAAAATTACAGACCTATTTCTCTGTTGAACAATGACTATAAAATTTTTGCTAAAATCCTGGTGGAAAGGTTGAAAGGATTTTTGATGGAGTTTGTAGGAGAAGAACAAGCAGGCTTTTTGCCCAACAGGCAAATTAGAGACAACTTGAGAACGATGTTAGACGCCATTGAATACTATGATAAACGAATTGACAAGGAGGTAGGGTTTTTCTTTGTGGATGCAGAGAAAGCCTTTGACAATCTGAATTGGGATTTTATGTTCCAAATAATGGAAGAAATGGGATTAGGCCAAGGATTTATAAATGCCATCAAAGCAATATACAATGACCAAAAAGCGGCACTATGTATAAACAATGATTTGACAAAGAACTTGGAAGTGAGAAAGGGAACTCGACAAGGATGTCCACTTTCACCTTTATTGTTCATTATGGTATTGGAAATATTGTTAAGACAAATAAGAGAAGATGAGAATATCAGAGGTATAAAGCTTAGAGGTTTTTCTTTTAAATTTAGGGCATTTGCAGATGATGTAGTGTTTATAGTGAAAGACCCAATTCAGACGTTGCCAATTTTATTAGAGAAAATTAAAGAATTTGGAGAACTGGCAGGTTTTTATATTAATAAATCAAAGTCGAAATTATTATGTAAAAATATGACCAAGAAGAGACAGGAAGAATTAATGGGCATTATAAAGTGTGAGGTGGTTCATAAAACCAAATATTTGGGTATAGACATTACAATGAAGAATATTGATTTGTATAAAAATAACTATGAAAAACTGGGGACGCAATTGGAAAAAGATATGGTGAAGTGGAATAGATTGAATCTATCACTGATGGAAAGAATATCAGTTGTTAAGATGAATGTGTTACCTAGACTGATGTTCCTATTACAAACTATCCCAATTGTTAAAGAGAAAAAAACAATTTGATAAGTGGCGAAAGAAAATTTTGGATTTTGTCTGGGGTGGGGGGAACCGAGAGTAAAGATGAAAGAACTTTGCGATGGAAAGGAAAGGGGTGGTTTACAATTACCAAATTTAAAGTTATATCATGATGCAGTATGTTTAACAAGGATGAAGGAATGGATGAATTTAGCTAATCAAAAATTGTTAGCTCTAGAAGGTTTCAATAATGCATTTGGATGGCATGCGTATTTATGGTATGAAAAGCATAAAATGGACGGAATGTTCCAGCACCATTATGTAAGAGGGAATATATTTAGGGTTTGGCAAAAATATAAAAAAATTATGGGGGAGAAAAGACCATTGTGGATTGTCCCAGCAGAAGTGATAAGCCCACGTTCAATATATAATGGAGAAGAATGGTTAACATATAAAGAATTATTGTCGGTGGATGGAAATGTCTATACATTGAAGAGTCAAAAAGATCTACCATTTGAATATGGATGGTTACAATATAGACAAATTAATGGTATTTATGAAGTTGATAAAAGGAAGGTGGGCTTCAGGGGGGAAAATTCAGAACTAGAGGAGTTGTTGCTAAGAGAGGGACCAAAGATGATCTCTAAGGTATATAAACTCTTATTGAAATGGGACACAGAAGATGAAGCAGTTAAGACGCAGATGGTAAAATGGGCAATAAATATTAATAGAGAAATAACGATGGAAGTTATGTGGAAAAATACGATAAAAATATCAACATGTGTCAACATAAGAGAAAACTTATAAAATGTTCTATAGATGGTATTTGACACCAAAAAAGTTGACTAATATGAGTAAAGATATGTCAAATAAGTGCTGGAAATGTAAACAACATGAGGGTTGCTTTTACCATATGTGGTGGACATGTAAAAAAGCTAAATCCTTTTGGGCTAAAATTTATGAGAAAATGCTGCAAATTTTGAAGGTCAATCTGAGTAAAAGTCCGGAACTATTACTGTTAGGATTAAATATGGAAAAGATTAATGTTAAAGATAGAACATTGTTATTTTATATGATTGTGGCAGCACGGCTGTTATATGCACAATACTGGAAACAAGAGAAGATACTGGAAAGTGAAGAATGGATTAAAAAACTGTTATACATGGCAGAGATGGATAAAATGACGAGAAAACTGAGAGAACAAACCTCAAAAGAATTTCAAGAAGACTGGCAGAAAATGAAGGATTACTTAGAAACTGAGTGGGATATAAAAGGGAAATTAGTAATCTTTGATAATTACTGAAATATAGATATTAAGTGACTTTACCTGTAATTAAAAAGATAAGATGTAAACTAGATGTAATGATCAGGGACAGAACGGTTCTAGCGCTGCTGGAAGTTAAAATAAAAGGGGGGAGGGAGGGGTGGGGGCATACATTAGTTAAGGGAAGAATAATTAATGTTTTTATATTGAATGTATATGCTAACCTACCAAAAAAAAATTATTAAAAAAACAAAACAAAATATAAAACAGTTGAGTAATATCAACAGTTATTTCTGAAACTTCTCCTGGTGCAGTTTTATAGCAAATTTTAAACACTTTGTTACCTTCTCAATTGTATCAGAGGAGAAATCTTTTAAGAGACAGTAAATCTTGTGGGTATCAGAAAAACCCATCATATTATTTATTTTATTATATCATATTTGTATTCCACCTTCCCCGTGAGCAGACTCAGGGCGGATAACAACATTAAGAACATTTAAAACATTCCATATTAAAACATACAGGGCTTAAATATTTAAATATTTAAATTGGATATCAGCATAAAAAGGACAATAGAAAAGAGCACGCTTATACTGACTCTCTCTCCTTCCCTCTCTACCCCACCCTGTGGGTGGACCTCCCTTAGATCCCTTCACCCATTCCCGGCTCCAGTTGCCTGCTACGCCTCCAGCCCTCTAGCCATGGCCCTTGCTGTCCTAGGCAGTAGCACTAGAAGCTGCTTTGCTGTCTGCTCCGGGCAGCCACACCTGTGCCTTCTTTGCTGGCTGCCAGGCTTTCTTTGCTGATTGCCTCAGGCAGCCTCATCTGTGGTTGTTTTGCTCCCAGCCTCACCTAGTCCTTGTTAATCCCTTCTAGCCTGCTTGTAGGTTGGGGTGTGGCCCTGTGCTGCCTTTGCTCCACTGTAGGTGAGGTTGCTGGCTTGCTTGCTTGCTGTTGGCTGGCTGGCTGTTCCTGTGCCTTCTCCCTCTAGTCTACTCCCCTCCTGGCTGTCCTCTCTCTCTCTCTCTCTCTCTCTCTCTCTCTGCCTGGGATCCTAGACCCCCACCAGAGGGTGGGGTGTTCGGGGCCTGGGTGTCCGACGGGGCGACTGGGTAGCTGTCCCCCAGCTGCCTCCCATCCCCTCCTTCCAGTAAGTCCTGGGGCTGAGCCTCAGATCCTGGACAAGTCCCTTCACCCTCCTTTCCCTCTGGCCTCTGAGCATAAGCAAAGTAATGCCAGATAATCCTTTCATCTCTGGGATAAGACAGGAGTATCTTGGTGGGGCCTGTAAGAAAGTCACATTTCTCCCAACTCTTTCTAAAATAATATTAAGCCATGAGCATTAAAATAAGGACACCACCTCCGTCTTTGCCTCTAAGGATTGGAGAGGGTTACAGTGACAAAGTTTCAATTTCTAGAGAGGTTGCAAAAGGAGGAGAGAGAGACTGAAGCCTCCAACTTCCTGTTTTGGGGCTCGGGGTTTGCTTGGAGGAGAGCAGGAGGACTGAGGCTGGAGCCGGACTGGGGCATGCCTGGAAAGGTAAAGAGCGGCGGGCGGGAAGGGAGAAGCTCCGGCAGGCCTTGCCAGGGACGAAGCAGAAGTTGGTTCCCAGTTCCTTATACGCAGTTCCTTATTCGCAAAGCCAAAGAAAAATATTGTGGAAAAAGTGAAAAGCTCTAAACTCCAAAATGAAATTTGCAGGAACACATATTGTACACCTCCATATTCAGAAGACTCACCACTCTAAGTGGACCTAGACTGGGTCATCCTACAAAACCCAGATCTTGAGTAAACAGCTTCAAAATAGGGGCGGCAGCTGCATCAGAAAAAAAAAACTTTGGATCACCCCAAATCACACAGCCCTGAACTCCAGAGACTGTCCCCTACAAGGGGACATGTGCTGGTTCTGATCCAGTCCCTGGTTCTGGACCTAAGGCCTCCTATGTGGCCTGCCTGCAAGAACCTTGTATTAGACATTGCTTTGAATAAGGAAGTGGCGAAAATATAAGCCCTCTGAAACCCAAAACAATCTTTGGATCACCCCAAATCACACAGCCCTGAACTCCAGAGACTGTCCCCTAAAAAAGGATATGTGCTGGTTTTGATCCAGTCTCTGGTTCTGGTCCTAAGGCCTCCTATGTGGCCTGCCTGGAAAAAAATTGTATTAGACATTGCTGTGAATAAGGAAGTGGGGAAGTATAAGCCCTCTGCGTCCCAAAACAATCTTTGGATCACCCTAACTCACACACCCCTGAACTCCAGAGACTGTCCCCTACAAAAGGACACGTGGTGGTTTTACAGTATATCAGACTGGGAATAATAGGAAAGGGCATAAAAATTAACACTCTAGTCCAGGCTCCAAATCTGAGCAGACCCGATACCAGGGCTGCTTTGAGAGAGAAACTGTTCCGAATACAAGCTTCTTGGAGGCAGCCGAAAAGGGAGCTCACAGCACCAGAACCAATTTGGGGGGCAGAGCGCTTATATTTTCCCCAATTTCTTATTCAAAGCAATGTCTAATACAAGGTTTTTCCGGGCAGGCCACATAGGAGGCCTTAGGTCCAGAACCAGAGACTGGATCAGAACCAGCACATGTGCTTTTGTAGGGGACAGTCTCTGGAGTTCAGGGCTGTGTGATCTGGGGTGATCCAATGACTGTTTGGAGTTTCAGAGGATTTATAGGTCCAGAGGGGTTAGCCGTGTTAGTCGGTTAGTCTTAGAGGATTTATATTGTCCCCACTTCCTTATTCACAGCAATGTCTAATACAAGGTTTTTCCAAGCAGGCCACATAGGAGGCCTTAGGTCCAGAACCAGAGAGTGGATCAGCACCAGCACATGTCCTCTTGTAGGCGACAGTCTCAGGAGTTCAGGGGTGTGAGATTTATGGCTGAGAGAAAGGTTGTCTTCTGAATCTTCAGGTGTGTTTTAGTGTGTAGGTGATACTTCTGTCCTAGAGATTCCAGTCTACTGGGAAGTGCCATTTTCCCAGCAGACTTTGGGCCTGTGGAAGTGTGTGCCTGAGCAGACTGGCTGGGGCTTGCTCATCTCTTCCCTGTGAGCCCTGTGAATTGACTCAGTGACCTGAGCAATTCTTAGCCTTCTCCACACGGCCATAAGCATGCTGGATCAACGTGCATCAAGGAGAGAGTGGGCGTGAGGGTTCTGCCTTCTCCCCCTCCTATGCACAATCATCTGGCTGTGAACACAGTCCCTTGACTACAAGATGCTTCTCTGTGAATGAGAAAGTTAAGAAAGCAGTGTTCCCAATTACAGGGACAGAATCTACATGTGTGTATTTGCTGTGGACATGGGCATCATGCGCATGAATCCGTGATGGCAAGAGGTGGGGCAGCCCACTGCTGGTTGGAATAACATGGTTGGGAAAGGCTCCAGAAACCACTGCTGGTTGGATCAGGCAGGGGTGGGGTTGATGGCCTGAAGGTATGAAGGAGCTTCATGGGAGCCTCTGTGGGGAAAGCATGTGCTTGCTGATGTGGAGAATTCGCTGCTCTTTACGAGTAATGTGTTAATACAGGACAGATCAGAAGAAAACTTCTGATTCTGTCCCTTAAAAAAAGTTCAAAACTTTTAAATAAGAATTTAAATGTATTGATTTAACAAATTATGTGTGTAAAATCATACTGAGGTAACTTTACCTATAACTTAAATATCTGACAAGTCCAAATACAAACAGAGAACACAATACCACTTTTATCTGTTCTTTCAGTTTCTGCTTCTGTCTCTTTCTTACAGAAAGAATCTGAGTCTTGAACACTGTAATTCATTTCTACAGTTTGTTGTTGGAAAAAGATCACAGAGCAATTCCCCAATATGAAAACAGAATGGCAAGATATGAAAATAGGGGAGGGACTGGCAGGGAGGGGAATGGCTGCTCACGACCTCCAGGCTGGGAGCATCGGAGGATTCCTTCGAAGGAGACCAGGAGCTCCAGGGCATCATCCAGCAGCAGAGGGCTCCCTTTCCCTTGCGCAGTGGGAAATCCAGTGGCAAGAGTTCCTCAGGACATTGGAAACCCCTCACTCTGGATGGGGAAGCCCCCACTTGCCAGCAAAACCTTCTCCCTGGGATGATGCCAAGGCCTTTCTGGCCTCCTTTGAGCAAGTGGCTGAAGCCTGTCAGTGGCCCCAGGAAGAGTGGGTGACCCGACTCCAGCCAGCCCTTAGTGGAGAAGCTGAGCAGGCCTTTAACAGCGTGGATGTCAGAGACAGAGAGGATTATGGGAAGGTGAAGGCAGCCATCTTGAGAGCAGATGTGCTAATCCGGGAGAAGCAGCGCCAGCAGTTCAGGCGTTTCTGCTACCAGGAGGCCGAGGGGCCACGGGGGGCTTACAGTCAGCTCCGGGAAATGTGCCGTGGGTGGCTGAGAGTGGAGAAGCACAGCAAGGAGCAGATCCTGGAGCTCTTGATCCTGGAGCAGCTGCTGATCGTCCTGCCCCCAGAGATCCAGAATTGGGTGAGGGAAAGTGGCCCTGAGAGCTGCTCCCAGGCAGTGGCCCTGGCTGAAGAGTTCCTCTTACGGCAGGAGACGCAGGTGAGGCCCTTTGCCTGGGAGGCTCCTTTGTGCAGGAGTGACACCGGAAGCCCCATGCGCAGGTCTGGGCCAGGAGAGTCCTGACGATCTCCTCCCCTCTCCCTCCTCCTGAACAGTTTGGGGTCTGCGGATAAGTTTGGGGCCTTGTGAGTGGTGTTGCCTTCTTCTCGGCCTTCATTGCCCTGGAGTTTGCTCTGCCCTGCTTATTTCCCATGTTTCGGAATTCTATTTTGGAAAAACATTTTTTAAAAGGGAATCAGTCCTTCATGAAAGCGCCTAATACATATTAATGGCCCATCCTGTGTAGTTCTAAATATTAGTAGCACCTGCAGCCTGATTCTTATTTTCATGTAAGTGTTTTCTTTTTACTTTTTGTTTATATTAAAATCTCTAGAAAATGTATGCAGGAATGAGGATAGAAGGTAATTGGAAACTGAATAGATTATCATGCAAAACTTTTTTTCCTCCTGGGTGACCTCCAATGAACCAGGCTGGTTCGGTTTTGTTTGTTTGTTTTGAAATGTGGTGCTCAGAGGTTTCTATAATCTTTCAGGAAATTCTTCCTCGATTTCTCCCTATTGTATACCAATGAATTAGCTACGGTCAGGGTGGAGTACAGGACCCTCCCCTCTGTCTCCCCCCCCCCCTTTGTTGCTCTGCCCTGAAAGGGTCCCTCTGTGCTGTCGCAGGTGCCCTTGGAGGAGGCATCTGGGAGGGTCTCCAAGGGAGGCCAGGATCCGTCTGAGATTGAGCAGAGGCAGCTCACGCTGGGGCTCAAGGAAGAGGAGGATGGAGAAGCCAGCCCACTAGGTGAGGAGGGAGTCGGAGGGGGGCTTCTAGGGCCTGAGATCTGGGCCCCTCAGAAGGTCCTTCTGGGGCTGAGCTCGGCAGTGGCTGTTTTGATCCATTTCAGCAGTGCAGTAATCTTAGATACAGGATAGTTCAGGAAACGGGCTGGTAGCTTAAGAATCAAAGGCCCATCAAGTCTTTCCTACAGTGGTCAGCGAGGTGCCTTCAGTGCTGCCAACAATTGACAAACCTTCCAAAAACCATGAGGGTCCCCTTTGAACCGTGGTGTTCACTCAGTCCTGGGTCCTTGCCCCACAGAAAGGGTATTTTTTGGAGGCTGAAAACTATGGGGAAGCTGTCTGTACAGATGCAGGACTGGATTTTATGACAACTTCTTGTATTAAATCATCGATAGCAGACAATCAAAGTCTGAGCAGCAAGTAAAATACAAAGGGCAGGGGAAGGATTCCTAACTTCTTTTTTCTTAATGTACCTGTGAGGAGTTTTGGGGGGGACACAAATAGAGAATTTAAATTGTGCTGTACTGAAAGGCCAGGCTGGGTAAAAGGTTCAACAAGCTGCTCAGTTTTGGGGGTGGGTGGGGGATGTTGTGGAAGAATAACGAATAAAAGCAAGCTAGACCTGTATTGGCTTATTCAGCATTTGCTGGAGAAACTGCAAGCCCAAAAATAGAGCAGGCAGGTTCTACAGAAAAAAAAGGCCTGGTAATTATTTTTTTATTCGCAACAAAGCCCATTGTGTGAAAAAATGCAATGGAGGTGCACCATGCCAGGCCTCCCTGCCGCCACTATGGCCTTTGGAGGTAGGTACTGCCTCGCCTGTCCTTCTCACCTCTGCAGCCTCTGAAGGGATGCGCCACTGCACCTGGCCTTCCCGCCGCCACAGCCTGTGGAGGGATGCGCCACCATGCCTGGCTTTCCCACCACTGCGGCCTCTGTGCAGGTGTACCAGGATAAGAACTGAGTTGTCACCAATATGGCTTGGCTTAGATGTGGTAGGATTATATAGCTCCTCAGGATGTGTCTAGGGCTGAAGGGGCTCGGAGAGCCAAACCACACCCTGCCATGAGACGCCCGTGCTGCCCCCTAATTCTGCACTGGGCCTGGCTATTTCCAGATAGGCCAGTCACCCCAGTGTAAAACCTTTGGAGTTGGGCACTGGGCTGCACTGACAGAACCCAACATCAATATAAGGATGGGCTTCGATGGACTGTAAAGGACTGACTTGCTCTAAAACAGCTTCATGTGTTCAGTTTGTACTGGAAATGTGGAGGATTTTGTTTTAAGTCCTACTTCTTATTTCTTTCATATTGATGAACAAAATTTGAGTCCAGTATCACCATAAATACTAACAAAGCTTTCCAGGATTAAATACTAACAAAACTTTCAGTTGCAATTCTGAGAGATTTCCAGGCTCCACCTGGAGATTGGCAACCTCAGAAACAGGCCAATTTATTGTGGGGGGGTATCTGTTTTCTGGCAATAACAGTTGCACATATGGGAACTCTACAGGACCCACCTGGAAATTGGCAACCCTACTCACCTGAGCTCAGCGTTGTCTGCAGAAGGACTCTGTGCAGCCTGGGAGCTTGCATGCTCCCTCACTGACCTTGAATAGTTGAAAGCAAAGGTTTCGTCTTCGCTTCTGATTTCCTTAGAGACTCATCTGCAGGGTGGTTGCAAATGTTTGAGGGGGAGCAGGCGGTATGGAAGCGGGTTCTGTAACTCTGCTGTGAATGTTGATTTTCCCTCTTTGGCCCAGGTGAGATCTGCCTAGCAACGGCTGACACAATGGCACTCTTTTCTCCTATTGGTTGAATGTCCCCGGCAAAGTCCACCCCAGCTCTGCCCACTTCGATCCATTGCTCTCGCAGCGCCAGAGACCGGCTGTCTCCCAATGGGGCTACCCTGGGGTCACCGCTGCCTTCTTGGGGTGGGAGACAAGCTTGCACCCCAGCCAGGGAGCTGAGCAGCAGCGGCTGGCTAGAGCCGGGTGGACTCAGAGCAACTCAGAGCAACTCTCCTCTTATCCCTGTGAATTTCCAGTATTTTGGTGTCCTGGAATAGGAATACTGGATAACACTTTCAACTACTTTGTCAGATTGCACACAGGGAAGTCATTGAAATTCACAAGCATAAGCAAAACTTCCAACAGGAAAGAAGAGACTTTAAGAATGAATAGAGCATGGTTTTCAGTTCTGAAAAACACCAGGCTAACAAAAGACTCTACAACCCACAATAGCCCTGCAGAGAAGATTAGCATATCAGGCACCAATCCATATGCAAAAGAACCTCCTCAGGATACAGTGAAGCATTAGCACTCCATTAGCATTCCACACCCTGGGAAACCCTTACAGGATGACACAACCCAACCCACCTTTCTGAGTAGATATAAACCACCTGCAAACATCTCATCCACGGTTTGACACTGAGAGATCCCTGTCTTTCAGTGCTACACCTCTGAAGATGCCAATCACAGCTGCTGGCAAAATGTCAGGAACTACAATGCCAAGACCATGGCAATACAGCCCAGAAAATCCACAACAGCCATCGTTCTCTGGCCGCGAAAGCCTTCAACGATATAATCTATCTTTTGTTTTCCATATTTGTTGGCATATTCTTGTTAAGATTTTGATGGGCTCAGTTTCTGTAGGTTGAAACAGCTCTTATGGAAGCCACACTGGGTGCTTACCAAGCCCTGTCAATTTATCCTGGACCATCAGACCCTCTTCGTGGGCCCAAGATGGTTGGCACTCCACCCACTGTTCTGCATGTTTAGGAAATAATCTGGTAGATTGGAAGAACAACAAGGAGTCCTTTGGCCTCTTCCATCTTGAATTTCCTGCCCTTTGACAGGATCCTTCTTACTTTCATTTAACCCTGATAAAAGACAGAATTTTGCAGTTCACATTGCTTAACAATCTGCTTCCTCACTGTGCAGTTTCTCCTCCTTCCCAGACTTTCTAACATTGGCTGAAGCCACATTACTCCTTTTTAAACGCATTTTCCCCACCTTTTCCCCGCATTCCCGAGTGCCGGTCACATTACCTGATAAATCACACGCATCTCTTCCGCATTCCTCTCGGATCTTCAGTCACTGTTTTCTTGCGGGAATTTCACGGTGGACGTGAACGCCTACAAGCACAATTTACGTGCCTTTTTTTTAAACCACCCCCATTCAAGTATTTCTGGCCGTTCCCTGCGTTCCCATTGGCCGATTCTATTATCAAGTGCTCCGTAGTCTGTTAATGCCTGTTTTTCATTTTTTCTTTCATTGTCTGGGAATTATAACTCAGATGTCTTTGAAATCATTTCTGGTTGAGTGTAAAACTTTTTTTGGCAATGTAGCCTAATACCGGCCTCGCGCAACTCTCTGTTTTTTTTCTATTTTTTATTTTTCTCTAGATCAATGTAATAGCGAAATTACGGCGTATATTCCTGTGCAATAAAGATCACATAGCAGCACAGCTATCAGGCTTCCCGGCTTTCCCCACGTATACTCAGTCCCCTATGACACTTCACATTCGCTCGAATATTGCCTGGGATGATGTTCTAACATTTGGCACATCTTTTTAAAAACATTAATTTATTCTTATCAAAGCATCGCTTTTACGCAGTACTGATGAATAAAAAAATAAATTTTTATTTATTTCTTGCAAGATTCTTCCTATCGATATAGCAAAATTAAATATCCTAAATTATTGACGGTGCTTGAGTTGATTGGTAGTTGCAACAACAATGGGGTAACACACGTCTGGGAATATTGGATCTCCGTCAATGCCCCAACAAAATAAGGCATTGGTTTCTATTTAGCATAATATCGTTATGCCAAAGATTCGATCAAAAAAAATTGCAGCTTAAATGAGCCTCCACCAGCTTGATGAACGTGCTCTTGGACATTCGGAAGCGGCGCATCCAGCAACGGTCATCCCAGTGCACCATCACAATGTTTTCCCACCTGTCCGTGCTGCGTGGGTACACCCAGTGCTGCCTCGGCTCCTCCATCTCAGCAAGCAGGAACCACTGCAGAAACTGCTGGCGCCAACATCTTCTTTTTTTTTTTTTATAAATTTTTTTATTTTTCATAACTACAAAACACTACACCAGACTATCACAAGGAAAGGGGAGAGGGAAGGGACAAAGGGAGGTGGAAAAAGAAAAGGGGGGGGAATGAACTACAAACACTAAACACTACACTTCAATGTTTCCCTTCATACTGTCATAATACAAAAATAGCTCCATAGAATAATGATGGAGTGGTTAATCATACAGAGAATAAACATTTCAAATTCTGATTAAACTTTCCTCCCCCTTCTAGGTCCCGGACGCAATTCTCTCTGTGCAACTGCTGTTGCGATGCTCTCCTCCTCCTCCCCCCCCTCCGGCTCCTCCTTTTCTTCGTTCTTGGTGCAGCAGAGTTCTGGGTTTTTATTCTCAAAATCCTTTAGTTGATCTTCTGATAATATCTTATAGGCCTGATCTTTATATCTGAACCATATTCCTTCCGGGAATAACCATTTGTACTTTATTCCATGGTCCCTCAGAAGAGCTGCAAACTTTTTATATTTAAAACGCCGTTTCCGGACTAGAAATGGAACGTCCTTCAAAATCTTGACTTTCAAACCCATAAAGTCCAAATCCGCATTGTATGAGTTATATAGGATGGTGTCCCGAATCTTTTTAGATGAAAAGTCAATAATGATCTCACGAGGCAACTGTCGCTTTGTTGCATATTTTGAAGAAGCCCGACGGACCTCCAAAATGGCGCTTTTAACCTCTTCTTTAGTCGTCCTCGCGGGTGTCGCCAGTAGTTCCGAGACCAAATCCCACAGATCCTCATTTTCCTCCTCTTTCACGTTTTGGAGACGCAAAATTGTCTGCGTTCGTTCCACCTGTAGCCCGATCAGCTGGTTCTCCACCAACTTCAGCTCCTTTTTTGTAGCCTTCACAAGTGACGCACTTTCCAGAGCAGACTTTTCTGCCCCCCCCGCTGCTGCCTTAATGGTTTTCACCTCGCTTTCAATTAAGCCCACCCTTTGATCAGTTTCGTTCAGCTTGTCAACAAAGGGTTTTATAGCTTCCACCACCGCCCTGCGCACCAACTCTTCGAGCGACTCCCCCTTCTGCAAGGTAGCCGAGATTGACTTACCGAGAGCGGGACTTTGCTTCTTTGCTGCCATTTGGGGGGGGGGGGGCGCCAACAAAATTCTGGAACTCAACGAAGGGGAAGAGCGAGTCTTCTTCAGATCAACCTCTCCTTCACAAACGCTTGTAGAACAGAAGGGATTCGCTTGTTTACAGGCTTCCGCCTGTTTCTTTTACTTGCCGTTTCTCGTTGCCCGGCGGCACTCGAGGCGCCGCGCACATCTGCCGGCCTCCATAGGGACAAACGGGCAATTCCCCCCCCCGCATTGATTTCGGGGAGTTCTTCCCGCCGCGTCCCGGACCCTGGCTCCCTCCCTGGGAGTCCTGGGGGCTAATCCTTGCGGATCAGCCGCCCGGTCAGGGTGCCCGGTCGTTTCCCCCCGGACCAGCCGAGAGGAGCGTCCGGCATGGCTGAGAAAACGAAACCGAAAAAACCGGCGCCAACATCTTCTTGAATGCGCCCAGGCAACAGTGGTTCCAGAACTCTGGGAAAAAATCCTGATGGCGGCCCGCCGCCTTTGAACAGAATACCGCTGGTAGGCCAGCAGCATCTGCATCTGGCACTCCATTAAGATCCACATAACATGAGCAATGATAGCAATTATGGGATCCATGACCATCACACAAAGCACCGACACCAACCAAACCGACCATCCACTAACACCCACAAAGAGTTTTTTCCTAAACCCTTCCCTTTTTATTGATTTTTTAAATCCCCCGCCCGAAAACGAGCACCAATTGCTTTCCAAGTGTTCATGTGATATATCGCTTTGATGATGTTTCCTTATATGGTAAAATCGAAATAACGGAAAAGTGCATTCAAAAAATAAAAAAAAATTGGGCGGGAAAATGAGGTCCCGCACACAAAAGCGTTTTTTCCAGTGGCTGTGTGGCCGGAGGAACGCGCGAGAAAGACGCATTGGAAGCGTGAATGTGAATGGAGAGGAGAAATTTGTGGATTGGAGACAAACGGAAGATTTCCGTTAAAAATGCGGGTAATAGGTGAATGTGGATTCGACCATTGTGTCTGTTTACACCTTCAAGCCAGTTTGGTGTAGTGGTTAAGAGCAGTGGGACTCCAATCTGGAGAACTGGGTTTGATTCCCCACTCTTCCACCTAAAGCCAGCTGAGTGACCTCGGGTCAGTCACAGCTCTCTAAGAGCTCTCTCAGCCTCACCCACCTTGCAGGGTGATTGTTCTTGTGGGGATAATAATGACATACTTTGTAAACCGTTCCGAGTGGGTGTTAAGTTGTCCTGAAGGGTGGTATATAAATCGAACGTTGTTATTGATGTTATTATTGATGTTTCCTCATTTCAGTACAAGTATCTTATAGGTATACTGAATATTAGAAAAAGCTTTCCCTTCACAAAATGTATGTGTGCATATTCTTGGCACACCAACATTCTTGAAACGACTACATTTTTTTTGCTTTGTTTTCTGTTCCCCTGGAAGGACTTTGGGTTCCTGGACCATTTCTCAACTCTGAGCTGCTTCCAATGGAAAATCAGTTCCTGGAGAGTGAAGAGGAGTCAGGAAGGTGTGCAGGTGTCCTCTTGTCAGGTAAGGCCTGGGGGAAGCAAACTGAGTGGGCCATTTGAGGGGATTCCCTGGGGGTTTTTTCTCCTATGGGAGCTCCACCTGTTGTATTTAATCATGGATACAATCTATGTAAAGGGTGTCCTATTTTCATAGAGGCCTTTGTTGAGACTGCAACATCCAGAAGAAAAACCTAGTCAGGATCTGACAAGTCTGGGGAGATTTGGGTTGGGAGAAACTTCTCCAGCCTTTCTCACCCCATCCCCATTCCTTGTGTTTCCTTGTGGATCCCATCAAGGGGCCTCTTACAGCAAAGCAGGTGGTCCTCTGCCCCTCCCAATGCAAAATGGGCCAGAGCCAGGATATCAGAGATGTTGCTCACTGATTTATTGGTTTTCAGTTTGCAAAGAAGGGGATTGTGGTAGACCTGGCAGACCTCCTCGATAGCAGTGAAAATGTTTGTTTCTCCTTTCACTTTCCAAGAGAGCAAATATCTCCAGAAACAGAGCAAAAAGCCTATGTAGATGTTTGGCCAGGGAGTCCTTACAGCAAAGAGAGAAGAGCGAAGGCCCAGGGCCTCGTTTTTGTCCAGTAGCTTTTGGACTGAAGGGAAACAGCTCCTCCTCTTTTCTCCAATAAGCCTCCCTCTTAAAAGTTTAATGGAAGAAAGGGAATGTCAGGTCTGTTACCCACAGTCCTTCCATATTGCTTGCTTGCTGTATTTTTCCTGTTGTGTGTGTGTGTGTGTGTGTGTTAGCAGAAGCAGCCTGGTTCCCAAGACAGCCTTATCTGAGATGGCTCACTGCAGCGGCCTTGGGACAGCTCCTTCCTTTCTCCCACCAACTGCACCAACAGCTGGGTAGACACCGAGGGTGCAGGATGGTGTGGAGGGTTTGATAATACTGTAGCAAGCACGTAAGACGTCATTCTCAACAGGAGTTCTGTGTACTGCCAGAAGCTTCTAAAGGCCTCTGGATAACCTATGGACATATATACTTTCTGGATCTATAATCTCTCAGTAAAGAACCTTTGACTCAAGAGAACTTGGATTACTTGCTGCAAGAGGGGGAGACAATTTCAGTGTATCCTGTTTCCATAGACTGACAGGGAATTATGTAAACTGCGAAGATATTTCCTGTAACCCAAGGCAAAGCCTGAGTTGTCCCATGTGTTTGAGTCTTTCCCATCATTAGCTGATGAGGGGATGATAGGATCTTCTATTTGGTAACTCTCCATGGAGTCAGTAGGCTTGAGGGCTCTGTAGTTCATCTAGAGAGTGTTTTGGAAGCAGCCGTTGGTCCCAGCAGATGACTTGAACTAAAGGGTATTCCTCCTCCTCTCCCTGCCTCTCATTGTCTGTGCTTGGGCAAGAGCAGTGGAGGACCTCTGAGGTCAATCTTGAGGTCTCCTTTCCCCTCACTTAAAGGATTGGTGATCAGAAAATGAGGGAGGGAGGTGAGCCATGGGAGAAATAAAATGGGTTGTGCAAACAGGAACGGCGTGGGGAGAAGAGAGCTGACTGAGGGACTGGAAGTGGGGGGTGAAACTTCTTTTTTCTTCCTTCCAGAATTCATTGGGTCCCCAATTGTTCCTCTACCACTGCTTTGGTAATTAGACAACTGCAGATTCCCCTCCCTGTTGGCTTGAGGAAGGAAAATATTTTGTCCCTGCTTCTTACGAAAAGTGCTGTCTCCTAATGAGTGAGGCTCTTTGTTGACTTTTCTTCCTCTATTCCTGAAGGAGATCAGTGGGAGACAGAGGATGAGAGAGATCCAGGAGGGGTGTCTGCAGAAAGAGACGATGATCTGAAGGCAGAAGAGGAACCTGGGAATCAAGAGGGAACCAACAGGCAGCTGAGAAGAGAAAGGGATGCCAAAGAAAAGCAGAGAAAGGAATTAGTCGCCTGTCAGGGAGGGAATTTGCATGAGATCCCAGCGCCAGGGAGATCCCAGCGCCAGGGAAAGAGGAGGAGTAAGTGCCCTGTGAAGAGAAAAGGGCGGAGAGGCAGAGGCAGTGATAACAAAGACCAGAAAATCCAAACAGGTGAGAAGCCATTTAAATACATGGAGTGTGGAAAGAGCTTAATCCCAGTAAAATCCTTTGTGAAAATCAAAAAATTCTCAAAGGAGAGAAACTATACAGAATGAATAAAACAGTTCAGAGGGGCTTTCTTGTAGAGAGAGCAACGATGTGGTGTAATGAATCTTCTTAGGAAGTGACTTTTATTGGGGTAATGTTTTTCCTTCGCTGAAGCTTTTGCTGCCTTAAACAGATTTGTTAGTTTGTGTCCTCCCCGGGGCACCTCTGTTAAAAAATCCCAACTCAACTGCATTGTTTTCTTTTACTAGGAATGTTTGCAGCTAGATACAAATGTTATCATATCTTTTAATCTACTTGTTGGTTGATTGGTGTTATCATATTTTATTATTGTTGTCCTATTTATATTGTAAGTCTTCTTGGGTTCCTACAAGGAAAAAAAGCCAGCTAAATGTTTAAAATGAATAAATAATATTTATTAATTCTCAAGTTTTATCATACTTGTAATCCACTTTGAGTGCCAAAAGTGGAGCATAAATGCAAATAATAACAATGACATCTCTCTCACATTTCACACAGGTAAGAAACCATATGCCTGCTTCAAATGTGGAGAAAGCTTCTGTTGGAGAAGCCAACTTAATATCCACCAATGCATCCATAAAGGGGAGAAGCCACATAAATGCTTAGTGTGTGAGAAGAGGTTTTCTCAGAGTGGCAACCTCAACAGACATCAGAGGATGCACCAAGGAGAGAAGCCATATAAATGCTTGGAATGTGGAAAGAGCTTTTCTCAGAGTAGCAACCTTCATGAACATCAGAGGATTCACACAGGGGAGAAGCCATATAAATGCTTAGAGTGTGAGAAGAGCTTTTCTTGGAGTAGCAACCTCAGAAGCCATCAGAGGTTGCACACAGGGGAGAAGCCATATAAATGCTTGGAATGTGGAAAGAGCTTTTCTCACAGTGGCGGCCTCAATGAACATCAGAGGATTCACACAGGGGAGAAGCCATATAAATGCTTAGAGTGTGAGAAGAGCTTTTCTCGGAGTAGCAACCTCAGCAGCCATCAGAGGTTGCACACAGGGGAGAAGCCATATAAATGCTTAGTGTGTGAAAAGAGCTTTTCTCAGAGTGCCAGCCTCAATGAACATCAGAGGATTCACACAGGGGAGAAGCCATATAAATGCTTAGAGTGTGAGAAGAGCTTTTCTCGGAGTAGGAACCTCAGCAGCCATCAGAGGATGCACACAGGGGAGAAGCCATATAAATGCTTGGTGTGTAGACACAGCTTCTCTCGCAGTGGCGACCTGAGTAGACATCAGAGGATGCACAAAGGGGAGAAGCCATATAAATGCTTAGAGTGTGAGAAGAGCTTTTCTCGGAGTAGCAACCTCAGCAGCCATCAGAGGATGCACACAGGGGAGAAGCCATATAAATGCTTAGAGTGTGAAAAGAGCTTTTCTCAGAGTGGCAGCCTCAGCAAACATCAGAGGATTCACAAGGGAGAAGCTATATAGGGCCTTGGAGACAATAGCTTGGCTGTTTCCACATGTCTTCTCCCCCTCTCAAAAAAAGGCGCAAAACTTACAGAACAACGTGCCTTTGTGGTGCGATTTCCCAACCTGACTTTGCTTCGTGGTGCAATGATGTCAGAAATGTTGGCACAGCGTGGTTTGAACTGTAGCTGAGCTATAAATAAGGCTTCCACACACTTATAGTAGTAAAAGTGTATGTACAGTTTATTTTACAGTGACTTATATACAAGACTTTGTTCTCAGTGTCAAAGTGCTTCGCCAAACACTTACTGGAACAAGTTCCACACTTACACCAGACACAGCTGGCTTATATACATCTATAGCACCCCCCAGTGTCCAATCCCAGCACATCAGGTGAGGTGACTAAGCTGTTTCTTCGCTCTTGCATCATCCAAGGACCTGTCAAATAGATCTATTACATCAGTTATGACAGACAGACCTAAACAGCAAGATGCACACATGCTTCTTGGCTCATTACGTCAACACTCCTCCTTGAGACAAGAGGCATGATACCCAGCATTTCATTGCATTTAGCCAACATTTCCTGGTTTTGTCCCTTTGTCAACAGATCTGCACAATTTTCATTTGACCTACAGTGACTCAAACATACTATACCTCTGTGAATGGCATCACGTACATTTTGGTAACGGATTATAATATGTTTACTTCTGGCACATATTGTTTGGTGTTGTGCCAATTGCTCTGCAGCAGAACTGTCACACTTTATTTTCACTGGCAATGGACATTGGATATTCATATCCCCCAATAACTTTATTACCAATTCCAGTTGCAGAATACAATCACTTAATGAGGCAAATTCTGCCTCATACAAACTAGTTGCCACTATTGTTTGTCTTTGTGATTTCCAACATACTAGTGCTCCCAGAACTTGTATAAGATACCTAGAAGTAGACCTTCCTTCATCATTACCCCATGATGCATCACTAAAGGCTACCACTTCAGTACTTTTTGTAGTGTTTAATACAAGCCTGTGTTCAGAAGTTCCCTTCAAATAACGCAACACCCTTTTTGCTGCTTGCCAGTCCCTGTCACCGGGATCTGCACACTGCCTACACAGCCACTGCACCACATAACCCAGATCAGGGCGGCTCCAGCAGGACAAATGTAGCAGTGACCCAACTAATGATTGGTATTTTGTTTTATTTTCTAAAGGAGTATTCCTTGGCTCCTTAAGACACCCAGCAGTCATGGGAGTTTGCACTTCTTTTGCTTCTGACATTCCATGCTGCTTCAGCAACTGTTTTATTTTATTGCTTTGACTCAGCTCAAAACACCCCGAGCTGTTTCTGGTGATTTGCATACCTAAGTAGTTGGATATAGGTCCCAAAAACCTTGTTTTAAACACACCAGTTATTGCTTGTTGGAATTCATCCAATTCCTCGGTTGACTTACATAGAAAACAGAGATCATCCACGTAGCACAGTGGGTAACATTGCTTCTTACCACTCTTCTTTGTGTATAAACATGGATCAGCCTCTGCTTGTCTAAACCCAAGGCTAGCTAGTGCCTTTGATAAACACAAATTCCAGCACCGTGCTGCTTGTTTCAACCCATAGATGGACTTGTGCAGTTTTAATACACAACCTTTTTGTTCAGATTCAAAACCTGGAATCTGTTCCATATATACCTCTTCTTCCAAGTTTGCATTCAGAAAGGCAGTTTCAACATCAAAGTGATAAACAGCTAAGCCCTCTGCACTTGCTTTGCACAGAGCAGCTCTGAAGGTTTCCCCCCTCATAGTAGGTGAAAACACTAAATCATAATCCTGCCCCGGTATTTGGGAGTATCCCTTTGCCACAAGGCGAGCCTTGCGCTTAAAACCTCCGTTAGGGTCATATTTCACTTTATACAACCACTTACAGCCCACTGGGCTTTTCCCTTCTGGCATTTCAGACAGAGAGAACACTTTGTGATCTACGAGGGACTCATATTCCTGTCGCATAGCAGCGAACCAAGCCTCTCTTTCAGACCCATCTAGCCACAAAACCTCTTAATAGTCAGCCGGTTCTGGCACCCATACAAAATTTACTTGCGGCAGATCTGGCTCAAAGCCATATCTCACAGGAGGCACTCCTTTTGTGGAGCGTTGTGACATTCTTGGAATTTTCATACCAGGACTCTGAGACTGTGTAGGAGATTTCTCTCCCCTTTTAACCTCCTGCTCATGTATCACACTCCGTGGCTGACTTTTGCCACTCTGAGCTTCTTTGTGCTCTGTTAACGGCAGAAACACCTGTGATTTCTCCTCCTTACCATGGAGTCTTTCCCAGCTACTGTGTTCATTAAAGCTTGCGGATCTGCTAAAGCAAACCTTTCTGTCTGCTGTGACAAACCTGTAGGATTTCATGCCAGTTTGATATCCTATAAACACATGTTGAATTGCCCTGACAGACCCCTTTCTTCTCTGTTTCAGAGGCACATTCACCCATGCTTTAACCCCAAACACTCTGAGATACCCGAGCTTTGGGTCCTTTTTATACAAAACTCTGTAGGGAATATCATTTATTGCCCTGTTGCTGACATAACAGGCTGCTCCCAATGCCTCAGCCCAATAAGATACCGGCAAGTCTGCATCTGTCAGCATGGCTTTCATTATTGTTTGGATTTTACCACCACTGCGTTCTACCATGCCATTTTCACTTGGAACCCCTGGGTTTGCCTCTGCCGGCGTGGGGTCGTCTGGAGGGTTATCAACACAGACCCACAGACCTTCCCTCTTCAAATAATGCTGCATACGGAGGGACCATACCTGGTAGTTCTCATTCGTGAGTTTCTCCACCAGCAGGGCTGTTTGGATTTGAGCCATCTCTGGTATCTGGACTGGCCCTGGGAGAATGTCTTCCTTCTCCTCCTCCTCCGCACTGCTTCCCTGCGAGGACAGCTTGCCAGCTGCTGTTTTTCCTCACCAGTGCAGGACAGTCACTCCTGGACTTCACCGTCCACAGCCTTCAGCTCCAAGCCTCTCAGGAGTTCACCGCTCACAGTTCCTCGAACCTTCAACGCCCACCACGCGGTTCTGGGCCCATAACCCAGCACAGCGTGCTGGCACAGCGTGGTTTGAACTGTAGCTGAGCTATAAATAAGGCTTCCACACACTTATAGTAGTAAAAGTGTATGTACAGTTTATTTTACAGTGACTTATATACAAGACTTTGTTCTCAGTGTCAAAGCGCTTCACCAAGCACTTACTGGAACAAGCTCCACACTTACACCAGACACAGCTGGCTTATATACATCTATAGCACCCCCCAGTGTCCAATCCCAGCACATCAGGTGAGGTGACTAAGCTGTTTCTTCGCTCTTGCATCATCCAAGGACCTGTCAAATAGATCTATTACATCAGTTATGACAGACAGACCTAAACAGCAAGATGCACACATGCTTCTTGGCTCATTATGTCAACAAGAAAATGTGCCACAAAGCGATTTCATGATGGAAAATCGTGTTATGAAGGCACGCCATTCCATTAAGTTTTGCGCCTTTTGGGGGGAGGGGGGAACATGTGGAAACAGCCCTTGTCTCAGAGTAGCAACCTCAGTAGACATCAGAAGATGCAGGCAGGGGGAAGCCATCTAAATGCTTGGAGGGTGGGAAGAGCTTCAGCTACAGAAGGTTTACATTACACCATAAGGCCTGTGCCTGTATGTGACCATCACATTTTTTCTAGTTGCTTCCCTTGATGAGACCCATCCTCTTTCCCTCCATCCAACTTCCTTCCAGGGCAGGAGACCTGGAGCCCTCTCTACAAGTTGGTTTAGTGAGATTCCTCAAGTGAGAGAGCACGATGTTGATATTTGATGTTTGTGTTTCATCAAAGGTATGTTAGTGAACTTTTTACAGTCAACAATATCTCTGCTTCCCTTGTAACGATAGCAGAAAATATGCATGTACTTTAAAAAAGTAAACATTTTAATTCTTTTATAAATTTTGTGTGTTGTATTTGTTGTAGAGCCCATATGCTCAATAGACAAAACCTTTTTGGAATTCAAATTAGAGGTGCTCTGGCGACTGCCCCTTCCAAAACTATTTTCAAGTGTCAAAGAATAAGAACGTTTCTCACACAGAAGTTTCCAGCCCGTTATCTTTGTGGTTCTGATCACTTACACTGTTTGGGCATACCGCCTGAGAAGGAGACAGGTATATAACTGTGACTCACCCAGAGCTGCAACAGTCAGCCACCTCTTCGGTTGGCTAATTATCCTGCATCAAGATTAATTTGGGGCCAAATTAAGCCTAAATTAAGTAAGACTATAAAATCATTTGAAAGAGCCAAGAGCAATCCAGAGGAAAGTAAAGTGTTAAAAAAAAACCCTAGCAAACTTTCTGCTGGTATTCGATGCCATTAAATGGCTGCTGAAAACAGAAGGGAGCACTCATCACATACCAAAACTACACAAGATGAATGGCGAGGGAATGCATTTACACATTTCCCAGTTGCTCTCCTGTCCGCTCGCACAGTGCAGCTACACTGCACGCATCCACATGTTAGTTCTGGCTCAGGCTGGCATGGGCTTCTTCAGCGTTCCTCCATGACGTGGGATGCTATCCCATTATGCACCTCCACTTTGCTATCAGGGTATAAGCTCCCACGGTAGATCATAAGTATGCTTTGAAGAGCTTCGGCATTGGGAAACTACTCTCATCTATGGCAACTATAACTGGAAGTTAAGAGAAATTCTTAGTACTACCCAGACATTTGGGGAGGCACCACTCATTTCAGTATCATGGGCGTACCACAGGGCATCATTTGGTAAGCTTTTCCCAGGAGTTGGTATCTGCTGGAGACAGCCCATCTCTAAACAAACATCTCCACCATTAATCTTACATCTTCTCGTAGTTGGACATCTCTTCCCGCTCCAGAGGAGTACCATTTTACCATACTGAGGGGGAAACAAAATCTTTCCAGACGACCACACACACACGCATGCACGCACACACACACGCGCGCACACACACACACACACACAATAAGGCTTCCACACACTTATAGTAGTAAAAGTGTATGTACAGTTTATTTTACAGTGACTTATATACAAGACTTTGTTCTCAGTGTCAAAGTGCTTCGCCAAACACTTACTGGAACAAGTTCCACACTTACACCAGACACAGCTGGCTTATATACATCTATAGCACCCCCCAGTGTCCAATCCCAGCACATCAGGTGAGGTGACTAAGCTGTTTCTTCGCTCTTGCATCATCCAAGGACCTGTCAAATAGATCTATTACATCAGTTATGACAGACAGACCTAAACAGCAAGATGCACACATGCTTCTTGGCTCATTACGTCAACACTCCTCCTTGAGACAAGAGGCATGATACCCAGCATTTCATTGCATTTAGCCAACATTTCCTGGTTTTGTCCCTTTGTCAACAGATCTGCACAATTTTCATTTGACCTACAGTGACTCAAACATACTATACCTCTGTGAATGGCATCACGTACATTTTGGTAACGGATTATAATATGTTTACTTCTGGCACATATTGTTTGGTGTTGTGCCAATTGCTCTGCAGCAGAACTGTCACACTTTATTTTCACTGGCAATGGACATTGGATATTCATATCCCCCAATAACTTTATTACCAATTCCAGTTGCAGAATACAATCACTTAATGAGGCAAATTCTGCCTCATACAAACTAGTTGCCACTATTGTTTGTCTTTGTGATTTCCAACATACTAGTGCTCCCAGAACTTGTATAAGATACCTAGAAGTAGACCTTCCTTCATCATTACCCCATGATGCATCACTAAAGGCTACCACTTCAGTACTTTTTGTAGTGTTTAATACAAGCCTGTGTTCAGAAGTTCCCTTCAAATAACGCAACACCCTTTTTGCTGCTTGCCAGTCCCTGTCACCGGGATCTGCACACTGCCTACACAGCCACTGCACCACATAACCCAGATCAGGGCGGCTCCAGCAGGACAAATGTAGCAGTGACCCAACTAATGATTGGTATTTTGTTTTATTTTCTAAAGGAGTATTCCTTGGCTCCTTAAGACACCCAGCAGTCATGGGAGTTTGCACTTCTTTTGCTTCTGACATTCCATGCTGCTTCAGCAACTGTTTTATTTTATTGCTTTGACTCAGCTCAAAACACCCCGAGCTGTTTCTGGTGATTTGCATACCTAAGTAGTTGGATATAGGTCCCAAAAACCTTGTTTTAAACACACCAGTTATTGCTTGTTGGAATTCATCCAATTCCTCGGTTGACTTACATAGAAAACAGAGATCATCCACGTAGCACAGTGGGTAACATTGCTTCTTACCACTCTTCTTTGTGTATAAACATGGATCAGCCTCTGCTTGTCTAAACCCAAGGCTAGCTAGTGCCTTTGATAAACACAAATTCCAGCACCGTGCTGCTTGTTTCAACCCATAGATGGACTTGTGCAGTTTTAATACACAACCTTTTTGTTCAGATTCAAAACCTGGAATCTGTTCCATATATACCTCTTCTTCCAAGTTTGCATTCAGAAAGGCAGTTTCAACATCAAAGTGATAAACAGCTAAGCCCTCTGCACTTGCTTTGCACAGAGCAGCTCTGAAGGTTTCCCCCCTCATAGTAGGTGAAAACACTAAATCATAATCCTGCCCCGGTATTTGGGAGTATCCCTTTGCCACAAGGCGAGCCTTGCGCTTAAAACCTCCGTTAGGGTCATATTTCACTTTATACAACCACTTACAGCCCACTGGGCTTTTCCCTTCTGGCATTTCAGACAGAGAGAACACTTTGTGATCTACGAGGGACTCATATTCCTGTCGCATAGCAGCGAACCAAGCCTCTCTTTCAGACCCATCTAGCCACAAAACCTCTTAATAGTCAGCCGGTTCTGGCACCCATACAAAATTTACTTGCGGCAGATCTGGCTCAAAGCCATATCTCACAGGAGGCACTCCTTTTGTGGAGCGTTGTGACATTCTTGGAATTTTCATACCAGGACTCTGAGACTGTGTAGGAGATTTCTCTCCCCTTTTAACCTCCTGCTCATGTATCACACTCCGTGGCTGACTTTTGCCACTCTGAGCTTCTTTGTGCTCTGTTAACGGCAGAAACACCTGTGATTTCTCCTCCTTACCATGGAGTCTTTCCCAGCTACTGTGTTCATTAAAGCTTGCGGATCTGCTAAAGCAAACCTTTCTGTCTGCTGTGACAAACCTGTAGGATTTCATGCCAGTTTGATATCCTATAAACACATGTTGAATTGCCCTGACAGACCCCTTTCTTCTCTGTTTCAGAGGCACATTCACCCATGCTTTAACCCCAAACACTCTGAGATACCCGAGCTTTGGGTCCTTTTTATACAAAACTCTGTAGGGAATATCATTTATTGCCCTGTTGCTGACATAACAGGCTGCTCCCAATGCCTCAGCCCAATAAGATACCGGCAAGTCTGCATCTGTCAGCATGGCTTTCATTATTGTTTGGATTTTACCACCACTGCGTTCTACCATGCCATTTTCACTTGGAACCCCTGGGTTTGCCTCTGCCGGCGTGGGGTCGTCTGGAGGGTTATCAACACAGACCCACAGACCTTCCCTCTTCAAATAATGCTGCATACGGAGGGACCATACCTGGTAGTTCTCATTCGTGAGTTTCTCCACCAGCAGGGCTGTTTGGATTTGAGCCATCTCTGGTATCTGGACTGGCCCTGGGAGAATGTCTTCCTTCTCCTCCTCCTCCGCACTGCTTCCCTGCGAGGACAGCTTGCCAGCTGCTGTTTTTCCTCACCAGTGCAGGACAGTCACTCCTGGACTTCACCGTCCACAGCCTTCAGCTCCAAGCCTCTCAGGAGTTCACCGCTCACAGTTCCTCGAACCTTCAACGCCCACCACGCGGTTCTGGGCCCATAACCCAGCACAGCGTGCTGGCACAGCGTGGTTTGAACTGTAGCTGAGCTATAAATAAGGCTTCCACACACTTATAGTAGTAAAAGTGTATGTACAGTTTATTTTACAGTGACTTATATACAAGACTTTGTTCTCAGTGTCAAAGCGCTTCACCAAGCACTTACTGGAACAAGCTCCACACTTACACCAGACACAGCTGGCTTATATACATCTATAGCACCCCCCAGTGTCCAATCCCAGCACATCAGGTGAGGTGACTAAGCTGTTTCTTCGCTCTTGCATCATCCAAGGACCTGTCAAATAGATCTATTACATCAGTTATGACAGACAGACCTAAACAGCAAGATGCACACATGCTTCTTGGCTCATTATGTCAACAAGAAAATGTGCCACAAAGCGATTTCATGATGGAAAATCGTGTTATGAAGGCACGCCATTCCATTAAGTTTTGCGCCTTTTGGGGGGAGGGGGGAACATGTGGAAACAGCCCTTGTCTCAGAGTAGCAACCTCAGTAGACATCAGAAGATGCAGGCAGGGGGAAGCCATCTAAATGCTTGGAGGGTGGGAAGAGCTTCAGCTACAGAAGGTTTACATTACACCATAAGGCCTGTGCCTGTATGTGACCATCACATTTTTTCTAGTTGCTTCCCTTGATGAGACCCATCCTCTTTCCCTCCATCCAACTTCCTTCCAGGGCAGGAGACCTGGAGCCCTCTCTACAAGTTGGTTTAGTGAGATTCCTCAAGTGAGAGAGCACGATGTTGATATTTGATGTTTGTGTTTCATCAAAGGTATGTTAGTGAACTTTTTACAGTCAACAATATCTCTGCTTCCCTTGTAACGATAGCAGAAAATATGCATGTACTTTAAAAAAGTAAACATTTTAATTCTTTTATAAATTTTGTGTGTTGTATTTGTTGTAGAGCCCATATGCTCAATAGACAAAACCTTTTTGGAATTCAAATTAGAGGTGCTCTGGCGACTGCCCCTTCCAAAACTATTTTCAAGTGTCAAAGAATAAGAACGTTTCTCACACAGAAGTTTCCAGCCCGTTATCTTTGTGGTTCTGATCACTTACACTGTTTGGGCATACCGCCTGAGAAGGAGACAGGTATATAACTGTGACTCACCCAGAGCTGCAACAGTCAGCCACCTCTTCGGTTGGCTAATTATCCTGCATCAAGATTAATTTGGGGCCAAATTAAGCCTAAATTAAGTAAGACTATAAAATCATTTGAAAGAGCCAAGAGCAATCCAGAGGAAAGTAAAGTGTTAAAAAAAAACCCTAGCAAACTTTCTGCTGGTATTCGATGCCATTAAATGGCTGCTGAAAACAGAAGGGAGCACTCATCACATACCAAAACTACACAAGATGAATGGCGAGGGAATGCATTTACACATTTCCCAGTTGCTCTCCTGTCCGCTCGCACAGTGCAGCTACACTGCACGCATCCACATGTTAGTTCTGGCTCAGGCTGGCATGGGCTTCTTCAGCGTTCCTCCATGACGTGGGATGCTATCCCATTATGCACCTCCACTTTGCTATCAGGGTATAAGCTCCCACGGTAGATCATAAGTATGCTTTGAAGAGCTTCGGCATTGGGAAACTACTCTCATCTATGGCAACTATAACTGGAAGTTAAGAGAAATTCTTAGTACTACCCAGACATTTGGGGAGGCACCACTCATTTCAGTATCATGGGCGTACCACAGGGCATCATTTGGTAAGCTTTTCCCAGGAGTTGGTATCTGCTGGAGACAGCCCATCTCTAAACAAACATCTCCACCATTAATCTTACATCTTCTCGTAGTTGGACATCTCTTCCCGCTCCAGAGGAGTACCATTTTACCATACTGAGGGGGAAACAAAATCTTTCCAGACGACCACACACACACGCATGCACGCACACACACACGCGCGCACACACACACACACACACACAGATTTCACGTTGCTTTCAAGCCTGTACTGGAGCACTTTAACTAATGCATGAATGTTTTTGCACTGTTGTCAAAATGGCAGCCAAGATCTTACTTGAACCACATTAATTGTATTGGCAATGGTACCCATTCACTATTACTTTCATGAAACAAAAGGAAACAAAATTGGCAGCAAAATTAAGAACTGGAAAATGTTCCCCCCCCCACCCCCTGTCTCTGCTCTCAGCCACCTTGAACCCTGTAGTCCAAAGGAGAGTTTACTTCAGTGCACAGAAGGGTGTGACTCTGCTCAGCCTGGCTCAGTAATTCTTCCAGCTCCCAGGTTAATTATGCGGCCAGGAGCCTGTTTGAAAGTGGGAGAGGACCAAGGAGAAAGATCCCATCCAATGCTGCAAGGAGCCTCACGTTCCAGGCCTGAATAGAGACTCCAGCAGAGATACCTCTGAGACTCTTAAAATGCCCCAGAACTTCCAGAATCCAAAACACTGAGGACAAAATAGAGCTCTCAGACCCCTTGGCATGTCACAAGCAGGAGTCGCCCAGCCCCACCTCTGGGACTGATCAGCCAGACAAGACCAGAACCACCAGAGGCAGATCCCCCCAATTACTATCTTTGCTACTTGGCAGAGAAGGATACCCCTGTCTAAGGTAACCCAAGTAGATGTTTAAACCTAGGCGTTGATGCCAGCTCCCTCTTCATTAGAGGTTTCTATAACTCTTCTGAAAAAAGGAACTTAGAAGTTTGACGATGGTCTTCAAATGATGGCCAAAAAACCTATTTGGCACACAATCAGCCCAAGATGTACCATTTACCCACAAAGATTTCCTCACCTATTGAAAACATTTCTTCCAAGGATTCCTCCCACTCCACAAAAGATTTAATCTTTACAACAGGCTTGCAAAGTATGTTAGTCTGAAAACGTGAAGGCCGCCCAAAGAGCTTCTAGACCAAGTGTGGATTTAAACCAGACCCCACCCCCACCCCAGTTATAACCCAACACTGGCTTTTGAAGTTGACTGACCCACATCATGAATGTGGGCAAAGTGGGTTGGGTTCAAGCCCCAGGATCTGTCATAGCACCAGCCTCAAGAACCTGCAAGAGGATTTCTTTCTACAGCTGTATACACCATTTAAAAAGACACACCACACACACTGGACTAACCTTTTAAACATAAAATTAAATCCAACTCATTAAAAAAACCACATGGCTAAAAGAAGGGAACAGTCTGCATTAACTGATAAAAATACTAATCTCTTCAAAACTCTTCTTTAGCAGAGTTTTGTTTTCTCAGATTGATACCCAAGTTTGGGTTCATCAACTACCTGGAGAAAAAAAGTGTCCTGTCCCTTTAACAGAGGCTTCATGGGATGTTATTTATGTCTGTGCCAGTTCAGCAGCCTGTTTCCCTCCACAAAGCCTCTATGAAAGAGGCAGAACAGGTTTTTTTCCTCTCCAGGCCTGTTAGTAACCCTTAGGCAGATACCTTTCCAAACTAAACTACAGAGATGAAAAGAGAATTTTCTCAGTGTGTTCAATAAAAGCACAATCTCCATGGAGGAATTCAAGGGCCAGGTGAAAAGTCAGAGGTGGGAAAATCCTGGCCCTGAAATAAATCGCATGGTGAGAAAGTTGACCTCCTCCCCCAGAGCTTAGATCAGGTCACTTCCAGCTGATGGAGCCCAGGGGCGGGGCAGAGCAGTTCTGGGTTTTTGTTCTCCCTCCTGATGCTCTTTGGGAAAATCTGGGAGTTTGGTGGGAAACCACTTGGATTGGGGAATTTGTGTCCCACAACATTTACTTACCACTTCCCAGGATTCCTGCCCATTTCCACAATACTGTACGTTGTTAAAGGTGCTCTGCCCCCTTTGAACTTATTGAGGGGAGGGGGGACAAGCTTTTCCTTTCAACCCTACTGCCTGAACTTTTTTGGGCTTCAGACTTGTGAGAACCTGAACAACTCACAGCAGGTCAGACTGTCAGATAAAAATGGTTGTAAATTAGTGATGCTGGCTGTTCATGTTATGTTTGTGCCCGCAGCAGAGAGGCTTTAGATATCTGCTCTCCTCAACTTGTCTATTTCTTCAGAGGATTAGGAAAATAGAAATGGTTTTGCTAGTTTTGCTGACGTCCAAAGGACATAGCTTAGCAGATACCCTTAAAGAGCGAGTTTCACAGAGAAGGGCAAGCACTAAAAAGGCCCTTCTTTGAGGAACTACTTTCTGAAATCTCAGTGCTTGGGCAGTGAAAGATCTTCCTCGGAACCAACTATAGTAAAGTTTTACCCCATTGGGAATTATCCTAAAGCTTTTGCCCACACTGAGGTTCATGAGCTTTCTACTGAATGAATTCCTCAGTGCTTAAAGAGGACAGAGCTGGTATTGAATCTCCTTCCACTCTCAGAACACCTCCTCGCTTTCTTCCCTGTGAGATGTGTGTGAGGCTTCCATCATGGCTAAAGCTTTTTCCACAATCTGAGCATTTATACCATTTGTCCCCAATTTGCATTTGTTTGGTTTCTGTGGTTATGGTAAGGTTTCTTTTCAGATGCTAGGTGTTTATATGGTTTCAATGCGGTTGTTTTTAAGGTGTGAAATATCTGCACAATAGTCAGAAGACACATAGCCGCTTAGCTCACCACAAGCTAAGCAGCTACGCAGTTTCTCCTCATGCAGATTCTTTGATGTTGCTGAAGGCGGAATCTGTGAATGAAGCTCTTGCCATACTCCGAGCATCGAAAAGGTTTCTCCCTATGTGGGTTCTTTGAGGCCACTGAAAATCGCTATTCAAGTTGAAGCTCTTTCCACAGTCTGACAATTCAGAAGGTTTCTCCTTTATGTGGGTTCTTAGATGATTTTGAAGACTGGCACTCCATGTGAATTTCTTTCCGCACTCGGAGCATTCAAAAGGTTTCTCTCCTGTGTGAAGTCTTCGATGCAGCTGAAGACTGCGGCTCCAACTGAATTTCTTTCTACACACTGAGCATTCAAAAGGTTTCTCCCCTGTATGAGTTCTTTGATGCTCAAGGAGCTCCGATCTGCATCTGAAATACTTCCCACACTCTAAGCATTCATGTGCCTTCCATCTACCATGCCTTGGCAAAGGTACATTACCCTTTTTTCCATCATAGAAACCCTTTCTATACTCTGAGCTGATAAATGGCTTCTCTCCTGAACGAATCCTGTGAAGCTGAATAAAGTTTGATTCATGTGACAAGTTTTTGCCACAGTCAGGGGAGGTATAGGGTTTCCCTGCTGCATGGATTCGGTAATGGCTAAGGAACTCTGCTCTGTGAAGGAAGGTCTTTCTACACTCTGAGAATTTGTTGATCTTCTGTCCACAGTGTGTTTGCAAATGGATATTATATTGGGTTTGATCTGAGAAGTTTGCTCCACACTCCAAGCATCCGTATATTTCCTTTGTCACGTGAATTACTTCACAGCAATCTCCTCCTTGGCACGGAATACGTTGATGTGTCTTCTCAACCATGTGGCTTCCCTCTTGACTCTTCCGTTCATCTTGATTCCTGGAGTTTCCTTTGACCTCTTCATTCTTGGCTTTATCTGGCAGTAACTGATACAGTTCTTCCTCCTCCTCCTCCTCCTCCTCTTCTTCTTGCTTATGCCCTGTGGGAATAAAGAGGGAAATCCCATTAGGACCCATGCAAGGAGGTCTGATCTGCACTTGAACTTCTATCTACACTCAACATATTTCAGTGTCTTCTTCCAGTTGTACATTAACAGACACTTCAAAAGTTCACGAATGCCTGCTGCAACAGAGAGGTTTGGTTTGCAGCCTGACCTTTTAAAGGGCTCCTCACCTGAATGACTTCTTTGATGTGAAGCAAGGGCTGTTCTCCGACTGAAGCCCTTTCCACACTCCAAGCAATTGTATGGTTTCTCTTCTGAGGGAATTTGTTCCCGAGAAATAACATTTGGGCTCTGACTGAAGGTCTTTCCAAACATTGCACTTGTGTTTTCTTTTTCCCTGGAGTGGATTCTCTGGTTTGCATGGGGGCCTTTGTTCCTTCTTTTTTTTGTTGACCTTTCTTCTTGGACTGGGATTTCCCAGAATTCCCCTCCTTGGCAAGGAATGGGTTTATCCCTCATCTTTTCTGTGTGGCTTCCCTCCTGCCTCTGTGGTCCATCTCGATTCCTAATGTTTCTTTCAGCCTGTTCAGTCTTCACTTTTTCTGATGAGAACCCCTGGAGCTCCCCAACCATCTCTTCTACATCTCCTGTGAGAATGAAGAGAGCGGTCCAATCAGCACCCAATCAGCACCCACACAAGAAACCAAGCCACATCTCAGGCATGGGTGTATCTCAATGGGTGTGTATTTCCTTTGTCAGAACTTCTTTCCCCCAACTGAGCAACTAGTTGAATCTTTTTTTCCACCCATTCCCTTCTGCTTTTATAGTCTACCTCTCCCTCCCTAGGACTCTTTGTAAGAACTTCAAAGAAAAAAGTTCCCCCACATTTCATATTTGACTTGCTGTACATGTCTTTTGATTCTCTGCTATTGATGATTAAATATAAGAAGTTGTCATAATATCTGACCCTGTGACTGTACAGAGAATTTCCTCGTGGTTGTGAAAAAAGCAATGAGAAGCCATTCAGCCTCCCAAAACCAACCCAGCGAGGATGGCTGAGAGGGGAACCAAGACTCTGTGAAGTGAATCCCACCGTTCAAAGGGGACCCCCATGGTTTTTGGAAAGGATGTCACTCATGCGGGGCGGGGGGGGGGGGAGGCCTGGAGGCATCTAGCTGACCAGTGTATAAAAGAGTTTATGGGCCTTTGGCCTTGTCCAGTAGGGTGTTCTTACATTAGCATTCCTTTTTTCCTAGAATATCCAGATTTTCAGGATGCTGCAGCCTCCAAAGAACCACAGTTGAGCTCAGCCTCAGAAGGAGCTTACAAGCCTCCCAGATCTCAGGCCCTAGGAGGCCCCTCCTCCTTCCTTACCCAACAGGTTGGATTCTCCATCCTCCTCTTTCTTGATGTACATTGAGAGCTGCCTCCACTCCCTCTCAGATGGATCCTGGCCTGCCTTGGAGACATTCTCAGATGCCTCCTCCAATGGCACCTTCAACAGCAGAGAGGAACCTTTCAGGGTAGAGCGACAAAAATAGGAAGGAAACAAAGGGGAGAGTTCTGTGCCCCACCCTGACCAGACCTGATTCATTGGTATCAGGGCTTTTTTTCTGGGAAAAGAGGTGGTGGAACTCAGTGGGTTGCCCTCGGAGAAAATGGTCACATGGCTGGTGGCCCCGCCCCCTGATCTCCAGACAGAGGGGAGTTGAGATTGCCCTCTCAACTCCCCTCTGTTCGGAGATCAGGGGGCGGAGCCACCAGCCATGTGACCATTTTCAAGAGGTTCTAGAACTCCGTTCCACCACATTCCAGCTGAAAAAAAGCCCCAATTGGTATGTAATAGGGAGAAATCAGGACAGTTTCCTGCAGGAATACAGAAATTTGGAACAATACATTTTAGAACAAAAAACAACCTGAACCAGACTGGGTCTCTTGTAGGTGACTCAGGAGAAAGGAGGGTTCAACCCGACAATCTGTTTAGTTTTTGATTATCTTATATCTTAATTCCTTAACACATTCACAAGACATTTTAATACAAACTATAAAAAAAAATTAACCACTACATGAAAACAAAGCAACAGGCTGCAAGTGCTACTAATATGCAGAACAATTAAGAACAAGTCATTAATATCAATTAGACCCTTTCATGATAGACTGATTCCCTCTCAAGAATGTTGTTTTCAAAAAAGATTTCTTAAACATAGGAAATAAGCCGGTCACAGTAAACTCCTAGGGCAGTGAATTTCACAAGGAAGGCGCCATCACCAAAAAGACCCCAAACGTGTCAGCAGCCATTGAAATGCACTGGAGGAGATCTTTAGGACTCTCACAGTCCAACTTACAGATGGTACTTAATGCCTCACCTGCAAAATCAGGACCCATAAGCAGGAGGGCCTCACCTGCTTTTCCTGCCTTAAGAGGAACTCCTCAGCCAGAGCCACTGCCTGGGAGCAGCTCTCAGGGCCACTTTCCCTCACCCAATTCTGGATCTCTGGGGGCAGGACGGTCAGCAGCTGCTCCAGGATCAAGAGCTCCAGGATCTGCTCCTTGCTGTGGTTCTCCACTCTCAGCCACCCACGGCAAGTTTCCCGCAGTCGAATGTAAGTCCCTCGTGGGCCCTCGGCTTCCTGGTAGCTGAAACGCCTGAACTCTTCACGCTGCTTCTCTCGGCTCAGGACATCCCCTCTCAAGATGGCTGCCTTCACTTTCCCATAATCCTCTCTGTCTTTGACATCTATACTATTAAAGGCCTCTTTGGCTTCCCCGCTGAGCGCTGGCAAGAGTTGGGTTGCCCACTTTTCTTTGGCCCACCGACAGGCATTTGCCACTTCCTCAAAGGAGGCCAGAAAAGCCTTTGTATCCTTCCAGGGTGACCGTTTATCTGGCAGGTATGAGATTCCCCATGCAGAGTGCGGGTTCTCCACTGTCCTAAGGAACTCCTGCCACTGGGCTTCCCATTGCGCAAGGGAGACGAAACCCTCCCCTGCTCGCTGTGTCATCAGATCTCCTGATCTCCTTCGAAGGAATTCTCCAATATTCCCAGCCTGGAGGATGTGAGGGGATTTTGCTCTCCCCGTTGATGCCTCCTCTGTTGTAGTGCCTTGCTCCTCCATTTTCATATTAGGCAATTGCTCTGTGATGTTTTTCCTATTTAAAAAAGTGTGGCTGTGAATTACTATGTTCTAGATGAGGCTTCTCTCTGTTAAACATAGACAATTGGGAAAGGAAAAGAACAGATAAAAGTGGTATTCTGTCCTCTATTTGGCTTTCTACTGGTCATATACACATTACAGGTAAAGCTGCATTAATATGATTTTATATACATAATTTTTAATTAAATGCATACATGAAAATTCTTATTAAAATGTTTAGAAATTCTTTTAAAGGTTGGAATCAGAACTTTCCCTCTATTCTCTACAAGCCACCTACTCCACCCATCTGCTCTAACTGGCAGTAGTTGCCGGAGTATTTTCAACTGTGTTATTTGGTCTGGCTTTGGAGGGTGCCTGGGATTGAACTAGGGATCTCTCGGATTCAAAGAACATTCTTAACCACCAGCTTCACTTTTACCCCACAGAAATCCATCCCAATTCAAGCACCACCTCCCGAGTACATATTCTTGCCCAATCCTTTCTTGGTGAACACTGATCCAGCATGCATAGGGTCATGTGTAGAAGACCAAGAACTGGTCAGACCAATGAGCCAGCATCAGCCAGTTTGACCACACACAGACCAGCAAAGTGGACAGGAAGGCCACAGCCTGCCAGGAAAATTGTGTTTCTCTGTAGACAGAGAAACCATTATCCCCTATATACAATACAATTCTGAACGTTTATAAGCCAGTTTTTCTCCCAACAATAACAAGCAAAAAAATTTCCAAAAACAACAGAATTAATTCAACTAGTAAAAGAAAATCTTCAGCGAGGACTGCTATCTGTCGAGGGCATTATGAGCAGCCATTTTGAGGAAACAAAAGGTCTTCTGAGGAGTCCCGTCTTACAAGCCTTCTAAAGCAGCCAAGGGAGGCACAGAGCTCCTGGTTGCCCCCAGAAGGCTTTTCCATATCTGGGAGGGGCCACAGAGAATCCTCCCCAGCATAACACATACACACCCCTAGCCAAAGGGGAACTGCCATGTCGCTCCCATCTGAGCTGTATTTACACACCTCCTCCTGCTCCAGAGTAGTTCCATTTGCTATAACAGGGAAAAGATTCTTTGGAGGAAAACAGACAATGAAAGCCTATTGCATTGTTTATTGGATGTCCCATCCATTGATCATAGCAATTTACGCTGGGTCATCTGACTTGAGTCTCAGAAGGAAAAGCAGATGTAACATAAATAAAATAAATAAATAAATAAACCCCCTCCATGACTCCGAGGGGCTTTTAGCCACTTGCGGGATCTCAGTAAAATTATAATTAATGTTATTGTTGTTGTTTGTTTACAGTCCACCTTTCCCCCTGAGATTCTTAAGAAGATTCTTAAGAGAGGGAGGTCACCATGTGTCCAGCTCTAGCCTCTCCCCATCTCATTGCACGAGAACAGCCAACCAACCCAGCTGGCCCCGTTCCAGAGCTTTTAGCAGAGATCCACAGAGATCTACAAGGGAATCTGTTCCCGGCCTGGAGGGTAGGGTTGCCAGATCCCCTCCTGGTCCTTCCTGCAGATCCATTCTCGGTTCAAGGGCCCGGGTGCAGAGCTGGCAACCCTTCTCCGGAAAGAGAGAATCTGCCAGTCTGGCCTCCTCCTTCCCTGGCTTGCTCTGCCTCTGGGACCCAGAGAGACCCCCCACCCTGCAGGGCTGCCCAGCCTGGCGGAGCTCCTTCTCTTTCCCGCCCCGTAGCTCTTAACCTTCCAGGCGTCCCCCGGTCCGGCTCCAGCCTCAGTCCTCCCGCTCTCCGTTACTCCGAAAGAGAACCGGGATCCCGAAAAGAGGAGGATGAGGAGGAACTCAGGCGATCACCTCCCCGTTTGCAGCCTCTCTAGGAAAAGCGGTTTTGTCACTTTAACCATTTCTGGTTCTTGTAGGGAAAGAGGGGAAAAAATTGCTCCAGATCATGAAAGGTGCTTTGCTATCCAGTTGGGGGGGGGGGCACCGACACCCCTGCCCGAAACTGGGAGGGAGCCCTATTCCCCTGCCCCCTCCCGCTTGCAGCCTAGCTGCTCCGGCTTCGAGGGCTGCCCCCCCCCCACTGCACCCCAAACCACAAAAAGGATGATCGGCAAAGCTGCCTGCGCTGGGGAGGGGGGAACTTTCCCAGATGCTGATTTGGATTGCAAGGGGTTAAGGCGATAGAGTTTCGCTTCCTAGAGAAAGGGGGGAGACGGATGAAAAAAAAAGTGGAGACTTTTATCTGGGGTGGGGGTGGGGTTCGGTGTGCTTTTGATGACCTATGAAGAAAAAGAAAAGAGAGAGAAAGTCTGGATTAGGAAGGTGAGTGCGGAGGGCACGGGGGGGGGCAGAAATGGGGAGAGAGCCCCCCCCCCAGCTCTGCTCTGATCCTCTTGCCAAACCAAAGCAGGCTTATCAATTCCCATCCCTTAGGAAGCAGCCTCTTCTATGGGGAAGCTCAGAGGTAGTAGGTCCCAGGTTCAAATCCCTCCCTTCCCAGGTCACTCGTGTTGGGAAAGATCCTTGACTCGATCCATACGCGGAAAAGAATTGAGGTGGTGGAGTTCAGAGGTGGTGGGATGGGCTATGTCACCCGAGAGATTGCAGGAGGAGGGAGTGAGGGCATGCTCCCTTCCTGAATGAAAAGACCTTGCCAGTGGCAGTCATCAATAAACAGTGCAGCATGGCCCCTTGCACACAGGGCTAGTTTTTCCACAAAGGAATTATTCATGTCATGACATGTGGGTGGCAGGGGTGGGATACAATCCCTCCCCAGCAGTCCTTTACAGTTCCCACCACCCCATTAAGCTGTTGTAACATCAGAGTTGGGAACGAAGTGACGTGCGATTGGCTCGGTGGGTAGCCCTGCAATGGAAACCCATTCAGTGAGATGGAAAAAAAAACATTTGGGAGTCTTGAATGGAGGGAACGACAAGAGGCTGACACTTGAGGGCACAGCAGTTGAGAAATGGGAGTTGGAGAAGCAGTGTGGTGTAGTGGTTACATTGCTGGCCACTGTGTGAGACAAGATGCTAGAGGGGATGGACCACTGGTCCGATCCAGCAGGGCTCTTTTGATGTTCTTATGTAGGTGATTGTATGAAGATAAAGGTGTATTGGCTTCTGAGTCAACCAATCCAGTTGCTCATAATTTTAGAAGGGGGCAGCTGTGTGGGTCTCTGTGTTGCTACAAAAACAAACAAGATCCCATAACACTTTTAAGACTAATAAGATTTCATTCCAGTGGAAGCTTTCATTGGCTAAAGTCAACAGAATAGATTCTCATTATGCATTGATTTTTATGGAGGAGTATGAAAGCAGATGAAAAACCCAGCAGGGAAATGGATGAATAAACTTTATGAATATGCATCAATGGCAAAACTGACATCTTACATACATAATAGACCAATTCTAGAATTTCAGGGAAAATAGAAAGCTTTTTTTTATTATGTAGCTAAAAATTAAATAACTAAGAATAACTGTCAATAAAATAGATTATTTATTACATTTGTAATTAATCTCTTGAATATATATGTATTTTAATATAAGTATTGTATCTTATAGAAAGTGTCTTAAGAAATTTAATGAAGGGGATGGTTTGGAGAAATACTTTCTATTTTATTTTTTTGTTATATATCTGATTTGCACAACTGTATTATACAATCCCTTTTTCTCTTGTTGTATCCCCTTTTACTATTATTTTAGTTTTTTAAAAAATAAAAATAAATTATTTAAAAAAACAGCAGAGGATAAGAGGCCATGAAATGCAGGAAGAACAAGGAGAAATGTAAAGAAGTATAAAATTCAAATCTAATCAAGAAAAATACAGAGACCTTTTCTAATTTGTGCAAAGCTGGTTAATGCTGTAATGGGTAGGGAGTCAGAGATTTTGCTGTGATACTTAACACGATCTCATGGATTGGCAGAGGGTGAAGACACAGTTGGATCATCAAAAAGCAAAAATTATAAAAGGCAAATCAGTAAATCACACTGCATTTTAAAAGAGCTGGAAAGCAGAAAACTCGTAACATGGCAAAAAATTTAAAAAACAGAACACTATAAATTAACCCACTAGTGCCAGATGTTCCTGAAGGCAAAGTCCAAAGCCTACTTACAAGTTCTGCAATTTTACAGTTATGGGACCAAGTTTTCTCCAACTGGCCAGGAGGAAAAGGTTCTGTCCCTTAATGTATGGAAATGGGCAGATGAAGCTTTGCACGACTTGGAGGGAAATGGCATCCCTTGGTAATTGCTATGGATCAAGCTGATGTTAAAGGGGCAGCTAGAGGAACCATTTTAAAAGTTGACAACATTCTTAACTAGGAGTTTTAGGTTTGCAGCTGAGAATATGGGCCCATGAAAGGATTCTTCATTTTCACGTATCTGTAGCCAGGCTTCTGATAACTGAACGGGTGGGGTAATTTCCACCAATTCCCCATTCCTTCTGCAGACCCACAATTTGCACTTCATGGTCTCCCTGAGGGCCCTCTGTCTCCTGAGTCCAGCATTTTGGGCAGATTAGTGGGTTGCGGTGGAAGGGGGGAGGCAGGCATGTTGTATCCCATGGACAGAAATGCCTTGGGTGAGCAGGAAAATTTCATCAGGGTTCAACTCAAAGTTTTTAGAGTCCTGTCTTCAAAATGAAATAACATGACCGAGCTTATGCCAGCAACTAAAGACAGCAATATAAAGCAGAATGACATTTTCTATCGTTCGAAGGGGAAATGTGCATTTACAAAAGAGATTTTCAAAACAGTGATTTAAAATGTATGTATCCTTTCCATATATTTAGCATGTGTCCAGAATTTCTAAAGACAGATTGGAGCCACCAAAACAAAGGCTCGCCCTAGTGTTCTTTTCTTTCTTTCTTTCTTTCTTTCTTTCTTTCTTTCTTTCTTTCTTTCTTTCTTTCTTTCTTTCTTTCTTTCTTTCTTTCTTTCTTTCTTTCTTTCTTTTTCCTTTCTATTTTTCTCTAGGCAGAAGCTCAGGCACCTCTGTTAAAATCACTGCAATTTAGTCTGAATTTTCTGCAGAGTGACACTCTTTATATCGTATCCCCCAAGGATGAAGATGGAAGAGCAAGATCTCACAAACCTTGCATTGGTAGACAGATCAGAGGGGCCAGGAAATGTGGCCTATGACTTCCAGGCTGGGAGCATCAGGGAATTCCTGCAAAGGAGACCACAAGAAGTTAAACGGGAACCAGGTGAGGGTTCCCTTCAGCAGTGGGAAGTCCAGTGGCAGGAGTTCCTGAAGACAGTGGAGCCTCCTCGTAGAGGCTGGGGGATTCCAGAGATGCGGGAGGACCACAGAACATGGGATGACACAAAGGCCTTCCTGGCCTCCTTTGAACAAGTGGCAGAAGCCTGCCAGTGGCCCATCGAAGAGTGGGTGGCCCGACTCCTGCCAGCCCTCAGTGGAGAAGCAGAGCAGGCCTTTAGCAGCTTAGATTTAAGAGACAAGAGTGACTATCGGAAAGTGAAGGCGGCCATCTTGCGAGGGGATGCCATGATGAGAGAAAGGATGCGCCAGTATTTTAGGCGTTTCTGCTACCAGGAGGCTGAGGGGCCAAGGGGGACGTACAGCCGACTCCAGGAACTTTGTCACAGGTGGTTGAAGGTTGAGAGACACACTAAGGAGCAGATCCTGGAGCTGTTGATCCTAGAGCAGTTCCTGGCTATCCTGCCCCCGGAGATCCAAAGCTGGGTGAGGGAATGTGGCCCAGAGAGCTGCTCTCAGGCAGTAGCATTGGCTGAAGGTTTCCTACTGAAGCAACGAGACTCACGAAGACGTGAAGAGCAGGTGAGAACATCCCAGTTTGTGACTTTTATGTGCCACATGGCCTGTGGTGGGGTAGGTGTTGAGACCTCTGTCCATCCTGTGACAGAGAAGGGGAGCTGCAAACTGGGCCAGGTGGTTAATTCTGTCCACTTAGTGTGTCCTGTCTCATGAAGGCGGGGGAGGGGAGGCTCTCCGAAAAAAGGTAATCCTGATGTCTCTTTCCTTAGCAGGGTTGCTAAGCTCAAGGCAGGGAACAGAATGGGGCTATTTCCCCCTCCCATGCCTTTTGCTCTGCTCTGAAATGTCCCTCTCTGCTGTTGCAGGCCACCTTTGAAGAAGCAGACGTGAGTATCTTCGAGGCAGGCCAGCCCCCGTCTGAGAGCCAGCAGAGGCAGTGGGGCTTGGAAGCCAAACAGGAGACAGAGGAAGATGCCAGTCTGTGTGGTATGGAGGGAGGCTTTGCGGGGGGCGGGTGTCTTGTATGCTCCACAATCTTAACACCAATAACAGAAGGCACTCCTATTATAAGAGAGTATTCAGTGGCTGTGGTTTATCCATCTGAATTCTCGGTTCTACAATGCCTTCCTGGCTGATGTCTGGCACTGGGTCCTTCTTTCTCTTTGGGGAGCCCAGGGGCTGCTCTGTCATTCAAACCTGTAGGGCCTTTGATCATCTGAGGGCCAAACTACACTTTACATTTTCAGACAAGTCAGGTCTGAGTTCCTGGGATATAATTCACTGTCTCTGCAGCCACACAGGATTTGTAGGGAAAGGCATTATTCAAGTTCCCAGAAGTCTGACAGGACTAAAGATGGTGGGGGAGGGGTTCTGGAGCCCCTCTACCCTCACCGCCATCCCAAGCCCAGTCAGGCTCCTAGGGACTAATAGTGTCCTTCTCCACAAATGCTGTGTGATTGTGTGGAAAGTGAGTTGGGGCTGGAAACAGACCTGACGTCCAAAAATGTAATGTGTACTTTGGCTGTGAGGGAAACTGGATGTGAGGGAAATTGTCAGGAATCTTCATGATACTGTGTACCTCAAGATTAGGCCCAAGGTAGGTGGTAACCTAGCTCTTGTGATAAGCTTAGTTCTCTCCTCCCAGCCTGGTTCTGAAGAAGTTCCCACTCCTGGGTGAGCTGGTCTCCATTACAACAGCAGTTCAGTGGTGCAGTGTCCACTTTCCCTCTGGCTAAGTCGCAAATAAGGATCCTGATTCTTAAAAAAACTAGCTTTTAAAATAAGAATCCTAGCTCTTAAAAAGCAATAAATAGAAGGGGTTAAACACTCATCTCTCAGCTTCAGCATTACTCACTCGATTCTGCTTTCTGCACATTTCCTAAGTTAAAGAGAACGCCTGTTCCTTAGCAGTTATAATATCTGAGTGTATTCTGTGACATCACAGCAGCTTGAGTTGATCTGCAAATTAATTTTCAGCCTGAGAGGACTGGTTTGTCAGAATGTGAGCTTCTCCGGTGGCCATCTTTGGCCTTTGACTGTGAATTCAGATGTATTTTCTCCTCACTGGGATTCTCTCGTTCTCTCCTCTATAGAAGGCAGGGCCATGAGAGAGATCAAGGCGGAGAATATTTCCCTAGACGTTTTTCCATCAGAAAAAAACCTGGAGACTTTCTCAAGAGGATCACAAGAAAATGTTTCCTTCCTGACAGAGCTGGTTCAGGGTGAGTATCCTTTGCTGTTATGTTGCTGAAACAGAAAAGGCATAGCCAGGGATGCTCTCTCCATTGTAAAGAGGTGGGGAGAGGAGACCACCACTCCTTCTTGTGAATGAACCAATGTCAGGGACCTTATGATCCAAGGTAAAGAATATGTTGCAAAGGATTTCTTCTGTTGATACCTTCCCTAAGATGCCCTCTGGTGCAGCACCCTTAGGGAATGCCAGGCTCAGTTTTCTTTCTTGTGCTTCCCAGAGAGTATGTCCCTCCCAATCAGATGGCCAATGGCATTTAGATCTGCTCTTTTCTCCAATATTAAAATAGGATTAGAAGGTTTTTTCCCCTTCAGGGATACATCCATTCCACAATAGAAAATAAAATGGACAACACCTTCTCCGTAAAGGGGGGGGAGTGCAGATGTGAGGAGCCCGTAGGTCCTTCGAGAAGGGATGGAAGGAAGCGTGTTCAGCCTGGAGAAGAGAAAGCCTGGGAGGAGCGGGAGGAGTCAGGCTCATGCTGTGCGTACTTTCAAAGTGCTGCCTCAGGGATGAGGGCAAAGGTTCAATCTATGCTGCTCCAGAAGGCAAGACTAGATCGAATGGGCTTGAGTGACAGGACAGGAGAGGGCAGTTAAACATAAGGAGGAACTTCCAATCAGAGAGAGCTATTTGAAAGTTGAATCAATTATCTAGGAGGGAGGCTGGCCTTTCCCTTGCTGGCTGCCAGGAATGCTCTAGCACTGGATGCCCTGCACTGAACAGGGGGCTGGACTAGATGACGGCTAAGGGTCCTTCCAACTTTTAGACTCTATACTAAGCCATGATTGAACTTTCTAAACCTGTGGACTTCAGTGGACTTGGAAGGGCATAACCCTGCTTAGGACAGCCTTGTAAAATTTTGGTATTTGAAGGAGGGGAAATTCTCCTGATTCTAGAGCAAAACCAGTCTTCATCTCACATGTCTGATTGTGCTCTGGCCCAGAAGCTTGGAGGTTTCAGAGGTTGCCAGAGCACCGTCTGACTTTTAGCTGAAGGTCCTGTTGGGGGAAAGTGGCTCTTGGAGATGTCACAGGCGAAGGAAGGACAAGATTTGGAAATTACTTTGGGTGCTGGAATGGGAAGGAAAGGAAAGAATGAAAGCTGATCAGTTGCGCACCGGGGTGGGTGATCACAGATGATGCTTTTCCAGCATAAGAAGGGGCACTTCTGCCCCGGAAAGAGTGTGAAATGCAAGAGTAGATAGTCTATGGAGAACAGTTTTTAGTCAACTGGCTGTTCTTTCTTTGAGAATCCAAACGCAATTGCACGCAGATGTAATCTTTATAGATGTAATCTTTATAGCTCTTTTTTTTTAATAAAATTTTTATTGGAATTAGAATCATTTGATTTCACATTACAATCAATTCCCGTTTCCCAATTTCTAACCCCCTCCCTTTCCCCCCTTTTTTGTAGACTTCCAACAGTTTTCCAACCCTTTGTCCCTTTTCCTTTACTCATTTTAAATTCATCTATCTAACAAACATATACTTTCCCTTTAATCTAAGCAATAATTCTTTAACTATTTTTAACACTCTGTACCCTATCTTCTTCCGTGTTAGACAAACAATTTGTCCCTTTTTCCATTATTTCATAATTTCCTGGTTTCAAATATTTCTATAAACCATATACCATATAAACCATATAATCCATACATTCATATAAGTCAACCAATTTAACTTATACTCTGTATATTACTTTTTCTACATATCTTATCTTCATTCTACTTTAGTTATATTTAATTATATTATTAATTTCCTCTTTCTTTAATTATACATCTATATAACTATCGTCAAAAGTTATCAATCAATTTGATCCATATATTTCTTCAGGTAGACTTATTCAGTTTAACATGTTACACGTTTATACCAGAAACAATATTAATTAATCGGTCCTTATAGTTAATTATTTTCTATCCATATTCTATATATTTTTCTATATATAACAATCTAACAAGATAACTGCTTAGACATTTTCATTTCTCTCTCTACCCTCCGGTAAAGTCACCCCCCTCTACATTTTGTCATGTTTCAATAGTTCTCAAACTGCCACAGTTCTCTTCCCACCTCCCATTTCTTCAACACATATTGCTTCAGCTTCTCCCAGTCTGTGTTGAACTGTCCTGGGTTCAGATTTCTCAATTTTCTTGTCATTTTATCCATTTCGGCCATATACAGCAATTTGTAAGTCCAGTCCTCAATAGTTGGCACTTCTTGTACTTTCCATTTTTGCGCATACAAAAGTCTGGCCGCTGCTGTCATGTAGAATAACAATGTTCTATATTGGGCTGGAATGTTCTCCATTCCCAAGTTCAGTAGCAGGAGTTCTGGGTTCTTATTGATTTGAAATTGTAGAATCTCACTTATTACTTTTATTATTTCTCCCCAGTACTGCCTAGCTACCTCACACGTCCACCACATATGGTACAGAGAACCCTCATGTTTTTTACATTTCCAGCATTTATTAGAAGTGTTCGAATTCCCTAGCGCAATCTTCTTTGGTGTCATGTACCAACGATAGATCATTTTGTAAATGTTCTCTTTAATATTAGTACATGTTGTAGTCTTCATTGTATTTTTCCACAAGTGTTCCCATGCCTCCATTGTTATTTCTTTGTTAAAATTTATGGCCCACTTCACCATTTGTACTTTAACTATTTCATCTTCAGTATACCATTTCAACAGTACTTGGTATACCTTGGAAATTTCCTTCTTATCCTCTTTTAGAAGTGTCTGCTCTAGTTCCGAATTCTCTGTTCTTATGCCTCCCTTTGCACAGTCCGAGTTGTAGAGATCTCTGATCTGCCTATACTGAAACCAATCATAATTGGGTGATAACTCGTCCTGTGTCTTTATTTTAAGTTTGGAAGATTCTATTCGGGTTATCTCCTTATATGTTAAACACTGTTGCTCAGTATCGACAGCTCTCAGATCTATTACTTCATATGGAACCACCCACATGGGGGTTCCTTCTTGTAGAAAGTCTCTGTACTTCTTCCAAGTTGCAAATAGGCTTTTCCATATGTAATGATGTAAGAACATAGAGTTCACTTTTACTTTATCGTACCATAGGTATGCATGCCATCCAAATATTTTTTTATATCCCTCTAGGGCCAATAATTTCTTATTCTTCAGTGTCATCCAGTCTTTCAGCCACACTAGGCAGATTGCATCATAGTAAAGTCTTAGATTGGGCAGTTGCATTCCGCCTCTTTCCTTTGCATCTTGTAAAACTTTCATTTTCACTCGAGGCTTCTTACCTGCCCAAACAAAGTCTGATATTTTCCTCTGCCATTTTTCAAACTGCTTAGAGTCTCGGATAATTGGTATTGTCTGTAACAAAAACATTACTCTTGGTAACACGTTCATCTTAACTGCTGCAATCCTTCCCAACCATGACAAATTCAATCTATTCCATTTAATCAAATCTTGCTCAATCTGAGTCCATAATTTTTCGTAGTTATTTTTGAATAGATCTATATTCTGTGCAGTCAGTTCAACTCCCAAATATTTCACCTTAGTTGTTACTTCACAGTCCGTTATTTCCATTAACAGTTGTTGTTTTTGCTTAGTCATATTTTTGCACAGTATCTTTGACTTCTTTTTGTTAATATAAAACCCTGCCAAATCTCCGAACTCCTTGATCTTCTCTATCACTTTTGGCATATTCTCCATTGGGTCTTCCACAATTAACATTATATCGTCCGCAAATGCTCTGACCTTATAAGAAAAGTCTTTTATTTTTATTCCGCGGATTTCTTCATCTTGCCGTATTTGTATCATCAGGATCTCCAATACCAAAATGAATAACAGCGGAGACAACGGGCAACCTTGTCTTGTTCCTTTACTTATAGTCAGTTTCTTAGTAGTCTCATCATTCACCACAATTGCTGCATTCTGGTCTCTGTAGATTTCTTTAACTGCTCTTATAAATCTTTCTCCCATTTGTAGCTTTTCCATAGTGGCAAACATAAAGTCCCAGTTCAAATTGTCAAACGCTTTTTCAGCATCAACAAAGAAGAAACCAACCTCTTTGTCGCAACGCTCATCATAATACTCAATAGCATTAATCACTGTCCTTAAATTGTCTCTGATTTGTTTACCAGGTAAAAAACCTGCTTGTTCCTCCTCAATAACTTCCGAAAGCCATCCCTTCACTCTCTCTGCCAATATCTTCGCAAAGATTTTATAATCATTGTTAAGTAAGGATATGGGTCTGTAATTTTTCACATTAGTCAGATCTTGGCCCTCTTTAGGGATCAATGAAATGTTAGCTTCCTTCCAGGTATCTGGAATCCGTTGATCCTTTAATACTCCATTGATCACTTCTTTTAGGAATGGTACCAGTTCGTTGGCCATTGTCTTATAAAATTTGGCTGTAAGTCCGTCTGGCCCTGGCGCCTTTCCCAAATTTGTTGATTGTATTGCCATTTTTATTTCCTCATCCGTTACTTCGTTGTTCAGTCTGTCTCTCCACGCTTCCGAGATTACTGGGAGCTTCATTTTCTCCAAATATGTCGCTATTGATTCTTTATTCACCTCTTTCTTATTATACAATTTAGCATAAAATTTATAGAAGGCTCTACTAATGGATGTCTGTTCCAAATACGTTTTGTTATCTTCACATATTTTATTTATAGTTTTCTTTTCCTTTCTCTTTTTCAATTGCCATGCCAAATATTTCCCAGGTTTGTTTGCACCTTCAAACCCTTTTTGATTCAGTCTTTTAAGATTCCACTCCAATTCTTTATTATTCATTGCTGTCAGCTGTTCTTGTAATATTTTAATGTCCTGATAAATTTTCTTTTTCCCTGGTCTCTTCTTTAACTGTATTTCTTTGGCTTTTATTTTCTCCATAATCTCCTGTCTCTTCTCCTCTTTCTTTTTTCTGGCTCTTCCATTTAAGTCCATTAGTATGCCCCTAATTACCGCCTTGTAAGTGTCCCAAACCTTATTGGTTGGTACTTCTTTATTCATGTTGTATTGTATGAAGAACTTTGTCTCTCTTCTCAGCATCTCCATATTCTCTCCCTCTTGAAGTAAGTCCTCATTTATTCTCCATCCTTTCCTTTTGCTCCTTCTCCCCAATTTCCACATAATTGAATTATGATCCGAGCCTACCATCGGCATTATTTCCACTTCCTTAGTCCATAACGCTAAGTCTTTTGAGGCCCAGATCATATCAATTCTCGATAGTGTAAAATGTCTTGCGGAGTAGAACGTAAATTGTCTGCTTTTCGGGTTTTGTCTTCTCCATACATCTTCTAAGGTTTCCTGTTGTATCAATTCAAAAAACAACTTTGGTAACAGTCCTCTCTTCTTTTGTGCAGTTGATGATTTTTTGTCTAAGTCCAAATTTGTCACTCCATTGAAGTCTCCAGCAAGTATTATCTGGTCATATGAAAGTTCATCTAGTTGCTTCCTTAAATCCTCAAAGAAGCTTTCTTTTGCTCCATTAGGTGCATAAATTCCAACTACCAGCACTCTCTTTGAATTCCATACGCATTCCACTGCTATAAATCTGGCTTCTACATCTTTCATTACAAACTTTGGCTGCAGCTCCTCTTTAATATAAAGCACTACTCCTCTTTTTTTCTTATTAGAGGCCGCTGCAAAATCATTGCCCAATTTTTTTGATTTTAGATACTTTACATCTTGTTTTCGAATATGGGTCTCTTGCAAACATACAATATCACATTTTTGTTTTAATAGCCAGTGAAAAATGCTTTTTCTCTTATTCGGTGAATTAAGTCCATTTACATTCCAAGATAAAACTTTACACTCCATAATCATAATCTTGTTGCTGGTAAGTCCTTTTCATTGTCTCTTATAAATCGCTCCATCTCTCGTTCAGATCTGATGCGTTTTTTGGCCCCTCCAAATTCAAAGGACACTCCTTCTGGTAATTCCCATCTGTACCTGATTTTCATGTCCTTCAAAATCTGAATTAGCGCCTTATATTTTTTCCGGTCCAATAACACCGATCTGGGTAATTCCTTCATAATGATAATCGTCTTGCCGTCAATCTCCAATGGATCTTGAAACTGTTTAGTCACAATCTTCTCTTTCATATTTCGGGTCGTAAATTGCACAATCACATCTCTTGGTAGTTTCCTCTGGGTCGCAATTCTTGAATTTACACGATATACCACGTCCAGGATAGCCACAACTTCCTCCTCCTCCTTCCCCAGGTATTCAGCTAACACCTCAGTCATCTGTTCTTGCGCTGTCTTTCCTTCCACTTCCGGCAAGCCGCGAAATCTTAGCTGTTTCTCCATGTGTTTACTTTCCGCAACCGCCATTCTCCCCCTCATCAGCCTCATCTCTGTTTGTTGCGTGTCAGCTAAATTCTCCACCGCGCCTTCTACTACTTTAACTCTCTGCTGTGTTCCTTGCAGTTCATTTTGCATTGTTTCCATACCTTTCTTTACTTCTGACAGCTCACTTTTCACTGTCTGTTTAACCTCTTTGATCAGCTCCGGTTTCATGTCCTTAAGTTCTTTAATCACTTCTAAGAGTTTTTTGTCTAGGTTCTCTATTGCCGATTGCCACTCTTTTTTCGACATCGTGGGGCTTGCCTTAGCTCGCTCCCACGAGTCCGCCCTCTTCCTTAACTCCGTGGCGTAAAATTTAGTGTCTTTTTAATTTTTAATTTAAATGTCCTGGTCTTTTTGCAAAGAAAAAACTTAGAAAATCCAAAATGTCAGGCGTCTTTTCTCTATGGTTCTTCTATGGTTTTTGTAATCCAAAATGGCTTACTTCCTCTTCCGCTGAAGCCGCGGCTTTTCCCCTTTCAAAGATGGCGATTCCCTTCTTCCTGCCCTCCAGCAGGGGCCGCTTCTCTCCAGCAACTCTATTGTTATTACGTACTTCCTGTCTCCTGACTTCCCGCAGTAGCTCTCGCGATGGTAAAATTTTCTCACAGCTCCATAACCGCAAGTATTCAAAACAATAGTCCAAATTCTTTAATAACTTCTTTAAACTTAGTCTTTTTCCTATTTCGACTCTTGCCGAGTCTTCTCCTCCTTATAGTTAGCCTGTTGCAGTTTTAAAATCTACTTTTAATCTTCTTTACTTTTAACAATCTGTCCCGTATCAGAAGATAGTGATCTTTACCTTCCCATTCACTTTCCGTGGGTTGTAATCACTGTTTCAATCTTCGTTTCTCCTCTACTCCTCTTTCCCCTGTTGAAGCTTGGGTACGTAGGTCTTATGCCAACCGCATTGGCCCCGAAACTGCCGCAGAGATCATAGCCGACCTGTCACAGGGTGGGACCTCAAGGGTCGTGAGGGGGCCCGTCGCGTAGAGCCCCCCCTCGCCCGAGATCAACGCGCCCTGAGGTCTTGAGCGTTCTTTGCCTGCTCTCCGCCTGAGAGCAGTCGGCCGCGGGCTATTTTGTCCCCGCCGGCCGCTTAAAACGGCAGTCCGGTCAGCTCCGCAGTTGGAGCTGCGTCAGACCTCCATGAATCCCAAACCGGAAGTCTAATCTTTATAGCTCTTTGACACTTCTCTGTCCCTTCCTGGAAGATACCAGATTGCATTTCTTTTCTGGAATCTAGTCAGTCAGAGACAAATAAGGTAGTCAATAACCTGAAGGAAAAAACATTCTGGGCCCTTTAAGAGAGGTTGAAGAGGTTGTTATTTACCAGATGAAGTTATTTCCATCCACCTCATGAAAAACTAATGTGTGGAAATGAAGAGTTTAAATTTGTCATGACCAGGGGGTAAATATTTATTTACTATATTTATGGCCCACCTTTCTCACTGACAATCAAAGCAGTTACCCAATGTAAGCCAATGCAATCCATAGGAAGAGACATCTAATAAGCAGGACAAGGGTTATTTATTCATTTATGTTTTTCATAGTCTGGTATGACATCAGTAAAAAAACAAGGCAGTGACAACTGAGTAATACATGCAGCAAACAGATAATGCATCTTATACACAATGGTATATTCAGCAGGTAACATCCGATTAAGCCTCTCTTAAAGAAGTAATACACTTCTTCTCTGTGTTGCTGGCGACCCTAGAGGTTAAACAATTCACGAATGATGTTTTAGTGGAGGGGTTGTGGCTCAGTGGCAGAGCATCTGCTTGGCCTGCAGAAGGTGCCAAGTTCAGTCCCCAGCATCTTCCATTAAAGGGATCAGGTGACCAAGGGTCTGATTCAGTAAAATGCTGCTTCATTTAGTAAGATGTCCATGGTTTAGTAGTAAAATGTTTGCTTGGCATGCAGAAGGTCCCCAGTTCAATCCCTGGCTTTTCCAGTTAAAAGGACCAAGCAGTAGGTGATGTGAGAGGCCTCTGCTTAAGACCCTGAAGAACTGATGCGAGTCTGAGTAGACAAGAGTGACCTTGATGGACCAAAGATCTGATTCACTTTAAGGCAGCCGCACGTTTTCATGTGATGGTCCCAGCTAATTGGCGTTTCTTCCCTTGGCATTCTATTTCTGTTCCCGCAGGAAGTGTGTGGGATGTTGAGACTGAGGGGGAAGCATATGCACAGTTGACAGAAAGAACTGAACATCCAGGCACAGAAGAAGAGAACGTTGTCCATCAAGCTGGATCAATGAGGCAGCCGAGAGGGAAGACAGAAACAAAGGAAAAGCTGAGCAACAAAGCTGTGGTGTATCAGGGCGGGATCTTCCGTGAACTCCCAAGCCAGCAAAAGGAACAGAAAGGAAGGAGCAGGAACAAGTGCCCTGTGTGCCGGAACAGCTTCACTTGCAAATGGAGCCTGAAGGTACACCAGAGAGTCCACACAGGAGAGAAACCTTATAAATGCTTGGAGTGTGGAAAGGGCTTCCTTGTGAGCTCTAACCTTATTTCGCATCAAAGAATTCACACGGGGGAGAAACCCTACACCTGCTTGGAGTGTGGAATGAGCTTTAGTGCCAGCAGAAGCCTTAGTTCCCATCAACGAATTCACACTGGAGAGAAACCATTTAAATGTGTGGAGTGTGGAAAGAGCTTCACTGACAGCAGCAGCCTTACTAAACATCAACGAATTCACACAGGAGAGAAACCCTTTAAATGCTTGGAATGTGGAAAGGGCTTCAGTGTGAGCTCGAACCTTATTTCTCACCAAAGAATTCACACAGGGGAAAAACCATACAAATGCTCAGAGTGTGGGAAGAGCTTCAGTCAGCTCTCAAACCTTACTTCACACCAAAGAATACACACTGGGGAGAAACCGTATAAGTGTTTGGAGTGTGGAAGGAGTTTTAGATGGAGTTCAGACCGTACTTCTCATCAAAGAATCCATGCAAGGGAGAAATCACATAAATGAAGCTTTCCCCTTGCACCTACAGACATAGTGCTCGTGACCCTCACATTAATATTAACCAGCAGGGAACACTGGCAGCAGAGGAAACATATGAATGCTCACACTGTAGAGAAAGTTATTATAATAAATCTAGTCTGGGTGTGTTTACTAAAAGCCATCAAAATGCTTTGGGGGAAAGCTAGAACTGAAACAGAATGGACATTGCTGAGGAAAAGATTGAAAAAGATTTTGGATTTCATTAACATCAGTGAAGACCATGTTTTTGCTTCTTTTCATATATCCACATTTTGTTTGGGAACAATCATCTTGCTAACAACATACATAAATAATAAGTTTGCTCATCTTACATATTTTCATGCATCATCTGTTGTTGCATTTCCTTATTTTATTACCAGTGAAATCCAAAAGACACTCTCCCATTGAATACGCCTGAGTAGCATTCTTTAGTAGAGTGGTTTAGGATTACTCAGTAAGAGAGCAGATTTCTTTTATGCACAATGGAAGCCAAGCAGTTCTCTTTACCAGATACTGAACTTTTTAAACAATAAAATTAGAAAAGTTTTCTTAAAAGTTCTTTATCGTATTTTACAGGGCTGAGGCTCTCTCTTGTAATTCCTCTTCCCAATTTAAAGCTGGGTTGCAAACCAAAGAGACTGGGTACTGGGGCCAATTGCTGGTGGGTTCCTTGAAATCCTATACTTGAAAGCATAGGGGGAATATCGTTACCCTTTCAAATGTTATTAGTTACATGAGAATTGTTCATGTTACATGGATGAACAAGTACATTAACATTTTGCCAAAGTCTGTCTGTTCATTCTTCTGAACCGGTAACTGTGCATGACCATCAAGGACAGATCTTTACAGTTTATCACAGCAAGATCAGCATTAGGAACGTACGGTATTTACATCAAAAAGTTGCACAGACATTTTAGTGCAGTATTTAAACAGGGCCTGAGTGGTTCCACCATAGTTTTGTAGGTATCTTTTTGGATGGGAATAATAATTACCCTGTGATAGAGCTTGTTTGAGAACCAGTCTGGCATAGGGGTTAGAGTGCTGGGCTAGGATGTGGGAGACCCAAGTTCAAATCCCCACTCTGCCATGGAAGCTTGCTGGGTGTCCTTGGGTCAGTCATACACACTCAACCTTAGCTACCTCACAGGAAGTTTAAAAAATGATTTGTACATAAGAATATAAGAGCCCTGTTGGATCAGACCAGTGGTCCATCTAGTCCAGCGTCGTGTCCCACACAGTGGCCAAGCAGTTGCCCCGGAGGGCCAACAACAGGGCGTTCAGGTTTTTCCCTGAAATTGCCTCCTGGCATTAGTATTCAGAGGTTTGCTGCCTCCAAATGTGGACTTTAAGGAATTGTTTTAGATATTTCCCAGAGTTGGTTACATTGTTCTTCCCTTCCATTTTATATACTTCCACGGCAGAATGGGGATTCAATCCTGGATCTTCCAGATCCTAGTCTGGCACTCTTCATGAAACCACACTGGCAGTTTGTATCAATCCACAAAGCAGTTTAAATTAATTGAAAGTAAACATGCACAATTAACACATATTTAAAACCAAGACAAACATAGGACAAGCAAACAAGGTTTTAAAGTGAAAGCAATGCTAAAAGATCAGGCGACGGACAAGAAATTATTTGCAATCCCAAGCTATCTACATCAATGTTTCAACCTCACGCGAAAGACTCAAGAAAGAAAGAGCTAGGCAGGCTTTCTGCAGGACTTGAGTTCCAGGAACTAGATGTATTTCTCATGACTCACCATACTTCCTATAGGGGCAAGCGGAGTTCCTCAGGAATCGGCCCTGGGACCTGTTCTGCTCAACATTTTAATAAATGATTTGGATGAAGGCATAGAGGGAATGCTTTTTAAATTTGCAGATGATAGTAAATTGGGAGGGGTAGCAAATACGGTCGAAGACAGAGTCAGGATACAGGATGATCTTGACAGGCTGGAAAACTGGGCTAAAACAAAATGAATTTCAACAGGGATAGAAGTAAAGTTCTGGATTTAGTCAGGAAAAATCAAAAGCAAAATTATAGGATGGGGAGACTTGTCTTGGCAGTAGTATGTGCGAAAAGGATCTAGGGGTCTTAGTAGGCCACACACTGAACACGAGTCAGCAGTGAAGTGATGGTATCATTCTACTCTGCTCTGGTTAGACCTCACCTAGAGTGTTGTGTTCAGTTTTAGGCACCACAAACTCTAATGATTTCAGTGGATTTTCAGACTGGAGTAACTCTGAGAATTGCATTAAAAACCTGCACTTTCCAACAATTCCTCCTTCCTGCTGCAGATCCTACCCCTTGCCTGTCACTCCAAATGGCCCCCTATGCCCCAGAAGTAGCATTTTGTGGCGATCAGTGGGCTGCAGTGGGACAAGGACGTCATGGACATTTCATTCTGCCATTGGAAAATTAATCTGGGTCCAACCCAGTTAGTAAATTATAGTGCCATCCCGTGCGGAATTACCGTTCTCAAACCCATTGAAATCAATGGTCACAGGCTGCAGTAACTCAGTGTTGGACTGCACTGTTTATTTCAGATTGCTGTAATCCTAGTTCTATTAGATTGCTTATTAGACGTCTCATTCTATCAATTACATTGACATGCAATTTGTCTTGAGTCTCAGAGTCTCTATACACAAGACATCTTATACAGGGATGCTCAAGTGAAAGAGCTTACACTTGTTCTCCCATTGTGGATACACACGCACTGCTAGGGAGACAGAGCACACTTGAATATAAGAGCATACTGAAAATAAGTCACTTGAGCGTTCCTGGGTGAGATGTTTTGTGTAGAGAGGTTCTCTGTGAGAAAGGCAGACTGTGAATCAAGTAAGCAAATAAAAATGTTCACCTCTGTGTTTCTGTCAGGTGCTTATCTATTTTAGGCCAAATCATAGAAAAATACCTCACTGAATCTCCCTAGAGAATTCCGTAAAAAGAATGGGGTGTTGGGGGAGAGTTTTGCGGATACTATGGATGGCCAAAAAGACAAGTGGCATCTAGATCAAATTCAGCCGGAATTCTCCCTAGAAGCTAAAATGACAACACTGAGACGGTCATACTTTGGTCACACATTATGAGAAGACAAGACTCACTGGAAAAGACAATAATGCCAGGAAAAGGTGAAAGCAGTAGGAAAAGAGGAAGACCCAACATGAGAAGGCTGGACTCAGCAAAGGAAGCCGTGGCCTTCAGTTTGCCAGATCTGAGGAAGGGATGGGACATTTTGGAGTTTGTTAATTTGTAGGGTCACCATAAGTCAGAAGTGGTTTGATCGCACATAACACAGAATGAGGGGGGATGAAGCCCAAATTCTTCAATCCTGACCAGTTTCTGACCAGTGTTGGGAAAGAGGAAAAATCTTTGCAAGCAGCCCCCCTTTTTTCCTGGCTTTACAAAGGTGTTGGGGGGGGGGCGTCCAGTGCAGCAATTTCAAGGGCAATAGAAACCCCACCCTCTCCAGGCGCCACCCTAGATTTGCCAGCCTCCAGGTGGAGATCTCCCAGAATTACAACTGATCTTAGGGTTACCAGCCTCCAAGTAGTAGCTGGAGATCCCCTGGAATTACAATTGGTCTCCAGGCCACAGAGATCAGTTCACCTGGAGTAAATGGCTACTTTGGGGGGTGGACTCTATGGAATTATGCCATGCCATGGTCCTTTCCCTCCCCAAACCCTCTTTCTCCAGGTTTCTCCAGGTTCCACCCCCTAGATCTCCAGGAATTTCCCAACTTGGAGCTGGCAACCCTAACTGATCTCGAGGCCACAGAGATCAGTTCACTTGGAAAAAATGGCTGCTTTAGAGGGGGGACTCTATGGCATTATACCATGCTGAGGTCCTTTTCCTCCCCAAACCCTGCTTTCTCCAATTTTCACTCCCCAAATCTCCAGGAATTTCCCAACTTGAAGCTGGCAACCCTACTCCACCCACAAAATCTCCAGGAATTTCCTAACCTGGAGCTGGCAACTCTAAGAGGAATTTACAAGAGGGCGGAGGCATGCGGGGGGAAGATTCACACACCCCCTTTGAGTGGGGACTGGGTTTTAGAAGTAATCTGACAAGAGGATATGTATTTTATTTGGGTCTGCAACAACTGAAGGGGGTTAAGCACACAGAGTCGCGCTGCCTAGAGAGGACAGCAGGGGTGGTGGCAAACAAAATCCCTTTTCTTTGTTAAAGGGGGTTGGTTGGGAAAGAGCAGGAAGATAAAAGCGGATAGTCTGCGCTTGGGGCGGTGCGTGTGGTTGGAGGGGCATCTGCAAAGAGGAGGGCAGAAGAGGAATCTCCCCCCTCCCATTGATCTTAGTCCCAGAAGGGTCCTTCCATCCCGTCCCCTTCCTTCCAAAGCAGGAAGGAGGAGGAGGAAGTGCTTTCCAAGTATCCCATTCTTCTTTCCGCAAAGGCAGGTGGGTGGCTCTTCCCGGCAAGTTTTTTACGGTTGCCAGATCTGGCTTGTGAAATTCCTGGAGATATGGGGGTGGGTCTTGGGGATGGGAGGAATCTCAGCAGGAGTCCACCCTCTAAAGCTGCCATTTTCTCCAGGGGAAATGACATCTGAAGTCGGAAGATCAGTTGTAATTCTGGGAGTTCTCCAGGCCACGTGGGAGGGTGTGTGTGAAGAGGCCCCTTTTGGTATGGGTTTTTCTTTTGGTTCCTTTTATTTTATTTCATTTATACCCAAAGCAGCTTCAATTCTCCTTTTTCCCTCACAATAACCCTGTGAGGTAGGTTAGGCTGAGAAGATGTGACTGGCCCAAGGTCACCCAGCAAGCAATGCGTGTGTTTATTAGCCAGAGACCATTACGTTCTCCATACCAATTCAAAATTAAAAACAATTGAGCATCAGCAAGGCACACGCCATATACAAACAAACAAGCTCCATATTTCAGCAAATTATCTACATTTAAAATTTACTTAATAAATCAACCTTAAAAGCATAATTAATCAATCCTAAAAGCAATTCAATTGACAATATATACTTTAAAATATATCCAGACAATCAGTAAAATTGTACCAAGTTTCCATGGCAGAGCTGGGGTTTGAACTTGGGTCTCTCAGATCTTAGTCTGACATGCTAAGCATTACACTGTGGTGGTTCCCATAGCTGAGTGGGGCTGTCTCCTGGATTGGGCTGGTGGAACCTGGATACCAAATCCAGTTTCCCACTTCCCAGGTCAGTTTCATTGTGCATCCATGAAATAATTTCCATCTTCCACGTATTTTACATAAGGCATCCTTGGGTGTAGTGGATGGCATGCAGATATGGCTCATATAATCCTGGTGAGCCCATATCACTAGGTGACTTGTTTTTTCTATTTTAGTACATTTTCATCCCCCTCTTCTTCCAAAGAGCTTAGGGTGGTGTGTTCGTTAGACTCCCCTTCTCCATTTTATCCTCAGAACAACCCTGCAAAGAAGGCAAAGCTGAGAGAGAGTGACTGGCCCAAGGTCACCTAACAGATTTTATGTCTGCGGGGAGACTTGAACTTGGGTCTCTGGGATCCTAGTCTGACTCTTACACCACATTACACCACTCTGGCCAGGTGTAATGCTCTATCCCCTTTCCCTCTCTCCAGAATTCTCTTTGATTTCTGGTCGCTCCTTTTGTAAACCTTGAGTTTTCTTAAAATGGCCTGGACCAAAAAGCTTTATGAACTCGATCTCTTAGAGTACAAGAGGAGATGGTAGATGAGACCTTCTCTTGGGGGTGGGTGAGGGAGGGTGTCTTGGTTTTGCCAGTGCTGACTTAGCATCTGACTGTAATTTCTCAGACTCTTTAGTTTTTTGAATCTTGGCAATAAAAACATGCATTTTAAACATTACCATCCATTAAAAGTCTAGCATGAGTAGGACTGGGTCACAGGACTTGTGATTCCCACACACACACTGGTGTACATTGGTTTGCCAGTCTCCAGTTGGGGCTACAGTTATTAATTCATTTAGAGGTCATGGCTGCTTCAGAGGGTGGACTCCTGGCACCACATCCCTGCTGAGTTTTCTCCGCTTCCCAAATCCTGCCACCCTCAGGATCTGTCCCCAGATCTCCAGGAATTTCCCAGCCTTAAGTTGGCATTTAGGAAGGAAAAATCAAAGGCATAAGTATAGGATGAGGGAGCGTTGTCTTGGCAGTAGTATGAGCAAAAAGGATCTAGGGGTCTTAGTAGACCATACACTGAACATGAGTCAGCAGTGTGATGTGGTAGCTAAAAAGGCAAATGCGATTTTGGGCTGAATCAACAGAAGCGTAGTGTCCAGATCATGAGAAGTGATGGCATCGCTCTACTCTGCTCTGGTTAGACCTAACCTAGAGTATTGTGTTCAGTTTGGGGCACCACAATTTCAGAAGGATATAGACAAGCTGGAACGTGTCCAGAGGAAGGCAACAAAGATGGTGAGGGGTCTGGAGACCGAGTCCTATGAGGAAAGGTTGAAAGAGCTTGGTATGTTTAGCCTGGAGAGGAGATGACTGAGAGGTGATATGATAACCATCTTCAAGTACTTGAAGGGCTGTCATAGAGGATGGCACAGAGTTGTTTTCCGCTGCCCCAGAAGGTGGGACCAGAACCAACGGGTTGAAATTAAATCAAAAGAGTTTTCGGCTAAACATTAGGAAGAATTTTCTGACAGAGCGGTCCCTCAGTGGAACAGGCTTCCTCGTGAGGTGGTGGGCTCTCCTTTGGAGGTTTTTAAGCAGAGGCTAGATGGCCATCTGACAGCAATGCTCATTCTGTGAACCTAGGCTCATCATGAGAGGGAGGGCAGGAAGGTTTACATCAGTACTTAATTCTTTTTTTTTCCTTTTTTTTTTATCAGTACTTAATTCTCGTGGCCCCTTCTTACATGCCCAGGGTAAGGTCGATTGCCACCTTGAGGTCAGGTAGCAATTTTCCCCAGGCCAGTTTGGCAAGGGATCCTGACAGTGTTTTGCCATCTTCTGGGCATGAAGCAGGGGTCACTGGGGGCGTGGAGAGGGGGGATAACTGTGAATTTCCTGCATTGTGCAGGGGGTTGGACTAGATGACCCTAGCGGTCCCTTCCAACTCTATGATTCTACGTATGAGTGAAAACGTTGCTTATACAGCCTGTACAACTCCAAGCATTTTAGTCAGTTGGTGCTGATAGTCTGTGCTAGGTTTCCACTTGTGGGTCTCTTCGTAGTTTTAATTTAGATTTACACCATTATTTGTGTACTAAACTTTGCATGGTTTGCTGAGATGGAAACATTTCTCAACTTCTTTAAGCAGTGCCTGCAACAGGTAGAGCTTTTGTAGAGCTGGGATCTAGCTGGAAAGTACACAGTTCAAACCTCTCTGTCTCTCTCTCATGAATTCACTAGGCCTGAGCATGCTATTCCATCTTGACTTGTGAGCAATCCCTCTCCATTCTTGGAGATTCAGTCTGAAGATTTTCCCTCAGAGTTCATGCAGTCTGGCAGAGAGTGTTTGTTTGTTCTTTTGAAATATATGTTTTTTCCACAGGCCAAAGTTCGACGTACCTCTTTACATTTCTAGAGTTTTTTATTGTGTGGCTGTCTTCACCAGACAACGAAATGGAGGAGCAGGACCGCACAGGTCCCACCTTAATGGAAACGTCAGGAAAAGTCTGTCATGCCTTCCAAGATGGGTATATGAGGGAATTCCTTCAAAGGACTCCAGGAGAACAAGTGAAACAGGAACCAGGTGAGGGTTCACTTCAGCACTGGGAAACCCAGTGGCAGGAGTTCCTCAAGGCTGTGGAGACCCCTCAGTCACATTGGACAAGTTTACAGTTGCCATGGGAGCCCACCCCATGGGACGATGCCAAGGCCTTTCTAGCTTCCTTTGAGCAAGTGGCTGAAGCCTGCCGGTGGCCCAAGGAAGAGTGGGTGGCCCGACTCCTGCCAGCTCTCAGCTGTGAAACCGAGCAAGTCTTCATTAATCTGGATACCAGAGACAGGAAGGATTATGGGAAAGTGAAGGTGGCCATCTTGCGATGGGATGCCATGAGAAGGGAGAAGAGGCGTCAATGCTTCCGGCATTTCTGCTACCAGGAGGCCGAGGGGCCAAGAGGGACATACAGCAGGCTCCAGGAACTTTGCAATGGGTGGCTGAAAGTGGAGAGCCACAGCAAGGAGCAGATCCTGGAGCTCTTGATCCTCGAGCAGCTGCTGACCATCTTGCCCCCGGAGATCCAGAGCCAGGTGAGGGAATGTGGCCCAGAGAGCTGCTCCCAGGCAGTGGCTCTGGCAGAAAGTCTCCTACTGAAGAATCAAGAGGCTCAAAGATGTGAAGAGCAGGTGAGATAGTCCATGTTTGTGGGTTCCTGTGTGCTACATGGCCTGTGGTGGGGCAGGTGTTGAGATCTCTGTTCAACTTGTGACAGAGAAACTGCAAACTGGGCTAAGTCTCTTACTTCTTGACTGACAGTTGTGGTTAATTCTGTCCACTATACTCAAGGGCTTTTGGTACCCTAGGTCAACTGCTAGCCTGACCCCCCCAAAAAACAGCCCAGCCCCCCCTCCCGCCCTGCCCTGCAGTCCAGAAAAGTGCCTTACCCTACCCAGACTACCTTCTCCCGTCCCCTTGAAAGAGGGAGGGAGGGAGGGAGGGAGGGAGGAAGAACTGCTGGCTGCTGTCATCTGGGTGGATGAGGAGCCATATGGGGTGGCAACTTCCTGCTCATCTGAGTGCATGCACTTTTCCGAGGTGCTCTTCCTCCCTCCCTCCCTCCCTCCCTCCCTTGTGGTGGTGGGGTGGGGGAAGGCAGGCCAGGGGGATCACAGCAGCACACCTCACACGTGAACAGGAGGTAAGTACCCCACCGGCCCCTCCCAGCCCCTGGGACCCCTGCCAACCCTAGGTGGTAGGGCTGCTAGTCCTGAGTGGGAAAGAAGAACCAGGCATTTACCTTGTCTAGCATTCTCTCTCCTGGCCCTCTTGATGTGTCCCTAAAAAAAGCCCCTGTCTGTTCTTGCAGGTGGTATTTCAAGAGACGCTTGAGGAGGCGGCTGGGAACATCTCTAAGGCAGGCCGGACTCCATTTGGCTTTGAGCTGAGGCACTCATGTATGGAAACTAAGCAGGAGGAGGACGAGAATGCTAGCCTGTTAGGTAAGGAGGGGGAGGCCTTCTGGCCCTTCGGAGGTTCTGAAACTGCTTCTGGGCTCCTTTTTTTCCTTCGAGGCCTGCTCCATCCTTAGAATCTCTAGACTTGGCAACTGCAAGGAAGAAGCATACTCCTTGGCAGTTAGAACATTTGAGTGCATTCTGTGACATCACAGTAGCTCAGATTGAGCTGAATCAAGAAATGTTTATCTTCCCTTACATATCCCTCTCCTTTTTAGTGAGCATGCCACCCGCTGTGGTAGCAGAAAGCAAAATGGGTATGGGTGGGGCCTTAAAGGCTATGTGGGACTCTCAAGGTATTTGAGAAAAGCCTGCTTTAAAAGAACAGAAGTCCCCAGTGGGGACTGAAGACTGCACATGTGCAACCATCCTCTTTTTTTTTGTAAATTATTTTTATTAGATTTTTATAAAGGGGATGCAACCATCCTCTTAAGACATCTTCCTCCAGCATGGAGTGGTGGTTAGAGTCCCTTTACATCAGAAGTAAGAAGTAAAGCAAAGAAGTAGGAAAGAGACAAAGAATCTGATAGATATACGGGGTGTTTCTCTTCTCTGTGCCTTGTAGTTTCTGGCAGGAGTCGTTTGATTTCCATTCCCGCAACATCTCTCTGAGGAGAACATGATGTTCTTCTCTCATTTTTCTAGCAGCCGAAAGCAAGGTGATCAGAGACAACAGGAAGAAATGTGTGCTAGAAGATCCAGAACTTGTAGCCCCATTTGGGACCTCAACATGGAAAATAGGTTCCCAGCACTGTGAGCAGGCAAACGCCTGTGCAAGTAAGGAGAGGACAGAACATCGGCAGGGAATCCACCCGGCAGGGGAAACAGATGAAACGATTCCTTGTGGGGATGGTCACAAGGCCTCCAGTGAGACCACAGTCCAGACAGGTGAGAAAGGAAACAATTGTGATGCCTATGAGGGAAAAAACTTTTGCCTCAGTGGAGGGCAGACAGCAAGGCTGGGAGATTTTCTAAATTCTCTGGGATAAGGAATAGGCTGTTCAGAGATGACATCACATACATGTCTTTCTACAGGGCTGGAAAAGCCTACACAAGGCTTATGTACAAAGTCTGAGGAAAATATTTGTGTAATTCCACACTATATCGCTCCTCTGTAGTGCAGGTGGAATACATTGTAATGGGTAGTTTCAACTGGGTAGTTTCAGGTGGGTAGCCATATTGGTCTGCAGCCTAGAAGAGCAAGATTGGAGACAATTAACATCTTAAAGATCAACAAGTTTTCCAGGATAGAAGCTTTCAAGAGTCAAAGCTGTTTGCCAGATATCGGAGAAAGGGAGCTCTGACTCAAAAGCTTATACCTTGGAAATCTTGTGGGCCCCTAAGGTGCTACTGAACTCCAATATTGCTATTGTAATGGGTAAAAAATGCTAAAAGATTACCTGCTTCTCCCTAGGCCCATTTCAGTTAGTGAATTGTGTCAATCCTGTTTATGAATCGGCATCTGGAGGCTTCAGGGGCCAAACTCCAGCCATTAGAGTCAATAGTAAAAATCAGGTATTAGATCAAGGTGGTCATAAGCTCACGAGAGCTGGCAGGAAAAGAAAGGGTTACTTCATCCTCTGGATGAAGGCCAGGCATTGGACTGAGTGATCACCTCTTTCAGGAATAAAAAACTCCTCCCAAGGAAGGCCTGTGTATGAAAAAGGGTGACCAGCCACTCAGGGGAGGGGCAAGAAGAAGGCTCAAACAATGGAAATGAAATCTACATATCTGCATTATTTAGGAAGGGCTGATGTAAGGCACTAGTCACTTTCAAACGGGTTATTAACCCCCTTTTTGCTGCCAGAGTGCAGTATATGTGGAGGGTGTTCCTTTTGAAAACTCTTGCCTAATTCTTTGCCTTCTGTATGTTCTATGGTGTTTCTCTTTGATGTGGTATATTTGTTAGCTGACTTCCCAGTCTCTTCCTTTATATGGCACTACCTCTGTGGACTTGAGCACTCTGTTCAGACTTGGTCTCCTAGCAACAAATTAGCTGTGTGAAGAGAGCGGCTTTGTCCCTGATGGCTAAGCAAGGACTTTTGTAATGTATTCCTTTTAAGGACTGATTCCCCCTTTCCCAATGTCTAAAATCTCCATTCCCACCCTGGATGTATAGGAAACCCAAGGCTTTTGATGCAGAGGGAGAAAGGTTGGGATAATGTAGCAGTGTGAAACTGCCCTTTTTTTCTTTCTTTATGACGACAGGCAATGAGTGGGAGAGTGAGATGGAAGAGAAACCAAGTGAGATAATGTCAGAAAGATCTGAGCATGAAGAATTGAAAGGAAACTGTTGGGATCATGATGAATCAAAGAGGCAAGAGGGCAACATCTTGGAGAAGAGGACAGATAAGTCCATCCTTCACCAGGGTGGAGAGTTCCACAAAACCCAAGTACAACAAGAAAATCAAACTGAAAAGAAAAGGAGGAAGTGCATTGATGCTCATTGGAGAACACACACAGGAGAGCAACCAAGTAAAAGTTTACAGTTTGGAAAGAGTTATAATCAAAGCAGAGACCTTAGTGAATGTGAAAAGCTCCATAAAGGGGAGAAGCCATATAAATGCTCAGAATGTGGGAAAAACTTCACAAGGAGCACAAGTCTTACTTCTCACAAAAGAGTCCACACAGGGGAGAAGCCATATAAATGCACCGAGTGTGGAAAGAACTTCACCAGAAGCACCACCCTTACTTCCCACAAGAGAATTCACACAGGGGAAAAACCATACAAATGCTTAGAGTGTGGAAAGAGCTTCAACCGGAGAACAAATCTCACTTCACATAGAAGAATGCACACTGGGGAGAAACCATATAAATGCTCAGAGTGTGGAAGAAGGTTCGGTGATCAGTCAAGCCTTGTGAAGCACAAGAGGACCCACACAGGAGAGAAACCCTATAAATGCCCAGAGTGTGGGAAGGGTTTTACTACAAACACAAATCTTACTTCGCATCAAAGAATGCATACAGGAGAGAAACCATACAGATGCTCAGAGTGTGGAAAGAATTTTACAACAAGCACAAATCTTACTTCGCATCAGAGAATACATATTGGGGAGAAACCATATAGATGTTGTGAGTGTGGAAAGAGTTTCAATCAGAGCACAAGCCTTACTTCACATCAAAGAATTCACACAGACCAGAAACTGTTTAATTGTTCAGAATATAGCAGGAGCTTTAATGAGATATCGTGCTTTAATCCATATCAAATAATATACACAGGATAAGAAACTGTTTAAGCACATGGAGTAGAACTTCATCCAGAGCACAGATCTTAAGAATCTATAAGAGGGGATAATACAAAATGCAGTAGTCTTTTACATAGTCTTTTACAACCACACAACTGCAGCCCACAACTTTGTAGGTTTTCCTTCTCTGTTGATCTTGCAGAAAGACCTACCCATTCATCCCGTTTCTTGTTGCCATCAAGTTTGCACACAAAGCAATCCCATTCCTTATCCTATTAAACACATGTCAGTGTCTAGCAAAAGCTCTTGGTGCAAATCAGGCCCAGCTAGACAGCTGAAGAGCTGTGACTGTGGGAAAATGGGAAATCAAAGCAGAATCAAATGCTGAGGAAGGAGAGAAATAGTAGGACCAGTGGGAAAGTTTCTGTTGTTTTTATTTGGCTGCTGTTGCATGTACATATTCATACACAGAACAATTTATTTGATTTGCCTCCTTATAAGGTTATATTTTATACTTTGCCATCCCTTATTTAAAAAGGGATTGATTTTCCACTCTTGATGTAACACATTAAACGCAGCGATGCAAGTTCATCTGCTCAGACATTAAACAGTAGAGAGGATTTCTGAAATAATGTGGGGTCTTTTTCTGTATTGTAGGTAGTTGGAAGCTCTTCTTAACCCCTCTTCCCCATGAAAAATCAGAGAATCCATATAGGGACATTATATTTGATCATTTCTTTGAAATCCTGAGCTGGGATGGAGAGACCTCTTTTTCTGGGCTGTCATCTGAGAGGCTGGTTTCTTATTCAGCATCTTCCTACCGTTCTCTCCTTTTCATGAAACGCAAAGTTCACAAGAGCGACTGCGGCCCTGCACTCAGTTTTCATGGTAAACCGGGGCTTATAAAACGGTTGTTTTTGCAAATCCCAGTTTCCTTCTATAACATTTCTACCCCAACTTTCCCCTGAAGGTGGCTTACCAAAAAAAGAGAGATATATTTAAAAGCATACAAATTAATTCATCATCCAAAATTCAGCAGGGAATCCACAACATTAACAAAACTCAATAGTCATAAAAATTGCCTAGAAAAAAAATGTTTTGCACCTAAACATGGCCAGACTGTGTGCCCTGCTCACCTCCTTGGGGAGGCCGTTTCATAGGGCTGGAGCAACAATAGACAGCCCTCGCATGGTCCAAGGAAGATCACATGCATCTAGAGGATGGCTCCTGCAGCAGGCACTGATCAGAGGAGCATAGCTGGTGCATGGGCTAATGGAGGGAGAGGCAATCCTTTGGATATGTAAATCATGTAAGGCTTTAAAGGTAATTTATTTTACTATTTTTATTTTTTTATATCTGCCTTTCTTACTGAAACCCGAGGTGGATTACACAGTATAAATCAATATGCTCAACAGCTGACACATTCAATGAACAAATACAGTAAGCTATGGGTTGCAGATACTTAGATTGCAGAAATAAAGGTAAATTGATCATAGAAACAAAGAGGCAATCAAAAAAGCCACAATATGTTCATGTCAGTTTGCTGCTGATAAATATCAAGCAGCCACATCTTGCACCAACTGAAGTTTTCAAACAGTCTTCAAGGGCAGCCCTTGAAAAATGTATTAAAGTAGTCCAACTGTGGAGTTACAAAAGTGTTGCCAGATCAGCCAAGGCTGGTTAGCTGTGAGGACAACAGTCCAATAAACTGTGGTTTCAAATGACAATCTGTTGCTAGTTCATTAACCACACTTTGTTGTCATTGTGGCTTCTTGTTTCACACTGATAGCCTGGCTCCCTCATTCAGCATGAGTCCTTTCTATTCAGTGTGTGTTTCCACTCGGCTTGCTCTGTCCCTCCTAGCCCACTACTCTCATTGCATCCCAGTCCTATCCTACTACCCTTTAAGCTGTGAGAATGACGCAAACTTTCTAGGAAGCAAGTGGAACTTTTTCTCTCCCCCCCACCCCCAACATCCTATCTCCACCATGGCAACCCCTCCATCCTCTGACACTTCCTTTAACACACCTTAGGACTGAATGACAGAGAGATCTGAGAGAGAGACAGTGGATCAGACAGAGCAAGGGAGAAGAAGAAAGTGAAAGCTGGCAAAGTAGAAAGGAGCTTAAGAACATTAGAAGAGCCCTGCTGGATCAGACCAATGGTCCACCGAATCCAGCAACCTGTTTCATACATTAGCCAACCCATTGCCCTGGAAACCAAAGAGGGCCTAGACGAGGAGTCCTTCCCCTGCTGCTAACTTTCTGCCCTGGTATTCAGAGGTTGGCTCTCTTTAGTCATCATGGACTTCTCTTCCATGACTCCCAGGAGGCAGTTTGAATGGAGGGAAGGAGGAGAAAGAGATGAGGACTTGGGAAATGGTCGGGAAACTGAGGAAGTATGCAGGTGCCAGAAAATAAACTGTCAGGCATTACTTGCGGATTGCTGATTTAGAACATGGTGTAAAATAAAAGAGTTCATCAGATGTGAGGTACTGCTTTGAGGAAGAGGAGACAGCTTCTTAAATAGAGTCTTGAACCCCTCTCTCAAGACTTTTCTCCAAACTCCTCACAAAATGCAAGTTTGTCATGCAGGGCCAATTCATGTTACAACAGGAGTTCTCAACATGGTGCCATTGTGCCTGCCACCACCTTTCTTGGTGCCCACAAAATATTTTTTAAGAAAATGGGTGGGGATCTTGCCCAGCAAGACTTCTAAATCAGCTGCTAGAGATCTGATTAAAACAATGTGGTTTGAGCTGCCACTGCCACCACAGTGTCAGCTTTATTTTCCCTCATTTCTCTTTCCAAATGTATTTTTAAATCACCCCTCCCCTGCACTTGCGCTTTCCCTTTGTGGTTGGCTTGGCCTCTTGATGACAGCCATTTTGTGTTTGGCTCAACTTCCTGCAACAGCCATTTTGTGGTCGTGCTCACCACTGTGTCATGATTCCAAAAGTGCTCTTGGGCTCAAAAAAGTCAGGGACCCCTAGGGTTGCTAGGGACCCCTTAACCTAAAAAAGGTTAGAGACCCCTTAACCTCCCATGGGAGCGGGATCCAGAACACACCTTCTATTTTTCCTCCTGCACCGGTGCAAAGATGTTACTTCTGGTGATGCCATTTCTGAGTGATGTCATCATGCAAACACTTGGGGCCCAAATCAGTCCACTGCAAAGCGCAGGAGCGCTCTTCAGGCAGTGTGATGACATCACTCCCAGGAAGTGATGTCGTTGTGCTATCCCAGAAGCATGCCTGGAAGGCTCTCGCCCCCCCCCTCCCCGGCTAAGTGAGTGGTGGCAGGAGCAGAGGGACCCCATGCCACAAATATGAAAGCTCCTTGGGTGACCCTAGGTCAGTCACATACTTTCAACCAGACCTACCTCACAGGGTTGTTCTGAGGATAAAGTGGAGGAGAAGCTAGAAAGACTATAGGGCAGTTTGAGTCCTCACTGGTGTGAAAACAAGGTACAAATGAAGTAAGTAAATAAATAAACTGCCCCTCAATTATCATTCAAGGGTATTCTAGGAGTTCCCTACTCAGAACTGAATTTCCAGCTGTGAGGGGGGGCAATCAAGAGAGGGGGTTTAAACCACCCCCACCCCACCCCCAATTTCATTTTCCCAAGTTGTGTTCTGAGAGGCTCTCCAAGGACGTTTCAGACTAGGACAATTGCTCAATGAGGGAGGAAAGCTTAAACCTCTCTCCTCACATGCCATGGCCCCAATCCCAGTAGGGTCTGCACACACCTGGGAATTAAAATGTGAGTGCAGAGCTCCCAGAGTGCATCTGTGCAACAGAACAGGGGTAGACGTGCGAGGAACAACAGGTTAAGATTAAAGCAAAAATGTTTTCTGCTAAACATTAGGAAGTACTTCCTGACAGAGTGGTTCCTCAGTGGAACAGCCTTCCTCGGGAGGTGGTGGGCTCTCCTTCCTTGGAGGTATTTAAGACGAGGCCACCCCACGCAATCCTTCTGGGGCGTCATGCAAAATTTACAATCATCATCAGTCCAGCCAGAAGTACAATTTAGTTTGGCTTCCCATGTTGCATCCTAACAAGGGTTAAGGATGCAGAGCCTCGCTTCCTAGAGAGGACTGCAACACTGGATGTTCTTTTCGGGAGGGGGGCTTTGATGCCCCCCCCTTCTGCAGCAGTGGGGAGAGAAGAGGAGGAGCAAGCCTTCCAGCTCGGACTGGGTAGGTACGGGGCGCGCGCGCGTGTGTACCCCCTCCAAATCTCCCTCCACCATTGACCTTGGTCCTAGCAAGGATCTGCCATCTGCCCTACTGTCTCCATCCACAAAGCAGCAAAGGAAAAGCTTTGCCCAAATCCCCTCCGCTTCTCTGTTCAAAGTGCCCACTTGCCGTTTCTTTCTCCTGAGGCAGAGGGTTTTTTTGCAATGGGGTGGGAGAAACCCTGGTCTCCCGGATCAATATCAGTTGTGAGTGGGGGAGACTCTGAGCGCTCGGTTTTTTAGGGGCGGGGGGGGGGGAAACTGAGAGCCTAAAGGACTTCTTTATCTGCTTGCCTGAGATCAAATTGCAATTTTATGTCCCCAGTGGAGAATAGATGCCTTCGAGAGCAGGTCATGAAAACAGCTACCCAGAGGTAAGAGGTTGCCAATGGGTCTGGAGGAAGGGGGAAATTCCTATACCTTTCATTGAGGCTTAGTGTGTGGAAATGGACAGTTGAAACTTTCCATGGCCTGGAGGTGAACCACTTTCAGCGGGTAAATAACAGCCCATTAAGCCTCTTTTAAAGGGGCAGGACATTTTCTACAGGCCAGTTGATAACCCTAGATGTTGGAGACAGACCAGTCCCAATTGGGCCTGGAGCTTCACCACATGTATGAATTTGTGTATAATATTATACATTACACACACACACCATTAGCCCACATAGCCAAGGATTACCTAGTTTTACTGGCAGCACCTCCACAGCATCTCAGACAGAAAATACCTGATAACCCTCAACTAGACAGCAAGAGGGGAATCGAATAGCACCTGACAGACCAACAAGATTTCCAGAGAGAAAGCTTTGGTTAGCCAAAGATCCCTTTGTTGGATAAAAGAGAACTTTGACTGTCAAAAGCTTATAGCCTGGAAATCTTGTTGGTCTTTAAGGTGCTGTTGGACTCAAATCTCGCTTTGCTACTGCAGACCAACATGGCTATGCAGACCTTTAACTGGAGTTGCCAGGGACTGAACCTGTGCCAAGAAGATGCCCTCCTACTGTTCCTGGGCCCATTGACCAGGATAATTTCCCTCTCTTATATCAAAAAGAGTCCAGTAGCACCTTTAAGACTAACCAACTTTATTGTAGCATAAGCTTTCAAGAATCACAGTTCTCTTCGTCAGATGCATCTGACGAAGCTTTCGAGAATCACAGTTCTCTTCGTCAGATGCATCTGACGAAGAGAACTGTGATTCTCGAAAGCTTATGCTACAATAAAGTAGGTTAGTCTTAAAGGTGCTACTGGACTCTTTTTGATTTTGCTACTACAGACTAACACGGCTAACTCCTCTGCACCTCTCTTACATGTCTCTGAAAAGCCTCTTGCTGAGGCTCTATGAGATTTGCTTGTAACTCACCAGACCCAGGAACCTGAGGTTTGGAAACAGGTCAGAAAACCTCATTTTCCAGTGTGAGGTCCAGCAGGGTGGGTGGGGTGCACTTAGCTGGAGCAGAAACCACCTTTTTTGAAGGAGGGAGGCAAAAAGACAAAGGGCAGATTCTCACATTTTTTACTTAACAGGTGACTAGGGAACTCAGTATTTGGATTTGGAAAGTCTGTGTTTGCATTTTTTTTTAAAAAGACACAGCAAACACCCATGACCACACATTAACAAAAAGGAGTATAAACCAAAACCAAAAAAAGAATAAAAATAAAAATGCAATGTTTACAATGATTGCTATCCATTTTGTTTGACCGTTTTAACAAAATGTTTCTGCAGGTTTATCACCTAGGCCTAAATATTCATTAAATCACATCTTTCCATGGTATTAAATGGAGAAGGGAGTTGTTCAGTGGTGGCTGGCAAAAGACGTAAATAAAAAGCATCAAAATTATCAGCATTATTTTGATTATTTTTTTTTGCTAATCTAATGTGTTAACTTTTTTTCATCAGAGTTATAATCTGATCTGGTCAGATTTTTATTTTCTGGCACAGCAAGGGTACTCTTGTTTTCTGGTGATTTCTCCTTTTTCCTTTTCAATCAGCTCTGGCTTAATGGTTTTAGTCGGTAAGAGAGACTGGTAGCCAGCAACCTGCCGTTTCCCAATTTTACCAGTTAAAAATGGGGGGGGGGGGGGGAAGAGGGCTATCCTCCCTCTACTTCCCTTCCCACGAAGGAAAAACCAACACCTAGCCCTCTCTTTCTGTGCACTTTGACACACAGTGCAAGTACAGGCTGGCAGCTGGTGGGTCCAGGGGGTCCTGGGCTGTTGCAAAGCAGATTAGAGTGAGGAGGATTTGCCCCTCATTGTGGAAATGAAACTACAAGCACAGGGAAATATGGCATAACAGCAGGACTCAAAGGTAATAATTTATTGTCTTTTAAAAATTTTTGCTGCAATGTGCTGGTTGGCAATGGAGCGCTCTCCTCGTGTGCCATGCCGGTGCCACTTTGCCAGTAAGTTTCCTGCCATTGTATGTGCCCAGCTGCCAACATTCGCCTTCTTCGGGGTCCATTGTTGGGTGGGTTTTCATGTGCTTGAGGAGCAGCTCATTAGATCAACAGATTTTTGGACGATGGTTACATGCAAATAGAGCCTCGCTGCCCCAACTCAGTGTGTGCATGCGTGTACAGCTGCCCAACTCTCACTTTGTGCCTTCCCCAAGCATTCCTCGGGATCCATAAACATGGAACCCTGTTGTTGCGTGCTCTCAAACTCGGTGGGTTGATGGTTTAGAGGGAGGACTGTGTTCTGTGTGATTTTGGTAATGTTCCATGCAAAAACAGCTGCTCTGGAGCCTTGTTTCCCTACCCTCCCCCCCAAAAGAACAGTGTTTATTTGCAGATGCATGGCGAATATGTACACAAGTGGATCAGATCTGAGCCAGCATGCTCCCAAGGCATAACAAACTAGTAATGAAATGAGATTATTCTGGAACCCCCGGAACCAAAATGGACATTTTTTCAGTACACACCCCTATTCCCTACACTTATGCAGACTCTGCAATGAATAATAGTCCTTACCTACCTTGCAAGGTCATTGTAGGACTAACAAAAAGAATGTACACACAACATTCCAAAGCACAATATAAATGCTAAGTTATTATTGCTGCTGTTGTTACTAACTCATGCTGTTAGGCTGTTCCAGTAGAGCAGGGGGTTGGCCTAGATGGTCTGTAAAGCCCCTTCCAATTCTATGATTCTATAATTCAGAGGAAACGTTACAGAATTACATCAATCATTGGTATGAAGTATTAATTCCCCTTTTCTGTCCCCTTCCCCTTAGGCAAAAGCTCAGCGCGTCTTGTTTAGAACTCAGGAATCTGTTCTAGAGTTTTCTGCCTTGTGACATACTCTTTGTGAAGTTGTCCCCAGGATGAAAATGGAGGAGCAAGATCCCACAAGTCCTGCTGTAGGGCAGAGGTCAGAAGGTATTGGGACACCTCCCCACATCCTCCAGACTGGGAGCATCGGGGAGTTCTCTCAAAGGAGGCTAGGAGATCACGTGAAGCAGGAGCCACGAGAGGGGCTGCTTCAGCAGTGGGAAGTCCAGTGGCAGGATTTCCTCAAGACCATGGAGTCCCCTCACGCAACCTGGGCAATCTCTCTGCCAGAGAAGCTTACCCCATGGAATGATGCCCAGGCCTTTCTGGCCTCCTTTGAGCAAGTGGCCATAGCTTGTCAGTGGCCCAGAGACAAGTGGGTGACCCAACTCCTGCCAGCTCTAAGTGGAGAAGTCGAGCAAGCCTTCTTCAGCTTGGATGCGCAAGACAGAGAGGACTATGGAAAGGTGAAGGCAGCCATCTTGCGAGGGGATGCTATCAACAGGGAGAAGATTCGCCAACACTTCCGGCATTTTTGCTACCAGGAGGCTGAGGGGCCAAGAGGGGCTTATGGCCGACTTCAGGAACTTTGCCAGGGGTGGCTGAAGGTTGAGAGGCATTCCAAGGAGCAAATCCTGGAGCTGTTGATCCTGGAACAGTTCCTGACTATCCTCCCGCCAGAGATCCAGAGCTGGGTCAAAAGAAGTGACCCAGAGAGCTGCTCCCAGGCAGTGGCCCTAGCCGAGGAATTCCTGTTGAGGCAGCCAGAGGCTGAGAGGGAGGAGAAAGAGGTGACACCATTTCACTGTGCTGTGTCTGTGGGTCATCTGGGGGAATAGAACTGGGGTGGAGAGCGACATGGTGCATTTGGGTGGGAAAGTGACTTCTCGCATGCTGTTGTCCCAAGCCAGTCTGAGGGTGTCTACAGAAGGCTTCTTGGTAGTTTGGAGACCTTGAGACTTAGATACCGTGTCTCATCCTTGAAATCAACTTGGTCCAATACATTTGACAGGAATGCCTTTAAGTTGCACGTAATGCCTTAGGGTACCCTGACCTGGATAGCCCAGATGAGCCTGATCTTGTCAGATGTCAGAACCTAAGCAGGGTCGGTCTTGGTTAGTAATTGGATGGGAGACTTCCAAGCAAGACCAGGGCTGCAGAGACAGGCAATGGCAAACCACCTCTGTTAGTCTCTTGCCATGAAAACCTCACCAGGGGTCACCATAAGTCAACTCTGACTTGAGGGCTCTCTCCACCACCAATGCCTTAGGGTAGAGTGGAGGTGGTCAGAATAGAATCTAGAAGACCTGTGTTCAAATCCCCCCTTCCCTGCCCACACACCCCGTGAAGTTAACATGGACCGTTCATCACCTCCCAGTCTAGCCTAATTTACATTGTTGTTGTAAGGATAAAATGGGGTGGGGGCAGGGGGAGGGAGAACTATTTAAGCTGGCCTGAGCTACTTGGAGGAATGGCAGGATACAAATACTCTAGAGAGATTAATTGGATCTGCCCCCAAGACTTCTAATAGGGTGGGCAAGATATATTGGAGAGGGTTGCCAATCTCCAAGTGGGGCCTAGAATTACAGTTTATCTCCAGACTACCAAGATCAGTTCCCCTGGAGACAGTGGCAGCTTCGAGCATTGCATCGTCCCTCCCCAAACTTCACCCTTTCTAGGCCTCAACCCCCAGTCAGAGCTGGCAACCCTAGTCCATTCTGTGGCTCAGGACAGCAAGCTTCCTGTTCTGGGACTGAACCTGGAGAATAACAAGTGCATATACTGAGGCCTCGAAGCTCCCCTCAGGCACAGAAGGGGATCAGGGGATTGTCTGGCAGGAGAGCCTTTAGAAAAGGCCTCTGTGATACATCTGCTGGAATGCTGGCCTTTGGTGTTTGTTGTGTTCCACAGAGGAATGTCTGCTTGGCCTCCAGTACTTTGGACTGTCGTTCTCATTCTCTGCAGCTTAAGCACCAGTTCTGGAAATGCACTTCGAAGACCGTGATCTGAGGAACAGACCCACTCTGCTTCGAGTAGGGTACTGGTGCTCACAACCCCAACCTGGCTTTGTTCCAGTCCTGAGAAGAGATTATGTGCATGTGAGAAAAAGGGTCAGGCTTTCACTTCCTGTCTATCTGAGGGATCTTTATTCTGCCCTTTCCCCAGGTTGCTCAGGATACCATAGATTTCATCCTCACAGCAACCCTGTGAATTAGGTTAGTTTCTCTCTCAGCGTCTGGCCCTTCCAACAAGTTTCATAGCGGAGTGAGGGGTTTGAACTCAGACCTCCCCAATCTTTGTCTAACACTCTAAGCGTTTTAGCAGCCTGTCTCCCTGCTTTTCACTTCTATCTTAACCAGAATAATAGTACGCTTTTACGCTGTGCACAACACTTGAGGTGTTTTGCCGTCTTTCTTACAACAATATCAAGGAGGCAGTGTAGAACCTTCCACATGTGTGAGGAACTAGCTTTTTGTTTCCCTCTTCCATCTGGGTCAGTTACATGGATACTGAACTGAACTGGAGCATCTGCTCTGAGAATGTCCCTCTTTGCTGTTACAGGTACCATTGGAGGAGGAGACGGGGAGTATCTCCAACGTGAGCCAGAGTCTACCTGAGAGTGGGCAAAGGCAGTCCTTGATGGGCATCAAGGAAGAGGAGGATAGAGATATAAGTCTGCTGGGTAAGAAGGAGAGGCCTGTCTGGGGCCTGAGGTAATAATAAGAAAATTACTTCTTGAGCAGGCCAGAGGTCCATCTAATCCAACATCCTGTTGCCAGGAGTCCTTTGGCTGAAGCGCCTCAATGAATCCAGGATAGAATGACCATTTGTCTCCCAGGCCAACCAGATTCTGGGGCAGTGCCGGTGAACCACTTTGTCAGGGGTCCTTAATGCGGTGCCCATGGATGGCGCGGTGCTCACCAACACCCTTCCCAGTGATTTTAGAAAATGGGTGGGGCCAGTGGGATTTTTGCCCAGAGGAGGTTCTGATTGGGCATTGGAGATCTAATCGGCTGTGCAGATCTTTTAAAAATAGCTTTGGCAGTATCTGTCGCCACCACACAAGGATCTTCCCTGTGTGACTGAACGCTTTGTAGATGAATCCGCCCCCCTGTGTCATGATTCCAAACGTACCCACAGGCTCAAAAAGGTTGAGGACCCCTGTTCTAAGACACCAAGGCAGGTGTTAGTTGAAAAGCGTCGTATGAAGGGTTCTCCAATATCTTTTAAAAAGCCTCCCACCAATATAACCAGAATCTGCATCCTCATTACTGTCAGCCAGTTGGTGTCCGGTGTGTCAGTAGAGAGTTTGGGCACTGTAAGAGAGTACCCTCATTTCAAACTATTTACATTTTAATTGACAATTCAGATTGAGGAGAAAAAGGAAAGACCATATTCACCATTCTTTCTGTTTAGCAGGACCTACCTACCAAAAAGGGATGACCAGCAGCACATGCCAGGGATAAATGAAGAAAATAACCTTCAGGCAGATGGAGGGGGGGCTGGGAACTACCCCAGGGCGAGGGGCGGCCATTGTGAGGGGCTGCTTCTTGAGGAGTTTCTGCCCTGGCTGCAGCTGATTGGTGGCATTTCCTGAAAACAGAGGGAGGGATGGGGAGGGCAGCTTCCTGCCGCTTCTGAGAGATTGCCATCCTTGGGAGAGGTGGAGACCAGCCTGGAGTCAGGAAAACACACGAAGCTGCCTTATATTGAACCAGACCTTTGGTCCAAGATCAATATTGTCTACTCAGACTGGCAGCAACTCTGCAGGGTCTCGGGTAGAGGTCTTTTGCATGACGTACAACTTGATCCTTTCATTTGGGAATGCCGGGGATTGAACCTGGGGCCTTCCGCATATCTAAGCAGATGCTTTACTGTGGAGCCACAGCCCCGCCCATAAGAAAGGTGCAAGTTGTAGCGCTGTCTTAAGATGGGTTTGGAAGGAGCTCCCTAGCTATGCTTTCTAGACTGAGCAAAGAAGCTAGCAAAAGAAAGAGGAACCCTAGATCCATTCACTCTGAAGCTGCGTCAGTGACTGCCCAGAGCCAAAACCTCCCCTCCCTCTAGTAAATAATCTAAAAGAAGCAATGTTTAGACACTTATTAGGGTTTTCTGTCCCTCTTCCAGCAGGGGAAGGGCGTGAGAATGAGGAGGTACCCATGGAGATCTTGTCTGAAAGAGCTGACAGTGAGGAGCTGAAGGAGAATTTCTGGAATCCAGAGATCCAGGAGGGAAACTTTGAGGAGAATGGGAGGGATGAATCCTTTCCTTGTCAGGATGAAATTCCTCAGCAATCAGCAAAGCAAATGGATGAGAGAAAGAACAAGTATCTCAGTGTTAACTGGGGACTCCACCTGGAGGAGAAATCGGACCCAAACCTGGGGATATGTTCCAGTCAGAGTGGAGCCCTTACAGAAAGCAAAATGCACCAGAAAGGAGAGAAACGTTACAAATGCTCAGAGTGTGGAAAGAGCTTCAGCAAGAGCACACACCTGATCAGACATCAAATCATGCACACCGGGGAAAGAGGATATAAATGCTCTGAATGTGGAAAGACCTTCAATCAGAGCGCTCACTTAACTTCCCATCAAATAATCCACACAGGAGAGAAACCGTATAAATGCTCTGAGTGTGGGAAGAGCTTCAACAAGAGTACAAACCTGATTAGGCACCAGAGAATGCACACGGGGGAGAAGCCACATAGCTGTTCAGACTGTGGCAACCACTTCTCAGATAAATCGAGCCTTATTCAGCATCAGAGAGTTCACACGGGTGAGAAACCATTCAAGTGCTTGGAATGCGGAAAGAGGTTCAGTCACAGGGGAAGCCTTCGTGCCCATCAAAGACTCCACACAGGGGAGAGACCCTATACATGCTCAGACTGTAGCAAGAGCTTCTGCGATCAGTCGAGTCTTATTAGGCACAAGAGAATCCACACGGGGGAGAAACCATACCAGTGCTCAGAGTGTGGAAAGAGTTTCAGCCAGAGCACAAACCTTACTTTACATCAAAGAATGCATGCCAGGGGTGCAGAACTCCCACACGACCCTCCCCAGACACTTACCAGTGAGATAGCTGTGTTAGCTTTGTGGCACCTTTGAAAACTAACGCATTTATTGTGGTATATACTTCTGGGGACTAGAGCCCACTTCAACAGATACATATGCATCGATTAGCAAATTGGCCCTGCTGTAAGTTTACTTGGTATTTAAGGCTGGGAAGGCAATTACGTGAAATAGGGAAATCATGGAACAGACTTTCTCTGCGGAACTGCCTGACTAACATTTTGAGGTTCCTTGGTGGTTTTAGTTGGGGGATTTGAATAGTTTAATTGTAAGCCTTCTTGTAAACTGTCTTGGAGATTTTTCTGGATATAAAGGTGAGGCTTAGTAAAAAATTAATGACATAGTTCAACTATCTACATTTTGTGAACTGTGGAAAATGTTTCAGTTGGAGCAGAGGTCTAAACTTGCATACAGGAATCCGCATAGGAAAGACCAGATAAATGAAGATTTTATTCACCGCACAACAGGCCATCTTGTTTGACCTCAGAACATTGTCACAACAAAGAAGCTATATCAAATTATCAGACTGAAGGAAACCCTAACATGTTGTAATAATTTAGTCTTACTGTTCATAAAGGGAACTGTTGCAGCACCTGCATGGTCTCGTGGAAGAGCATTGGACTACGATCTCAGAGACCCTGGTTCAAATCTCCACTCTGCCATCGAAGCTTGCTCAGTAACCTTGGGCCAGTCACAAACACTTGGCCTAACCTACCTCACAGGGTTGTTGTGAGGATAAAAGGAAACAGAGGAGAACCATGTAAGCTGGTTTGGGTCCTGTTAAAATGGGAAGGGGGAAAGGTGACTTTCCTTGCTGGGAATCTCCCTTAGACCAAAAGTTCTCTGGAAAGGACCTGGTAACCAGTTGTCACTACTCAGGGATCTCCTGAGAACATCTAGACTGAACTGCTGAGAAGGTGCCCTTCCAGCATGGTGCTAGAACAATAACAAAGTAACATGGTGGAACCCTGGAAAACACCTTATAGCAAATTGTTCAGCACCAGTGTGATCTGGCACATAGGGAAGAGATTAAGAGAAATATCCCAGAAAAATATATTACACTTAATGAAGCCAAAGGGAAAAAAGATTTATTATTTTAAAAGGGGGGAATGGTGGTTGGATTCAGAAAAGGGCAGAAAATGGGACAAAATACAACGCAGGAAAGAGCACACCATCACAGCATACGGTCTCTCAAATAAAAGTAATAAACTTGGATTAACTCCGCTAAGTACACTTTACCTAGATTGTAACAGGTTTCTCAGAGCACGTACAGAGTTCCTTGTAGTATCAAGATGGCGGAGGAGTCCTTAACCCCTGGCCCATTGGTTTTGATGCCTCCCAATGTTGTTCCAAAGTGTGGACAAAGGAAAGTCCAGAGCTCCCAAATATTTATGGGCAGTGGAATCTAACCTAGCCAGCCTCCTCTGTAAGATTGATTAGCAGATTCAACCAATCCCAAATAAAGCTCCATCTCTGATGTCAAAGGTTGCTGGCACCAGTCAGAGAATTTCCAAAATGATTGTTCTACCCTTTTAATAGCTCTGAACTTCCATGACAAAATGCAGGTCTGGCCCAAACCAGTCGGTCCTTTCTTCAAAAGGGATTAACTGTGCAACCCTAAGCAGAGTTGCTCCAGTCTAAGCTCATTGAAATCAATGGACTTAGACTAAAGTAACTTTGCTTAGGGTTGCACTGTAAGTCTAGCTAAGTCGCTCCAATGTGTACTGCGGTAGGAAGAGTTATTCTCATTCAAAGCCCATGGAGCCAGGAACCCAGATTCTTTAGGTAGCACTCTTGAATGTAGGGTTTCTGTCACCGGTCCCCACTAATAAGAAGTAAATAAACTGTAGTACCAAAATTTACAACCCCACAGGGTCATTGATTTCTGCTTTGTTTTAGATTTTAGATTATTACCTTACTTACTGGATGCCACAAACTGTTGACAACTAAGAAAAGGGGGGCCATACAAATGTAAGGTCCAAGAAGAGGAAAAGAAACAAGGTGCAGTGGGTGGATGGTTTTATTTGTAACCTGGGATCTATTGTTACAAATAAAACAATTCTCCCTCTGCACCTTGCTTCTTTTTCTCTTCCAGGATCATCAATGACTGCATTGATAAATCCACCTCCAGACTTACTGAGAAAGGCAGACCATAAATAATGTAAATAAATAAATGAAATAGTTGGGTTCGCACTCAGTGCTCTTTTCTAGTTAGCAGGAGGAAACTTGTGAAACTAAGTTGGTATGAATCACCTCCCTGGAGCAGAGCCAAGCAGTGCCCTTGAAACACAGATGACCTTGGCCAGAGGAGGACAATGGTCAGCCCTGAGTCACTGCTTAGGCTATAGATCCTCAAGAGGCCCAGGGGAGAGTGGACCTTCCATCAGATAGGAAGAGAAGGAGAATATGCCAGGGTTGGGGGCGGGGGAAAGGCAGATAATAGAAGTTTGGAGCTAGTTGAGGAAGGAGGTACACAACACTTCAGGAGGAGGAAGGAGCCATTACTACTCGGGAGACCAGCCATGATGAGCACATCGTTTGGGAAAGCAAGGGAGGAATCCTGAATACTGAAGCCAAGGGAATGAGTGAACCAGAATGAATGCAACTTAATAACAACAACAACAACATTTGATTTGCCACCATTGATGGAGGTGGGGCCATGGGGGATTTAGTGAGGGGCTGCCTACAAATTTAGGGGCATCCAGGCACCTGTGGGGACCCCTCTAACAATGCCCCTGGGCTGGACCAAGCCTAGGAAAAGGTGGGAGTTGGCCAGTAGTTACAGTGTTATCTCAGGGATCTCTTGCTGTGTCCTGTTTTTGAAACTCACTTTTAGGATAGTCACTTCAAGATCTACAAATAGACATACCATGTGTATAGAACAAACAAATAGTCACAAATTTGACATTAAGAAAGGCAAAACAAAAGCCTGTAGGGGAACAATTTTTAAGTTTTCCTGGACATTCATTTATAGGAGTCTTGTTTCTGCCTTATTCATAGGGGTGACTTAGTACTAAAATTTACTAAATTTATGGAGTTACAGATGCCTTCATTTGATAAATAAATGACTGAAGTCTCTGAGCCAGGGCAGAATACAAAACAGTTGCTGTGCACTCGATTTCTGAGCAATGTACAGAGTTCACAGTAGTAGCAATCTCTGTCTCATTTCAAGTTCATTGTATAAGTTGTTGGGAAAATGGGTTAAAAATAGTTTAAATTCAGAGTTGCAATGAATATTGGATCAATAGAGTCAGACACTTTGTTTGCTTTTAAGGAAAGTTTACTTCTAAAGAAAAGGTACAGGGGGTTGCTACAAAACAAATAAACCTATCAGCTACATCTTGACACTACAAAGTACAAACTTAGACCACCCCAGTTATGGCTGATCTTCTTCTTAACCCTGGCCGTTTCCAGATGGCTTACCTGAAGCCGCTCCATGCCGCAATGTTGTGGATCGTGCCGGGGAAAACACAAAATATGCGTTTTCTCGCGCGAGTTTTGCGCAACGTTGCGCAAAACTCGCGCAAGAAAATGCGATATTTTGCATTTTCCCCAGCACGATCCACAACATTGTGGCATGGAGCGGCTTCAGGTAAGCCATCTGGAAACGGCCCCTAGAAAAGAAATCACCTGACCAATTGTAGTTTACAAACACATTACGTTTTCCCGGGCTTTGAGTTAGATTAAGCTATTGGCTCTCTGTCAGGTTTCCCTTCCAAGTCAATACAAACAATAGCACACTGGGTAAACACATTAACACCATAATGACTGAATGTCAGACCTTGCAACCTATATTCCAACATAAATGAGTACAAGCACATTTCGAGGCAATTCAGAACAGTACTAGTCATGACCCCTAAGAAAACTTAACAGTTAAACCCCTAAGATTTTATATACTTTGCTTTCTTAGCACACTGCTTAAAAACTCCACCTTAAAAACACAGACGTTCGGAACACATTATTAATACGACCACATAATTAAGTTTATGGGAAATGACTGCATTCCTGTGCATAGTTAATTTCTGCTCTTTTGGTTCAACTTTTAAAACACATTTGGCTACAACAAATGATCTTCAGACAGCTGAAATACAACTTTAACTTTTAATTAACAACGCAAACTGTTTCATTATTTACATTTTTAAAATAACAAGCGAATCAAATGTTCTCCTAATCCCCTATTACCCCTTTTACAAGCATCCTCTCCTGCCATATCCCACCTATCCTTCCCAATTTCCTTTCACCTCCCCACCCCAATAGTTGGCATGTGTTGGAATGATTAGTGGCAGACAGGGCTTTTTTCTGGGAAAAGTGGTGGTGGAACTCGGTGGGTTGGCCTCAGAGAAAATGGTCACATGGCTGGTGGCCCCACCCCCTGATCTCCAGACAGAGGGGAGTTGAGATTGCCCTCCACGCCGCCGAGCGGTGCGGAGGGCAATCTCAACTCCCCTCTGTCTGGAGATCAGGGGGCAGGGCCACCAGCCATGTGACCATTTTCAAGAGGTTCCGGAACTCCGTTCCCCCGCGTTCCCCCTGAAAAAAAGCTCTGGTGGCAGACAAATACAGATGACCTCATCTAAGTACAACCCACTTGTTAAGATGCAACAATTCAAAACACCCTATACTTAAATTACACTGAATATGTTTCTTCTGATTGATGTTCTCTGAATGAACTCATTAGCTATAACATTAAGATCAAATGGAATGGAATGGTAGACTGAAAACAACGCAAAGGAAAATATCAGGATTCGTCTGAAGGACGTATCAGAGAACAGAGATTTATAACCTGATCCTTAAGGGGGCCAATGTTTGAAATAATATAAAAACAAAACCTACCTAAAAGTAAAATAAAAAAGAATCTTGGACACAGTCTGAATATTCTGCCCTGTACATATTAGATGTTATATTTTGGTCCTTGGCAAATATGTGCAAATGTCTTTGTGCTTTGTGCAGGCAGGGTCTAATCCCTGCAGCTTCTAATTTTTTGGAATAGCATTTCAAATTTACTAAAATGTTTAATAGCTTTTTATCCAAACAACCACCATGCAAAGTAAACCACAGTGCAAAAATACTGTTATATGCTTGAAACCAGTTAAGGGCCGTTTCCAGACGGCCCCCCGCCTCGCGAAACGTCGCGCGTCGTCGCGCGTCGTTGCGCAGAAAACGCGAAATATCGCGTTTTCTCGCGCGAGTTTTGCGCGACGTCGCGCAAAACTCGCGCGAGAAAACGCGATATTTCGCGTTTTCTGCGCAACGACGCGCGACGACGCGCGACGTTTCGCGAGGCGGGGGGCCGTCTGGAAACGGCCCATGTTAGCTGTAGCTGCCTAGTTGGTGAACAACTGTTAATGCACACCTACTTGGCCAACTCTTTAGAGTGTAGACATTTTAAAAAGAATACTTAACAGAGTAATATGATACAACAGGAAGGGTGGGCAGTCCTGTGCTTCATCTGCCACCAGTTTTGGTGGGGCTCAGCCCCTCCTCCCGAAATTTACACGTATAGATCTCCCACAATTACAGCTGATCTCCAGAATAAAGAGGTTAGAAAGGGTGGACCTCTCTCCTAGTTGTGCAGTTCTTGTTTAAAAGGGGGCTTAAGGATTAACAAACCAAAATTTTATTGCAGCAGAAACATTTGTAGACGAACCATTTCATCAGATTCCACGGAGCCAACTTCCTTTTGCATTTAGTGGCCTTTCAGCCACTACTGATTTACAACTGGTTTCTCATTATAACACACACAGAGACCTTGCGCCTTTGATGAAGTACACAAAAGTGTATGCTAGAGTATAAAAATATTACTCTTTAAGGTGACACTAGACTCCAATTTGCTTTTGCAGCATCAACAACAAAAAACACACCCACGGCCACGTCTCTAGAACTCAAGGCAACTCCTCTTGCATTTGTAGAGGATCGTCGGGAATAGAGGAAACTAGAATCGCCAGAAGTCTTGGCAAAGGCAATTCAAAGCGACCGACTAGCCGCTGCTCTTTTTTTTTGACGAATGCCCAAGAGTCGAGAGGAGGGAGCTGCGACTTTAGAAACCGGGTCAGCAGGGAGGGGGGAGCGCCCGTTGCGGAGAGGCGTCTGCGCGCACCGAGCGCTGTTGGCCGCTCTGCAGGGAGAAACAGAGCTGAGATTCCTAGAAGGAAAGGAGACCCACATTTTGCAGGCGGAGGGAAGCCCCTTCCTTCCTTCCTTCCCCCCGGAAACTGGCTTCTTTCGAATGTCGTTTTCCCGGGACTGGCTGCTCTGGGGGCGCGTGTGGATCGCGGGGTGAGTGGAGGGCTCTGCGCATCTGGAGGGAAGCGTCAAAGCGGGCTTGGGGGGAGCCCCTCGTTGGAAAGGAGGCAGGCCGGATCAGACAGATCGCTGGAAACGCCACCCTCCGATCTGACTGGAAGACCCTTCCCCCTTAATGGGTGCAAATACTGGCAGTTGTTTCCTAGGGGGGAGCCGCTCCGCAGCTGGGCTCAGGACTGTCTTCATGGCAGTTTCTCTGCTTTCCGGAAGAGGAAAGCAAATCCAGGCAATGCCTTTGGATTAGGGCCAACCAAAACGACACAAAACGTTTTGCCGGCTTTCCATCGGAACCCGTCAAGCAGACACGCGAAGGAGGGATGCTGGTGTGAGATGCTGACAGGGTTAGATCGCGGTAGGCGTCAGATGCCAGCATCTGCGTTCAGGGGAAAGGCATGGGGTTGTTTTGGTGGCTCAGAAGGGGTGGCCACTTTTGAGCAGTAGCTGGATTTGGGGATGGTTCCAAAAAAGGGCATTTCCTCCCCTTCAGAAAGCAGAGGCTGGAGTCTCTCAATCCATGCCCTTAGGAAGGGCTCAAAACCCACATTTCTTTATTTCACTTTTTTTGTTTGGTTTGAGGATTGGAGCCTGGGTTTCCTAGATCCTAGTCCATCACTCTGGCCACTGCGCCACATTGGCTCTTTCTGCTGTTAAAAGGTAGGCACCACAAATCAGTCATCAAATGAGAACACTGAGTGCACATGGGCTGTCCCACAGAACCGCTGGCTCCAGCACAGCTCCTACCCTGGGGGTGCATCTGATCAGAGGCCCAACGCTTTGTCTTTCCCCTGGATTGGTTCTTTACTTGAGGCATTTGGCTTGCTTAATTTCATCGTGACTTGAACAATTAAAGAACCTTTGATTCAACTTGACACTTCTTTATTTGCCCATGCTCTGAGCTGGTGCTTCCCAAATTCTAGGTGACAGGATTTTTTAAGTGTGGAAGAGGGTTTGAAATCTGTGCAGAATCTTGTCTGCTTCACCTCCTTGCATGATATGTTTCCTGTTACTCATTAGTGACTGAGGTATACACACTGCATAGTTTGGACAAAAATATGGCTCTCTAGAAGACTGCTTGCCTCAAAACCATTCTGAGCATTTGTATTAAAATGTGTTTTTAAAACATATATTCAAAATGTGAATTGATACTTACGTACAGTATGCATATGTCCAATATTGTCAAAAATAAATGGTTGCAGCTTTACCAGAGGTTGCATGTTGATCTGTATTCATTCTCTGTACCGTTTCTGCCAGGCAAAATCTCAGCATCCCTGTTTACATCACTGGCTTTAATCAAGAGATTTCGGTTCAATGGCACCATTTTGTGATATCCTAGAAGAATGAAATTAGAGGAACGAAACTCTACAGGCTGCATACATGGCGTGACATTAGAGAGAACTGGAAAAAGACCTTCATGAGTGCCCAGACTCTGTAGGCTGCAAATCCCCAATGGACTTAGAGGAAGTAAAATTCTCAAAATCATGCTGCCCACCAGTAGTGGAGGATCCTTCCGAACAGCGCCACATCAAGTGAAAGAGGAACCGCACGAGGGTTTGGCAGAGCACTGGGAAACACGATGGCAAGAGTTCCTAAGGATGGTGGAGTCCCCTCGTTCAAGATGGGACATTTCACAAGAGAAACCCTCTCCTTGGGAAGACACTAAGAGTTTTCTGGCCTCTTTCGAGCAAGTGGCTGAAGCCTGCCAGTGGCCCAGAGAACAATGGGTGACCATACTCTTGCCGGCCCTCAGTGGAGGACCCAAGCAAGCATTTCTTGGCCTGGATGCCAGAGACAAAGAGGATTATGGGAAGGTGAAGGCGGCCATCTTGAGAGAAGACATCCTCAGCAGGGAGAAGCAGCGTCAACACTTCAGGTGTTTCCACTACCAAGAGGCCGAAGGGCCAAGAGGGGCTTACAGCCGACTCCAGGAACTTTGCCATCGATGGCTAACAGTGGAGAGGCACTCAAAGGAGCAGATCCTGGAACTGCTGATCCTAGAGCAGTTCCTGACCATCCTGCCTCCAGAGATCCAGAGCTGGGTGAGGGAAAGCGGTCCAGACACCTGCTCTCAGGCAGTGTCCCTGGCTGAAGATTTCCTGCTGAAACAGCAGGGGACCCAAAGACGGGGAAAGCAGGTGAGACCACATTGTCAAGATTGGTTTTCAATAATTCTGAAACTATTTTGATCCTCTTTCTCTCTTACCTTACTTCTGTCGATCCCCTTCCTAGCCTTCTACTTCACTCTGAAAAGGCCTTTCTCTGGTATAGCAGGTGGCCTTTCAGGAGATGACGAAGCAGTCCTCTGAGGGACACAAAGCTCCATGTGACATCGAGCAGAAGCAGCCAGGTGGAGAGACCAAGATGGAAGAGGACAGGGGTGCCAGCCTGTTTGGTAAGCAAAGATGCCTGGCTCCTGAGGGATGGATACACTGAAGTGTATCACCTTGGGTCTGCAGTTCCTTCTTTGCCTTCAGGGAGCTCAGGCTCTGCACCATCTTAGCTGTCGATGTTTTAAGGGAAAGTCTGTGTGTGAAGAGAGAAGGGTCCTAGTGGTTCCGAAATGTTCCCGCTGTTGTATCTTCAGCCTCACCAGAGCTGGGTGGAATCCAATGAGCTGCAAGCACATGATATCAGACCTTGGGACTGTAGTTGAAAGCTCAGTGAAAAATGTTAACTCAGTGATGTGGCAGCAGTGAAAAAGGCAAACTCTATGCTGGGAAATATTGGGAAAGGGATTGAAAATAAAACAGCCAACGGTATAATGCCCTTGTATTGTGTGGCCTCATTTGGAATACAGTGTGCAGTTCTGGTCATCATATCTTAAAAAGCACATTGCAGAGCAGGAAAAAGTACAGAAGATGATTAAGGGGCCTGGAGCACTTTTCTCATAAGGAAAGTCTGAAAAGTCTGGGAGTTTTCAGTTTAGAAAAAAGAGGACTAAGGGGGGACATGATAGAGGTCTATAAAATGATATATGGGGTAGAGAGGATGGACAGAAAGAACTTTTTCTCCCCCTCCGATAATACTAGAACTTGAGGTCATGCAATGAAGCTGATGGGCAGTTGATTCAGCACAGACAAAAGGAAATAGTTATTTACACATCAAGCGATTCAAATGTGGAATTTGCTGTCAGAGGATGTAGCGATAGCCACAGGCATAGACAGCTTTAAAAGGGGATTGGACAGATTCATGGAGGAGAGGTCTATCGGTAGCTATTAGCCATGGTAACTAAAAGGAACGTCCACATTTGGAGGCAATAAACCTCTGAATGCCAGTGCCAGTGCTCAGCATCAGGGGAAGGCCTCAGCCTTTTCGTTGGCCCTCCATAATAACTGGTTGGGCACTTTGTGAAGGAGAATGCTGGACTGGATGGGCCACTGGTCTGATCCAGCAGGGCTTTCCTGACGTTCTTATGAGAGGCGGGAAGCATGGCACCCTTCTGAAAGGCAGCAAAAGTGTGTGTGTGGGGGGGGCAGTCTGTTGGGACTCATGACTCACCTCAGGGTTTGGACACATGGGGTGAAGATCTCTGGTAGAGATTAGCTTGGCATGTTTGTCTTGTTTTGTTCCTTTATGGTCTTTCTTTTGCAGCCAGCATGTTTGAGAGCATTCAGTGACATCACAGTAGTCCACAAAATGACCCCATCTCACAAGTTTTAGACTGATATTGGACTGATGTTTGCTTATTTACATAAGAGAATTCTTGTTCATTTTTAAACATTATTTGGAACAATATAATGAGAATAAGATATTTTGAGTTTTTCTTTTGTTTGAAGTTAGTATTCTCATGAATCTTACATATAGCTCAATGCCCTTTGGCTGGATGTACCTTCTTCCCCCACAGAGCTCAATTCCCGCAAAGTTTCTGAGGCATGTACATTCTGTTTTTCCCTTGCTGTCTTTGCAATTGTCTTTATACCTTGCTTGTCCACTTCCATTTTTCTCTAGTCTAGGGAATGATGTTTGGAATTCTCTCATTATTTTTCTAGTAACTCAAGGGTGGCTGACTATCAATGATGGGGGGAAAGAACAGCCCGAAGGTTCAGAACTAACAGCATCAAACAGGATATCAGCTTGGAAAGAAGAGAATGTTTCTCAGTGTTGTGAGCAGGAAAACATCTCAACAAATGAAACCACTGTTCAGGCACGAATTGACACCGGTAAGAAACAAAATACCTACATGTGGAAAGATGTAGTCAGAACTCAGCTTGAAAGGAGAAAAAATAACACAACTGTCTGGTTTTGGCGAATACTTTTCATTGGGAGCAATCCTAAGTGGGTCTGTGCGGAAGTAAGTCCTATTTTATACAGTGGGGATTATTTCCACAAAAGCATTCTTAGTGCTTCAGATGGTGTGGCTTAAAGTTTAGCATGAGAACTCATACTGAGGAACCACCATATAAAGTGCTGTTGTGGGAAGACATTCTCACACAGTTTGACTCTTAACACACAGTAGAGAATTCACATCGGTGAGAGGTTTTATGAGATGGGCTGTGGAAAGTTCTTCATCTACAAACTAGTTCTGCAAAGTAGGGGAAGTTTCAGAATAAACTAAATCTTCTTTGCTTTTGACAAAATGCAAACTTTGGAGAAATGAATTTGACTGAATGGATTGGGCATATATCATCTGAGATATTATTTCAGAGGAAAATAAGACACCAAGTGATGCCATCTGTCCATCCCATAGCTTCTTTAGTGCTGCTGCGTCTTCTGAATATGTTGGTGAAGGGTAGACCAGCACAAGTGGAATTTATTGGGAGTTGTCCTGTTCCTCTTTATCACTTAAGTACAGATGCTTGGTGGTTTGAGGCATATCCCTGCCACAGCCATTTTGGGTGCAAGGATTTACAATTACAATCTGCCTTCCATTATTTGTCTGCAAAGACATCCACATACTGATGCAGTCTCAGAACTGATGGTTTTGTTATGTATCTCTCTCAGAGACAGACTGAAATTGCTCAAGAATACTTTTAGTGAGAATTATTAGACATAACTGGTCTTTTCATTTCTTCCAAAGGACTTGCAGCTCCCAAACCTGATCCCCTCTCCTCATTTGCTGCTGGTATGGAGGAAGGGCAAAGGTCAGCAGGTGTGTGCTTGGGTCCCTTTTACACGTGAAAACTGTAGGGATCCCTCAGTAAGGTTATGTTGTTGCCTCAAGTTCTATTATCCCCAGTCAGTCTTCTTTAGCACTGAGATCCCCTGATTGTTGTTACAGTGACGAAGATCCCCTGGTTTTTCTTACACTAAGAAACAACCCCTTCATGCTAATGATAGTCAAATTTTGAGGGAAACAATTCTGCTATTCTGGACTTTAAGAGGCTTCATATAATAGAGGTGATATGTGGCAGCCATTTTCTGGTTGGCTCAGCCTTCTGAAGCAGCCATTTTGTGGCTGTGCCCTCCATCCTGTTTCAGAATTCCAAAGGTGGCCACAGGCTTAAAGGAGCTGGGTACTCTTGCTCTATAGTAACTGGAGTCAGTAGTAACAGCTCAAGAATTAGTAACATTTGAAGTTAAAAAAATGTTGCTGGAAAGATAAGAGACCAAGAGATTCACTCTGTAGAACAGCCTGGAGAATTAGGAGAAAATGAGTATGCACACACAATGTATAGAAGGGATGGATTTTGTTTCTCTAATGGGCACTTACCAAATTTCTCTCTTTATTCTAGTAGGTTGTAGATGGGAGAGTGAAAATGAGGGGGTGCCATGTGGGGTACCCTCAGAACAAGCCACATATGCCATCTGGGATCAAGATGGACCAAGGAGCCAGGAGGAAAACCACATGGAGAAGAGGAAAGAGAAATCCCTTCCTTGTCACGTTGGAGACTTCCATGAAATCTCAGTCCAGCAAATGGAAAAGGGAGAGCACTGTCTTGACACTCAGTGGAGAATTCACACAGATTTTACAGAATGTGGGATGATCAGCATAGGAGAGAAACCGTATCAGTGCTTGGAATGTGGAAAGAGCTTCAGCCGTAGTGCAACGCTTAGGTCCCATCAGCGAATTCACACAGGGGAAAAACCTTATGAATGCTTCGATTGTGGAAAGAGTTTGTGTGACAAATCAAGCCTTATTCAACATCAACGAATCCACACAGGGGAAAAACCATATAAATGCCTGGAATGTGGAAAGAGCTTCATTCAGAGTTCAAAGTTAACTAGACACCGAAGGATGCACACAGGAGAGAAAGTGCATAGTTGTTCATACTGCGGCAAGAGTTTCAGTGATAAATCAAGCCTTATTCAGCATCAACGGATCCACACGGGAAAAACCATATGAATGTCTGGAATGTGGGAAAAGCTTCAATCAGAGGGCAAACTTTACTAGACATCGACGAATGCACACAGGGGAGAAAACATATAGCTGCTCGGACTGTGGGAAGAACTTGTGTGATAAATCAAGTCTTGTCCAACACCGAAGAATCCACACAGGTGAGAAACCATTTAAATGCTCAGATTGTGGGAAGAGCTTCAATAAGAGCACAAACTTTGTCAGACATCTCCGAATCCACACAGGGGAGAAACCTCATAGCTGCTCCTACTGTGGGAAGAGTTTCTATGATAAAGCAAGTCTTATACAGCATCAAAGAGTCCACACAGGGGAGAAACCATTTAAATGTTCAGAATGTGGAAAGAGGTTCAGTCACAGGGGAAGCCTTCGTGCACATCAAAGACTCCATACAGGGGAGAGGCCTTATACGTGCTCAGAATGTAACAAGAGTTTTTTTGCTCTGTCCAGCCTTCTGAAACATAAGATAGTTCATGCAGGAGAGGAACTCTATAAATGCACAGAATGTGGAAAGAACTTCAGTCAGAATGTGCTCCTCAGTTCAGATCAAACACATCCAGACAAGGAGTTGTATAAATGCTCAGACTGTAGCAAGACTTTTTGTGATCAGTCAGTTCTGGTTAAATCTGAGAGAATGAACTTTGAAGAAACAGTTTAAATGCTTGGAATGTGGAATCTTCAGAGCATAAACTTCACATCAAGTGATGTGTTGGGTTGGGGAAGGTCCAACTTCCCCATGAACTTTCTTATACATTTACCACCAAGGCATCCAAGTGTTTTAAGAGCAAAGGCAGTAAATGGTTTGGTGGCAACATAAAAACCAATGCATTGTGGCATAAACAATTGTGGGTTAGAGATGATGTCATCAGATACATATATTTTAGCCTCGTTTTCAGTGCTTGTATTTTCTTCATGGGGCTGTCTGCCTAGTGACTCGTGTATCATTTTATTTGCATGAATTTACCAAATGGTTTTAATGATTGGGAGAGTAAAAGAAAATCTGCACAGATGCTTGTCATGTACAATCTAACAAGCTCTGGGCATGGTGCAGGGGTCACTGTGTGTGTGTGTGTGGGGGGGGGTAGTTATGAATTTCCTGCATTGTTCAGGGGGTTGGACTAGATGAACCTGAAGGTTCCTTCCAACATAATGAGTCTATGATTCTAAGGTTTGAGTATGTGTATTTGTACATCATTATATAGTGGCTTTGATTAGCTACAACCCATCATTATATAGTGGGTTGTATCAAAGGGGCCATAGCTTCGAAATCACAGGAGGTCATAGCCCCTCTCTATACTGCCTTGGTCAGGCCACACCTGGAGTATTGTGTGCAGTTCTGGAGGCCTCACTTCAAAAAGGATGTGGACAAAATCGAGAGGGTCCAGAGGAGAGCGACGAGGATGATCAGGGGTCTGGAGACTGAGCCCTACGAGGAAAGGCTGAGGGCCTGGGAATGTTTAGTTTGGAGAAGAGGAGGTTGAGGGGGGACATGATTGCTCTCTTTAAATATTTGAAAGGCTGTCATTTGGAGGAGGGCAAGGAGCTGTTCCAGTTGGCAGCAGAGGGTAGGACGCGAAGCAATGGGCTAAAACTACATGCACAAAGGTACCGGCTGGATATTAGGAAAAACTTTTTCATGGTCAGAGTAGTTCAAAAGTGGAATCAGCTGCCTAGTGAGGTGGTGAGCTCCCCCTCACTGGCAGTTTTCAAGAAGAGGCTGGATGAATACTTGTCAGAGATGCTTTAGGCTGATCCTGCACTGGGCAGGGGGTTGGACTAGATGGTCTGTATGGCCCTCCCAACTCTATGATTCTATGATTATTCTAGGATGAAAAAAAATCGTGTTCGTGAGATGCTGCTCACTCTCAAACATATTCCACAGCATTCCCCTAGGAATAATCACAGCCTCCACCTTTTTAGACTGCAGGGGATTCTTGCAACACAAAAGCTGCAAAAATGCTCCAATTGGGTCAAAGTTCATATTGTGAATTGACCCTATAATTAGCCATTTGAGAAGCTATACTGGTGAAGAAAACTAAAGAGAACAAGACCACCTAGGGCAGATACAGAATGAGGGGCAGAGGAATTGTGTATTTACACCATTATTTCGGATCCCTTACTCAAGCTATGCTGAAAGTATGCATGCAGACATTTTACCTTTAATAAATTCTTAACTGTTTGGAATGCTGGTAGTTGTTCTCTGTACCCCATAGACTTCCACCATTCAAACATGCCATTTAAAAGGCCCCAAGGAGGGGAAAAGAGGCTGTCAGTTGCTACATTGCTAATTCCCCAGGAGCGTACAAGGGCAGTAAGCTGTCTCCGTGGTAACCATATGCTGGGTAGCAGGAAACAAGACACTAGGAAGAGCCTTAGAACAGCTGAAGGGGAGCTGAGAACACTGGTCTTCTCGGCAAATAATTCCTAAAATGGCCAATGGGTGCCAGAGGTACTAAAAGAGCAAGAGAAAACCCTTCTGAGGCTGTTGCTGGGTGGAGACTCTGGTGACAGCATGGTGCCTAGATACCTCGAAAGGCCAAATGGAGCATTGATTATGCTTATTGGAGTAATGCTCTAGAGAAAACAGCAGTTATCACCTAAAGTGTTACAAAATCTAGGACTCCTAACTTTAATTTGTGATGAGTTATGCTTACCATGAATGGATAGTCAGACAGACAGGCACATCTTTTTATTATTATAGACAAGAAATGTGTCTCCTCTCTCCACTCACAATATTTAATGGTAGTCTGAGTATTGGATGTGCAGCTCTGCCTAGGGTTTCCATCCTCCAGCTGGGGTCTGGATATCTCCCAGAAGTAAAACTGATCTCTAGACATCAGTTCCCCTGGATAAAATGATTTATTTGAAAGGTACACTATGGCATTATACCCCCCCTCCCCAAACCCCACCCACACTAGGCTGCCTCCACTCCTGGATCTCCAGGAAGTTCCAACCCACAGTTGGCAACCCTACTGCCTCCTGGCAAAAGAGTTGCAGCAATACCTGATGAGTAGAGATGTTTCATTGCTTAAAGAGGGAAATGGCTCTAGCTACCCTCTAGCTCCTCTGTTAGACTGTCACACCTAAAGGGACAAAGACTAGGAGAGACAAAAGGCTGGGTAGTGTTTTCTTCCTTTGGAGTCAGGAAGATTATTAATGACATTGTATCTCACATTGTATCTCACATTGTATCACACCAGTATGGTATAGTAGTTAGAATGTAGTGCTAGGATCTGGAAAACTCAGGTTCGAATCCCTGCTCTGACATGGAAATTCATTGGGTAACCTTGGGCCAGTCTCAACCTAATCTGCCTCACTGGATTGTAAGGATAAAATGGAGGAGAGGAAAACGATGTAAGGTGCTTTAGGTACCCATTGTGGGGAAGGCAGTATATAAATAAAGTAAAATAGAGAAACATCATTCTCTCAGTAATAATCATAGCTGCTGCCTTATTAGATTACAACCGAACAGATGTGGAAAACCACCCGGGGAATGATAAGGCAAAGAACAATATTCCAAGTTTTTATCGTGTCAATGTTAAAAAATCTTATGCATTTATCATAAAGTAAATATTGAATGTTTTAAATTCCTTTCCTGAGGAAGTTGGGAGATGAAATCTGGCATTGCAGCTGGCCCCCAGCGTGGGCTGTATTTGTTGGAGGATCTCTGATTGGAATCACCTGTGGACATAAAAAGAAGAAAAAGACATGTGAACTGTTATATGACAGTAAGGATTGAACATCGGACTTACCTGATTTACTGATTCGGAGAGTATATCCTGTTTCCTTTGAATGTACGGAATGGGAGAGAGTTGTCCTTTGTAATAGGAATATTGTTAAGCTATATATTTGAAACATTCAATATTTACTTTATGATAAATGCATAAGATTTTTGAACATTGACACGGTAAAAATTTGGAGTATTGTTCTTTGCCTTATCATTCCCGGGTGGTTTTCCACTTCTGTTCGGTTGTATGTTACCAGAAATTGCCCCATTTGTGTATTATTAGATTACAAGGCATTCTCATGTGACACAAAAGCTACAAAAATCCTCCAATTGGAACAGAAGTAGTTCATATTGTGAATTGGGCATATAATTTCCCAACTGGGAAGACATGGTCATGGAAAAAAATTGAAAAGAGAGACTGAGGAAAGAATGTCAAGGAAGTTTATTTTGTTTCTCCATCAAGTTGAAATGTAATTTGTGATAGGAGCTATTGCAGCTTTTCAGGCCCATTTTTATTTTGGTAAAAATTCAGATTTTTTTTTTAAAAGCCAACTACAGGTAGCATACTGTGTTCTGCTTTCTACTTTTCTCTAAATTTTCATTATGATCTTGGTTACCTTCAGTCACACAGTGAAGATCCTTGTGCTGTGATGGGAGGTGTTGCCAAAGCAACATTTTTTAAAAATCTGCACAACCAATCAGATCTTCAGTAATTAGTCAGTTGCTGGACAAAAACCAGTAATTAGTCACTTGCTGGGTCCCAGGAACATTGTCAGTGAGTGAGTGCCATGGTGCCCACAGGCAGCATGTCGGGATGTCTGGATTAGAGTATTGGACTAGGGTATGAGACACCCCGGTCTGAAACCTCACTCTGCTTTGAAAGCTTGGGCTAGTCACGTATGTTCAGCCTAACCTACATTGCAGAGTAGTTGTTGTGAGGATAAAAATAAAGAGAAGAGAACAGTTTTAAGTTTGGGTCCCCATTGAGTAGAAAAACAGGGAACAAAATAAATAAATGATGTTTACAAAAAGTTTTTTTTCAGGAAAAGAATAGACTTCACTTCAGTCAATGTTACTGGACAGATGGAGAAGCCAGACATTTCAGAGACAGACCTTTAAAAAAATACCTTTGAAAAGGAGGACATCTGGCCACCTACTTACAAAACAAGAACTCTGGCATTCTATTTCTACAAAACAATAAAGTTTTAACGTGTGTGTGTGTGTGAGTGAGTGAGTGAGTGAGTGAGTGAGTGCGTGCGTGCGTGCGTGCGTGCGTGAGTGAGTGAGTGAGAGAGAGAGAGAGAGAGAGAGAGAGGGAGAGAGAACAACAGTGCTTGGGTGCCTTGAGAAGCGCTCTTTTCCCTTCCAAAAGTAGGGCCTTTCCATACAGCACATTTGAACAAACAAGGTGGAGATTTATACCCAGATCACCAAAGTCTTATTCCTAATGGTTACATTATGCTAACTCTTTACAGAAAAAGACAGTGCTAGGGGGGAACAGCTAGCGATAATTCGCCTTCTTCCTCCTAATGGAGCTCTACATTCCTGAGGCTAATAATTCACAGATACTAAAATACTTGGGCTTTAAAGGATCAAGAAATTTCTGGTAGTTTTGAGGCATGCCCTGATCCCCCACCCCCATTTATTTATTTATTTATAGTCAGCCTTTCTCGCTGAGACTCGAGGCAGATTACACAGTGTAGGTCAATGAGAACAACAGCTGGGACATTCAGTAAACAATATAATAGGGCATAGAGATCTGATACAGAGCTGGAAATGATGCTGACACAAAACATAAACAGATTGACATGACATGTTACATGTCATGGAACTATCCAGTAGGAGCATGGTTACAACAACAGACAGTAGAAAAGAACAAGAGTCCTGTAACACCTATAAGACTAACAAAATTTGTGGTAGCGTATGAGGTTTCATGAGTCACAGCTCGCTTCCTCAGAAGTATCTAAAGAACCATTCTCTTATAGCATGCTCTCATTTAACTGTGTAAAAAAGCCCTCCTGAACAATTCACTTTTTCTGAATTATATGCATAGTTTGTGGATGGCCAGAAGAATGGGAGCTTTTCTGACCTCTTCAGGCAGGCCGTTCCATAAGGTGGGGGCCGCTACAGAGAATGCACACGTACAGGCAGTTGACATTGAATTTTCTCATTGGAGGGTAGCATCTGTAGAAGGCCCAGATGAGCAAAGCTATTGGGGCAGGGCATAAGAAAGGCAGTCCTGTGATAAGGTTGCCAGGTCCAGTTTGGGAAATTCCTGGAGATTTGGGCGATGGAGCCTGGAGAGGGCAGGGTTTGGGGAGGGAAAGGGCCTCATTTTCTTCAGGGGAACTGGTCTCAGTTGGAATGCCGGGAGATCTCCAACTATCATCTGGAGGCTGGCAAGCAACCCTATGTAGACATAGAGAGTCAAAGCCGTGAAGGGCTTTGTATGTGATAGCTAGCCAAAATCTTGACTTTAGCCTGGTAACTGATGGGTAACCAATAGAGTGACTGCGGAATGGGACTAATATGCGTGCTCTGCATAGCTACTAATAATAATCAAGCTGTGGCATTCTGCACCAACTGGAGAGTTCCAGTCGACTTCAAGGTAAGACCTATGTAGAGAGTATTACAGTAGTCTAGTCTTGATATTACCATTAGCATGCCCATATACATGCAGATTATTGACAACAGCAATATTGGAGTAATCCAGTCTTTCTAATTTGCTAAACCTGCAATGGTTGAGGAATCTCAAGACCTGGTTCAGTGCTTGGATGCCACAAGCAAACCTTTCCCCAGGAATTCTAATTCAAAAGCGATCAAAAGGGTTAAAGTGAGAGAGATCCGCGCCTCCTAGAAAGGTCATTCGGAACAGAGGGGCGTGTTGAAACTGTTGAGGCTGATTTTCCTGTTTGTGGGGAAAGGTTGGTGCTGCAGTTTTTGCAAGAAGCAGAGGAAGGGAGCATGCGTGCTTGTGAGTTGCCCAGGGGATGCAGTCCCCCAGAGGGTGGGGGAGTAGATAGACGGAGCACGGAGGGGTGGAAGGAAGGAGGGAGACCCCCAGCTTCTTAAGCTGCCCCCGACCTTGCAAAGTGGACGAATCTAGTCCGAGCAGGTTCCTTCCCGTCAGTGTTTTCCACACCCGGGAAAGTATTCCTCCCTGGCATTTCTTGTTCAAAGATATAATATTGTTCCTGAATGAGGTGGTTTGGGGGTGTTACAGTCTAAGGGGGTGGGGGAGACACGAACACACACACTAACACAAACGCATCCCAGTCTCGGAGAGAGGCTGTTCGCACTTCGTCCCAGGGCTGAGTTGCATGCCTCGTGGAGCAGTCTAAACAACAGCCGGCAAGTCGGCCGGGAGAGTTAAGAATGGAACCTCCAGGGACATGAGCAGGGTATCCTTTGTTGCTTTGGTTAAGGTGACAGTGCCTGAAGAGTACTAGTTTGGGACGGATCTCAGTGGTAGAGCAACTTGTTCATGTGGAGAGAACAGTCCTTTGACTTATCTGGCTTTAAAAGGCTCCAAACCACTGGGCTTAGGAAAGAGTTCCTTAAACACTCAAACGGTGGCTGACAGAATATTTATTATATTGATATATTTACAGTTATACCTTGCCTCTTTCCCCAGTGGAGACCCAAGATGGTTTCCGTCATTCTCCTCCATTTTCTCTTCACAACAGCCCTGTGAAGTAGGTTAAGGCTGACTGGCCCCAGGTCACCCAGCAAGCTTCTATGGCAAGACTGGGGATTCAAACTTCAGTCTCCCAGATTCTAGGCTGTGACTCTAACCACTACAGAACACTGGATCTGGGATACATGCCCCCAAAAAGGAAAGCTGAAGGGGGGGGGGGCGTCCCAAGATTTACCAACTCCAGAGGTCCATCTGTGTTAAGTACTGTAAAAAAGGAACCTTATGGGACCATAAAAACTAGCTGATTTATTATGGCGAGAAACCCACTTCAGTAGATGCTTGAAGTGAAACCTCTGCCTATGGAAATACTTGCTGGGGAATGAAAAATGTTAGCCTGTGCTATCACAAGTGACAGCCCTTGTGACATGGTTGCTATGCTCATATACTTTTGAGTTTTGCACAGAAATGTCACACCCCTGTATTTCATGGCCTTCAGCCCTGCAAGTTCACATATTTTTATCCTGCTTCTGACTAGGGAGTCACCAATGGCTGGTAGCCATAGATGGGCCTCCTTCATGAATCTGTCCAATCCCTTTTTAAATCTATGTCTGGGGCCATCACTGCATCATTGGGCAGCCAAGTCCGCATTTTAATCACCCATTGTGTAAAGAAGTATTTCCTTTTGTCCATCCTGAGTCTACTGCCCGTCTTTTCAGAGATGCAGATTGTTTGCACTTTCTCAAGCCACCAGGATTGTTTAATTAAACAAGTCAAGGTTGATGGGTAACCAGATAACATAGCCCTGACCCAGGTTGGACATATTTAGTGAGGAACCTCGAATTATGAGAGTTTTGTAGTATAGCTGTGACCTAGCATATAAAAGATTTGTTTCCTTGTATAATGATTCTGTGTTGAGTTTTCAGCAGCCTTTCATAAGAGGGTGATAAAGATCACAATCAATCCGTGATTTCATTTTTTATTTTTATAACCCTCTTATTATACAGTAAAGTTATGCATTTACAGAAGAATATGATTTCCTTTGCAAAAATTAATTCAAGGCTGCATATACAGATTAAAGTATGGAGTTACGACCAGGCAATTACATTTATTTATTTTATATTTACTGCCCTTGCAGGGATTGCTACATTGTGTTCATTGTCTCTCCTTCTGGTTTCCGTGTCTTTCCTCCAATGTTCTGTGTGCCGGTCTCCATCACCGTCAGGGGTTCCAGAGTTGTCTAGAGTCTGACATTATCTTTGTGAGATCATCCACGTGAAAAGCACACACACACACACACACCAGTCCTATGCAAAGGGAGGCCTTGGAAGTACCAGGAAAAGTAACTTACAGGCCCAGCACGTCTCTGGAAGGAGACAGGAACCCCATTGAAGCAATGTTGTGTGAAAGTAATATAGCATCCCTCAGCAGAGTATCTCCACATCAAGTGAAGGAAGAACCAGAAGAAGTTTTGGCTGTGAGATGGGAAGCCCAATGGCAGGAGTTCCTCAAGACCACGGAGTCTCCTCACTCAAGCTGGGCAAGCCCACAACTGCCAGAGAAGCCCACCCCATGGGACAATGCCGAGGCTTTTCTGGCCTCCTTTGAGCAAGTGGCCGTAGCCTGTCAGTGGCCCAGAGAGGAGTGGGCGTCCCGACTCCTGCCAGCTCTAAGTGGAGAAGTTGAGCAGGCCTTCTTCAGCTTGGATGCCAGAGATAGAGAGGACTTTGAGAAGGTGAAGGCGGCCATTTTGCAAGGATATGCCCTCTGCAGAGAGAAGCTGCGTCAACGCTTCTGGCATTTCAGTTACCGGGAGACTGAGGGGCCGCGGGGGACTTACGGCTGTCTCCAGGAGCTCTGTCGGCGGTGGCTGAAAGTCGAGAGGCACTCCAAGGAGCAGATCTTGGAACTGCTGGTCCTGGAGCGGTTCCTGACCATTCTCCCACCGGAAATGCAGAGTTGGGTCAGACAATGTGGTCCGGAGACCTGCTCCCAAGCGGTGGCCCTGGCTGAGGATTTCCTGCTGAGGCAGCTCCAGGCTAAGACACAGGAAAAACAGGTGGGACCATTTTTGCTCCCTTTTTCATGGGTGCTGGTGGTTGGAATATTATATGCCCTAAGCAATGTACACCTATTTCCATCTCCTGTGCTGCTAACAGGCAGATCCTACTCAAGAAGGCCTCAGACTGGACCTGTTCCCCAAGACCACCAAAAGAGTAAGAATTCTCTAATTTCCTCCCTTGCGAGAGGGAGAGAAGGTCAGCCCTCATCTCCTATGTAACTTGTGTAACATGAACACACCTTAAAAAGTGAAGCCGCCTTATAGCGCATTAGAGCCTTGGTCCCTCAAGGTCAATATTGTCTACTGAGGTTGGCAGCCGCTCTCCAGGGTCTCGGGTTAGAGGCCTTTGACATTGTCTGTTACCTGAGATCCTTTTCACTAGAGATGCCAAGGATTGAACCTGGAACCTTCTGCATGCTGACCAGAGGCTTTTCCACTGAGCTACATTCCCTTTCACTTGTGTGTGTATGTAAAGGGATCGCCTTTATGCTCTTCCCTGTCTGTGTTGAGTATTTGTGAGAAGGGGGGGGGGTAATAAAAAAGTAAATACATATTTTTCCGTCTTGCATGGCTGAAAAGCTCCTCATCCCCAACCTAGTCCTACCAACTGAAAGAGGCAGCAGGGAAAGCTTCTGCATACCCTTGTTTGGGGAATTGATCTCTCTTTCGTGAACTTTCTCAAGGCTAGGGGGAAACGCTTTCAGAAAGTTTTTGCATGATCAGTTGCATGAGAACTAGGCTGATGAGGTTTTTTTTAAAAAATCTGCTTTCAAAGGAAGGTTCCAAAATATTGTATATATTAAAGAAATCCAGTCGTGATGGGGTCTTTGATTCCTTTTGGTGCTGTCATTATTTTTTAAAAATCCACTAGTTGACAGCATATTTAAGATCTGTTGCTTAAGGATTGTCCATTAATCACCTTGAGCTCTTGGGACAGGCAGGGAATAAGTATTTTTCAATGAAAATATTATAAATATATTTCCCTCCCCTGTAGGGTAATGAGGCTGCTAAGCTCAGTGCGGGGGATGGAGCCCTGCCCTCTTCCTCCTTCCCCCTCCCATTGTTGTCCCTGTGCCCTGAAAGGGTCCCTCTCTGCTATTGCAGGTGTCCTTGGAGGAGGCATCTGGGAGTGTCTCTGAGGCAGGCCAGGATCCGTCTGAGACTGAGCAGACAGAGCTCTCAGTGGGCATCAAGGAAGAGGAGGGCGGAGAGGCCAACCTGCTGGGTAAGAAGGACTTGTAATTCCTTCCTAGGAAGATCTCGGACATGATGCCTGCTCTTTGGGGCTTCTCGGTTCTTAGTGTATACAACAACTGTGATGCTCGAAAAAAAAAGGGTTAGACAGGGGGGAAAGAAGTCCACAAACTCTGTAGGTTATTCTAGGTAGGTTTCTACCTAGGTTTCTCTGTAGGTTTCTACATGAGTATTTTGATCCACTTTGGCTGTCTTACAACAGCTCTTTTTTAAGGAGCAGCAACATGGCATCATCCTCTGTCCTTTATCTGTGTTTCCCCCCAGGTTGCTGTGTTCTTTCCTAAACTTGGTTTGGTATATTTTTTGGAAAGACTGCAGTTAAAGCACCTTTGGACTGTATGTGGCTGGGAGGATGCACATTTTCGCTGGTCCCACCAAATTGGTGCCATTTTCCTTACTTCAGTCTCTGCAGCCTCGATTCCCCCCCTCCCACTACCACTCACCAGAAGGCTTTTTTTATTAAGGGGGGGAAATGTAACAGCCGGATCACTGTATCATAATGATCTGTTTTAATGTATTATCGCTTTTTAAAAGGAAGTATGTAGTCATTTTCATTACTGTGTTATAAGGGGAAAGGTGCACCCTCTAATCCAGAGATTGTTTAGGATTCTCTCGTTATTTTCCCAGAAGCCAGAGGTTGGATGACCATTGATGAAGGGAAGAAATATGTGGCAGAAGATTCCAAACCAGCAGAATCAGGTGGAATGTCAATATGCAAAGTAGAAAAGAATGTTTCTCAAAGTCTTGAGCAGGAAAATGTTCCTGTTCTTTGTGGGGACATCTACAAGATCCTCTTTGAAACCACAGTCGAGACAGGAGTTGACGTTGGTAAGAAATGTAATGGTGAAGCATGTCAAATCTCTTCAGGATGCATGGAAATTATTGAAATCCACAGTAATGGAAGCCCAGTAAGAAAATATCCTGTAGATTAGGAGCGCTGTCGCCAAATCTAAGACGAGGCCAGCATGGTTATTGAGGAAAGTCCAGCAAACGCCAAAAGGTAAGAAGCAGAGATCTTGTTCAAATGAGGTGACCAAGAAGGAACTCGGGTTCTGGCAACACAGATATTGTTTGGGTGAGGGAGCATATTGCTAAAAACATTAAGGCAGAAAGTCGGAATTTATTTAAAAACACCAGAATTAGGAGACAGGCAGGGGAGGTTGTGAGATCAAATGAGGACAAGCCATCCCTGAAGACTATGGCATTTGGACCACTGTGGGAGGATCCTGGGAGGGGGGCATAGCTCAATGGTAGAGGATCTGCTTGGCATGCGGAAGGTCCCAGGTTAAGTCACTGGCACCTCCAGTTGAAAGGATCTTGGGTAATAGGTGATGTGGAAGTCCTCTAACCTGAGACCCTGGAGAGCAGCTGCCAGTCAGAGTAGACAAGACTGACCTTGGTGGACCGATGGTCTGATTCAGTATGAGGCAGCTTCATGTGTGTAAGGGGAGAGCTACCTTATAGCCACTGACTTTTCTAAAGAAAGGGGGAATCTTGGAGAGGTTGAGATGGCTTGATGGTCAAGGCAACATTCTGGGTTTCCCTTGGTGATCTGGGTCAAGGACACGTGGAGCCACGAGAATTCAAGTAGTCCCTTCATAAAGTGGGAGTGAAGCCTTTGTATCTGTTGAAAAACATATGTATGGCATAGATGAGTTTAGCAATAACAGAGACCAACAAGGTGAAAACATCGGAAAATTAAACATGGAACAGTGACTTAATTTTAATTCTTCCCTTCTGCCGGGTTCCAATGAGATTAACCTTTGAATGTTCTGTGCCCTGGAAAAATTTCTTCTCCCACACGAGCCTCCTCAAGACTTAAGATGGGTTATAGAGGCCCTGCTTCAATTTTCATATCATAGTGAGGGCAGATTGGCTCTTGCATGTGGCCAAGGTTCATTTGGGAGAGAAAACTGGCAAAATAAACAAAACCCACGCACATTAATTTTTAAATTTATTTTCATTTGTAGTGCATCTTTCTTACAGGGATCCAAGGGGGATTACAAGTACAATAGAACTATTCAGTCAGTCCTTTAGCTGTCCTTAAGCTGGTTACAAAATATGATCACATTTGAATGATAACAATATTTTAATCTTAACAGCAAAGATTCTTAGTAAAAAAATGTAATAAAGTGGTGTTGGGCTTGAAGAACTGGAAGGAAGTGAGGTGGAAACATTATCTCTAATACAGGTCACCTCCCAAGCTGATCTTGTACACTGCAGCTGTGCTTGCTCTACTCAGATTTTCTGAAAAGGGGATGTCAATGATGGCAGGCTTGGGCTTAGTCATACAGTCCCTGCTCATTATTTTCAGTAATTAAATAATACATGTTTGATACTGTTCAATAGAGTCTTCTGTGGCACATCTGGTTGGTTCTGCCCCTCTGCTTGTTCTTTGGAAGTAGTGTGGAAAAAGAATTAATTTTTTCCTACTCATCATTTTGTAGCATTTGATTGTAATTTTTCATTCTCTGTCTCTGAAGGTGATGAGCGACCGAATGAGAATAAAGTAGAAATACATGAGTCTTCCAAAAGAGCTGGGTGTGAAGTATTGAAAGAGAACCTTCACAGTCCAAGTGGATTAAAAATGCAGCTGGCGAACTACATTGAAATGGAGAGAAATTTCTCTCTTGCTTCTCGGGGTGTGGAGTATATCGAAGCCCCAAACAAACAAGAAACCCAGACAGAAAAGAAAAGGAACAAGTGCCTTGATGCTCACTGGCGAATCAACACAGAGGAGAAACCAAATAAAAGCTTGAAATTTGGGAAGAACTTCAGCCAGAATAGAAATGTTACAAAACACCAGAGACTTCACAGAGGGGAGGTGCCATATAAGTGCTTGGAGTGTGGAAAGAGCTTCAACTATAGGGGAAGCCTCACTTCCCATCAGAGAATCCACAAGGGAGAGAAGCTTTACACTTGTTCAAACTGTAACAAGAGCTTTATTCGTAAATCCATCCTTAACCTGCATTTGAGAATGCACACAGGGCAGAAACCATACAGCTGCTCTGACTGTGGCATGACCCTGAGTGCTCAGTCGAGCCTCGTCAGACATCAGAGAATCCATACCAGAGAAAAACCCTATCATTGTTCAGAATGCGGAAAGAGCTTTGGCCAGAGTTCAGACCTCATTAGACACCAGAGAACCCACACTGGGGACAAGCCATACAAATGCTTTGAGTGTGGAAAGAGCTTCAGTCGCAGCACAGGGCTTACTTCGCATCAGAGAACCCACACCGGGGAGAGGCCATACCAATGCTCGGACTGTGGCAAGGGCTTTTGCGAAAAATCAAATCTGATTCAGCATCAGAGGACTCACATGGGAGAAGTGGTGTAAAATACTGCAAGTGAGGAGAGCGCAGCTGTTACCAACAAATATCTAATTGCCCATCAAAGAATTTGCATGCACCAAAGGTCATGTATAAAATGTTTGGTGTGTGGAAAAGGACTTCTGTAAGAACAGAACTCCTACTTCACATAAGAGAATTCACATGGGACAAACTCTACAGCTGAACTCTTTCCTAGACCCAGAATAATTACAGATGCTCTTTTTTATTTTTTGTATTAGAAACATATACCTCTCCCCTCAATCAGATACAACACAGAAGTAACAGTAAAATGCATACTGTGGATAATGGATTTGGTGACAAATATATCTTATGCTCAATGTTTACAGATGTTTTAAGACAAAAGAGCTGATTGTCTCAATGATCAGGTGGACTTCTAGCAATCTTGCTTCCTCATACTTCCAGATGTACAGCTCTGCTGTATATGGGAGCAAATCCCACTAAACTTTCTGTGCAGCTGTTGTTTTGTTAGATATTCTTACCTGAAGTGAAACCACAGCAGCATACACTGCCACCCACCTGGAACACCACACAGGCCACAGCAGAAACCTCTGAGATAAAACTTTTGGGATAAATTTTGAGTTTAGAGGGGGAAGACAAATAAGGAGAGGGAAAGAACACATGATAGAGGTTTATAAAATTTTGCAGTATGGAGGAAGTAGGGAAAGAGGACCCCCCCCCAGAACATCAGAACTTGGGGGGCATCCACTACAGTGAATGGTCTGTAGGTTCAGAATAAACAAATATATAGGTTGTGTGAGTTCCCCATAATTATCCTGTCACAGGATGTATTGATGGTTTTTAGAGGAACTCAGACAAATTGGAGGGAGAGGTCCATCAATGGGTGTTTAAATGGAGTCTCCATGTACAGAAGCAGTGTACCTGTGAATGTTTCTCACTGATGGAAAACAGTCAGCTGTGCTTGTTGGCCTTCCGAGGGCATTTGGATGTATGTATGGGGGTGGGGGAGAGTAGGGGGGAACACAACCTCATATGCTATTTTTTGTATATCCATCTGTTAAGATGTCGTTCTGGGACACAATTTTTAAAAAATACACTTCATGTTTATATGGTTTTGTTTGAGGAATAAACACCTTAGACTAACTTCATGCCTCTTCACAGATGGTACAGTGATATTCTTGATTATACATAGCTGTTGAACAAGGGCGTCCATCTTTCTTTGTGCATCAAGGAAAATCATCCCATTATCACAGCAGGCATTGTATAAACAATGGCATTAGAAAGGGTTTTGCAAAGGATATGTTAGTTATATGATGATGAGGGGGCTGTCTCTTGTAATTCCTCTTCCTTATGTGATGGTCTCTAAAAGCCCAAAAGACTCCACATTTGCACTTGGCTTATTTCTTAGTTGCTTACTTAATATTTTGAGGGCAGAGGGTTTTTTTTTTTTTTGCTTTCCTCATGTTGACAGCTGTGTAAACATTTTCCCCATCAGAACTAACAAAATGCTCTTTGCATATTCCGATGTGGTTTAGTTGATGTGCCTGAGAACTAGTAACTTAAAATCATCTACTGCAAGTATGTCTGCTAGTTGTTTTGCGGCAATTGGAGTTTGAACACCCAGGTTCCCTGCTCAAAGTCTAATTAGTTCTAGATTCAGTTAAAGTAAAAGGGCTGAAGGTACTCCCAAAAAACTAGACGCCATACCCTTTAAAAGCACACTCATGCCAATAATAGTAATAATAATGTGCCATCAAGTCACAGCCAAGTCATGGCAACCTCAGAACTATGGAGCTTTTAAGACACAAGACAAGCAGAGTTGATTTGCCATTGGCTTCCTCTGCATAGAAACCCCCAATCTTCCTTGGTGGTCTCCCATCCAATTTCTGACCAGGACTGACCCTGCTTAGGTTCTAAGCTCTGATGAGATCGGGCTAAGCTATCAGTCAATTGTAAAATATATACTTCGGTTTTGAGTAAAGGAGAAAAATTGCTTTTTTAAAAAACAGGAAATTTCCCAACTGCTTTGAACAAGACCTTTCCTCTTAACCCCCCTCAGTGAAAAATTGGATCATGTCCTTACCATCTCTCACCTCGACTATTGAGACTTCTCCTGATGTCTGACCCTTGGCTTCAGAATGGGGCAACCAAGCCAGAGGCAATTGCCTTGGCCCACAGATTATGGTGGTTACAATATTCCATCCCAGCTTCTGGCCAGTTAGCTTTTGTTGCCTGCACCCAGGAGCTACTGTATTTACTCAAAAGGAAGGCAACTCTGAATGTTAGATGACTCCCTTAAAAAGTGTTATACACCACTGGACGTAACTGCAACTTGTATATAAATGTAAGGGACTAGTCTTGCATTGGAGTAAATATGGTAATCCTTTATTACCTGTTCACTCCCAAATCTCTTTAAAAACAGCACAGCAGGCTGTAGATACAGGTTCCCAACTCTGGTGAGATTTCTCAAGAGTTTTAACTGACATATTTGTGATTAACCCAAACACTGCCTCTGAGCATGAGCAGAGTGCCTTGCCATCCCCACTGATAACAGTTGTGTGATACTTTTTTACTAGGATCAACAAAAAAGAGAAAAAAAGATGTTTTAGGATCTAGAAAAGCCTGCACTCTGCAACTGGTAGCCTAGCATTCTTCGCAGGGTTGTTGTGAAGATAAAATAGAAGAGGGGAGGATGTACAGCTTTGGATCCCTACTGGAGAAGAAAAATGGGTATAAATATCTTAAAATAAATGGCAGATTTCATTAGAGCACATAGATCCAAAAAAGACTGTGGGATGCAATCAAAGACTTGTGGGACAGAGCTGCAAAAATATATATGCAGTTGCCTTATACAGAGTCAGATGCTTCGTCTGTGAAGGACATTTTCGTTGTCTTCAATTGGTTTCCAGGGTCTAAAATAACTTTTTACCCTACAGGATCTTATTTTTAAAAATGGAAATGCCGAGAACTGATGTACTTGCAAAACAAATCCTCTACCACTGCGCCACAGCCTGCACCCTTAATAACACCTTGTTCTCTTTGAAAATATAAAAGCTGACACTTGGTCAGCTAATCAGAACACACGCATCTCTTGGAAGAGAGCAGAAGGGGAAGGGGGTGGCAGATCTTCAGTTAACAAACCTGGACATTAATCTTAGGTGCTGCACTATGTAACAGAAGCCAGACTGAGTAAAATGACCTAGTGACTGGAAAGCAAGCAAGCAAATTCCTCCCCCTAGCAAAGTCCCACAGCCAACTTTTCCATATTTGTGTTTAGAGGCCAGAATTCCCTGGGAAGAGGATGGTTTTAAAAGGAAGGCTCAAGGTGCTAGCTATGAATTAAAAGAGGGGTGAATGTGTGTTTTTGGCAAGGTGTGAAAGGGTTAAAGCAAAAGAGCAGTTTCCTAGAGAGGCCAAACATAGATGGAAGGGAAGGCTGTTTTCCTTCCAGGGGTGGAGTTTGGTTCAGAATTTCTGAAAGGAGGAGGAGGAGGAAGCTCTAGAGTATAAGGTAAGTTATAGGGTGGGGGGGGGGGAGGAATTCCCCAAAGGGGGAGGGGGAGTAGATTGCAGGCGATACAACATGTAGGGGGAGGGGAGAGGAGAAAGAGCCCCCAACTTTGTTCCCCCCACCCCAGCTGATGGTGACAGTCTTGTCTCAGCAAGGTCCCTCCCAGTCACTTCCTTCCAGATCGGGGCAAAGATTCCCTAAGTCACTGCAGCTTCTTCTAGGGCAGATTGGGGCTTTGCAGTCGGGCAGGGGGAGTAGCCCCTGTGGGGGGAGACGCCCCGTCCAATCTGAGAGAGAAACGTGTCTGCTACTGCAGTTCTTGGATCTGAAATGTAACCCATGTAAAGTCGCCAGAACAGCAGTTGATAACAGTGCTGTTGGGGCGCTTCGAATCCCCTCCCCTTTTCTAAGGAACTGGACTTGTATTGTAGTAATGAGGTACTGAAACAAATGACAAGAATGCCCATTGGGAATTATGGGGGATGCCAGAAGGCCCATTGGGTATAATGGGAACCCAGAATACCAATTAACTTCCCTGGGTTCTATTGAAACACATTACAGTATACAAAAGTTGCAAGTAAATGCAGAATGGGTTTAAAGAAACCTTCTCTGGGCCTGGAATGCCAGCCCCCAGAGGGGCATGGTGTTCTTGAGAGTGGCCTAAGAGTTCTGGGACTGGAACAACAGCTCACAGACTGGAATGATGGCCCCTGGGACCGGATAAACTACTTTAGATCTGGAAGGACAGCCTACAGACTGGAATGTCGGTGACTGGGAATAGAAAACCTGCTCTGGGACAGGAATGACAACCCCAGAATAGAATGATGGTCCTTGGGAGTGGCATAAGCATTCTGGGAGTGGAATGACATAGACTAGAATGACAGTCCCTGGGACCAGATAAACGGCTCTGGAACGGGAAGGAGAGCTCCCAGAGTGGAATGGTGGTCATGGGGAATAGAAAACCTGCTCTGGGGCATTAAGGACAGCTTCCAGAGTGGAATGGTGGTCACAGCAGGGAAATTACCTCCTTCAGAGAATTCCAAAGCCATTCTCGTGTCTAATGGCCTTGCACTTTGCGAATGGCTGTTCTATTTGTTGTTGCTTTTTTTGTTTCTGTTATCCATCTTTTTGTCTCCACTACAGAGAGAAGCTTTTCACGCCAATCTAGAACAGCTCAATTCTGAGAGCCTGTAACGGTGAGATCATCCGCAATGAAAATGGAGGAGGAAGATCTAGTGAGTGGGACACAAGAGCATGAAGCTGAAGCTGGCAGAAAAAATGTTCACGTCCACCAGGCAGGGAATCTTGGGGAGGTGTTGGAAGGAATACCTGGAGGGATTTTGGTGAAACAGGAGCCAGGTGAGCAGTGGGAAGTTCAGTGGCAGGAGTTCCTGAAGAGCATGGAGAGCCCTCAGTCCCATTGGGTGATCCCACAGCTGCCGCAGGAGCCCACCCCATGGGATGACACCAAGGCCTTCCTGGACTCCTTTGAGCAAGTGGCTGAGGCCTGCCGGTGGCCAAAGGAAGAGTGGACAACCCGACTCCTGCCAGCTCTCAGTGGGGAACCTGAACAGGCATTCAGCAACTTGGATATCCAAGAGAGGGGCGACTATGCGAAGGTGAAGGCGGCCATCTTACGAAGGGAAGCCATGCGGAGGGAGAAGCAGCGCCAACACTTCCGCCGTTTCTGCTACCAGGAGGCAGAGGGGCCAAGAGGGACATACAGTCGGCTCCAGGAATTTTGTCATGGGTGGCTGAGGGTGAAGAAACAGACCAAGGAACAGATCCTGGAGCTGCTGATCCTGGAGCAGTTTCTGACCGTCCTGCCCCCGGAGATCCAGAGCTGGGTGAGGGAGAGCAGTCCTGACACCTGCGCCCAAGCAGTGGCCTTGGCCGAGGAGTTCCTGCAGATGCAACGGGAGGCCCACCGAGAGAAGCAACAGGTGAGATGGTTTCATCGTGGTGAGTCATTGGGTGGTCTGGTGTGTGGGCACAGGAAGCTGTACTTAGATCATTGGCCTATCTAAGTCATTCTTGTCTACTCTCACTGGCAGTGACTCTGGGGTCTCAGGCTGAGTCTTTCCCATCATCTATTACCTGAGATCCATATAAATGAAGATGCCAGGGACTGAACCTGGCACGTTTTGCGGGTAAAGCAGATGTTCTGGTATTAAGTGATGGCCCCCTTCTTAAACGAACCTGCCGTACCTGATTTTAGATCCTTAGCCTACCTCATCTTTTCAACTGGAGATGCCAGAGAGTGAACAGAGCCCTTCTGCATGTCAAACAAATGCTCTGCTACTGAACTATGGCCCTTCACCAGGGTTATAGAGTTAAGAAGAGCAGTTCTAGGTCTGAGGACAGATTGTCCTAGGTTAAGTTGGTTCAGAGCAACAGGTTGCTCTGCTGTGGTAAAGGTGTGGCCTGGTTTTTCCCCCTCCGCTCTAAAAGGGATCCCTGCTGCTCTTTCAGGTGCTGACGAAACTAAATGAGGTGGCTGTGAGTCCCTTAGAGGCAAGGCAGGCTCAACCTGGGCCTAGGGAGAGGCAGCCACTCCAGGAGGCCCAGCCAGAGATGGATGACGAATCCAGGCTTCGGGGTAAGGATTGTTCATGACCGCTGTGTGGTTGGAGGGTTCTGTTACAATGCATTTCTTTCTGTCTCTGCTGGAGGCTCTGGTGGTTATCCACTCATATTATTGGGTATGTTACTGGGATCAAGGTGGCCTTCTTGTCCAAGTCACTGTCCAACCTAGAACAGGGGCCTGTGACTTATGGCTCACTTTGAATAATATTCCTTCAGTGCTTGGGAAAAGGCTGAAAGAGCTTCAGCACATTCCACAGAACACCACATCCGATGCAGCGTTGTATGGGGTGCAACCCCAAATGGTGCATGAGATCTCCTGATACAGTCTTGCCAGATCTCGATAGCCATTTTGGGTTGCTAGGCAATTCTCAGCAGAAATGGAGAGGGAAAGGGAAAGCAGAGATTGGGGCAGGGGGGAAGAATAGGAGCTGGATTAAAGGGGGGAGAGTCAAGGGAAGGGTTAGAAAAACAGGAGCCAGCAGGGGGGACAGGGCTACAAAAAGGGCCAGTGGGGAGAATGGGATTTCCACCCCCCTGCATGTCCTTGTCACTCCTCTGCTTGTAAGATCAAGAGAATAGCCATGCAAGATCATACCAATAGTGCAGCTTCTGTTTCCAACACTGGCCAATCAGATGCTACAAGGGAACTCCCAAGGCAACAGCCCTCCCCATATTTGACAATCAGCAGCATTCCTCTTCTGAGTCCAGAGATCCCATTTAGCTGCCATGATTAATAGCTAGTGATAGACATATCCTTCATAATATGTCCATCACCACATCTTGTGGCATTGAGTTCCACCAGTCACACATTTACTCATTCACCCACCAAAATTGTTAAGTTCTTTCACATGATGTATAAAACTGAAATTTGGTCCACATATGCCCAAATTAGTAAAAGGAGGGCTCTAAAACATGAAACATTTATATGCTGACTAATCAGAGTCAATAGCATGATGTACATTTATGAATTTCTTTGTGTTGATTAGAGATGGGCACAATCTGGAAAAATGGTGGTTCATTGCAGTTTGTGTTTTTTGTCATGTTTCACGAACCATGAACCAGCATAAAATTGCCCAGTTCGTGAATTGGTTTATTTGGTTTGTGAATATATCATTTCTGGGGCAGCAGAAGGTCTGCAGAAGCCCATTTCCCCTGTTGCCTAGGAAACTGATTGATCAGCACCACGCTGTCGGCAGTGATGAACCAAAAAACAAACCAAACGAGCCGCTCTAAAAATCGTTGCGGTTTGTCAGAAATGCTCTGTGATGAACCGTTGGTTTGTGAACCAAAAAAAGGCCCGGTTCGTGACGAACTCTGGTTCGAATTTTGGTTCATGCCCACCTCTAGTGTTGATATAATCATATAGAAGGTGATTTGAGCTCAAAAGCTATAAAAAGAGTAGTTATCTCCTTAAAAAAAACCCCCACCCTTCTTGCCTGTTTCTCCATTTCCTGCTCTTAGGATTTAAAGAGCTGGAGACTATGATGCTGTGCATAATTAAAATCAAACCCCATTGAATGACTTCTGAGTAAATTTGCATTAAGACTGGGCTATAGGTCAAATTAGTATATGGTTTTCTGACATTATAATCCCAACTCCTGTCATTATAATCCCAATCTGTCATTATAATCCCAACTCCTCATTGCCTGTATGCATGCTCGCTGTAGTTGATTTGAACGAATCTCAGGCTATTGATTGATATATAATAAATATATATGTAGGTTGGATTCTCTCCTCCCTTCTGCTCTGAACAGTCTGCAGAGTTCTCACCAAAAGGGAATATATTTTTACTCTCTTTCCCCCAAAAGCAGTAGATGCAACTTTGAAAACTGATATCAAATGCTTATAAAGAGAATTAAAAATGCTGTAATTTATTAAAACTTGAGTCAGATTAGATCTTGGGCCTCCTAGAATTAAGAAGTCCTCAGACAGTCTTTGGAAACTTGGCAGGAGACTTAGGGCCAAACTTGATGCTACTGCATCCACCACAAGGACATGGAGCCATTTTAGAGTCTTTTTTTTTTTGGTACTTTTAAAATTGCTGCAGGGCCAAATTTTGTCAGGGACTGTAGCGGTGGGGAATGAGGGGCTCCTGTCCCCCCTTCACCCCCCCCAAGAGCCAAAATGGCCTCATGACCTCTATTCTGGGCCTTTTCCAGAGCCACCTAATGGGAGGTAACCTAGAACAGGGCTTTCTAACCAGATTTTAACAGGAAGGGCACTTCATATAGGGAAGACCTTTTTGTCAAAAATCAACTTTTCAACTATACATTTCTTTATTCGTTTAGAAAATGTATATATGCTGCCTGTACAGAGTCCTGCTTGAACAGTAAAACAGTACAATAAATTATAAAACAGCGCAAGTTATCACTAATAAACAATCAAAATGTGCTGGAGCCTAAATACGTCTTGAAGTCCCCAGTCTAAAAATGATATTCATTGAATAGTTTAGAAGCAGACTGTACACACAGGTTAAAAAGTCCTAAAAGTGACTCAAAAGCCTTCTGAAATGCAATTATTGTTTCTTTCCCCTCCCTCCTATTTTTATTCCAAAAGGTTTCATGCGGATGAAAAAGCGTGAAGAGAAAACCAATATGGACAGTTTGGAACTAGTGAAAACAGGTGGTGTGTTCCATAGAAGGGCAACAGGGACCATTTCTGAGGGAGAGGGAAGATCCTCTGGGCAACAGGAAAGCCCCAATAGGCAGCAGAGGAGCCCCCCAAGGAACAGAATGAGCAAATCGAGTCTTGCTGGGGCGAACAAAGTCCCCAGTGAAAGCCTAGCAGGGCCCAAAGATGCGAGCTGTACTGTTGCTGAGGAAGGCTTCAGAGAGGGACTGGTCCTTCCCAGACAAGAGGGATTCCATAATGCGGAGACACTATCACAGTGTCAAGATTGTGGAAGGAATTTCGTTCGCAAGGATCTGCTGATGAGGCATCAGCGAATCCACATGTTGGACAAAATGCGGAAATGCTCATACGCTGGGAAAACCTTCTGTCCGAGGTCAAGCCTCATACTTCATGAGAGAACCCGTGCTGAAGAGAAACCCTTCCAGTGCTCTGGCTGCGGGAAGCGGTTCACTCGAAATTCCCTCCTGATTAAACACGAAAAGACCCACGGAGGAGAGAAACTGTATAACTGCTCGACTTGTGGAAAGGGCTTTGTTTATAGCTGGAACCTCATCAAACACAAAAAGAAGCACACGGGAGAGAAGCCGTACCAGTGCTCAGCCTGCGGGAAAACCTTCTTTGAGCGTTCAGACCTCATCAGGCATGAGAGAACCCACACGGGCGAGAGACCCTATAAATGCTCACTCTGTGAGAAATGTTTCAGTCAGAAGTGGCTGTTGATCAAACATGAACGAACTCACATGGAATAGAACTGAATGGACCTTCGCCATCCATACCGGAGGAAAACTGTATGCCGGCTTAGTGTTTGGGAGAGATTGTATTAGAAGTTGTTAGTTTGGAATCCATGAGGCAGTGATCCCCAACTTTGGTGAGGTTGTGGGCATTTCTGTGATTTTAAGGGTAGCAGGAGGAAGTAAAGGGCGAAATGACATTGAGCTATGTGCCAGCATCATGTCCAGACATCTCATGCTGTAGAAATGCTGTGGTAGAGCATCAGTCAACATGCTGATGTCACATCCAAGTTTTTGCCTGGCTCTGACATCAGTATATAGCCCCTTTGCCTGCCCCAAACCTCCTGGGGGGGGGGTGCCAAGATGCTTCCTGGTGTCGCTAACAAAATGGCTGGGGGGGGGGGCAGTTCCAGCAGCCATCCCAAGATGCAGGGAGAACGTAAGCCAAGCATCTCTTCACATTGGAGTCAGCTGCTTCTGAATGGGTGCCTAAGTTCTCCCCCTAAGTGGGATAGAATGAAATGATTTGGAACATTGCCCCCTATCCCCCTAAGTGGGATAGAATGAAATGATTTGGAACATTGCCACCGATCCACATCTCCACCTACAGGATAATAGTATAAGACTCATGAGTTTCGGCAGATTGATTTCTCTATCCCTGTCTCAGCATTCTGAGAACAGTGAGTATGCTGAGTCCTAATCGAGTCATTTAGGAGAAGCGTTCTTCTTGGTGTTGTTTCTAAATTCAGACATGTTTTGTGCATATCTGGGGTGTCCCCTGAATAGGTAGAGATCCCCTTTCTTGTATGCAGATATTCTGGTTTTGCTACTTTCATGATGGGCACATGGTCCAACCCTTGTACCTTTCAAAGGAGTGATGCTAAGTATCAGAGAACCCTCAGGGCCGACTAAGACAGTGTTGTGGCAGTTTTAACCCATGTAAAAGGCCTTTTTATTTTAGAACAGGAGCAAGCTCAAAATAAACAAAATTCATGAAGAGACAGAGATACACAGAGGGATACACAGAAATACACACATCCACAGAGTTTCACAACTGTGGACCCACATCTTTGTCAGCCAGGGAAACTGGGGAGACGCCATACACATTTTCAGCACATATTAAATACCTTTACAGATAGAAGAACTCTGATGTAAGGGCAGTGATAAATCACATGGTTTTTCTTTATCTCCTGAGCTCAGATCAGAACTACAAGTTTACTTTTTTATCTAACCACACTGTCTGATTTGAAACTCTACATCTCTTGCAATCTCTAGGTATCATATGTATCAACCATTTTGCAGGACAAGGATCATGATATGATATAGAACATAGAACAAAGAGCATGATGCAGAAATTAAAATACATTAGTATAAGTCTGGCCGCATCAACCAGAGAGTCAGGAATGCAGGTCCCACACTTTTTCACAAACAAAATTGTAGTCAGTGAAAAAGACAGCTCCTCTTTTATAAGGTTTGGCTGAATCAATTAAAATGACATATTGTTTATTAAGACCTTTTAGAATGACAGGTGTTATAACAACATAAGATCTTATGCATAATTTTCTGGTTTTGTAGATATATGTCACAGTACTATTATTTTATTAAAAACAGACACTTGTATGGTTTTCCAGCATGGGGGAAAACTAGTCCCAAAAGGAAACCACAAAGACAGCATTGTCGAGAAAGAGACTAATAGCCTAACACACACACATTCTGTGGCCTCAATCCAGATTGAACCCTCCCCTACTTTGGCTGCTGTGTATTGTTTAAAAAAAAAAAGATCTGTTCATAGATCTCCAGCTATTGTATTTAGCTTGGCACTTGATGAGAAGCCACACTCACCATCTGACCCTGATAGTTTTTTCTCGTAACTACCTTCGTCTAAGACAGCAAGAGCACCCACTGTATTTCAGCACTCAGGTTACAAATGTGCCAGGGAAGCTATTTGGGTTCCATGATGAAATAGTGGCCAAAGGATTTGGCATTTCTTGAATCAAGCGATCAGGGGCTTTAAAACGCTTAATGCAGAACAGTTGAGTTATTCTCTCCCTATGTACTGAGAGCCACATTGCCATTATCATATGTTGTGAACCTGATGCTTTGCACGCTTGCCTACTGTTCCTTTTTGTAGCCAATTAAAAAGCACCATTTACAAAGACTGAATTCCCCCCTGGGGTCATTTTCCTCCTGTTTCTTTAATTTTACACATACACACCAACAATACAAACAAGTAACTTCTAAAAAAGGTCTCCAAGACGGAAGGTTGTGTGGGAGAGGTTGCCATCTCTGGGTAGGGAAATTCCTGGAGATTTGGGGTTGGGGCCTAGAGCAGGCAGGTTTTTTTTGGGGGGGGGGGAGAACACAGCAGGTTGTAATGCCATAGAGTCCACCTTCCAAAGCAGTCATTTTCTCCAGGAGAACAGTTCTGTAGGTTGGCAACCCTAATTTCAACTCTGCCACCAGCTCTGATTTTTCACCACTGCCACCAGCTCACACATCCTCCCCATACTTCTTCCACACATCGTCACCACCCCAAACAAGATTGGGGCTGCTAACCTGGGAGGGGTTGGTTATTCCCTAAACAGTGTTTTCTGGGGCCAAAACGATACCAGTGTCCACCTGAAGTATTTTGTAGCAATGGGAAGAAGAACATGTTTCCTCATACTTCCACCATACATGGTTTATTGATTATTATTTTGGAGGGGGGACTCAGGTTTGGCTGCTTTGACCTTCATTCTTGCAGGATTTCAGTCCCTTTCCCCCCTGTCCAAAGGCAGGAGTCTCAGCTAAGAGTCCCCCCCCCCCTCTTTAACCGGAACCTATACATAATAGCAGGAAGGAAGGGAGGCAGGCAGGCTCTGGTTCCAAGTGTGTATCTTCTTTTTTTGGAGGAAACGAAGAGCCTGACAAGAATAACAACTCCTACTGAGCAGCCAAAAAAACCTAAACTTTATTTGAACATTGAGAACAAACTTCCTGTAACTTCCTAGTTATTTATTTACAGTATTTAAATGGACTAATCTGCAGTTTTTGATACAGTAGACCATGACATCCTGTTGTGGCATTTGGAGGCAGAAGTGGGTATGAGTGGACGTGCCTTGGACTGATTTAAGTTATTCTTCATGGAATGAACTGAAAGGGTTGCTGTTGATGACCAGCTACCCTTAAGGTGGGAATTATCTTGCAGGGTTCCACAAGGCACAATCTTATTCTCCCATGTTATCAATATGCAGGTGATACTCATCTCTGTATCTTGCTATGTGTCAGGGGTCTGAGGCTCAGCCCCCAGACTTGCCAAGCAGAACAGGTGGGGCACGGCCAGGAAGCAGCTACTCTGCTGCCCCGACAGACCAGGTCCCAAACTTGCCAGCATCTGAGGGAGGTAAAGAAGCACCCAAGCCTCAGAGGGCTAGAAGGGGCAGGTGGAAGCCAGCCAGCCCCACCCTCCACTGGGAGGCTGGGAGCCCAGGCAGGGAGAGTAAGGACAACCAGGAGGGGATCAGATTAGAGGGAGAAAGCCCAGGAAACAAAGACAGACAGCAGCTTTACCTGCAGCAGAGGGCCACACCCCAGCCTGCATGCAGGCTATAAGGAATCAGCCAGAACCATGTGGGGCTGAAAGCAAAGCAGCCACAGGTGGAGCTGCCTGAGGCCCTTAGCAGAGACAGCCAAGGCATTCAGCAAAGCAGCCACAGGTGTGACTGCCTACAACAGCCAAGGCTGTGGCTAGGGTGCTGGGGCCATGGCTGAGAGGTGGAGCCAGGAAGGAGGAAAGGAATATAAGGAAAGGCCACCCACAGGGCGAGGTGGGTTGTTGTGTAGGGGAATGGTGGAAAGAGAGAGAGAATGAGTGAACAGTGGACAGGAGGGGGAGGAGTAAGGCCAACAGCTGGATGGGGGCAGCTGTCATGGAAGGCTGCCAGGATAAGGTCAGGTTGAGGGGACCTGAGAGTGGACTGTGAGGGTGTGAGGGTGAGGTATACCCCCCCTTCCTTCCACAGAATGGGATCCCACATATTTCCTGAAGGTCCTTCAAGGCGGAGGTCAGGCCGGCCGGCACCTCACCGGGCAGTGCCCTTGGCAGAATCTGACATCCCTGAAGGCCCCTTAAGGTGGAGGTCAGGCAGGCCGGCATCTCACCGGGCAGTGCCCTGGGCAGAACCCGACATCCCTGAAGGTCATTTAGGGTGGCAGTCAGGCAGGCTGGCGTCTCACCAGTCGGCGCCCTTGGCAGAGCCTGACACTATCCAAGTTCCCTGGTGATGCAGTAGCGGTCCTAAGTCACTGCCTGACAGCTGTGGTCAAATGGCTGAAAGCGAACAAATTGAAACTGACAGGATGGAAGTGTTGGTGGTCAGGAAGGCAGAAATCTTGAAGACATTCTGCTCCCCAGTTTTGAAAGGTTTCAATTGACCCCTGCAAATTCAGTTAAAAGCCTAAAGGTCCTACTGGATCCAGCACTGCTGCTAGAGAAGCATGTAAATGCAGTTGCAAAAAAGTCCTTTTTCCGAGACACTAGCCTGGAAGATGGCCCTCTATCTTCATGTGGTTGATCCGGCCACCTGGATCCATGGCATGATAACATCATGACTAGACGAATGTAATTCACTCTATATAAGTCTTCCCTCAAAGTCACTTCTGAGACTCCAGTTTGTACTGAATGCTGCCGCTTAATTATTATCAGGAGTTAGCTGGAGCATGCAAATTATTATAAAATTCTGCAGTCACTCCACTGGCTACCCATTAGTTTGGCTACCACATATAAAGCCCTACATGGCATTGGCAGGACCGCCTCTCTCCCTATGCTCCACCACTGCAGCTTTGTTCATCTGAACAGGGCCTTCTGCAGGTACTACCCTGCAAATGGGCAAAATCAACAGCTGCCCTCTGTGGTGTCCCCCACCTTACGTAATGGCTTGCCTGAAGAGGGCCGATTCCAGATGGCCAGAAATTGTGGTTTTTCTGCGGAAATAATCGCTTACCGGCCACGCGTTCACTTTCGTCTCCATCCGCTTTGTCTCGCAACGTGCCGTCCCGATTCCGGATGTTCGCACGGCCAACTGAGGTACCCGGGATTGGTTGTTTCCTCCCCGTCACAGTTGACGTTGGGGGCCTTCATTGGTTTGCATTTCAGTTTTTTTAAAAAAAAAAATTTGTGTTTTGCGCAAATGCGCAAACGCGCAGGTATGCGAATACGCAGCGTTGATGTTTGTGCGCTTTTGTGCATTTGTGCACATTTGCGCAGTTCGATGTGTGCAAACGTGCGACTGCACAAATGGCGCCTGGTTTTAAAAAAAAAATTAAGGGAATATTGTTGCCGGCCAGCCGGCAAAGGAAGGAGGGAAAGGGGAGGGCCTCTCCACGGGGACGAAGCGTCCAGAAGTGTGCAAACCCGCAATACCGTCCGCTTATAGAGCGCAACCGAGCGCCATGGACCGCAGGTAAGCCGGGACAGGAAATTGCAGGTTTTTACGAATGAGGTCGCTGAAAAAGCGAAAGCACTGGTTCTATTTATGCCCATCTGGAATCGGCCGAGCTTTGGAAAGCTCCCACTCTCTTGAGTTTCCACAAATGATTCAAAACCAAATGATCAGAAGGGCTTTTTATTCAGGTAATAGGCTTGAGCTATAAGAAATGGCTCTGACAAATGTCTTCGTAAAGGGACAGGGGCTGTAGACTATGCTACTGGATACTATCTGTTTGTGTAGACATGCTTCTACTGGGAAGTTTCTGTGTCATTTAATATGTTATGTCAAATTAGAAATAAATTTAACCTCAGGGAGGAACCCTTATGGTACTGATATCCTGCTTTTTATTCTCAGCTGTGTAACACAGTCTTCGTAGCCTGTAGTATGATAGGAACCGATCATTCTTATTAAAACCTAAAGAAATGCTGCCCATGGTTGTTGGGGGTTTTCCGGGCTGTATTGCCGTGGTCTTGGCATTGTAGTTCCTGACGTTTCGCCAGCAGCTGTGGCTGGCATCTTCAGAGGTGTAGCACCAAAAGACAGAGATCTCTCAGTGTCACAGTGTGGAAAAGATGTAGGTCATTTGTATCTACTCAGGAGGGGTGGGGTTGAGCTGAGTCATTCTGTAAGAGTTTCCCAGGGTGTGGAATGCTAATGGCGGGAGGCTTCACTGTATCCTGAGGAGGTTCTTTTGCATATGGATTGGTGCTTGATGTGCTAATCTTCTCTGCAGGGCTATTGTTGGGTGTGGAGTGTTTTGTTGGCCTGGTGTTTTTCAGAACTGGAGCCCATGCTCTGTTCATTCTTAAGGTTTCTTCTTTCCTGTTGAAGTTTTGCTTATGCTTGTGAATTTCAATGGCTTCCCTGTGCAGTCTGACAAAGTCTGACTTTGCTTTGTCAGACTTTGTCAGACTGCACAGGGAAGCCATTGAAATTCACAAGCATAAGCAAAACTTCAACAGGAAAGAAGAAACCTTAAGAATGAACAGAGCATGGGCTCCAGTTCTGAAAAACACCAGGCCAACAAAACACTCCACACCCGACAATAGCCCTGCAGAGAAGATTAGCACATCAAGCACCAATCCATATGCAAAAGAACCGCCTCAGGATACAGTGAAGCCTCCCGCCATTAGCATTCCACACCCTGGGAAACTCTTACAGAATGACTCAGTGAAGCCTCCCGCCATTAGCATTCCACACCCTGGGAAACTCTTACAGAATGACTCAGCTCAACCCCACCCCTCCTGAGTAGATACAAATGACCTACATCTTTTCCACACTGTGACACTGAGAGATCTCTGTCTTTTGGTGCTACACCTCTGAAGATGCCAGCCACAGCTGCTGGCGAAACGTCAGGAACTACAATGCCAAGACCACGGCAATACAGCCCGGAAAACCCCCAACAACCATCGTTCTCCGGCCGTGAAAGCCTTCGACAATACAAATGCTGCCCAGTTTAGAAGAATGTTCTAATTCAGCAGACTCCAGTGTGAAATTGCGGAATCAGAATTCATTAACAATGACATCACTTGGATTCCAAACGGGAAATGTATTCCAATTCTACTGCAAGTGTTCAGTATCTCCTGAGCTACAACATACTAAAGAGGGAGAGGGGGTTGCAATATGAATTGTGGGGTTAAAAAGCCATACTACTCAAGTGTTTCTCTCTGTGCCATGGTTTTGCAATGCCCAAAACTATACAAGTGCAGAAGCTGTTCAGCACCAGCCAATGTGGGCTTGATGATTTCAGTTTATGTTCCTCTTGAAGGTGCCAAAAGACACATGTTTGTTTTCTGAGGCTGTTCAGCCGTTTCTCTGTTTAGCATCTGCTGTGTTCCAAAGGAGTTAAATTGACAGAGCCTGGCTTCCTAGAGAGGAAAGGAGAGAGATGGGGGGGGGCGTGTAATAGTGGAGCTGCTTTTCCTGTTGGGGAAGGGAGGGGTTTGTTTTGGATGTCCTTTTGATGCAGAAAGAGAGAAGGGAGGCTGCATTAGGGAGGTGAGAAGGAGAGGGGCAGCAATAAGAAGGGCAGGAAACTGGGGTGGGAGGAAGGAAAGGGCTCCCCACAGCTCTTCCCCGTTGATTCTGATCCCATACAGATCATTCCTCTGTTCCTTCCCCAGCAGGCAGAGGGTGAAGGACAGCCCTCTGTGCCCAGAGCCAATATTCTCACCAACCTCTGGGTCTCGTCTCCTCCCTAATTGAATGTGTGTAAGATCCAGTTGTCTTTCCTATGGATAGGCTCACTTACTTGAGCCATCTGGACATGCAAAAGATAAAGAAGTAATTGCTTTAAAGATTGTTACAACTTATTACTATAGTATTTACTCAAATGCAAGACTAAGTTTTTTCAGGTATGCCATCAAAAACTATGCTGTCTTAAACTTGCATACAAGTTACAGTTATGTCTACTAATTTTTTTTTTGCAGGTAGCATTTGGAGAGGGGATTGTCTTACATTCAGGGTAATCTTCCTTTCAAGTAAATACAGTATTTGCCTAGTAATGGATGCAGAGGAGTTAGCCGTGTTAGTCTGTGGTAGCAAAATCAAAAAGAGTCCAGTAGCACCTTTAAGACTAACCAATTTTATTGTAGCATAAGCTTTCGAGAATCACAGTTCTCTTCGTCAGATGCATGATACAGGGACTGGTCAAATATAGAAAGGGAGGAGAGAGAAGAGGCAATTAGGGGGGGAAAGGGGAGGGTGCAACCAAAACATTCCTTTGCTAGTATATATAAACATCTCCTTTTGGTGTGTGTATCAGTTGGCTTCAAAGGAGTTTGCCCTGTTAGTTTGTAGCAGCCAAACAGCTAGACCATCCAATTCCAATGCAGTATGAGCCTTCGATAACCACAGCTCTCCTTGCCAGATGCATCTGACAAAGAGATCTGTGGTCCCCGAAAGTTCACGCCAGGTGCCACTGAGCTCCCCCAGACCCCACCTCTGTAAAGGAAATCTGTTACCTGTGATAATGTGATAACCATTCATAGTCCCTATTCAGTCCCAGCTTGACAGAGTCAAATTTGCATATGAATTCCAGTTCAGCAGCCTCCCGTTGGATTTTGTTTTTCAAAGGTTTCTGTTGAACTACCCCAAATCCATAAACCGGGCAACCCAGGATGCCCCATTGTCTCAGGAAGAGACACTATCACGGTAGGAGTCTCAGGATACATGGACTCTATCCTCAGGCCCTATGCCACCAGCACACCCAGCTATTTACGGGACACCACTGACTTCCTCAGGAAAATACAGTCCATTGACAACCTACCAGATGACACCATCCTAGCAACCATGGATGTGGAGGCTTGATACACCAATATCCCACATGCAGATGGACTGCTAGCCATAGGGAATACCATCCCGGACAAAACCACAGCACACCTCGCCACTGAACTTTGTCACTTCGTACTCACTCACAATTACTTCGAATTTGGTGACAACTTATATCTACAGATTAATGGCACAGCCATGGGCACACGCATGGCACCACAATATGCTAACATATTCATGGCAGACTTGGAACAACGCTTCCTCAGCTCCCATCCACTGGAACCACTACTATACTTAAGATTCCTGGATGACATCTTCATCATTTGGACCCATGGGAAGGAAGCTCTTGAGAGATTTCCTCAGGACTTCAATAACTTTCACCCGACTATCAACCTAAGCCTGGACCACTCTACACAACAGGTACACTTCCTGGACACCACTGTACAACTACATAATGGATCCTAAACATACCACTCGGTCTATTGTCTACAGCCAAGCCTTACGTTACAACCGTATCTGCTCCAATGCTCTCGACGGAGACTCACATTTAAGAGATTTACAACAAGCATTTTTGAGACTACAGTACCCACCAAATGAAGTGAAGAAACAAATCAACAGGGCCAGACTAGTACCCAGAAACAGTCTGCTCCAGGACAAACCTAAAGGAACTAACAACAGAACACCACTGGTTGTCACCTATAGCTCCCAGCTCAAACCCATCCAACGTATCATCAGTGAGCTACAACCCATCCTGGAAAATGATACCTCTCTCTCAGAAGCCCTGGGTGGAAGACCTTTCCTTGCCTACAGACAGCCCCCCAACCTTAAACGACTGCTCACTCACAACCATGAATCGGCCAGCAGAGTCACCAGCACAGGTACCAGGCCCTGCAACAGACCCAGATGCCAGCTCTGCCCCTATATCTACCCAGGGAATACAATTACAGGACCCAATGGCATCAACTACACTGTCTCTGGCTCTTACAGCTGCTCATCCTCCAACCTGATATATGCCCTCATGTGCCAACAATGTCCTTCTGCTCTGTACATTGGACAAACCAGCCAACCTCTATGCAAAAGAATAAATGGACACAAATCTGACATTAGAAATGGAAACGTCCAGAAACCAGTGGGAGAACACTTCGATCTACCAGGACATTCCATCAAAGACTTAAAGGTCGCTGTAGTTCTACAGAAACCTTTGAAAAACAAAATCCAACGGGAGGCTGCTGAACTGGAATTCATATGCAAATTTGACTCTGTCAAGCTGGGACTGAATAGGGACTATGAATGGTTATCACATTATCACAGGTAACAGATTTCCTTTACAGAGGTGGGGTCTGGGGGTGCTCAGTGGCACCTGGCGTGGGCTTTCAGGGACCACAGATCTCTTTGTCAGATGCATCTGGCAAGGAGAGCTGTGGTTATCGAAGGCTCATACTGCATTGGAATTGGATGGTCTAGCTGTTTGGCTGCTACAAACTAACAGGGCAAACTCCTTTGAAGCCAACTGATCCACACACCAAAAGGAGATGTTTACATATACTAGCAAAGGAATGTTTTGGTTGCACCCTCCCCTTTCCCCCACTAATTGCCTCTTCTCTCTCCTCCCCTTCTCTCCTTCCTCTTCTATATTTGACCAGTCCCTGTATCATGCATCTGACGAAGAGAACTTGATTCTCGCTACAATAAAATTGGTTAGTCTTAAAGGTGCTACTGGACTCTTTTTGATTTTGCCTAGTAATGGAAACAGAAAATCTTTCCAGATAATCAGAAATGGTTAGAACAGATAAAATATATTTATAATATGCTGTGGTTAACTTACAAAGATCTTAAGATATATTTTTTCCAAAAAAAGATCCACAATGGAATAGAGTAATTATGTAGAATTGTTTAATAGAAATTATGTAGAATTGTTTAATAGCAGTGTATAGAAATTATGTAGAATTGTTTAATAGCAGTGTATAGACAGAAAAAGCTGGTAATTTTGTATAGCATAAAAAGAAAAGCCTGGTAGTTTTGTAATGGTAAAGATGCAAAGTAAGTTTTTTTCTTCACTTTGTTTAACGAAACATTTGTATGAACCAGTATAATATATTTTGTGAATGTGTAATGTTTATACATTTCACGAGTTAGATATGTTAGAAATCAAGCATTTACAAAACAGGCATAGAATACAAATGAATGTGTCCTATAATGTTTGCATAATTAGAAAATGTCTGATTTTTTTAAAAAAATGGTAGCTGCTAGACAAGAGGATCAGTCATTTAATTATGTTTTATTGTGTGCCTCCCACCCAGCCTTTTTTGATAAAGATTCAGAATGCGTGTTTAGCGCAAATGTTCTAGGGCTTTGTGCTGTAAAGCTTGTATCAGTGTGAAGTCACCCACGGATGAAAATGGAGGAGCAAGAGCCCCTGAGACCTACCTTCAGGAAGGACTTGGAAAAATCCTCTCACATACTCCAGGCTGGGTATGTTAAGGAGTTCCTGCAAAAGAGACCAGGAGAACAAATTAAACAAGAACCAGCTGAAAGTTCCTTTCAGCAGTGGGAAGTCCAGTGGCAGGAGTTCCTCAGGACAGTAGACTTTCCTCAGTCCCAGTGGACAGTCCCACACTTGCCAGAGAAACATTCACCCTGGGAGGATGCCAAGGGCTTTCTGGCCTCCTTTGAACAGGTGGCTGAAGCCTGCCGGTGGCCCAAAGAAGACTGGGTGACCCGACTCCTGCCAGCCCTCAGCGGAGAAGCTGAGCAGGCTTTTATCAATATGGGGGCCAGAGACAGAGAGGATTATGGGAAAGTGAAGGCAGCCATCTTGCGTGGGGATGCCATCAGCAGGGAGAAGATTCGTCGAAATTTCAGACATTTCTGCTACCAGGAAGCCGAGGGGCCAAGAGGGACATATAGCAGGCTCCAGGAACTTTGTGGTCGGTGGCTCAGAGTGGAGAAGCACAGCAAGGAGCAGATCCTGGAGCTCTTGATCCTGGAGCAGCTGCTGACCATCCTGCCCCCAGAGATCCAGAGCCATGTGAGGGAAAGCGGCCCAGAGAGTTGCTCACAGGCAGTGGCCCTGGCTGAGGAATTCCTCTCAAGGCAGAGAGAGGCCAAGACGCAGGAAAAACAGGTGAGGCCAATTCATTGTGTTTCTACATGGTAGCAGGACCTCGGAAGGAGCAGGGATGACATTTCTGTCCATCTTAAGGCAATGAAGAAGAGCTGCAGGTCTTGATATGTTGTAGAAGAGGCCAAAGTGTTGGATTTTGTCTAGAAAGATCTGGATTCAAATCCTCACTCAGCCAGCCTACCCTCAAATGCTGGGTGATCAGTTGTATGTGAACCAGGTTGGTCCAGGGTTTTTAGAAAAAACACTGGCCCCTTATGGAAGATCCCCTTAAGCTCCATTATTTCCTAAATAAATTTAGTTCAGATCTCTCCCTCACCGAACGGGTTTACAGAATGGTAATAAAGATGACTAGGGAGGTCTGAAAAATGTCCTGAGGGAAGGTTGAAGGAACCAGGTATGTTTAGCCTGGAGAAAAGAAGACAGTGTGAGAGAGAAGATCGCACTCTTCAAATACTTGAAAAGTTGTTTCATGGAGGAGGGCAAAAATCTGATTTCTGTTGCCTAGGAGATAAAAACTAGATTTAACTTAATAGTAGATTTTAGTTGAACCTTAGAGTCCTTCCTAACACTAAGAAGGATCTGAAAACAAAACAGGCACCCCCTTGGCAAAGGCCGGGCTGCCATCTGCCAAGGATGCTTTCGGATTTCCTGCCTGGTCAAGGGTTGGCCTAGATGACTTCTAAGGCCCTTTCTGTGGCCTTAGCAATGGAGCTGCTAAGTCCAAGGCGGGGGGGCAGTATCCTCCCTTCTGTATCCCCTCCCACAGCCACCCAGCTCAGTCTCTCTGCCCTGAAAGGTTCCCTCTCTGTTGTTGCAGGTGCCCTTGGAGGAGGCATCTGGGAGTGTCTCCAAGGCAGGCCAGGACCCATCTGAATGCGAGCAGAGGCAATTCTGTATGGAAACCAAGCAGGAAGAGGATGGGGATACAAGCTTGCTGGGTAAGGAATTTTCTTGGTGGGCTGAGCTCGCCTGTGGTTCTGTCTTTCCCATTAGGGAACCCAGGAGCTCTTCTGCACTCAGGATCTTCAGGGTCTTTAACATCCTTTCGGGAGAGGAAGGGGGGAGAACTAATATTCAGTAGATTACCCTGGAGTTTGTTTCTCATGCACCCCCCCCCCCACTTCTCATAGAGCATCTGCTTTGCCCTTAGCTGTAAGAGCCAGCGTGGTGTAGTGGACAGAGTGTCAAACTGAGGGCCAAGCTACAAGTGACAAATGACACTTGAACGGCAAGTGTATTTCTCCCTGTTCACTTGCACTCCACTCAATCCACTTGTCGTTCAAGTGTCATTCGTCACTTGTAGCTTGGCCCTAAGATCTAGGAGATGTACATTCAAATCTCCATTCAGTCATGGAAGCTCAATGGGAAACCTTAAAAACATAAGGAGAGTCTTGTTTCTCTCAAAGACAGCAGCAGCAAGGAAGAGACCAAGTGGTGGACTTTTCCTCCGGAAGGCTTTATATCACCAGAAGCCATCAAAAGTTCAAGAGGAGACCCAGGAAAGCATCTTTCTTTCCCTACTGAATTTGCTGAGGGTAAGTCAAGGAGGGCCACTTCCACATAGAGGCAGGAAAAGGTTGTGGAAGCAGAAGAGAGGGGCGGCATGGGAATGGTGTCCACATGTCTTGTTTATTATACCGACAACAACAACATTTGATTTATATACCGCCGTTCAAGACAACTTAACCCCCACTCAGAGCAGTTTACAAAGTATGTAATTATTATCCTCACAACAATCACCCTGTGAGGTGGGTGGGGCTGAAAGCGCTCCAGAGAGCTGTGGCTGATCCAAGGTCACCCAGCTGGCTACAAGTGGAGGAGTGGGGGAATCAAACCAGTTCTCCAGATTATAGTCCCACTGCTCTTAACCACTACACCAAACTGGCTCTCTTGCACTTCTTGTACCTCTCCACTCCTGTCTCACCCCCTTGTGGTCTCTCACATCACAGCCAAAGTACGGAGACAATGACAATTGTGTGGTCAACTCTTCCTGTGCTGGGCACCCCCTTGCACCTTTGAGCTGCAGTGCTCAAAGCTGGTTAAAAGGGCTGAGGAGAGCGGGTTTGCAGAGTTTACCCTCCCCCCTTTTTGGACTGGCTGCAGCCACTCTCAATTTTGTCCTATCTTGTGAAGGATTTAGTCTGGGGAATACATAATGGGGAAGATCTTTTCCTTGGATAGCTTTCCATTGAACATCAGGAGGAAATCATGTTTTTTTAAAAAAATATTTTATTTATTTAATATATCTCTCCTCCCACCCCACCCTTAAAAGCTCTTCTGTTTCACAAGCTTGGAGTGGCTGACCACAGCAAAATTAAAACATTATTTGCAAAACAGAGATCTGCTCGATTGAATCCTGACCATGATCAATCTACTAAAACATCAGGAAAACGTTATGTCCATTCTAATCTCAAACATCCCCCTCCCACCTCCCCAGATTTTGCGTTTTACGTATAAACAGGGACCAAAGAAGTATCAACCAAAAGAGCCTGCTGGAAGAGCCGTCTCTTATAGGATTTCCTGACAGGCCAGGAGGTTGAGATTTGGCACATTTCTTTGGGAATGCTGTTCTTCTGTTGGGGAACTGCCACAGACAACAGCTTCACTGTAACAAGACATGATGCAAGAGAATAGATAGTTGAATGTCCTGCAAGCTCCATGCTTTGCCATTTGGTTTCCATATCTCTAAAAAGAAGAGGGTTTGGTTCCTGCCATGTTGACAGAGGGAGGTTGCCAAGCCCAGAAATATAAGAAAATCTGGGTCTGTGGCCAAGATATGGGTGTGCACCCGTCTTGACTGGGATATGCTCAGCTTTTTGCTAGTCGGTCAGCTGGTAGACTGCAACCTGAAGGTCCATGAGTATTTTTTTCCTGTTCAGTTTAAGACTCTTTGGATATTATCCCCAAGGCTGAAGGAGCAAGTGGGAGCCCTGTGAGAATCACTGTCTTATAAGTCTGTTTCCACACACTTTGGATAATGCACTTTATAAATCATTTGGAAGTGGATTTTCCTGTTTCACATAGGAAAACCTAGTTGCAAATGATCACTAAAGTACATTGAAAGTGCATTATCCAATATGTTGGGAAGCAGCCTTGACCAACAGTCCTCTAACCACTATATTGCACTGCCTCTGTCATTATTGGGATTGAACAAATTCATGGACGAGAGGTCTATCGGTGGCTGCTAGCCGTGGTGACTAGAGGGAACCTCCATGTTCAGAGGCAGAAAACTTCCAAAGATCGGTGCCAGGAGGCAACTTGGTAGGAAGGTCTTGTCCTCTATGCCTTGTGGTTGGCCCTCCAGAGAAACCAGTTTGCCACTGTGTAAGACAGGATGTAGCACTAGATGGATCACTGGACTGATCCAAAAGGGTTCTTCTTATGTTCTTATTTCTCTTGCAGCCAAAACCTGGATCTCCAGATGTGACGGGGAGATATATATGCCAGACAGCTCAGAACAGGTGGGGCCATGTGGATCACTGATGTGGAAAGAGAAGCAGGATGTGTCTCAGGTACTCCACCCACTGGAGAAAACAGAGGAAGGACACAAGACTCCTAGGGACACCCCAGTTCAGCCTGAAATTGATGCTAGTAAGAACCAAAATGTTGCTGGTGCTTTCGGGACAAGCTTCAGCCTGAATCCCAGCTTTACAAAGACCCCTCAACCAGGAAGGAAAGTACATAAATGCCTGGTCTGTGGGAAATGCTTTTTTTCCAGCTCAAACCTCATTGTCCACCAGAGGACCCACACAGGAGTGAAACCCTATAAGTGCCTGGAGTGTGGGAAGAGCTTCAACCGGAGCACCAATCTTACTACTCATCAGCGAATTCACACAGGGGAGAAACCATATCAGTGTATGGAGTGTGGAAAGAGTTTCAGCCGGAGCCACCATCTTACTTCGCATCAGAGAATCCACACAGGGGAGCGACCTTATAAATGCTCAGAATGCAGCAAGACATTTTGCGACCAGTCAAGCTTTATTAAGCACAAGAGAATTCACACTGGGGAGAAACCCTATAAATGCTTGAAGTGTGGAAAGAGCTTCGGACAAAATACAACCCTTGTTAAGCATCAGAGAATCCATACTGGGACAAAATCTTCCATATGAACCTTTCCCATATTGGTAGGTGGGTTTCTGAGGCTCATGAGTTAATTAAAGAATCAGGGTCTTCTTGCCTACAGTTCTGTGGTTCCTTGGGGGCTCTGATTGCATGTTTTAGTTTGGATGCTTTGCATAATGCTTTGTATTTTTATTACTTAAATCAAATCAAGCCTGAATTCTCTCTAGAAGCTAAAATGACAAAAACTGAGGTTATTCTACTTTGGTCACATCATGAGAAGACAAGACTGTCTGGAAAAGTCAATTATACTAGGAAAAGTGGAGGGCAGTAGGAAAAGAGGAAGACCTAAAACGAGATGGCTTGACTCAGTAAATGAAGCCACGTCCTCCAGTTTGCAATATCTGAGCAAGTCTGTTAATGGTAGGAAATTTTGGAGGTCTTTAATTCAAACTCAGAAGAATCATAAAAAACAAATAATAAATCTTTATATGAAAGAAGTGTTCCAACATCCAAATTCACACAAAAGAATCTTTAAAAGAAATTATAATAAAAACCCCGATCAGTGAAACTTTTTTCCACTGAGAACAGACCTAGCCCTGGACCCAGGAAAATACCAGCAAGGTTCAAATCAGAATGAAAACCTTTTCAGATTATCAGACTTGATAATCCACCAGGGAAACAATATGGGTGACAGTACAGGATGCTTGAATCAGTGAAGAGAAGGGAGAGAATTCTCTAAAAGGTTGTGACCGTTTCTGCATCTGTCAGCAGCATGCAAAATGGGACAAAAACTGTTCGCTGATCCCCCCCCAAGAGTGCCAACTCATAAATCAAAATCATTTCTCCCTCATTTTTATAAGGTTGATGGCAAATGGCACTTTACTTAATCCAGATAGTCACCTAAGTATATGATACAATTGTAGTTTATTCTTTTGCCTTCCCAAGGAGCCATAGTATGAAGAAATTCATTTTGATGTGCCACAGTTGGGTACATAAGATCAGGTCCGTGTGTTATATGATTTTCACCCAATGTAACTGGAGAAAATTGATGTTTTCTTTGATTTAATTGATAATGGATTTTTAACAAAAACAGTAATGGATCAAGATGGGAAGCCATGTTAGTCTGTCTGTAGCAGCAGAAAAGAGAAGGGTATAGTAGCACCTATAAGTCTTTAACAAAATTTATGGTAGGGTGTGCTCTTTTGTGAGTCACAGCTCACTTCTTCAGAAATTGAAGAATACTCACTCTGAAGTACTGAGCTGTGACTCACAAAAGCTCATAACCATACCATGAATTTTTTTAGTCTTATAAGTGCTACTAGACCCTTGCTCTTTTCTGCAGTAATGGATCAAGGCATTATTATCTTAGTGATTTATTAGCTTTCCAACAGTGCTTGAAGATTTGAAATTGGTAACTTGGTTCACAAGTTATAGTTCAAAGTGGAAATGGTAGGAAAAATTGGCTTTGGCCTTCTTGATGACAAAGTATAAAAGCTTAAGCTACCAATCAGAATGGGTTATCACATCGAAGCATAATATAAAGACATACATCTTTCAGAAAAACGTTGTGCCACTGATACGGACATCTGGCCTGGCCCAGGGTCTAATATGTAGGTGTTAGAAAAAGCTGGTGGCAAGAATGGCAGTTTTGATCAGGGAAATGGTATAGGGGGGGGGGGAGTTGCAATACAGTTGTAATCTGCCTTCAGTCCTGAGTGGCAGGAGAATTGTAGGGTATTTTATTTTTTATTTGTATCATTTAATTGCATTTATACCCTACCTTCCCCCAGCAGAGAGGACCCAAAGCAGCTTACAACATTCTCCCTCGTCTCCATTTTATCTTTACAACTACGCTGTGAGGTGGGTTAGGCTGAGAGGGTGTGACTGGCCCAAGGTCACCCAGTGAGCCTCCATGGCAGAGCGGGGGTTCAAACCTGATTCTCCCAGATTCTTGTCTGACACTCTAATCCAAACACTACACTGAACAGAAGCATTTAAAAATAAATAAGTAGCCCTCCTCTTCCACAGCAGCACAGCTTGCTCTCCCCTCCTCCCCTGCCCGCTGCTTTCCAGGGCTAAGCAACAAACCTGGCATATGGTCGCCAATTTCCAGGTGAGGCCTGGAGATTTTCCAGACTTACAATTTGTCTTCAATGATTAGTTCCCTTGGAGAATATGGCAGCTTTGGAAGGTGGACTCTATGGTATCACTTAGAGTCTCTCCCCTCTCCAAACTCTGCCCTCTGTAGACACCTCCTCAAATCTTCAGGAATTTCAAGAGCTAGAGTTGGCAACCTTGTGGAGTACCATGTTATGTTTGACGCACGTCCCCCTGCACTCCCTGACCTGGATAGCCCAGGCAAGCGCAATCTTGTCAGACCTTGGTTAGTAGGGTCAGCCTTGGTTAGTAATTGGGTGGGAGACCTCCAATGTAGACCAAGATTACAGAGGCAGACAATGGCAAACAACACCTCTGAGAGTCTCTTGCCATGAAAACCACACCAGCTATGACCTGATGACACTTTCCACTACCACACATATACACTCATTGCTCAGCATAGTAGAGCCTGTTCTCCTCACGGACACCCAGGAATGACCAAGATTGACCAGGTTTATGCTCTCTTTCTGTCTCCAGGTCTTTTGGCTGACATGGATTCTATCTCTTGCTATCCAAAAGGCATGAATTAAACAGGCAAAGAAATAATTTTGCATTTGTAGAAGTCGGATTAGGGCAGCACTGCATCAATGTACAGCTCACAGGAAGGGTTCATCTGGCCCTCGAACGGCTTAACCTTTGGTCAGGAGCATTAATGTGTCCTAGGGTTGCCATCTCCAGGTCGGAAATTCCTGGCGATTTGGGGGTGAAGCCTGGGGAGGGTGGGATTTGGGGAGGGGAGGGACCTCAGCTTGCTATAATGCCATAGATTCAACCCTCCAGAGCAGCCATTTTCTCCAGGAGAGCTGATTTCTATTGTCCGGAGATCGGTTGGAATTCCAGGAGAACTCCAGGCTCCACCTGGAGTCTGAAATCCCTAACGTGTCCTGCTGTGGTGGGCCAACACTCCTGTAAACTTGTTAAGTAATTGAATTGAATTTGTTAAATTTCTAACCCACCCTCTCCGGGAACGGGCTCAGGGTGGATAACAACAGTGTTAGACTACAATAACAATAAATACAGCATAAAATTAATAATGCAACGCAAAATACAATTTTAAACCATAAAACCATATCCAACAGCAGTGAAGATGTTAAAACTATACATCTCTTCAACAATCAGAGGGGGTAGGGCAGGCAGGTCGTAGATATTTCAGATAAACAGTGAACCAAGACTACAGCAGAGAGGCCAGCTGCATAGCCTGCCCAGACTTCAGCCACGACCATCGGCCTGGTGGAACATCTCCGTCTTACAGCCCTGGTGGAACTGTAAGAAATCCCACAGGCTCAGCATAGTAGAACAGCTCAGAAGCCGACTGTTATGATGAGCCATCAAGATCAGTAGAGTGGTTCCAAAGTATATAATATAGTACTACATAACACCATACCAAAAAAAATATGTATACCAAGATAAATGGCAACAAGACTGTAATGAAGTAATATCACAAGAACAATGGACCCAAATTTGGTCCTCTTCTCTATTACAATCTCACGAAATCAATGTGCGACTTCAGACTTTTAAAATCCTTACAAGATGGTATTGCACCCGCAAAAAACTATCAAGGATCACATCATCTCATTCCCCTCTATGCAGGATAAAATGTGGAGAGGTCGGCACCTATGCACATTGTTGGTAGCAGTGCCAGGTTATCAATAAATTTTGGGGAGATATCATAGAACAAATAGAACATATAACATCATACAAAATCCCAATAGATCCACAATTGATATTCCTTGACCTTTGGCAAGAAGTTCAGATTCCAAACATATATCAGCAACTCATAACAAGTCTTTTGAATGCAGGAAAGTCACTGATAGCTCTAAACTGGAAAAATCAAGTCACTGATAGCTCTAAACTGGAAAAATCATCTCCCTCCATCAGTGTCACAGTGGTACGCTCGAGTTTGAGACCAATTTATAATTGAAAAAATTACTGACAGGATCCAATGTTCAAATTCACTTAATAAACAAATGTCTACAAGAAATGGATGCCCTTTTTTGAGTTCATTGAAAGGAACGATATGCAGCCTTCAAGTTCTTTATACCACACCATCTTGGAACAATGATGGTTTTTATTTAAGATTTCTGCTCACTATTATGAGACTTTACTCAAAGTAAAATTTACTTTCATACTGCGATACATCTTTATGAAATCTATGTTTTCAATAATTTATATAGGTTAACCTCATAATAATATTGTGTTTCACCCTTATATGTATCAAGTTGTATGTATCAAGTTGTTTTTATTGATTAATAAAGTTGAAAAATTAAAAAAAAAAGATCAGTAGAGTGGGAGGAGACCAAGGCAAAGTCTCTCCAGAGGACCCGTCAGCTGACCTGGATGTGTACACGACAATGTGAAAATGATGCAGGACCTCCAAGATTGGAACTGGGAACACCCAGCATCTAACCGAGTGCCCCTCAAGACAGGCAGAGAGCCAGATATGGCCCTCAAGCTGAAAAATTTGCTCATCCATAGATTAGGACCAAGTTGACTTGGGTTTGCATAGCCATGAAGCTCACAGGGTAACCTTAGACCAGAGCCCTTGGTTTAGGCTACCTCACAGGGTTGTTGTGAGAGATAATATGAACTACACTGCATCCTTCTATGAAGAATGATGAAGACAGCCAGTGTGATTTCAGCCGGCATAAGATATACAATTACTAGAACTGTTACTGTTAAATTTTTTGTAGATATTCTGTCTTGAAGAGAACTGTTCCTATATGCAATAACTGCTCGTAATATCTGTGCCAGACACTAGAAGAAAAATTCCCTCCCAAGTAAAAAAAGAGTGGATTGAGAAACTAAAATATATGTTTTGTATGATCAAATTGGCAACTTATTTTAAAAGAAAACCTTTTAAAACATTGATATTTGGATACTTAAAATACTGGAAGGAAGCAATTAAGCTAATGAACCATTACAGAACTCCCTGCTGGATGTTTTTGTGTGTACAATTAAAAAAAAGAAGACGACAGTGAGTGAGATATAGTTGTAATAGCAGCATACTAGGATCTGGAAGAGCCAGGTTCAAATCCCCACATTGCCATGGAAGCTCACTTGAGGACCATGGGCCACTCACACACTTTCAGCCTAACCTACCTCACAGCAAGGATAAAATGGAGAAATGGAAAACGAGGTACGCCGCTTTGGGTCCCCAGTGGGGGAAAGGCAGCGTATAAAGGAACTAACTAAATAAATATATGCCTCTCGGGGCTTATTGGACAGAAGGATAAAAAATATGATAGATAACCCGAGCAACTATGGGCCAAGCTACAAGTGACAAAAGGCACAGGTTGGACACTTGTCAGCTTCCCTCAAGTTTTGATGGGAAATGTAGGCGTCCTGGTCTTTCAGCTTGGCACTCTGACTGCTGTCCAATGGACTTTTCAACTGTCACTTGTCCAACATTCCGCCAAGCTGCCTACATTTCCCATCAAAACTTGAGGGAAGCTGGCAAGTGTCTAACCTGTTTCATTCGTCACTTGTAGTTTGGCCCTCAGTGGTAGAAAAACCCTCCTATCTGTGCCTGGCTCCCATGTTCCATAAACAAAACTCAGTGGGTTCAAATCCTGCCACAAAGTTGCCCGAGAGGAGAGAGGGTGGATGCACTTATTCATATTGTATACAGCTCCCCCTGCTCAAAAAGGATAATTATACTGCTGGGATAGGTGCAGAAAAGAGCAACCAAAATAATCAAGCACTTGGAGCCCCTTCCCTATGAGACACCCACAGCTATTCCCCCTGTACTTCTTAGCCTTTTCCTATGAGGAAAATGGATGGGCAACAGATTCAGAACAGAGAAAAATGGAAACTGCTCTTCACTTCCTGAGCAATTGAACAGCAGAATTCACTGCCAGTGAGAGTCGTAATGGCTTGAAAAGGGGGTTGGAGGACAGATTCACAGAGAAGAGGTCCATCAGCGGCTACTGGCTATGGTGACTAAAGAGAGCCTCGACAAAACCACAGCACACCTCGCCACTGAACTTTGCCACTTTGTACTTACAATTCAAATTTGGTGACAGCTTATATCTACAGGTTAATGGCACAGCCATGGGCACACGCATGGCACCACAATATGCTAACATATTCATGGCGGACTTGGGGCAATGCTTCCTCAGCTCCCATCCACTGGAACCACTACTATACTTAAGATTCCTGGATGACATCTTCATCATTTGGACCCATGGGAAGGAAGCCCTTGAGAGATTTCATCAGGATTTCAACAACTTTCACCCTATTATCAACCTGAGCCTGGACCACTCTACACAACAGGTACACTTCCTGGAGACCACTGTACAACTACATAATGGACGGGTAAATACCACCTTATACCGGAAACCCACCGACCGATACTCATATCTACATGCTTCCAGCTACCACCCTAAACATACCACTCGGTCGATTGTCTGCATCCAAACCTTACGTTACAATCGTATTTGCTCCAATGTTCTTGATCGGGACTCCCAATTAAGAAATTTACCACAAGCATTTTTGGGGCTACGGTACCCACCAAATGAAGTGAGGAAACAAATCGACAGGGCCAGACTAGTACCCAGAAACAGTCTGTTCCAGGACAAACCTAAAGGAACTAACAACAGAACACCACTGGTTGTCACCTATAGCTCCCAGCTCAAACCCATCCAACATATCATCAGTGAGCTACAACCCATCCTGGAAAATGATGCCTCTCTCTCAGAAGCCCTGGGTGGAAGACCTCTCTGTGCCTACAGACAGCCCCCCAACCTGAAACGACTTTTCACTTACAACCATGAATCAGCTAGCAGAGTCACCAGCACAGGTACCAGGCCCTGCAACAGACCCAGATGCCAGCTTTGTCCTTATATCTACCCAGGAAATACAATTACAGGACCCAATGGCATCAACTACACTATCTCTGGCTCTTACAACTGCTCATCCTCCAATGTGATATATGCCCTCATGTGCCAACAATGTCCATTTGCTCTGTACATTGGACAAACCAGCCAACCTCTGCACAAAAGAATAAATGGACACAAATCTGACATTAAAAATGGCAACATCCAGAAACCAGTGGGAGAACACTTTAATCTACCAGGACATTCCATCAAGGACTTAAAGGTCGCTGTAGTTCAACAGAAACCTTTCAAAAACAAAATCCAGGGGGAAGCTGCTGAATTGGAATTCATATGTAAATTTAACTCAGTCAAGCTGGGATTGAATAGAGACTATGAATGGTTATCTCATTATCAGAAGTAACTGACTTCCTTAACAGAAGCAAACTGATCTCCATATCAGAAGCTACTGTTTGCATCTACTCCGCCTTCCCCTCTCCACCTATATATCTGACCAGTTTCTTCTTGCCCTCCATGCATCTGACGAAGAGAACTGTGATTCTCGAAAGCTTATCCTATAACATAATTGTCTTCTATCCGACTACTCACAAGGATAGCTGGAGCATGCGCCTTTTGGGTGCCTGAAGGAAGGAGTTCCACCTCCCCTTCCTCACTTTGATAGGCTGGGGAAACAAACGGCCCACCTCTGAAGTGGCTTGGCCGAATCTGGATGGCCAGGCTGCAAGAGGGGCAGCCGCTCGCCTTCTGGATTGGCGAGAGGGGAGGGATGAACCCGCCCCCCTGTCAAGCCGGCGTCTGGCTGCAAGCGAGGCCACCGCTTGCCTTCCCCTCCCCGCCGGGATCGGTGAGCTGGGGGGGGGGGGCAAACCCGCCCACCGGTACCTGCAAACCGGCGGCCGGCTGCAAGAGGGGCGGCCGCTCCCCTTCCCCTCACCGCCACCGGGATCTGTGCAGGCGGGCAAACCCGCTCGCTTGCAAACCGGCCGCAGGCTGCAAACGAGGCGGCTGCTCGCCTTCCCCTCCCCACGGAGATCGGCGCCAGGGGGAGGGATAAACCTGTCCCCCTGTCAAGCCGGCGGCTAGCTGCAAGCGAGGCAACCGCTTGCCTTCCCCTCGCTGCTGGGATCGGTGCAAGGTGTGTGTGTGGGGGGGGGACAAGCCCGCCCACCTATCAAGCCAGCAGCCGGCAGCCAGCTGGGATTGGGAAGGTTTCCTGACTGTCATGTGTTCTCAGCCCCCATCGAATGGGCAGGGTGCAAGCCCTTCCTCACACTAATTTGGTAGCAGCTGGGGCCCTTCCCAGCTCCCCCTGGCCCACCAGTTGCATCCTGCAGAATTCCCTTAAAAGGGAAGGGACAGGCTGGGGGCATGGAGAAACCCAGGAGATCCAGAGAACCATCCATCAGGCGGGAGAGGCTGGGATAACCTGTGGGTGACAGGAACCTTGGGGGGGGGGGCTGCAGAGTCATTTAACAGCCTGACCAGTACTCCCTGTGTGGGGTTGCCAGCTCCAGGTTGTGAAATTCCTGGAGATTTTGAGAGCTGAAACTGGGAGGGCTTTATATACAAAAACATTGTATATAAAGAAATCTTTCAGCATTGACGACTGATGGTTATGTTTCATTAAAAAGTTTGAAAAACACAACAGCTTTCTAGAGCATGTTGTATTTATTTGCACAATGGGCTTTGTTACTAGTGCTACAATAAAGTTGGTTAGTTGATTTTCCATATACAGAGACTATCAGCCTCTGAATACTGAGGCCAGGAGACAGTGTCGGGAGAAGGCCTCAGCCTCTCTACCCTGTTTGGTGGCCCTCCAGAGTAACTGGTTGACCACTGTGTGAAACAGGACGCCTGACTAGATGGGCCTCTGGTCTGATCCAGAATGGCCCTTCTTATGTTCTTTTGACACATACAAGTTTGCTCTTCCACCCCCATTTCTCAAAATAAGGACTTCAGAAGAGCCTGGCTGGATCAGACCAATGGTCCATCTAGTCCAGTGTCCTCTCCATCCCCCCCCCCATTAGTTCTTTTTTCTAAACTGCAGATTTTCAGACTCCTCAGCCTTTCCTCATAAGTGCCCTAACCCTTTAACCGTCTTGTTTTCTCTCTCTTGCCCCTTTCCTAGCACTGCAACATCTTTTTTGAGGTATGGCAAAATACACCCTTATCCAATTTGACCCCGTATGTATTCCCATCTTTGAACTAGCATTGTAAAAGGATCTTTAGAGACCTTTTAAGAACTATCTCTTTTTCCTATTAACTACTAAATCAATTTTTCAGAGCTTGTTGTTGGTGAGAATTCCTCCCCTAAAGGCATAGAAAATTTGGTGATTTTTGTCTTGTACCTAAGGAACAGAATTTGGAGACGGCAAAAAGAAGTTCCAAGTCTCTACAGTACTATATTGTCATCTTCAGGGCATGGAGAGGGGGCTCACTGGGTGTGTGTGTGGAGGAAGGTGGTTGTGAATTTCCAGCTTTGTGTAGCAGGTTGGACTAGATGACCCTGGAGGACCCTTTCAACCCTGTGATTCTATATGGGCTGCATTTGTGGGGGACAAAAATGTATATAACCTTAGACCAAACTCCAACCCAGAAGTCGAGGAAAGGGATGGTGTTCTGTGACAGAACTTTTCTTTTGCACTCCAAAGGTCCTTGAGTTCTTGGGCAGATCTTTCCACCACCTGTTGGTGGATTCAGGTAGAGAAAGAGCTGTCAATCAGAGCAGGCAATTCCTACTCTGACAAGACAGACCGCTGGTCAGACAAGGCAGCATCGCAGGATCAAGTGTGCTTCAATGCAGCTCATGTTATGCTGAACAATGGCCACATTTTAAGTCCAGGGCTGTGTTCACATGGGGCAGGAAAAACTGCCCTTCTGTGCAAGCAGGATAGACATGCAAGGACAGCATACACATGTCCTATCCCCACACCACTTGCTGCTGTCACCGCCCTTCCAACATTATTTCATACACTATACAACCACTATACAACCATTTCTCCTTTAAGTAGGAGCTAAGGAGGCTTCCCTTATCTCTGACTTAAAAGGGAAAGTCATGGGAAGTGCAACAACTGTGTTTGCACCATGTGTGCGTGTGTGTGCGCATGCGCGTGCAGAATGCCCTTAAGTCATAGTTGATTAAGGTGACTCCTGTTGGAGATTTCATGGCAAGAGTGTAACAGAGGCAGTTTGCCACTGCCTGCAACCTTGGTCTTCCTTGGAGGTCTCCCATCCAGTTACTAAACAAGGCTGACCCTGCTTAGCTTCTGAGATCTGATGATCAAGCTCACCTGGGCTATCCAGGTCAGGGAGTTTACATTGTGTAGAAGCTCCCAAATAAAGCAGAGGCATGCTGTCAGCTGGCTGGGCAGAAATCCCCATGAAGAAATAGCCAATGTTTGAGCAGAGAAATGTGTGACGCTTGTGAGTTTGTGGTTTCTGTACTGCATGGGTGCCCAACATGGCGTCTCTGGTTTTTATGGGGCCTGCCAAGTGTGTTTAGAAAGTGGGTAGAGCCAGGTGGGGCTTTTGCCCAGCAGGCCTTCTGATTGGCCACTGGAGATCTGATTGGCTGTGCAGAGTTTTTAAAAGTTGCTTTGGCAGCAGCTGCCACCACAGCACAAGGATCCTCACTGTGTTACTGCAGATAAGCTGTGTGAATGCAAGAAGCCTACAAATAGGGTTATGATGGTGACACTCATTCCCTAATTGTCCCCAGTATCTGGGACTTAGAGGTATACTGCCTCTGTACATGAAAGTTCCAGTGTTTAGTGGTTAAAGCTGCAAGCCACTGATAAGACTTAACCTGCAGGAATATTTCTCGTCATCTAAGCCAGGGGCCACCTCAATTTCCTGTGGCACTGAGTTCCCCAGGTTAAAAGCATATTCTTGACATTGTGGCACAAATACATTCTGAGGATTTGTAAGGCTTCTTGGCTAAGGATCTGTATGATATTCAATAAGATGGCAGCTCCCCCACAATCTGGCAAAAAGCTTAAACTATTCATGTAGTCTTTTTTATGCAAATTCAAGTAGCTATTCACACATTCAAAGTACATACCAGTTTCATCATTTATTTTCCTCTTGCTCCCCAAGGCAACATATAAATAATAAAAATACAGCTAAACTATTTAAAGCATTCAAAGAAAATGTGCAATGAAAACTATCGAATAAACCACTTCCCCCGATAGATAGAGCACAGAGATATTCAGTTTCCTCAAACTAGCTGAGCCTCTCATAGATTTTGCGAGTACCAGTTTCATAAACTTCAAGAGAAAGCTAGTAGGCCTCCATAGCCAAGATCTGCAGAAAAGAGGCACTAGGCCCTTCATGTGACTGCTCGCTGAACTTCAGAAGGCCAGAACCCAATTTGACAACCTAATTGTCCAGAGAGGTTTGTGTGGAATTTTTCTGTCACATGAATCCTCTGATGTGAATTAAGGGTTGCGCGCTGACTGAAACTCTTTCCACACTCAGAGCATTCGTATGGCTTCTCTTTTGTGTGAATTCTCTGATGTGAAGTGAGGCCCGTGCTCCGATTGAAGCTCTTCCCACATTCTGAGCACTGATATGGTTTCTCGCCCGTGTGGATTCTCTTGTGCTTAGTAAGATTTGATTTATCACAAAAGCTCTTCCCACATTCTGAGCACTGATACGGTTTCTCTCCCGTGTGGACTCTCTCATGGATATCAAGGCTCAATTTATGACTGAACCGTTTTCCGCACTCCGAGCATCTGTATGGTTTCTCTCCTGTGTGAACCCGTTCATGGGAAATCAGGCCTGCACTCTGTCCAAAGCTCTTTCCACATTCGGAACATCTGTATGGCTTCACCGTGGTGTGCATTGCCTTATGTTTAATGAAATTGGATTTGTTCCTAAAACTCTTGCTACAGTCTGAACAGCTGTACAGCATCTCCCCTGTGTGGAGTGTCAGAGATGTAGAAATGTTTGTGTTCTGACCAAAGCTCTTTCCTAACTTGACATTTTTGTTCATCTTCTCTCCTTTGTGGCTTCCCAAATGCCCATTGAGGACCTTGTTCTTCCTCTTTTGGGTTGGTTTTTCTTGCTGGATGGGGAATTTGCAAAAGTCCTCTCCTTGGCATGGAATGGGTTTATCCCTCTTCACCACTTTGTGGCTTCCTTCCTGCCTCTTTGGTCCACCTTGATTCCTGAAGTTGCTTTTCAACCCGTCATTCTTGGCTTTTTCTAATAACTGATGTTGCTCTTCAAAATTCTGTGCATCTCCTGCTAGAATTAAGAAATAGAGAATTTAGTTTTCATGTGCCAGATGTCTGGCACCCAAGCCTCAAGTCAGTGATGTTTATTTTATTTTACTTTGTTTATACCCCACCCAATGGATACCCAAAACAGCTTGACATTCTTTTCCTCTCCTCCAATTTATCCTCACAACATCCCTGTGAAGTAGGCTAGGTTGAGAGTGTGTAATTGGCCCAACAAGCTTCCACAGCAGATGGGGGATTTGAACTTGGGTCTCCCAGATCCTAGGCTGACACTCTAACTATTATACTATTCCCTCCACAAACAGAGCAATCATAGAATCATAGAGTTGGAAGGGGCCATACAGACCATCTAGTCCAACCCCCTGCCCAGTGCCCAATCCTTAGCACATCTACTCAAAATCCAACTCAAGTCTATTCAGTGGGGTTTACTCCCAGGAAAGTGTTCTTTGGATTGCACTGAAAGCAAACAGCTGGTCTCACTTTTTGCCCAGCCCAGTTCACCCAGGGAACAAGCTGTACATTTGGTTTATTTCTATTCTCCTTGAACTTGGCACCTCATATATTGATTTAATATTTTTCATTTAATTATTTTTCTACCCTGCCTTTCTGTCCTCCTAAGTGCCACCAAGACGACGAACAAATTAAAACCTCAAATTAAAATCTTATCTTAAAAACTAGTAAACGAACAACCTCCCACATCATTAAAAGAACTGAAACAACAGCTAAAATACATACAAAAAACATAAAACCATTCAATCAACAACTCCTACATCATTAACACAACTAAAACGGCAGCTAAAATACATACAAAGCATAGAGCAAGAGTCCAGTAGCACCTATAAGGCTAACAACATTTGTGGAAGGGTATGAGCTTTCGCCAGTCACAGCTCACTTCTTCAGAAGAAGTAAGCTGTGGCTCACGAAAGCTCATACCCTACCATACTCCTGCACTTTTCTACTGCTACAGACATACTAACACAGCTACCCATCTCGATATATATAAAAACATAAAAACCATTACAAACTTTAAAGCATTGGGCAGGAAGGAGGGATTGCTGCGGGAATACCAAAATGTATGCTTTGTATGCTTCAAATTTCCGGCCTGCAATTGGATAGAAATCTTCCCCAGCTTTTAGAAAGAGAACAGGATAGCAGTTTGGTACACTGTCTACTGTATGTATTATTTTGCTCTTACTACATAGTTTTCCACTTTTGCAGTTCTGTTCTTTTTTGCATTGTTGTTGACACTTGTCTGATAGAGTTTTTATTTTTGCATTTGATCCTAGTAAACAGCAGTTTTAGAGGGTGGTCCCTATGGAATCACATCCCTGCTGAGGTTCTTCCCCTCCTCTTCCTAGGTGCCGTTTCCATCTCCAAAAATTTCCCAAACCAGAGTTGGCAACAACCCTATTTGTCCCACATAAGGAAGACCCTTGTTGATCCATGACGCTTTTCTGGATGTCTCCAAAAAAAGGACCCCCTCCAACCCACAACTTCAAACATTATTAAGCAGTCCTACAAAAACAAATAACATCCCAGGATGTTCAAGGACATTCTAACTGCGAGGCTGTATGCCTCCCTTTGCAAGGGGAAGCAAGGAGGCGTCCTTCTGCAAGCACAGAGAAATCGAGCACGTGGAAAAGGAAATTGATTCTAGGGTCAGGGTCAGAATTCTAGGACTGTTTCTGAATTTGTTCCTCTCTTGGTATAAGGCAGCTTTTCGTTTTCCAAAAGACAGAGCGGATCCTGTGCTTACAGAAGGGAGAGAAGGTGCTAGAGCAGAGGTGAACCCAGAAAAGATCCTCCAGATATTCCAGATATTCTCAAGCACAAAATGGCATCCCTTCCTTACCCAGCAAATGGGCATCTTCATCCGCCTCCTTTTTGGTTTCTATACAGAGCTGCCTCTGCCCTCTCTCAGATGGAGCCTGACCTGCCTTGACGATGCTCCCAGCTTCCTCCTGCAAGGGCACCTGAAACACCAGAGAGGGCAGAGTGAGAAATATTGCAGAGGATGGGAGAAAGGGGTGGATTCTATCCCCCATCCTTGCTTAGCAATTCCATTCCTCACAAGAGGGAGAAATCAGGACAGGGTTTTCTTAATAAATACAACTTTTGAGGAACGTCTTATCTCCATGTATTTGAGAAATAGACCTACATATGGGCTTATCTGATGGGAGTCAGACATCACTGACATCCAGAAGTTCCTAGAAGGTAGCCAAACTGATTTCTTTCAGTAGAGAATTCTATAAACAAGGCACCACCACCAAGAAGTCCCCAAACACATTAGCAACCCACCAACATGCAACTGAGAGGCTGGAGAGATACGGAGGAGACATTATTTAGATGACCAGGACCCAGGAGATCAGGACTTTAATGGACAAATTTGGCAACTTGGATGAATTCAGACACGAGGTTGTGACAGTTGCACTTCCTTTTGGGCAGGTTCTATATGGTCCTCCAGTTCAGGTCAAATCCAAAAAACATACCAGAGAAGCTCCTCAGTGTTTATTACAGTAGTTCAGCCTAGAGGGCTCCATCATAACCACTGCAGGCGCCAGGGTTTCTGGTGCCTGCGGCAACCCCTGCGCACGCGCGTGGGCGGGCCACGGACTGCGCAATGACATCATCGCGCGATGACGTCATCACGCAGCGCAAGCTGGGGTCATTCGCCGGCAGATGGCTGGGGCGGTGGGCGGAGGCTGCTCCGCACGCCGCCCCGGCAGCGGTTTGTGGCTGCTGCGCCCGGCTGGGTCATGTGGCAGCGGCGGCAGCAGTGGCACGGGGCTGGCTGCAGCAGCTGCCGGCCAGCCACGCCAGCTCCGCGGCGCGCGCCTCCACCCCCGAAACCCCCTCTGGCGCCTCTCCAGGGCCCTCGTGCCTGAGGCCACCGCTTACCTGGCCTCTATGGGCGCGCCGGCCCTGATCATAACCAAGAAGGTGGTGGTTTTACTTTCAGCCATCAGTTGTGGGCATGGCAACAAGGCCAAATTGTGGAGCAGCTTGAAGTTGCAGAACTGAGCCGATTCCAGACGACTAACTGGAAGGCGCTTCATGCTGCCATGTTCCGGATCGCGATGGGGAAAACGGGAAATACCGCGTTTTCTCGCGCGAGTTTGGTGCGACGTCACGCCAAACTCGTGCAAGAAAACGCGATATTTCGCGTTTTCCCCATCGCAATCCAGAACATGGCGGCATGAAGCGCCTTCCGGTTAGTCGTTTGGAATCGGCCCTGCTCTTTCAGGGTTAGGAGGACCCCATCCAAGGAAGACAAACCAGGTTCTTGCAGCCTGAGAGAGAATCTCTTCCCCACTAACAGCAGACTTATTTGGATTTAATTTCCAAATAACTGAGGCAAGAGACCCTTCCATCATAATCCCCTCAACCCTGGATCCACCCAGGGCCCTCCCATACTCAGGACCCACACAGTAGAAGGACCTCACTTTCTCCTGTCTTAAGAGGAACTCCTCGGCCAGGGCCACTGCCTGGGAGCAGCTCTCAGGGCCGCTTTCCCGGACCTGGTTCTGGATCTCTGGGGGCAGGACGGTCAGCAGCTGCTCCAAAATCAAGAGCTCCAGGATCTGCTCCTTGCTGTGGTTCTCCACTCTCAGCCACGCACGACACATTTCTTGGAGTTGGCTGTAAGCCCCCCGTGGGCCCTCGGCCTCCTGGTAGCAGAAATGCCTGAACTGCTGACGCTGCTTCTCCCGGCTTAGGGCATCCCCTCTCAAGATGGCTGCCTTCACCTTCCCATAATCCTCTCTGTCTCTGACATCCAGACTGTTAAAGGCCTGCTCAACTTCCCCACTGAGGGCTGGCCGGAGTCGGGTCACCCAGTCTTCTTTGGGCCATTGACAGGCATGCGCCACTTGCTCAAAGGAGACCAGAAAGGCCTTGGTGTCCTCCCAAGGTGAAGGCTTCTCTGACAAGTGTGGGATTCCCCATCGAGAGTGAGGGTTTTCCACTGTTCTCAGGAACTCCTGCCACTGGGCTTCCCACTGCATAAGAGAAAAGGAGTCCTCCTTGGCTTGGAGATTACTGGGATCTCCCAGTCTCCTTTCCAGGATTTCCTTCATACTCCCAGCCTGGAGAATGTGAGGAGATTTTTCTTCTCTCTCTGATCCTTCACCGAGTGTGAGACCTTGGAGATGGTGTACCTCCATTTTCCTCCCTGGGCTTATCGTTCAATGATGTGGTTTCTAAAGGAAAATGTGGAAATAAATCACCATGTTCTAGACTGGGCTTCTCCCTGGAGAAGAGAGATTGAAACAGGAAAGAAAGATCAGCTTCTGATATGGTAGATCCTCTTTGTTTTTACTGGTCAAATATGCAAATTGTAGACCAAACTGCATGATTCTCTTTGGCAGTAGGAAAAGAGGAAGAGCCAACATGAGATGAATTGATTCGATAAAAGAAGCCACAGCCTTCCGTTTGCAAGACTTGAGCAAGACCGTCAATGTTTTGGAGATCATTCATTCATAGGGTTGCCATAAGTCAGATGTGACTTGATGACACATAATACACAAAATCTATTATTAAAGGAAAATATTAAGATTCTAACAAAAAGGTTTATCATTCATTCTAAAGACTGGCATCAGAATTTTACCACCTTGGTCACATCACTCTTCATGATAGCAAAAAAAAAAATCAGATAAATGAAAACATCATATTTTGCTACATAAATTCACATAAATCTGTGAATCCCAATCTAAGCCAGGAGTTGAAGACACCTGTTTTGAAAACGTGTCTTTTTCATTTTATACTCTCTGATCCTACTCCTTCATCACAGCCTGACCATGAACCACAGAGGGGGGTGGGGGGGTGAGGGCTACTAAGAGCAGAACCACAAGTGACAAAAGGCACAGATTGGACACTTGTCAGCTTCCCTCAAGTTTTGATGGGAAATGTAGGCATCCTGATCTTGCACCTTGGCTCTCCGACTGCTGTCCAATGGACTGTTCAACTGTCACTTGTCCAACATTCCGCCAAGCTGCCTACATTTCCCATCAAAACTTGAGGGAAGCTGACAAGGGTCCAATCTGTGCCTTTTGTCACTTGTGGTTCTGCTCTAAGATCAAGATGGGCAGTCCCACAGAAATCCCATGTTGATCCCACACTAGCTGAAGGGCCCCATGTGTCTCCTACATATGGGTGGTTTTACACCTGCTCCAAAGGAATCCCATTTACCATAACAGGGATGACACTCCTTTCGTAACAGCAGGGGTTCAATTGTCAGACATGCCCCCCCCTCCGCCTGCTTTTGCCTCAAAAGACTATAGGCGGGAATCTCTCACACACCAGGAGGTCTCCATGGGGGCAGCGCTCTCTCTCTCCCAGTTTGCAAATCTCTCTCCTACCCCACTAGATTCTGCAATGATGCCCACATGTCTTTGCACTAGGGTTGCCACCCAACCAAACCTGCCCTGATCCTGTGCCTTCAGTAGTTTTCATCTGCAGAGATCAGGAGGGGAAATCTGTTCCAGCCTCTCCTGCTTCTTGCTGTAGATCCACCCTCAGTTCAAAGGGCCCGGATTCAGAGCTGGCAATTCTCTTATGGGAAAATAGAAGGAGGGGCCAGTCTGACCTCCTCCCTGGCCCTCCTCTGCATGTGGGACCCAGAAAGACCCCCTCACAGGGCTGCCTAGCCTGGTCTCTCTCTGCCCTTCCCTGCCCCGCTGCTCTTTACCCTTCCAGGTATCCTCCCCCAGTCCGGCTTCTCCACCTCTCCTGCTAGCAAGCCACATCCCAAGAAGCGAAGGAAGAGGAATTCAGTATTTCTCCCCTCCCTCTACATCCTGTCTAGGAAGCCCAGCTCTATTACTTTAACGCTGGTTTGTACTTTCTTCTCATTTTGACTACATATCTTGTTGTGACAGCTGCAGACTTGAAAGAAGTGTCAAACTAAAGCCCCCACCCCACCGCAATGTGATACTGAAAGAAAAGAGGCTCTCTTTTTCTTTCTTGCACGTTGCTCACTATTTCTAGTTAGATAACACCCGTACAACTCACAAAAGCACCCTCCCAACATCTACATGAGAGCTGCTGGGGTGTAGTGGTTAGAGTGTTGGACTAGGATCTGGGGAACCAGGCTCGAATCCCCACTTTGCCATGAGGCTCAGTGGGTGACCTTGAGCTAGGGTTACCAGCCTCCAGGTAGTAGCTGGAGATCCCCCGGAATTACAACTGGTCTCCAGGCCACAGAGATCAGTTCACCTGGAGAAAATGGCTACTTTGGGGGGTAGACTCTATGAAATTATGCCATGCCAAGGTCCTTTCCCTCCCCAAACCCCTCTTTCTCCAAGTTTCTCCAGGTTCCACCCCCTAGATCTCCAGGAATTTCCCAACTTGGAGCTGGCAACCCTACCTTGAGCCACTCACAAACTCTCAGCCTAACCTACCTCACAGGGTTATTGTTGAGGATATGATGGAGGAGGGGGAACAGTGCCCATTGCCTGGAACTTCTTGGAAGAAATTTTCTGAGTGACCAGAGGCACACTCTCAGCCTAACTTACCACATAGGGTGGTTGTGAAGATAAAATGGAGGAGAGGGAAATGATGGAAGCTGCTTTAGTTCCCTGTTGGGTAGAAAGTCTAGGGTATAAATGAAGGAAGGGTGTGACACAAAGCAAATTCTTTCTTTCAAAATCAAATGCTAATGTTCTGTAATCCTTCTGTCACTTACACAAAATGCTGCCAGAAAGCATCCCCTTCTGATGTACAAATTACATTCCTCTTGAGAGCCAGATCTTGGACTAGTTGGACTAGATCTTGAACTCTCCAATCCTGGGTTTCGTAAGAGTTGCTTTGGACCTACTGGGCCACCTTTCCAAGTTGTGGTCAAGTGTCCCTGCCGAGCAGGTATGCAGCTCCCCCTGCCCCCCAAGCAGCTGTCTAGCTTTCTACCAGAATTACAACTGACTATGGAGATCAGGTGCTTTAGTAGGTGGACTCTATAGCTTTCTGCCTTGCTGAGGTACCTCCCCCAACCCTGCCTTCTCCAGGCTCCACCCCCAAATATCCAAGAATTTCCCAACCCAGAGTTGGTAACCCTGTCTAGAAATCAGTTGGCATTCCAGGAACGCTCCAGGCCCCACCTGGAGGCTGGCAACCCTAGCACTGCAGAGGGACTCCAGACTGGCTTAGGCTGAGACACTCTGCATTAGGATTGTGCTGTTATAAGTCTTGCACAGACAGTAGCATAAAGTATGCAGAAGCCATTCTTCTCCAGTCTCTCCACAGTCCCCCTTTGGCTTGGGCCATAACACACAGGACAGTCTTAGCTGCAGGGCATCAAGGGCAGCTGCCCTGGGCTCCATATATATACTGGGATCCCTAACCACCCTGCAGATGGTTGTCCCAGTGGTAGGGCGATTGTGGGTGTCTCAGGCAGCATGACGGAGGATGATCAAGTGTAGGATGGGGAGGGCACTGCTCTACAGGTGATTCCCCCCTGCCTGAGTGATTCTGGGGGCCCATCCTGAAGTTTTGCCCATGGCTTCAGAATTAATAATACTATTCCTGATGACATGGTTGCTATGAGATAACTGAGTCATAACTAATGGTGTAACCAGTTGGTTAATAACAGTTCCTAAATGGCTTGGGGACAGGGCACCAAAAGGAATGCCTCCTTCCTTATTAGCCTACCTGTCCACTTAGGTCTTTCAAAAAGAACCTGTTTCATATCCATCTTCCAGCTGGGGTGGGTACATGTGTACCCAGTACAGGGCCTTTCTGGTGATGGCCCTCAGGCTTTGGAATTCTCTGCATTGATAGCCCCCCCTCGGGATTCACTTTTAGATGGAAGGTGAAGATGTTGTCTTGGTTGGTGTGTGTGGGCGTCTATGGTTGGTTTTGCTTTCAGGATGGAAGAGAGGTGTGAGGGGTCCTGGTTTGGCACCCCAGGCTAGGATTGCTGACTCTGGGTTGAAACATTCCTGGAGATTTGGCATCTAAGGAGGGTTTGGAGAGGGGAGGGACTTCAACTGGCTATAATGCTATAGAGTCCACCCTCCAAAGGAGCCATCTCCTCCAAGGGAACTGATCTCTGAAGTCTGGAGATCAGCTGTAATCCTGGGACCTCTCCAGGCCACTGTAAACCATGTATAGGGTTTAAAGATCAGCACCAGCACAGTTGAATTGAGCCCTGAACCAAACTGGAAGTTATTGTATATGAACAAGACTGGATTGACAAGGCTCGTGCAACCCACTCCAATCAGCGTTCTGGCCACAGCATTCTTTATAGGGTTGCCAGCCTCCAGGAGGTAGCTGGAGATCTCCCAAAATTACAACTGATCTCCAGGCAACAGGGACCAGTTCCCCTGGAGAAGATGGCTGCTATGAAGGATGAGCTCTATAGCATTATAACCCACTGATGCCTCTCTCCTCCCCAAACCCCACCCTCTCCAGGTTCCTCCCCCAAAATCTCCAGGAATTTCCCAACCTGGACCTGGCAACCCTAATTCTTTACCAATTGTAACTTCTGGACACTCTCCAGGGACAGCCTCATCTAGAGTTCATTTCAATAGTCTAATCTAGATTAATTGATCTGGATTAGCATCTTCCTGCTGCCTTTGTGATAACCGTTTTGTACTCCTCCTTACCAGTATGCAGCTGGGCAAAGCGCCCATTTATTGCAGCCTAGATTTCCACTGACTTACAATGCCACTGAACATGAACAGAGGGCCGTGCCACCCCTGCTGAGCAGCCACAACCAGACTTCCCGCCTCTGGATTATAGAGTAGACGTTCCGGCCAGAAGATGGTGCTAAAAGAAAACCGTATCCAATCTTTTCCTTTATATAAAAACAGCTCTTCTTCATCACAGTACTTTTTACCATATACCCACGGCGGTTTAAGAGGGTTAAAGCGACCGAGCTGAGCTTCCTAGATAGGATGCAAAGGGAAGACAGAAATACTGACGTCCTCCAACTTCCCGGTTTTTGGGCCCGTGCTTTGCTTGCAGGAGAGCGGGAGGACTGAGGCTGGAGCCGGACTGGGCATGCCTGGAAGGATACAGAGCGGCGGGGCGGGGAAGAGGGAGAAGTTTCCCAGGCTGGGCAGCTGCGCAGGTGGGTATCTTTCTGGGCCCCTCGTGCAGAGCCGAGCCGAGCCAGGGAGGAGGGGGTCAGGCTGGCCTCTTCGCTGCCAAGGAGGGTTGCCCACTCTGGATCTGACCCCCTGAGCTGAGGATGGATCTGTAACAAGGAGCCGGAGGGGATCAAGTTTTCCCCCAAGGCAGGAACAGATTCCTTTGCAGACCTCTGTAAATCAACCTTCTGCTAAAAGCTCCGGAGTGGGGCAGGTTGGATTCACTGGCAACGCGTGGAAAGGCATGTTGCCATCGCTGCGCAAACTGTTATGGCAGGAGAGAGCTTTACATTTGCGGGAAGGGTAGGCCTGGTCCCATGGATGCCCCCCCCCCCCACGGAAGAGAGCTCTTCTGCCGTCCAGAGTGTCCAGGTTAAAAACGATTTGAATTGCAGGTAGTGTCCTGGGCAGGAGCTGGCTTCGATGGGCGGATTTCACCCTTTGCTTTCTTGAAAGAAACCTTTTCCCTGTTAGAGTAAATGGTATTCCTTTGGAATAGGAGGAGGTATGCAAAGGAGGTACCCAGGTGTAGGAGACATGGGAGGTTTCTTGTTTAGCTTGTGGGAGTCCAGTGGGATTAGCAAGACCTCAGCTCTTCCCATTCCTTTGTTGGTTCCTGCTTTTGTAGCTTGTTCAGACCCACTTGAGGGAACCCCTGAAGGGAGAGTACAAATGGGAAAATTTGGGTTTTGAAAAAGGTCAGGAAACCCTCTTTGTTCAAGATACGCTCCTGAGATTTTGGTTAGTGAATGTGTCTTTTCAAGGTCCCAGTGTTATAAAATTTATGAACACTGCTGGTGTTTATAAATTGGGCTGGTGTAAGCTTGGAACAGTTGTGTGACAATATTGGTGCATGCAGAATTCCAGAAAGAACAAAATCCATGCCCTACCTTTTATGAGATTAACCAAATGAGCACAACAAAACACTGCAAACTTTCGAGCCCGACAGATCTCTTCATCAGGCTGCCTTTAGTTGCCTTTTACAACATGAAATGTGGGATTTAAAATGTTTTTTTTAATAAATTGTTAAATTGGCATTAACAGTTTAAAAAGTGCCTCATAAGCATTTCATCACACATGCATTTGGGCACTCACTGATGCAAGACAACACTGGCAAGAGATACCCAGTTTCCAATTTCGACGGGCCAGACAGCTGTGAGGATCCCGGCAGGCAGAGTTTTCCTGGCACTTGGGATTCTGGGAAGGGCTTGGTGCAAATTTCACCACAGTCACAAATCCACAATGGCCTCAAGCAAATTACAGTTCTCCCAGCCGCACTTCTGTTCACCTACAACATGCTGGTTGTAATGTTGGACTGCTTTACTTGAGTGTTGTAAGGTTTTCTGAGAGAAGGTACCTGAAGTGCTTTGAACACCCCAAAGCATTTCTCCCCCCCCACACACACATACTGCCCCCTTGACTGCCTCCTCTGTCTTTGGAGAGATTCCTCCCCTAGACATTTTCCCAGCAAACCTTGGCCCTTACTCCCCCCCCTCCTGCGGCCTGTGCCTGGTCAGACTAACTTAGGGTTACCAACTTCAGGTTGGAAAATTCCTGGAGATTTAGGGGGCAGAGCTTGGGGATGGTGGGATAAGGGGAGGGGTGACTTTAGTGGGGTATAATGCCATATTCCCCCTCCAAAGAAGCCATTTTCTCCAGGAGATCTGATCTCTGTAGACTGGAGATCAGTTGTAATTCTGGGAGATCTCCAGCCCCCTCCTGGAGTTTTGCAAGCCTAGTTCACTAGCTGGGACTTTGTCTTTTCCCCTAAGCTAGATGAATTGGCTCACTGACTTGAGCAATGCATGGAAGTGTTTTGGGACCTTCTGGCACCATGTGCTGCCACCTTCTATGCTGTTCTCTGGATAGTCTGAGGGGTGGGAGTAAGGGAGGGACATAGCTCAGTGGTTAAGCGCATGCTTTAGATGCAGTATATCTCAAGCTCTGTCCTAGGCGTCTTCAGCATGCTGGGGTAAAACTCCAGAGAGGACTGCTGCTGGTCGGAATAGACAGGAGAGAAGTAGGTGGCTCAGAAGTTGTCTGTATCATGAGGCAGTTGCATGTGAGGGCCAATGGGGCTGAACTTGCTGAGGCCATTTTGCTGTCCTATGGAAGGCTGGGGTGGTTGTGGTAAACATCAGATACTGACCTTGAAAAAATATTCTAAACATTATTAAATTCATACTTTTGTATTGAATATACATAACACATAATTTCATATATGTCCAGTAAAAATCAAGTTCTATTCTCCCCCTTGCTCAGTTCTGTCTTGTCTTTTCTTCAGGGAGAAACCAAGTCTTGAATTCTGCAGTTGATTTCTGGAGTTTTCTGTCATCAAGTACCTATCTCGGTGACAATGGAGATGCAGGACCCCACAGGCCCCAAATTAGACAAAATATCAGTTGGGAAAGGAAAAAAGGACAGTTCCCTTTCCCTTGAGCAGTGGGAAGACAAGTGGCAGGAGTTCCTTAAGGTCGTGGACAACCCTCACTCTTCATGGGGAATCCAACGCTTGCCCAAGAAATGTTCTCCCTGGGAGGATGCCAAGGCCTTTCTGGCCTCCTTTGAACAAGTGGCTGAAGCCTGTCAGTGGCCCCAGGAAGAGTGGGTGACCCAACTCCGGCCAGCCCTCAGTGGGGAAGCTGAGCAGGCCTTTAACGGTCTGGATGTTAGAGACAGAGAGGATTATGGGAAGGTGAAGGCAGCCATCTTGAGAGGGGATGCCATGAGCCGGGAGAAACAGCGTCAGCAGTTCAGACATTTCTCTTATGAGGAGGCCAAGGGGCCACGAAGGGCTTACAGCCAACTCCGGGAAATGTGCCGTGGGTGGCTGAGAGTGGAGAAGCACAGCAAGGAGCAGATCCTGGAGCTCTTGATCCTGGAGCAGCTGCTGACTGTCCTGCCCCCGGAGATCCAGAGCTGGGTGAGCGAAGGCGGTCCTGAGAGCTGCTCCCAGGCAGTGGCCCTGGCTGAAGAGTTCCTCTTACGGCAGGAGACGCAGGTGAGGCCCTTCTGCTGTGTGCATTGTGAGTGCGGGAGGGCCTGGGGTGAAGCAGGGGCTGAGATCTCACTCCATGTCAGGAGGGTGAAAGGAAGTGCCTCTCTTCCCTGGATGAACCTATGTAGATGAGGTTTGGGAGTTGGTGCTGGTGTGCATGGGATAGGGTCCACCTCACCCTGAAAAAGCAGGCCTTGTTTTTTTCTCCTCTCTTTCAGCATTTATAGCGGTAGTCAACACTTGTGTTCTTCCCATTTCCTTCATGACAGAGAACTTGTCTCCATTATATGTGTTTTGGTGACTTCTAGATTGGACTGGTGGTGGAGACTGCTTTACACAAGCAAACTGATCCCCACACCGAAAGGAGCTGTCTGCATCTCCATATCAAAGGAGTTGTTTACATCCCCCCTCTCCTCCTCCCCCCTTCCCCCCCCTCCTCCTCTATATTTGGCCAGTTTCCTTCTGCCCTCCATGCATCTGACGAAGAGAACATGATTCTCGCAAGCTTATGCTACAATAAAATTGGTTAAGTCTTAAAGGTGCTACTGGACTCTTTGATTTTGCTACTACAGACTAACACGGCTAACTCCTCTGGATACCTGACTTATGATGACCCTTGATGGGGTTTTCATGGCAAGAGACTAACAAAGGTGGTTTGCCATTGCCTGCCTCTGCAATGTTGGTCTTCATTGGAAGTCTCCATTCAATTAATAATCAAGGCCCACCCTGCTTAACTGACAAGGTCAGTTTTGCCTGGGTTATCCAGGCCAAGGCCTTGATTGGACTACTGCCATGCATTTTGTGTAGCTGCCCTTGGAAAGTATTCACAGACTTGAGTATTGACCAAAATTCTCTGCAGGGACTGCCTAAAAACCTGTCCAGAATAAGTTTCATTCTCCTCAAGTTTATATCTGGGTGGATTCAAGTAGCTAGAAACATGTGGGCCTTGCTCACCCAATTGTATTCTGTCTTCACCCCCATAGTTCAGTAGGCACATTCTGGGATATCTTCTACATGGTTAATCATGTTTGTCTATTGCAACAAAATTAATAAGAAATGTCCTTAAAGTGCCATTCAGTTCAGGGACTAGAAATTGTAGTTATGTGTGTGCGCGCGCACGTGTGGAGCCAACAAGTTGCAGTCAATTTATGGTAACCCCTCATGGTGTTTTCAAGACCGGCAATAAATAGAAGTGGTTTACCATTGCTTGCCACTGCGTTGTGACCCTGGACTTCCTTGGTAGTCTCCCATCCGAGTACTAACCAGGGCCAACCCTGCTGAGCTTCCGGGATCTGACAAGATTTGTCTGACCTGGGCCATCCAGGTCAGGGTATTTGAAAATTAGGGAAGTTTATTCCAGCATAAAGTTGGGAAATATATTCCCCCCATAAATCTCATGAGTCAGAGCTCACTTCATTAGATGCTGTACATGTACACTTCAATAAGATATTTTTATACTTAAACATACAAACAACAGAAAATTGATGGTGAGAAGGGGACGAAATTTACATAGAAAGTCCAGCCCATTTTTTACACGGGTGATTTTTGCCCCTTTGGGCCCCATATATTTTCAGATTTTCTTTCAAAATTCCAGTTGATTAAATCCCCCTTCAGATTACAATGTGGTGTTTCAAGGGTTCTCTTCCAAATTTTCTCCCCATGCAGAAAAAGTGCAAGCAGAAAACTTGGAAGAGAACCTGTGAAACGCCACATTGAAATCTGACGGGAGTTATTCATCCAGAATTCAGAAGAACACCTGAAGAGGTATGGGGCCCAAATCAGCAAAAATCACCTGTGCAAAAAAGGCCCCAGTTTGAAAGGATAACCAATCAAAGAGAATTTGGTCCATTTAGAATGGGTGAGGATTCATCCCAACTGCTGAAAAGGGGCAAAGTAGGATTAACAAAGCAGGGAGCCAGTTTGGTGTAGTGGTTAAGAGCGCAGGACTCTAATCTGGAGAACTGGGTTTGATTCCCCACTCCTCCACTTGAAGCCAGCTGGGGGACCTTGGGCTAGTCACATCTCTCTGGAGCTCTCTCTCAGCCCCACCCACCTCACAGGGTGTCTGTTGTGGGGATAATAATGACATACTTTGTAAACCGCTCTGAGTGGGCATTAAGTTGTCCTGAAGGGCGGTATATAAATCAAATATTATTATTAACATCAAATCAGATCTAACCAAGAAAGGTGAAAATCACTCACATGTATAAAGGGTGGGTCATGCTGAGGTATCAGTACTTATAGTGAGTGACAAAACCCAAGACCCAAGTTCAAGCCTGGAGGAGAGACAGTGTTGAGAATTTCTTGATGAATCCAAATTCAGCACTTTTGTGTTGTGGTGTCCCTTTGAAGGTCTTTTATAAGAGAATGGTACCTTTTAGAATCAGCAGCAGCATGTCCTGGAAGAATGTTTCCCTGCGGGTTACTGAATATTGCATTTTTTTAACGTCAGATTTATGCCCATTTACCCTTTTGCATGCTGACAGGTTCAAATCCCCTCTCTGCCATGGAAACCTGCTGGGCAACCTTGGGCCAAACACATGCGCTCAACCTCACGTTATTGTGAGAATAAAAGGAAGGTGATGAGAATGGTGTAATCCACTTCGGGGTCCATTGGAAAGAAAGGTGGGATATAAATGAAGTACAAAAATATTTTTCAGGGGTTCCCCACCCTAGGAAATTACCATGACCACCTTACTTTCCTTGGGCAGGAAGTCCATGAAACATACCTTTGGGGAGGGGATCTAATGCACATTTATGGTCCATTCAATGATAGTGGTGTCTGCCAACTGTTGGCTCGTTTTCAGGTTAACTGATTGATTTGCATTGCTTGTACTTGGCCTTTCTCACTGAGATTCCAGGAGGATTTTATAATGTAGTTCAATACGATCAATAGCTGGGATAGTCAAACTCTGCAATGAGGTTTCAACTGCAGAAGTTTGAAAACAAGCTGAAATATGATACAGGGCTGAAACAAGCCCTAAGCAATTTAACATGACATGTTAAATGATGTGGAAATTGGCTAATAGGAGCATACATACAATAACAGAGGGTACATAGTAGTATTGTCTACAGTCCTAATCCCTTTACCAAAGCATCTTTCAGAATCTTTTCCTTACAGTACAGCCCTCCTACCTTCCTGAATAATTCAGTTTTGCATAGCTTGTGGCAAGGTGGGAGAGTGGGAGCCCTAACCTCCTCAGGCAGGCCATTCTATAAGATGGGGGCCACCACAGAGAATGTCTGTTGATTTGATTTTGCCCATTTGCAGGGTGGCACCTGCATCAGGTGAGTGAAGCTGCTGTGGTGGACCATAAGGAGAGAGGCAATCCTGTAGGTATGAGGGGCCAAGGCCATGAAGGGCTTTTATGTGAAAAGCCCAGTAACTGATGGGTACCCAATGGAGTAACCACAGAATGGGAGTAATATACACACCTTGCCTAGCTCCTCATAATAATTGAGCTGCACACTGCAGCATCTGCATATCATTGTAAATTACTTTTGTACTGCAAGATGGGTAGCCATGTTTGTCTGTCTGTAGCAGTGGAGAAGAGCAAGAGTCCAGTAGTACCCATAGGACTTAACAAAAATAGTGGTAGGATATGAGCTTTCATGAGCCACAGCTCACTTCTTCACGAAAGCTCATACCTTACTACTATTTTTGTTAGTTTTATAGGTTCTACTGGACTCTTGTTCTTCTGTATTACAGTAATTTAAAAGTTTCTGCTGAGAAAGATTGGGAAGTCAAATAAAAATCAACCCAACAAATGAATAGGTCACAGTGTCTGTGAGCTGGACTGCCAAATCCCTCCTCCTCCTGGGTCAGCTGCTTGTAAACAGCGTTTGCCTTTTTAATTCTTACTTTTTAATTCTTACAGCCGCTCCACTGAAGAGAGTGTCTTTCAAAGAGATTCTCTCAGAGACAGACTGATTCTCTTTCAAAAACCCAATCGTCTGGTTTTCCTTCAGCACAGAGATGGAGGTGGGGTGGGGGGAATCCAAGCAGCGATTTCCTGCCGGGATAATAAGAATGGGAGGGGCTGGATTTCTCTTGCATTCCGCAAAACATCTCGGCTTTTTTCCTGTCTCGTCGTTCCCCATCCCCTCACTCCCACCCCAAGTTCTCAGAGGATTTTTGAAAGAGATAATGTGTGCGTACGTGTCCCCCTTCCCTCACCTGCTGAGAACGATGTTTTTAACTACAATTCCCAAGGATCATTGTGGAATCTGACACGCCCATGAGTATTGTGTGTTTTGACCCTGAGTCCTGCTTTGTCCACCTGTGTACCAGTAGATCTGTTAAGCTCTGGGTGGGGAAAAGACACCTCCCCACAAGCTCTGTTGCTTTGCCCTGAAAGGGTCCCTTTTTGCTGTTGCAGGTGTTCTTGGAAGAGGCAGCTGAGACCATCTCGGAGGCAGGCCAGGCTCCATCTGAGTGTGAATGGAGGCCGCTCTCAAAAGTCATCAAAGAAGAGGAGGAGGGAGAGGCCAGCCTGCTGCTGGGTGAGGTGACAGGGAGCGAGGGAAGCAACCTGGGGCCTGAGATCTGGAAGGCTGGGAAGCTTCTTCTGAGCCTATGCTCAGATGCGACTTCTCTCCGCTCAGGGGATGTTCCATCCTTAGACTCTCTAGACAGTTGGTTGTTGTAGGCAAAAGAGTTGAAGTAGGAGGATAAATGTAAAAACTCTCCCAAAGTTGGGAGCCTCAAAAGAGCTCTACTGGATGAGTCCACTGGCCCACCAAGCCCAGCATCCTCTTTGCTGCAGTGGCTGGTGAGATGCTTCCAGGAAGCCTGCATGCTGGGCATGAAAGCATCAGGCCTTCTGTGTCATTTGCCCCTTGAGTAACTAGCCATTCATTGGTTTTCTGCCCCTGAATATGGCGGTTCCACAAAGAGGCAACGACTGTAGGTTCTGAAGCCTAGAATTCACTTTATGGTGTTCCTCTTTTAACCCTCTGGTGTGGTATTTGGAAGGGAAAGAATACTCTTCGGTGGTTAGATTGACAAGAACATTCCATGGCGATCAAATACTGTTTTTTCTAGTGTTGATATTTGTGCCATTGTGGGCCATAATAGGACAAGAACATAGGAAGAGTCTTGCCGGATCAGATCAGTGGTCCATCTAGTCCAGTGTCCTGTCTTGCCCAGAGGACCACCAGTTGTTCTGCAGGGCCAACGATAGGGCATAAAAGCCCAAGGCCTGATATTGCCTCCTGGAAACTGGTATTCAGAGGTTGACTGCCCCTGAATGTGGAACTTCCCTTCAGTCGCCATAGTTAGTAACCACTGTTAGACTTGTCCTCCACTAATCTGTCTAATCCCCTTTTAGAGCTGTCTATACCTGTGGCTATCACTATATCTTCTGGCAGCTAATTCCACATTTTAATCACTTCTGTCAAGCAGTAGGATTTGATGATCGGGTCATGTTTTGTACCCCAGTACCACAGAACGCAATTCACATGAAGGGTGGTGGGAGGAAATATTTAGCCTATTCCTCCGATGGGTTAGGTGTTTAGATTGAGGAAGGAAAGAGAGAGTGCATAGCTTGGTGTGTGGAGGCTACATATTCAGAGGCAGCAAACCTCTGAATACCAGTGCTAGGAGGTAACATCAGGGGAAGGCCTTGGACTTTGTTCCCTGTTTGTTGGCCCTCTAGGGCTATTGGATAACTCTGTGTGAGACAGGATCCTGGACTAGACAGACCGCTGGCTTGGTCCATCAGGGCTTTTACGTTCTTAGATATGGTCCTAGGAGCATCTTGCCAGTCAAATAATGTGTCAAATAGGCTCCTCCCCTGTATTCCATCTCACTAAGCTATCAGAGCACAGGTTGGAGCTAATTGCTCTGATGTCTATGCATGACTCCGCTGCAGAGAGCCATGTTCATGTGTCCTAGCAAGGCCCGATTGCTTCCTAGAGTCCGCCCCTGTTCCTGGCTGAGGGAGGATAAAAATGGTTCTAATATGGTTCTTTGCTCTTGGACTAGCCGTCAGACAGGTTGCTGGCCCTTGGCCGTCGTGTTCTTGGGCTAGCCTTGGGCTGGAGAGCTGGCCCTTGTCATTTTGTTTTGCTTGGAACTTTGAGGCTTGACTTTTGCAAGGTAATATCTGGTTCAGCAGGCAGAGGATTCCACTAAGTAATTTAGCACTTTTAGTTTAAGAAGCCTTTATTGTTTTACTTATCCTGTAATTTGCACAGTTTCTATCTATGAAATCTGTATCCACAATTCTTAATAAATGTATTACTCTTTACCACTGAGTAGACTTATTGGATTTGGGGCTCCAGCACTTTGGCCTATTGGCTCAGCTACCAGTTAACTGTTTTAGTGGAACTCGACAGGCAAGTGGTCTCCCTTGCAAGGCTGACTTCCAGGTTAATACCCAGTATGGTTGAAGATTTTATTTCCTCAGTCTCTGAGCTTAGGGTTAGTTGGAGGAAATTGGTGGCAGTGATCTACCCTGGGGTGCAAGGGCCTCTTGCCCCCCCAGAGTGTGTTTGTCCTTGAAAACCCACCCCTGGGGATCTGTGGGTGGTGTCAGGGAGGTTCTGGAAAAGGCCATCTTGTATGGGTGGTAACTGGATCTCTCTCTGTTTATTCCAGCAGATGATGTACAGGAGAACATCGGTGAATTACTTGGGTTGCCATGGGAAAAAATCAAGAACGAGGAGACTGAAGGAAATGCCAGGAATCAAGATGGTCCAGAGGGGCAAGAGGGAAGCCACATGGTTGAGAAGAGGGATAAACCCATTTCTTGCCAAGCAGAGTACTTTGGGGAACTCTTAGTCCAACAGGATGAGCCAACTGAAAAGCAAAGAGACAACCTCCTCGGTGTTGATGGGAGAATCTGTCCAGGGGGGAAACAAAGTGAAAGTGTGGAATTTGGAAACCACATGGTTGAGAGAAGGGATACATCCATTCTCTGCCAAGTGAGCGACTTCTCCAAAATCCCTGTTCAGCAAGAGATGCCAGCTCAGAAGAGGAAGAACAAGGATCACCATGCTCAGGGGAGAAATCACGTGGTGGAAAAGCAAAATGAAAACACAGAGCTCAGAAACAGCTTCATTAAGACCAGAAGCCATACTTCACATCATAGAATTCCCACAGAGGAGAATCAGTATAAATGCTCAAAGTGTGGAATGACCTTCTCTGATGCAGCCAGCTTTAATGCTCATTTGCAAATGCACAGTGGAGAGAAGCCATTTCAGTGCTTGGAATGTGGAAAGAACTTCAGACAGAAATCACACCTTCGAGACCATCACAGAATCCACACAGGGGAGAAGCCACACAGCTGCATGGAGTGTGGGAAGAGCTTTGCTTTTAAATCAAGTCTTGTCAGGCATCAAATAATTCATTCAGAGGACAAATGGTTTACATGCTCGGAGTGTGGGAAGAACTTCAGTCAGAAAACGAAACTTACTTCTCATCAAAGAATCCACATGGTGGAGGAACCGTATAGGTGCTTGGAGTGTGGTATGAACTTTTTGAATCAAACCCAATTTAATATACATTTGCGGATGCACCATGGGAAGAAGCCACACCAGTGCTTGGAATGCGGGAAAACCTTCCTATACAGAGCCTTGCTTCTACGACATCAACGAATGCACACAGGGGAGAAACCTTATGAATGCTCTGAGTGTGGAAAAAGCTTCTCTGCTAAATCATACCTTGTCATACATCAAAGAATTCATTCTGGAGAAAAACCATTCAAGTGCACAGAGTGTGGAAAGAGGTTCAGGTCACGTGATAAACTTACTCTGCATCACAGAAGTCACACAGGGGAGAAACCATACACGTGTTTAGTGTGTGGAAAGAACTTCAGTCAGAAAAAATACCTTCAAAGACATCAAACAATCCACACAAGAGGAACCATATAAAGAATCTTACAAATGCTCAAAATGTGGGAAGAGCTTTGCTTCTATCCCATGCAATAATAACTGTCTAAGACTCTGCATGAGGGTGAAAACTTATTTGCTTGAGCAAGGTTTGAGTCCAATAGCACCATAAAGACCAACAAAGTTTCCAGGGTATAAACTTTTTTGACAGTTAAGCTCCCTTTGTCAGAGCTTGACTCTCAAAAGGTTAAACCCTGGAAATCTTGTTGGTCTTTAAGGTGCTGCTGGATTTGAATCTTGATCTTCTACTACTGACCAACACTGCTACCAGTCTGAAATTGTTTGCTTATTTATTTACTTCATTTATACCCTTCCTTTTTCCTCAACGGAGACCCAAAGCAGCATATGTTATTCTCTTCCTAAGATCTTGACAATACTTTCAATGAAAATCTCTCAAGAACCGAGGACAGTAAAAGGCTCAATGGATCAAGATCTGTGGATCACATTTTCATTCTTAGGTTTCCTCTGAGGAAACTACTGGTGCATTACAAGTTTCTCCAGTTTACACAAGGCAGCATTTTGTAGGGATTAGTGCATTGGGTTAGTACTGGTGAGACGGGCGTTCAGATGTCCCTACTGAGTGACTTTCAGCCAGTTGCACTTTTATAGCCCAACCTGGTTTGCAGGGTTGTTGTAATGGAGGGAGAGAACCACACATCGCTTAGCCTAATCTGTTTTGCAGAGTTTTTGGTAAGATGAAATGGAGGAGAGAACCATGTATGCAGCTCTGAACACTTTGGAAGTAAGGCAGGAAAAATCAGATAGATACAGAGGAGTCCTTACACTAATGCAGGAATCCCTAATGTGGTGCCCGTGTTTTCAGAAGGTGGGTGAGGATAGGTGGAATCTTGCCTAGCATGGCTTCTGATTGGTCATTGGAGATCTGATTGGCTGTGCAGATTAAACTAATGTTGCTTTGGCAGCAGCTGCCACCACATGATTGGTTTATTCTCTGCCTTGTGTAGTTTGGTGGGGTGGGTGGGATGGGGCATAAATGTAGTGTAGTAACTATAATTAGTATACCCATTGCCTTTGTGAGGGCAGTTTTGTATGGCTTACCCATCTGCATCTGGAAGAGGTGTCCCTTTATCTCCAGCCTGGGTTTCCACTGACTGACAATGTCTCTGAGCGGGAACAGAGTGGCTGGGCCATCCCCAGTGTCCTTTGAGGAGGTGGCCGTGTTCTTCATGGAGGAGGAGTGGGCTCTGCTCAGTCCAGGCCAAAGAAATCTCTACTGGGAAGTGATGCAGGACAGTTACGAAACCGTGGCCTCTCTGGGTAAGGATCTTTTCCCTTTTCACCTGAACACAAGAGAATCAAGGAGGGGGGCATCTTCCTTTGGACCTCTGATTGCAGAGACTCCACCAAACAACTTTCAGCCTTTACACCAAAGAAATCTCATGTGTGGTTCATTCTATGCACATTGGGGTCGGTGAGAACAGCCGTCCCCACCCCTTAGGGTAAAGGCTGAAAGTTGTTTGGTGGAGTCTCTGTTGGCCCCTGAGGAAGTTCTTGTGGGATGAAACAAGCAGAATAACATTGCCGGCCGCATATAGGGCCAGATAGGAGAGCTGTAGGGGTCCCTGGTTCCATCTGTTTTTATCCACCTGCAGAGAAAAAGGAAAAGAGAATTAGAATTAGAACATACCCACACACATCTATGATTTTTACAGGCAGGTAACCACAAGGAGTTGAGAGTGGGGGCATCTCATTTTCTTCTCCCCCACTACTACTACTTTCCCTTCCTTGACAGCCTCCATAGCCTTCCCCCTTTTCTTGATTCCCTTTCTCCTTCCCATCCATCAGCCAGCGTACCTTTATTTGCCCCTATCCATCTTCAGCTTTCCCTTCTTCTCTCTTCCTGGTAGCTTGTAACTGGAAAAACTATGGCCCAGTTGCCCTGAGATCCGTTTCTGCAGGGCTGATGTGCACAAAAAAAAAAAATGACCGAATCCAGATCTGGGTTTCAGCAACACCCCAAAATTCAGTATCACTGAAATTCTGATCAGGTTCTCTGATCTGGCTTAGAGAATCCCAGCTTGGGCGGGCATTTTTCAAGCTAACCTCACCAAATTTGCAGGTAACCCACTGCTGACAGTCCCATAAAGATCCATCAAATTTCAAGAGGGTTGGAACCTGGGGTCCAGTATTTTGGGCTGCTGAGGAAGGTGTCCCCATCCACTCTCCATTGCTTCTTATGTGGAAACATTTCTAAGGCTTTTAAGCTCTGCAGCTAGCTTCCCCCACCCCTCACTTGCTTGGGATTCTTTAGTTCAGCATTGAAACTCCATTGCAAGCTTAACCAACAAAGCCCAACAAAACCAAACTGCAGCAGTGGAACCATTTTCATATCTGAGAAACCCTGTATAGAATCTGAGAATCCCAATGTTGGATAAGAGAATCTCTTGTCGAGCCCGGAGATTAAAGGCACCTGTCAGAGTCAGCTGCTTGAAGAATTCTTTTGGAATTCGGGTGGAGGGAGGGGGAGAATGGGATTAGAATCCACTTTGCCTGATGCGTCATTCCCTGCCCAACGAACCTCACATCACTCTCCTGCAGTGATGAGGGCCTTGGCTCCAGCTCCATTTGTGCTGCTGCCTGCCCTCTCGCCACTGCTGCCCTTTCGCTAGCTGCGGCAGCTACCTGTGTCAGTTCTAGGGATGGCAGTCCATGGCAGATAGATCCCCAAACCCCTCACAGCAAGCACTCCAGTGTCTTGGATGAAAAGGTTTTATTACAGAGATCCATTAAGTTCACAGGTACATCCAAAGATGGGTAAGTTAATTTAATTTAATTTATTATATTTATATTCCGCCCTCCCCGCTTTCGCAGGCTCAGGGCGGATAAGTTGGCAGGAATGGGGTTACAAACAGATGCACTTGGATATAAGGAGCATGATTCCCCCCTCCCCCTTGAGCAATTAGCAACTAGACATGAAAATCCCAAATTCATCAGGAAGGAGGCTGATGTTAAGATGGTAGGGTTCCAGGATTAGAGGATACTGGAACCAAGGGTCTGGCATTGATAATGGTAGACACCTCTGCTAAGAGGGTAGTCAAGGTCTCATGAGTGAGAGGTTTTCCAGTCAGCATTGAGTCCAATATTCTGTACATGATGCCAATCTTGCGCTCCTACACTCCTTCCATAATAACAACAACATTTGATGTATATACCACCCTTCAGGACAACTTAATGCCCACTCAGAGCAGTTTACAAAGTATGTTATTATCCCCGCAACAAAACACCCTGTGAGGTTGGTGGGGCTGAGAGAGCTCCAGGGAACTGTGACTAGCCCAAGGTCACCCAGCTGGCTTCAAGTGGAGGAGTGAGGAATCAAACCCGATTCTCCAGAGTAGAGTCCTGCGCCCTTAACCACTACACCAAACTGGCTCTCCAGAAAAGGGATTCTCTCAATCAAGATTGGGTTTCTTAGGTTCTACGTTGGAATTCTCAGATATGACGATTTCCCCCCATAAGAAACAATGGAGAGTAGCTTGGAGCAGTTTCTTCAGCAGCCAAAAAAATTGAATCCCACAGTTTATTCCTTCTCATAGTTGAGGGGGGGGGGCTTTATTGGTCAGTCAGGAGTAGTTTCCTGGCAAATTGGATGGAGTTGGGATATTTTTCCCTATTGGGAATAGTGACTGTATACATCCAGGGTTTTCTCACCCAGATCAGAGAATCTAACCTGGATTTCAGTAATACTGAATTTTTTGTATATTCCTGAAACCCAGATATGGATTCAACCAAATTGGGGGGGGGGGGGTGCACCGCTATTTCAGCCCTGGAGAAATGGATCCCTGGGCAACTGGGCCATAGTTTTTCCAGTTAGAGGGAGAGGGAAGGAAGGAAAGCTGAAGATGAACAAGGGCAGATGAAGGTAGGTTGGCTGAGGGAAGGAATGAGGAGAAGGGGGAGGCTATGGAGATTTTGGGAAAGGGAGAGAAGGAGTTGTGAGAGAGAGGAAAGTGAGCTGCCCCCCAACTCCTTGTGGTTACCTGCCTGAAAAAACCATAAATGTGGTAGCCACCAAAACAGGAATGCTACAAAGAAGGAACCTCTTTTGTTTGAAAAGAAGCTATGACAGAAAGGCCGAATCCACACATCTCAAGTTTTCTGCTTTTGTCCAGCCCATTATTCGCTTCTCAGGGCTGTTCACATACTCTTACCTCAATCCCACCATTCTCTGGCATCTTTCATGTTGCGCTTCAGACGAATTTGTCATGCGTTCAAATGCTTCTCTTGCGCGGTTCTCACCATGGATGTGGTCTAACAAGTGTTTCACAAGGAGACCCCCCCCCCTTCAAACCACCCCACTTCCGTGTTTGCAGCCTTTCTGGAACACCATCCCTCTTTGCCCTGCAATTATCAAGCTTTTCCACTCTCTCCACAGCATGCCTGCCTGCCCGCCCTTCCCTCACCTTTTTTAAAGGGAACTTTCCCAGCATTGTTGCACAATCCTGGCCATAAATCTTAATCGGGGTGCTCCAAAATCCCTGCGGAGACATCAAGGGGTGGTGTCATTTCCATTTCCGTGTCATTTTTAGGATGCCGAACAGTCAGAAATATCGGTGGCTGTTAAAATTAATTTTTTTAACTGTTGAAATTACCATTATAGTGGAAATCCGGCATTCTAACATTACATTCAAGCGTCAAATAATTAGTCTGCCCGTTTGGAGAGTTTGGATCACCCCCACCTTAAATATCAGTTCAAATTAGCCCGCCAGAATAACAGTCCACTGGATTTCAAAGAAGAAGGCATAGAATAACATTAACCAATCACAGGCATCGTAGGGGTGTGTCCTCGCCATAGCAAGTTAGCAAAAAAAATACTATAGCGGACAAAGTATAGCGCGAGGCAGCGGCAGTAAGAGAAGGGATGTGAACACAGACTGGGACATTGCGGGATACGATCCAGTGCGATTAATACGCATGAAAAGCGGAAGGTAGGGAAGTGTGGATTTAGCCAAAGCAAAAGGATGATCTAAAGTTCAGTAAACACTTAATGCTTTGATAAACACTGCTGTAACTAAGTGTTAAAGTGGCTGGGATGCAAATCAGTGCTCTACCGGTTCGAAGCCCACTATTGCCATGAGCTCAGCAGGTGGCCTTGGGTAAGCCACTCCTCTCAGACCCAGTTCCCCAGACGTATTGTTGGATAAAACAGGGTTAACATACCTGTAACTTATGTTCATCGAGTTCTTCTGTGCTGACACACATGGGGACTGCGCAGGCGCAGGCCAGCCACCGGAGAATTTTCTAGAGCTTCCATGGCTCCGAAGGGGCCGTTTGTCGCGCGCCTCAGCGACCGTTTTCCCGCCCAAACGGTCACGTGATCCTCCAGCGACCAACGGCCCCTTCCCTCAGTTCTCCCTTGCCGCCGCTTGACCAACACACTTCAGCCATAACACCTTGAAAACACCAATTTCCGTTACAGCTATCACATTATCGTGCATTGGAGTTCACAGCGGGGTAGGAGGGAGGGTTGTGTGTCAGCACAGAAGAACTCGATGAACATAAGTTACAGGTATGTTAACCCTGTTTTCATCTTCGTTCTTCTGTGCCTCCACACATGGGAGTGTACCAAGCTTCACACAATAAGGAAGGCGGGGGTGAAGTCCAACACAATTTTATTGAACAAACAAGCGCAACAACAAATAGATATGCATATATACATCTATGTAAAAAAACTGTGTAAGGACACATAAATACTCAATATTTACATATATACACCCCAAGGTACATATATACACTCTTTCACACAAGGGTACCCAGCAGGTACACCAAGAAAATCATCCCAAAACTCCTTCAGGAAAAAAGGGAGTGTAGGACAGCCCTAGCCACAGATACATCCTGCTCCGCATTGACATCAATGGCGTAATGCCTGACAAAGGTGTCTGCAGAGGACCATGTGGCTGCTTTACAAATGTTAACCAGGGGCACCCCCCTGAGGAGTGCCGAAGAGGATGCTTGGGACCGCGTGGAGTGGGCCCTGACACGAAGCGGGCAAGCCACCCCTGCCAGGGAATAGGCCTTGCTAATGGCCGTCACAATCCACCTAGACAGGGTCTGTGAGGAATCCCTGTTACCCTTTTCCTTGGCCCCAAAACATACAAACAGGTGAGGACTGGAGCGGAATTCCTTCGTCCTATCCAGGTAATAGGTTAGGGCCCTCTTCAAGTCTAGGGAATGAAGGGCCTTTTCCCCCTTAGAGGAAGGTTGAGGAAAGAACGCAGGTAGTGAGATATCCTGCAAGAGGTGGAAGGCGGACACCACCTTGGGCAGGAACCCGAGGCAGGGACGCAGGACCACCTTGTTGGGATGAAACACAAGAAAGGGAGGGTCAGACCGCAGTGCAGACAGCTCACTGACCCTTCTGGCCGATGTGACGGCCACCAAGAACGCTACCTTGTAGGATAGCATATCCAAGAGGCATGTAGCCATAGGTTCAAATGGAGGCAACATGAGACGTGAGAGCACCAAGGACAGTGACCACTGAGGCACTGGCACAGACACAGGTGGGTAAAGATTGTACATGCCCTTAAGGAACTGGCGGGATTGTGGGTGAGAAAACACCGTAGCACCCTCAACTCGGGTGTGAGCAGCTGATATCGCTGCCAGGTGGACCTTGAGGGAGGACACCTTCAAGCCCAGGCCACGCAAGTGGCACAAATACTCGAACACAACCCCCAAGGGACTGCTGTCAGGCACTACTCCTCTGGCAAGTGCCCAGAGCTCAAACCTGCGCCACTTGGCCGCATAAGCGCGCCTAGTGGATGGCCGACGAGCATTCAGGAGGACCCTCTGTACCTCGTCAGTAAAGCCTATCGGGGAGGAACGATCCGCCAAGCCGTTAGGTGCAGCTTCCTGGGATCGTGGTGGACCAGGCTCCCGTTTAGGAGAAGGTCTTGCCGAGGGGGCAGACTCACATATGTCCGTTGGGACATCCGCAGGAGCTTCGGGAACCAAACCTGCCGTGGCCAGAAGGGGGCCACCAGGATGCAGTCCGTCCCGTCCTCCTCTATCTTGCACAGGACCCTGGGAATCAAGGGGAATGGAGGAAACATGTAGTGCAAGCCCTGCGTCCACGTAAACTGGAAGGCATCCCCAATAGAGAGGGGGTCGCTCCCTGCCCTGGAACAGAACGTGTGGGCCTTGGTGGTCGCCGCAGTGGCGAACACGTCTATCACTGGATGACCCCACATCTGGAAGATCGGCCCAACGCACTCTACGTTCAGTTCCCACTCGTGGTCCAGCAAAGGCATCTGAGGGCATCTGCCCGGGCATTGTCTGACCCAGCCACGTGTATAGCACGGAGCGACACGCCGTTCCTGATAGCCCACTGCCAAGTGAGCGTGGCTTCCCGGCACAGGGCCATGGACACTGTGCCCCCCTGCTGATTCACGTAGTACATGGCAGTCGTGTTGTCCGTCTGCACCAAGACCTGACGATTTCTCAGCAGTGCTGTAAGAGACACAAGTGCGAAACGAATGGCCCTTAGTTCAAGCACATTGATATGGAGGGTCTTTTCCCTCTCAGACCAGACATCCTGCACAGACACATCACCACAGTAAGCCCCCCATCCCAACAGAGAGGCATCAGTGGTAACCGTGACGTCATGGTGCTGATACCCAAAGGGGGTCCCTCTAAACAAGTTGTCATCAGACAGCCACCAGTCCAAGGAGGAGAGGATGACCCTTGGGACAGAGAATTTGAGGGACGGAGGGTGTAACAGAGCATCGTACCTCCGCACAAACCAGTTCTGGAGCGGGCGCATACGCAGCCTAGCAAAAGGCACCACCGAGGTAGCCGCTGCCATATGCCCTAGTAAGCACTGGATAGTGCGCACAGACTGGAATCGGTTCCTTTTAAACATGGACACCAGACCCCTTAGGGACCGAGCCCTCTCCAAGGGGAGCAGAGCCTTACCCTCCACAGAGTCTAAGAGTGCGCCAATGTAGGACACCTTGCAGCTGGGCACCAGTTTGGATTTCTCCAAGTTCACCAGGAGCCCCAGGCGTTGGAAAGTGCTAAGTACCAAGCCAATGTCCTGCACCAGCCTAGACTCCGATTCAGCCACGATGAGCCAGTCATCGAGGTACGGAAAGATGGTACAGCCTTCTTCCCGTAGGAAGGAAACCACAGGGGCCACACATTTAGTGAACACTCGTGGGGCAGTGGACAGGCCAAAGGGGAGCACCTTATACCGGAAAACCCTTTGCCGGTAAACAAAGCTCAGATATTTCCTGTGCTCCTTCCGTATGCCCACGTGAAAGTATGCGTCCTTTAAGTCAAGAACCGCAAACCAATCTCCCTGTTTCAGCAAGGCGATCACAGCCGCCAACGTAACCATTTTGAATTTGGTCACCTTGAGGAAGGCATTAAGGCCCCTCAGATCTAAAATGGGACGTAAGCCCCCATCCTTCTTGGGGACCAGGAAGAACCTAGAGAAGAAACCCTTTACAGAGTCCTCATAGGGCAATTCTTCCACAGCACCCTTGGCCAAGAGCGACACGATCTCCGCATCCAGCTCGGCCATAGTGTTATTGACAGCTGTCAGGGGTGAACTGCATCTAGGCAGCTCAACGAACTCCAGCCCGTATCCCAGTTCAACAATAGTTAAGACCCATGAGTCAGATGTTATTGACTCCCACTCAGAGAGGAGTGGACTCAGTCTGTCCGAAAAGTTCGGGGATACGGCTGGCGTGACCCGTCAGTACTGCCTCCCGGCGCCCTGCTGATCTTTCTGCTGGGCCAGTTGTTGTGCCGGACGAGGCTTGAAGGGCCGACGCCTCCTTTGCTGTTGTGCGGGAGGGTAAGACCGCTGCTGGTAGGCAGGATACTGTTGGTAGCCCGGCCGCTGTTGTTGGTATCTGCCCTGGTAGTGGTAAGGGCCGGACCGGGGAGCGTACCGTGACCTGGAGGAGGGCTTGTCCGCTGGAGCCAGACCCAAGGACCGCGCCGTCTGCCTGTCCTCCTTTTTCTTCTTCAGGGTCTCGTCGGTGGACTTGGAGAACAGCGAGTCCCCTTCAAAGGGCATGCTCTCCACCCTGGAACGCACCTCTTGGGACAGGGCCGTCGACCGCAACCAAGAGTGGCGCCTGAGGACCACCGCCAAAGCCATCCCTCTAGCAGCAGTGTCAGCAGCGTGGCTCCCAGCATTCATTTGCTGTTTAGACAGCCAGACAGCCTCTGTTTGCAGCAGGGACACCACAGCCTTCTGCTCAGGTGGGAGGTCTCGGGTATAGGACGCCAACTTCTCCCAGAGGTACAGTTGGTACCCTGCCATGATGGTCTGGTAGTTGGCAATCCTCAGACCCAGCGAAGCTACAATGTACTGGCGCCTGCCCATGGCATCAAGCTTCTTGCCCTCTTTATCGGCAGGCACCGAGGAGTGACCCGATCGTCGGGGGTTGAACTCCTCTGTGACCAAGGAGGAAGGTGGAGGGTGCTTCACCAACGCCGGCCAGGTGCCCTGCTTGATCTTGTAAAGCTGCTCGATGCGCTTGGATGTTGGAGGCTGATCACAGGGCACCTGCCACACCGTCTCCACAATCTCCTCAATACCCTCGAGCATGGGGAAGCCAACGGACGCCGGATTATCCCCATAGATACGCTTGAGGAGCTTGTCCTTGGTCTGGGGGACTGCTGAAGAGATATCCATCTCGAGAGCCTGGGCCATCCTTGCCATCTGGTCGGCGTAGATGCGGAGGTCCTCGAATGGCGAGTCCGCAGATGGCACTAGCTCCTCAGCCGGCGACGGTTCGGACCAGGACTCCGACTGGTAGCCGCCAAAGCTCTCCACTTCCTCCTCATCGGAACCGAGCTGGGATTCCGGAACCTGGAGTGGAGGGGGAGCCCACGCCGGCCTCGACGTCGATGGCCCCGGTTCCGACATGGAGAAGCCGGCAGGTGCCCCTTCCCACTGGCAACGGTATGGCGAGGGGAGGTAGGAGGCTTGACGATGCCGGGACGCAGTGGATCGGGCAGATCGGATGCTGTCCCCGGAACGGCGTCGCTCACGACCGACTGCAGGTGGAGACGGACGGACAGGAGACGGACGGCTCCGATGAGGAGACGGGCTCGGTTCCAGCCTCGGCGACCGAAGAGCAGGCGATGGTCGGCTCCGACGGTGCGGGCTCGGCTCCGGCCCCGACGAGAACTCTGCGGGCACCGTCTCGAAGGCCATCGGATCCGGCACCGGCACGGAGATGTCCTCTGGCTCGGGGGAGCCCAGATGAGGGGAAGGTGTGTGAGGAAGCACGATGACCTCCTCCTGAGGAGCGGGACGCGGCGACCGATGATGTTTAGTCTTCTTCTTCTTCTTCGCCGGTTCCGAAGAAGACCTCGGAACCGACGCGCTCCTCGCCTTCGAAGGGGACCTCGGCTTCGACCTCTTAGACTTCATCGGAATCGATCCGGTCGTCGGTTCCGATGTCGGTCTCGGATCCGACCTGGTGGACGACGCGCTACGGGGCGGCCACACCGGTCCCTGCGCTGGAGAGGCCGCTCTCGACGCCGAGGCACTCGGGGGACGCGGTTTCGACCCCGACCTCGCGGAGGCCACTGAGCCAGCTCTTGATTGCCGTTCGGCAGAGGGGCTAGGGCTGGCCTTGGGGGAAGGTAACGGGGCGCCTCCGGACATGACCTTCTGCCACAGGGAGGAGTTCAGTCGGGCCTTGCGCTCCTGCCGGGCCTTGTTGGTGAAGCCCTGGCAAATCCTACAGGCCGACACATTGTGGGTCTCCCCCAAACAAAAGAGGCACAGTTCATGGCCATCGGTCTTGGCCATTTTCGTGTGGCATTGTAAGCAATGCTTAAAGAGAGCCTTTGAGGCCATCTTCAGGGGCACGCTAGAGAGAGGTCAAACAATCCGGGTCGTATTTACCGAGTCCAGCCAAAGTCCAAATCAGTAAGCCGAAGATTAGTCGAGGTCCGAAGTCCAAAGTCAAAAAGCCAAAGATCAATCAGAAGTCAGAAAAAGCACAAAGCACAGAGCAACGAAGCTCACGTTCTCTCCAAGCGGCGGCAAGAAGAGAACTGAGGGAAGGGGCCGTTGGTCGCTGGAGGATCACGTGACCGTTTGGGCGGGAAAACGGTCGCTGAGGCGCGCGACAAACGGCCCCTTCGGAGCCATGGAAGCTCTAGAAAATTCTCCGGCGGCTGGCCTGCGCCTGCGCAGTCCCCATGTGTGGAGGCACAGAAGAACGAAGATGAACAACAACATTGACTATGTTCACCACTCTGAGAGGACACTATTGTGTGTCCACAAGGACAGTATACCTTGCAGCTTATCACTCTGCACGACGGGGGCCCCATACAAGCACACTTATTATAATAATATTATTACCCTCCCACCCAGGGAAGAAAAGTTGGTAAATTCAGTTGCATGGAGGGTGGTTTATAAATTGTACGAAACAAACAAATAATATCTATCTAAATAAAAGGCTCTGTCAGTCTGCAGGAGGTATAACTCCTCAGAAAATACAGCTAGATGCCTCAAAATTGGCTGCCCACTTCAGGATGGTTGTGGAACTTGCAGCATGAAACACAAAAGGAATTGGAACATCTTGGACCGCGCAGTCCCCAGAACCGCCCCCCCCCCCTTGCTTTTTGCTTCCGATCCAATGGTTGTCTGGGGCAGGCACAGCTCATCCGAAAATAAGGGCAGGGGCCTCAAAAAAGGTCTCCAGCTTCAGGATGATGATGGAAGTTGCTGTGCCCCAAATCAAGTTAATTGGGCCACCATAGCCCTGGTCATTTCCAGAACCGCTCCTCCACAATTTGCACGCAAAACCTACTGTTGACTGGGGCAGGCATAACTCATTAAAAAAAATCAAAGCTAGGGGTCTTGAAACTGGCCAGCTGCTAGCAGCATCTGCTGGGAAAATATCCCCTCCTTTACTAAACAAAGGGGGTTTAAGAATGTCTGTGAGCTATTGGAGCCAGTGTGATTTAGTGGGTCGAGGGTCTGACTAGGCTCTTGGAGGTCCAAGATCAATTTGCCATAGAAAATTGCTAGTTGCCCTTCAGCCGGGGCACGCATTCACAGCCTAACCTACCTCACAGGGTTGTTGTGAGGATAAAATGGTGTAAAGAAAAAACATAAGCTATTTCAGCTCCCCATCGGGGGGAAAAGGTGAGCTATGACCTTGGTTATAAACCTTTAACTTTGCCTACAGTTTGCCAGGAAGGGATGACCTCTGAGGCTCTTGCTTCATTCAGTATTGCTACAACTCATTCCCAGAGGCTGTAGTGATGGCTGCATGCATACATGGCTCTAAAAGGGGATTAGACGTATTCACAGAGTGCAGGTGTATTGTGGGCTACTAGCCAGGGATACTAAAGGGACCCTCCATGTTCAGAGGCAGTAAACCTGGGAATGCCAGTGCCAGGCAACATCAGGGAAAGGCCTCGGGCACTGTGCCGTTGTTGGCCCTCTGTAGTAACTGGTGAGCTGCCATTCCTACCTGTAACTGGAGGAAGGGAGCTCTGGGAGATCTGACGCTCGGAAGCTTACACTCTGACAATCTTGTTGGTCTCTAAGGTGCCACTGGACTCAAACCCTCCTGGGTGGTAGACAGGACACTGGTCTAATCCAGCAGGGCTCTTCTTATGTTTGTAAGACAGCAAGGGTTTTACTGTAACTAAACAAAATCCGACATTCCATGTATTTATGTGAGCTGTCATGTATTCAGATTTTCTGATCTTTCTTATCACTGGCATTGCGGCAGAACCTTTTCCCATTCCCAGGGCACTTATTCCTCCTCTTTCCTTTCTGGATATTTTGTCTTTTGTTGGGATTTCATGCAAATCCCTTTCTTGACATGCAAACAATTCCTTTGTCTAGTTCTAATTTCCTCTCTTTTCCTTCTCAGCTGCCTCTTTTGTCTGCCTGGATTCCTTGGTTCCTCTCTGCCTCCAGATGGTCCTCTCTTTCCACAGACCACCCTCCAGGGGCCCTCTCATTCTCCGTCTCCCACTCAGCTCCTCCTGGAACAGAGAAACAGAAATCAAGGGAGAGCCTCTCCAAGGGAACCAGCAATGCAGAGCAGGGACGGGCAATAGCAAAAGGCTCATTCTGTGAGGGGCCAATGTGTGTGTGTGTGGGGGGGGGGAGCTTATTCACCCTTTTGGCGGTGACTCTGGTGATACTCAGGAGACCGTTTGCATCTGTAAGGATCTCAGATTCCACTTTGTGGGGCTAAAGTAGACTGTCACTATTAATCATCTTTGACATATTCTGTGTGTTTGCAGAATTGGCCCGGAACGAAGCGCGGAAGCACTCCCGGGGCCTGTAGATCGGACATGAAGAGAACACAGTTCCTCTCAGGGATCATGGTCAAACCAAGGAGGAGAATCTCATGCCATAGGAGGAAAACTCAGAATGGGACACATCTGTTTTTCCTGGGGGAAATTTGATGGGATCCCGTTTCTTAAGTCCTTGAACGGTCTTTCTGCACATCCAAGGAAGCATCTGGCAGGGGCTCCGTTTCCTTGGAGTCCTGGACAAATATGTCTCCCTCTTGGGGAAAGGAAGGAGCTGTGGCTCAGTGGCAGAGCATCTACTGGCCATGCAGAAGGTACCAGGTTCAAATCTCCAGCATCTCCCGATAAAAGATCAGGTAGTTGACGATGTGAAGAGCAAGATTCAGATCCCACAGCACCTTAGAGACCCACTAGATTTCCAGGGCATGACTTTTCAGAAGTCGAAGCTCACTTTCTCACACACCTTTGACTCTCAAAGTCTCACACCCTGGGGATCTAGTGGGTCCCTAAGGAGCTGCTGGACTGGAATCTTTCTCCTCTGCTACAGACCACCCTGGCTACCCACCTGAAACTATCTAAATGGTGTTCAGTAGCACAAAGGAACAGCAAAATGTTCACTTGTAAATAATAGGAATAAACTCAAGGGGGTTGCACGAAACTCATTAAAAAGATACGTAAAGGAGAAGCAAACTGGAAGCCTCTGTCTCCAGCCAGGCTCCTTCCTTCGCTTTTGTATTAACGGGCTCTTTTCAGGTATATTTCCCCCTCTCTCATCCCTCGGCCTGTTCTTGTGCAAGATCTCCTTGGGGGGATCCTAACCTCGCCTTTCCCGCAGACACGCAAGAGCCAAACTCTCCCTCTGCCCAGAGAAAATGAAGGTCCTCCTTGAATCCCTTCGGAGCCCCCTTAAAAGAGGCAGAAAAAAAAACAGCCACCAGGCTGAGCTCCCCCGCCCCCTCTCTCCGGTGTTGGAGATAGGGTTGCCAGCCTCCAGGTGGTGGCTGGAGATCTCCCGGAATTACAACTTGTCTCCAGGCCACAGAGATCAGTTCACCTGGAGAAAATGGCTATTTTGGGAGGTGGACTCTATGGAATGCCATGCCAAGGTCCTTTCCCTCGACAAAACCCCAGTTTCTCCAGGTTTCTCCCCCCAGATCTCCAGGAATTTCCCAACTTGGAGCTGGCAACCCTAGTTGGAGAATCTGGGCGGGACAGGAGAGGCCCCATTGAGCTCCATATCGCCCCACCTGCCTACCCTCGAGGGAAAAGCGCAGGCTCGGCCTCGCTGCTGCTCGCACTGCCTCCTGGGAAGTGTAGTTCGCAGGAAGAGCAGGCAACAATAGACTCATGACGATTTGGGCAGGGAAAATGTCTTCTTCTGTCTCTCCAGAGGTGGGTCCTTATAGGAAGTTGCCCCCCACAAGGACCGAAGAGCCATGAAACCTTCTCTTTCCAAAGCCTTTGATTTTGTTGTCCCCCTTAGGTCATGCGTGTTTTGGAAAACTACACTTCCCAGGAGGCCGTGCGAGAAGCTTCGAGGCCGGGCCCGCGTTTCTTCCTCGAGAGGAGGCAGGCGGGGAGAGATGGAGCTCAACGGGGCCTCTCCTCTCCCGCGGCTTCCTCGGATGGAGGGAGACTTCGGCTTTGGCCCGTTTGCGGGCGAGGTGAGTCTGGGGTCTCATAAGCAAATGCCGGGCAAGGAGATGGGGGTGGGCGGGGGGACAGAAAACACGTGTGAACGGGATGGAGGAGGCAGGGCGGCCCGAGGGAGTGCCGAGAGATCTCTGTGTAACCCCGGAGAGCCACGAAGAACCGTCTCCTAAATGGACTTTCTCAATAGGGGAGACGGCGGTGACGCTAGCCAATAAATGGCAGCTGCCTTGTGGCTGGGGGAGAACTTGGGAGCTCTGACTCCCTGGAGAATTCCACCCTGGAGAACTTGTGGGTCTCTCAGGTGCCGCTGGACTGAAATCCTGCTGTTAATTCGGCCAGTTTACGTTGACAGAGCTGGATGCAAGCTTTACAGTAACACAGAGCACTTCTTCAGGCAGAAATATTTAAAGAGGAAACGTCCAGTGAAAACACCATTTCTAGGTTTGTTTAACTAGACGTGACCAACAGAAGCCCTGTTCTGTACAATGTTGTAGCTTTCTTGGAGACTTTGAGTATATTCTCCCTGTCGAATGTTGGGGCAGGAAGCCATTTTTCTTGCCATCGGTTTGCTGTATTGCACTCATTTACTCAAACGGCTGGCTGAAGGGATTGTTTCTTTCTCTCTTGAATGGTCAGCAACAAGAACAGATGATCAAGTGGGCAATATTTTCCTCTTTCAGACCTCCGCAGTGTCCTTTGAGGAGGTGGCCGTGTTCTTCACGGAGGAGGAGTGGGCTCTGCTCAGTCCAGGCCAAAGAAAACTCTACTGGGAAGTGATGCAGGAAAATTACGAGACTGTGGCCTCTCTGGGTAAGAATCATTTCCCTTTTCTCCTGAACACAGAAGAGAATGCAGGGTGGCATCTTCCTGTGGCCCTCTGATTTCAGGACACCCATTCATTTGCTACATAGCTGGAGAGCCTATAGCTTTTGAAAATGAAAGAGAAATCTGTTGGTGAAGAGGGCTGTAACAGGAGAGGTGGACAATATCCACTTGGGTTCATGCTAGCAAATCCCTGAAGCTCCTGCTTCATTCTTGGGTCTTTCCATTTTTTACACAGTGTAGGTCTCCCAAAGTCCTTTGGTTGCGTGACGGAGGCAGATGGGAGGAGAAAGGAACTGGTATTGACAATTACATGAGCAGAGGAGGGGTCCTTGCTCTGTGGCAGAGCTCCTGCTTTACTTCTTGAAAGTCACTGGTTCAATCCATGCCAGTTGGAAAGGGGTTTAGAGAGGAGAGTCTTTGGCTCCAGGGCTGGGAAAGGCCCTTGGCTGAGGCCCTGCAGAGGCACCACCCCTTGGAGTGAAATCAACAGGGCTTAAAGGACCGTTCCAGGCAAAATCATAGCAGAGGGGAAAATGTGAGTCACCTGTGAACTTTGTTTCCACACAACTTTGGTGAGGAAGGAAGGTGGGATGTGGAGGAAGAGAAGCCAGGCAAGAAACGCTTCCACCAGATTCGAAGTGATGAATGAGGATTTTTGAGACAGAAGTGCTTCTCTTTGTAACATTTCTTCTGTTCCATATCCAGCTGAGAGCAATGGGAACTAAGCCAGGCGTGGGCCAGGCCAATAGCCACTTTATCCGCGGGTGTCTTGTACTCTCTGAGTATTTAAGGATCCCGAGATAGATGTGGTGGGCAGTTGTACTCAGTTCTCTCTTCCTTGTTCTGCATTTCAGAGAAAACCTCTCCATTAATTTGGAAGAACAATGTGAACTTTGGCCTTCTTCCTCCCACCCCACCTGCCCCTAATAGGAACACTCCTACCTTTATTTTCTTGGAAAAACACAATGGGGATTCCACATATTGCGTTGAAATCTCTGAACAATCAGCTCCCACACCCTGCAATTTCTCTTTTTTAAAGAATGTATGAAGAGCCCTGCAGAATCAGTCCAGCAGTCCGTCCAGTCCAGCATCCTGTTCCACACGGTGGCCAACCAAGTGCCCTGGAAGATTAACAAACCGGGCACAGAGGCCGAGGCCTTCTTGAGATGCTGCCTCCTGGTAGTGGAATTCAGGAGTTTAGAGCCTTTGAATAGGGAGGTTCCCTTCAGTCACCGTGGCTAGTAGCCATTTACTCATTTCCTACAGGTCTGACCTGCTTACTCCAACGCCAACTCCGTAGCTTACTGGGGTGATATGTTTTCTGCTGAGTTATGCCCGCCAGCGATAGGGAACTGACACTTTCACTGCAAATAGCAGAAGGATCTACTTCATTTATGCCCCATCTTTCTCCCCAGAGGTGACCCAAAGCTACTTCTATATTTCCCTTCTATTTTATCCTCAGAACAACCCTGTGAGGTAGGTCTGGCTGAGAGGGTGTGACGGGCTCAAGGTCACCCTAGAAGCGTCCATGGACGACTCCTGGGTATTCAGAGCTGAGTCTCTTAGATCCTAGTAAAGTAACCTAATAACTACACCACAGTGGCTCTGATAGCTCAGGGAAGTGGCTATTAAATCCCCTATATTTTCTAAGGGAGAGGCATTGTGCCACAAACAGACAGGCAGACACGTCAGTATAGACCACTCCCCAACAGGCCAGTTTAAACCCGATTATGTCCTGGAATCTCCACTCCCTTCCTATTTCCAGTTATTGCAAATAAATAGTGCAAATAAATACAAGAGGCTCTAGAAATCTGGGGCAGGGGAGGGCTGGTGGGGTCTGGGAAGGGCTGAGAGGCAGGGGGTTCAGGCGAGGGCTGGCAGGTGGGGGGCTAAGAGACAGGAGAGGTCTAGGAAGAGCTGGCAGGTGGGGGGCAAGGGGGTCTGGGGAGGGCTGAGAGGCAAGAGGGGTCTGGGGAGTTCTGGCAGGTAGAGGGGCAAGGGGGGTTTGGTGAGGACTGAGAGACAGGAGGGGTCTGTGGAAGCTGAGAGGAAGGAGGGATCTGGGGAGAGCTCGCAGGTGGGGGCAAGGGGGTGTTTGGGAAGGGATGAGAGGCAGGAGGCGGCCCGGAGAGAGCTGGTAGGTGAGGGGCTAGGCGGCATCTGAGATAGGCTGGCAGGTGGAGGGCAAGGGGTTGGGGAAGGCTGAGAGGCAGGAGAGGTCTGTGGAAGGCTGGCAGGTGGGGGGGAAGGGGGGTCTGGGGAGGGCTGAGGCAGGAGGAGTCTGGGGAGGGATGGCAGGCAGGTGGGGGCGGGGGTTGTGGCCAGGGAGGGCAGTGCAGGGCGGATTTGCTCTTCCCGTCGCATCCTCGGCTCCAGTGGGGCTTGCAGGGCAGTGGGCACATCGCTCTTGAACTGCCTCCCCGGCTCCTCCCAGGATAGCTCGAAGGGCAGCGGGCACTGCTCTGGGAGGAGCCGGGGCAACGGGGCCAGAGCGATGCGCTGGTCTTGGCTCTAGCGGAGCTCTCAGGGCGCCTCACTCCAGACCCGGCTCCACTGAGACTGGCAAGCCCCAGTTCGGCAGAGCTCACGGGACTGGGGATGCCTTGTTCTGGCCCTGTTGCCCCAGCTCCACTCAGAGCGCCTGCTGCCCTGAGAGCTCTGCCAGAGCTGGGGTTTGCTGCTCTCGGCAGAGCCTGGGCGTCGGGGCTGGAGCGAAGCGCCCGCCACCCTGCAAGGCCAGCTGGAGCATTGCTGAGAGCGGCGCAAAAGGGCTCGCAGGGCAGCGGGTGCCTCACTCCAGCCCCTTCGCCCCGGCTCCAGCGGAGCTCGCAGAGCAGCAGGGGTATCACTCTGACCCGGCTCCTCTCAGAGCGGCGCGTCCCGGCTCTGGCTGGGCTCAAATGGTGGCAGGTGCCAGTCTCGGAGAAGCCAGGGCGACAGGGCCAGAGCGACACACTCGCTGTTGTTCTTGGAGCCCCGCTGGAGCCAGCAGACCTTGTGGGACAGCACGTGCCTCGTTCCGGTCTCGTCACCCCAGGCCGGCTCCGCTGAGAGTGGCAAGCCCCAACTCTGGCTGAGCTCTCAGTGCGACAGGCGGCTCACTCCGGCACCGGCGCCATGGCTTCAGTGGGACTCACAGGGCTGCAGAACATTGCTCTGGCCCCATTACCCCAACTCCTCCAAGAGCTGCGCAAAATGCTCCGTTGGAACTCACAAGACGGCATGAGCCTTGCTTCGGCCCTGTTGCTCTGGCTCCAGCAGAGGGAGGGGCAGGCTCACCCGGCCATCCGCCGCTGGCAGCGCCCTCCAGAGGCCAGTGGCGCACTTTTTATCCTGGTGCGCACACGCATAATTCTAGGAGAATTATGTTATAGGATTAGCAACAGAGCTTGTTGTGGGAAAAAATACAACAGGTTCTAGAGAGGGGCGGGTGGGCAGCCAGGCATTGCTTCCTGTTCTGCCCATTTTCCCAGCTGGGTAAAGGGGGGGCATTTCATAGAATCATACGATCATAAGAGTTGGAAGGGGCCATACAGACCATCTAGTCCAACCCCCTGCCCAGTGCAGGATAAGCCTAAAGCATCTCTGACAAGTATTCATCCAGCCTCTTCTTGAAAACTGCCAGTGAGGGGGAGCTCACCACCTCCCTAGGCAGCTGATTCCACTTTTGATCAACTCTGACCATGAAAAAGTTCTTCCTAATATCCAGCCGGTACCTTGTGCATGTATTTTAAGCCCATTGCTTCGGGTCCTGTCCTCTGCTGCCAACTGGAACAGCTCCTTGCCCTCCTCCAAATGACAGCCTTTCAAATATTTAAAGAGAGCGATCATGTCCCCCCTCAACCTCCTCTTCTCCAAACTAAACATTCCCAAGGCCCTCAGCCTTTCCTCGTAGGGCTCAGTTTCCAGACCCCTGATCATCCTCGTCGCTCTCCTCTGAACCCTCTCGATTTTGTCCACATCCTTTTTGAAGTGAGGCCTCCAGAACTGCAGACAATACTCCAGGTGCAGCCTGACCAAGGCAATATAGAGAGGGACTGTGACCTCCAGCGATTTCAACACTATGGCCCTTTCAATGCAACCCAAGATTGAATTGGCCTTTTTTGCCACCGCATCACACTGACTGCTCATATTCAGTTTACAGTCCACTCTTACCCCAAGGATCTCTTTCACATATACTACTGCCCAGAAGTGTATCCCCCATCCAGTATTTGTGCTTCCCATTTTTGTGGCCCAGATGTAATACTGTACCCTTGTCTTTGATGAATTGCATCCTATTCACAGCTGCCTACTTCTCCAGAGTATTCAGGTCTTCTTGAATTTTAATTCTATCTTCTTGGGTGTTCGCTACTCCTTCTAATTTGGTATCATCAGCAAATTTAATGAGCAGCCCTTCCACTCTTTCATCCAGATCATTGATAAAAATATTGAAAAGTACCGGGCCCAAAACTGAGCCCTGCAGCACCCCACTGGACACCTCCCTCCAATCTGATGAAACGGCGTTGACCACCACTCTTTGAGTGCGGTCCTCCAACCAGTTCCCTATCCACTGAACTGTCCTATAGTCCAGTCCACAGTCTTCCAGTTTGCCCACCTGCTCTGCTCGTGATCCTGGCTGGGTGAAGGGGGGGGGGGCAATGTGGTCTGCTGTGTCCTGATCCCAGCCTGATCAAGGTGGGAGGGTGGGTGTTGCCACCTGATCTGCTCCTAATTAGGGCTGGGTGTGTGAGGTGAGCATCGCCACCTACTCCGTGCCTTAACCCATCCTGGTGAAGGGTGTGTGCATTGCCTCCTGCTCCCAGCCGGGTAAACTGGGGGCAGGCATTGCCTCCTGCTACAAGCCTGATCCTTTCCGGGTGAAGGCTGGGGGTGGACATTGCTGCCTGTTCCACTCCTGATCCCGGCTTGGTGAAAGGCTGGGTGTGGGCGTTGCTACCTGCTTTGCTCCCAATTCTGGCAGGCTGAAGGGGAGGCATTTCCGTTTGCTCCACTCCTGATTTTGGCCAGGTGAAGAGGGGTTATTACTGTCTGCTCCATATTTGATCACAGCTGGGTGAAGAGGGGGGTAGGCTGGGTGAAGGGGGGGGGGAGCACGAGGGCATTGCTGCCTCCTCCCTGCCCCGATCTTGGCTGGATGAAGATAGCGGGGTACAGGAGAGTATTGCCGCCACCTCCTCGCCGCGATCCTGGCCTGGTGAAGGTGGAGGGTGGGAGGGAGAGACAGGCTGCCTCAGCTTGGCTTCCCACTGTGACGCGCTCTCTGGAGGAACAGGCTGCCTCTCCTGAGCAGCAGCCAAGACTGGCTCCAGACAATATAATAGGACTAGGAGGGGAGGTGGGCGGGGTTGCATTGCCTCCTCCACCACACCTGATCCTGGCCAGGTGAAGGGGGGGCACTGTTGCCTGCTCCAATGCTGATCCCATCTGGGTGAGGGCCGGGGGTGGGCGCTGCCTAATGCTCCGCTGCCAGATCCTAGCCTGGTCAAGGCAGGAGGCTGTCATTGCCTTCTGCTGCGCAGCTGATCCTGGCTGTGTGTGGGTGGGGCAGACATTGCCTCCTATCCACACCTGATCCTGGCCAGGTGAAGGGGGGGAGTGGGCATTGCCACCAACTCCAGTCCTGATTCTGGCCGGGTGAAATTGGGGCAGGCATTGCTGCTTGCTCTGTGCCTGATCCCATCCTGGGATCCCATCCTGGGGTTGGGCATTTCCACCTGCTCTGCTCCTGATCTCAGACCGGTGAAGGCAGAGGGGTGAGCATTTTCTATTACTACGTGCCTGATCCTGTACGAATAAAGGCAGCTGGGCTGGTATTGCCTCCTGCTCTGCGCCTGATCCTAGCCAGGTAAAAGGGGGCAGGTGTTGCCTCCTGCTCAGCTCCTGATCCCGGCCTGGTGAAGGGGGGGCAGTGCCTCCTGTTCCGCTCCTGATCTTGGCTGGGTGAAGGAGGTGGACATTGCGACCTCCTCCACTCCTAATCCTGTCTTGGTGTAGAGGGGCACAGTCTTTGCCACCTGCTCTGCCCTTGATCCCAGCTGGGTGAAGGTGGGATGGGCATTGCCTTCTGCTTCGTGCCTGATCCCGGCCAGGTGAAGGGGGGTGGCATTGCTTCCTGCTCTGAGCCGGGTGTTCACCCTTCTCTGGCTGGGTGAAGGGTGGGTGGGTATTGCCACCTGCTCCACTCCCCAGTCACTGCTGTGTGAAGCTGGGGGGCAGTTGGACATTGCTGCATCCTCCCTACCTTGACTGCTGCTGGGTGAAGGCTGGGGAGCGAGAGTGAGAGATGGGCCACCTCGCCTGCGCTTCCTGCCATAGCATGCTCTCTGGAGGCACAGGCTTCCTCGCCTGGAATACCCATGGCGGAGGCATACCAGAATAAGAGGTGAGTCATCTGGAATACATTGTTCCTTTTATATAATATGATGGGGAGCAGTGAACAATGTCAGTGTCATGATTCCCACAATACAGCTGGGGAACTAGGGCTGAGAGGAGGGGTTTACCAAGGCCCCCTCCTGAGCCCATGATAATACTGGTTTTCAAACTACCAAAGTTTTGGTTTGCATCCCAGCCACGTAACATGTTACAGCAGTTTTTATCAAAGTGCTGTTTACTCTGCAGCTAGCCCTTATCCCCCTTTCCTTGGGATTCTTCAGTTCAGCTTTGAAACTGCCTTGCAAGATTAACTAAGATTAACCAACAAGAACCAAACTGCACGAAGGGAACCATTGTCATATCTGAGAATCCCAAGGTAGAACCCGAGAAACCCAGTCTTGAACGAGAGAGTTCTTTGTCGAGCCCGGAGTTTAAAAGGCAGCTGTCAGAGTCTGCTGCTTGAAGGACTCTTTTGGAACTCCGGTGGGGGGAGGGGTAGAAGGGGATGGGCAGCCGCTCTGCCTGAGGTCCCCTTCCCTGCCCCACCAACCTCTCTTCACTCTCCTGCAGTGTTGAGGACCTCGGCTTCAGCTCCATTTGTGCAGCTGCCTGCCTAGTTGTTTGCCGCAGCAGCCACCTGCTACAAGCAGCTAAATCAGCTCCGCTAAGTTTGGTTCCCTGGATCGGACCCAGGTTTGTCCTGGGGAACCAACTTAGCCCGATTATGCCATATCAGCAAAAATCTTGCTCTTTTCCCAATTCCCGATTCCAAACCACATGCCCCAAAATGGAACTTGTAAGGAATTCTGGGGGTCATCTCAATTTCCACTATATCTCCTTATCTAACAGAATTCTGTCTTTTCCTCCTCCTGATAACCTTCTTTTTTCAACTTTTTTCTCTCTCTTCACCCACCAGCTAAGCTACCTGTATCTGCCCACCTGTGGTCAGCTTTCCCTCCATCCCTCCCCCAGGCACAGTTCTGATGTGCCAGCTCAGCTGCTGGAAATGCCAAAATACCCCTTGAAAGGACCCTGCCCCTTCCCACAACCATAGTTGGAACCATAGTTTCCTGCTCTCAGGAAAAACCAGTTCAACGCATTGAAAGGCAAACCTTTTCATCCCACAGACAACCCCCTAACCTTAAACAACTTCTCAGACTTAATAATGAACTTTCCAACACTGACATGGAAAAGAACATGGATGGACAGGCAGCATCTTCACAAAGCAACAATTCAGAATCTATTGCTGACCCACTCCCATCTCTTCTGCCTCTTACCAGACCACATACTGCCCACTGAGTGCCACCCACCTATTGCTACAGGAAGCAAGACTCCATATAGCACCCTCTCCCCAGACAGTCACAATGCCACATTGGATCTTGGTATAAAATGCTTTTGCTGCAGAGCTCAGACTGATGTGGTCAAGAAACACCGTCTTCTACAATGCAGTCTCACCCACAGGATGAAAAAAATGCTATCAGCAGCCTCAGAAATAATCTGGACATGACTGAAGAAGCTGACAAAGGAGAAGCTGTTGTCATCATGGACAAATCTGACTGCATCCAAGAGGCTGAAAGACAACTCTCCGATACTATGTTCTACAAAGGACTAATCCCAGACCCCGCTCGGGAATACCAAAGAGAACTGAACAGGATTTGAAGGAATTCCCCACACACATAGATGAAGAAATCTATAGGGACACACCACAGGAACCTCAACCAGGTGCTTTCCATCTTCTGTCCAGAATACACAAGCCGGGCAAGCCAAGATGTCCTATATTTTCCAGCATGGGGACCATCACTCTTGGAGTGGCTGCTCACATGGACTCCATTGTCAAACCCTATCCCATCATTGCCCCCAGTTACATGTTACATGTGAGACACCACAGATATCCTGAGACAAGTACAGTCAGTTGACAATATTCCAGATAACACTCCTTTGGCAACCATGGATGTTCAGTCTCTGTCCATCAACGGATCCCCGAACCAGACCTCACCACCAATCTCTGCCAGTTCATCTTGACCCACAAGAGATGTGGTGAAAATTTATTCCTTCAAATCAATGGCACAGCAGTGGCCAATCTCATGGCATCACAATGCGCCAACATTTTTATGACTGACTCGGAACAGCGCTTTCTCAGCTCCCACCCACTAACATCTCTCCTGACCTTGAGTTTTATTGATGACATTTTCATCATCTGGACACATGAGAAAGAAGCACTGGTGGAATTTCTCCAGGCCTTCAGGTACTTCCACCCCATCTTCACCCTGACCATGAATCAATCCACACAGGAAGTCCATTTTCTAGATACCACTGTACAAAGACGTGACAGATGTTAAAGAACCACCTTATACCAGAGGAGTTAGCCGTGTTAGTCTGTAGTAGCAAAATCAAAAAGAGTCCAATAGCACCTTTAAGACTAACCAATTTTATTGTAGCATAAGCTTTCGAGAATCAAGTTCTCTTTGTCAGATGCATAGTACAGAAACTGGTCAAATATAGAAGAGGAGGGGAGGAGAGAGAAGATGCACTTAGGGGGGGAAGAGAGGGAGGGTGCAACCAAAACATTCCTTTGCTACTAAATGTAAACATCTCCTTTTGGTGACCTTTTGGGGTCAGTTGGCTTGGGTGAGGCTTCAAAGGAGTTTGCCCTGTTAGTTTGCAGCAGTAAAACAGCTAGACCATCCAATTCCTATGTAGTATAAGCCTTCGATAACCACAGCTGTCCCTGCCAGATGCATCTGACAAAGAGAACTGTGGTCCCCGAAAGCCCACGCCAGGCGCCACTGGGCTCCCCCAGACCCCGCCTCTGTAAAGGAAATCTGTTACCTGTGATAATGTGATAACCATTCATAGTCCCTATTCAGTCCCAGCTTGACAGAGTCAAATTTGCATATGAATTCCAATTCAGCAGCTTCCCGTTGGATTTTGTTTTTGAAAGGTTTCTGTTGAACTACAGTGACCTTTAAGTCTTTGATGGAATGTCCTGGTAGATTGAAGTGTTCTCCCACCGGTTTTTGGACGTTTCCATTTCTTTTTTCTTTTTTTTAAAATTTTTTTATTGGAATTAGAAATATTTTGTCATTTATAACAATCAAATTACTTTAATATTCCAGTTCTAACCCCCTCCCTTCCCCCCCCCGTTTGTTGACTTCCAACAGTTTTCCAACCCTTTGTCTATTCTTCCCCTAATCATTTCAACTTATTTTGTCAATTAAACATATACTTTCACACTCTTCTAAGCTAGTCTATTATAACACAGTGCTAAGTCAATTTCCCTTCACTTATCAACTAACTAATACATTCCTGGCATGTTATTCAATAGTAATAATACTGGTAATATTCTCAATATCCTGTACTCTAACTTATTCATTCTAATGTCATCAATATGGGACAAACAATTTATCCCTCCCTATACATAACTTGAGTACTCATAAGTGATGAATACATTTATAAGTCAACCAATTTAACTTATACTCTATATGTTACTCTTTACTTCCTCTTATATCTCTTATCTTTATAACATAAAGTCAATCAATTTAACCCATGTTCTGCACATTTCTAAATATCGCTATAACCAAAAATACCTTCAGCATAAGTCAATCAATTTAACCTATATTCTATATGCTACTTCTCATTCCCCCCCTTCTTGTATTCATGAATTTTAATTCTGTTAATTCTCAATTACACCCCTATCTGCCAGCAACATAATTAATTAATTAATTTCTATTCTTATATATCACATAATAACTATTACTTAATACTGTATAGAATAATCAAATAGAATAATTGCTTAGTAATTCTTCTTTAACTCTCCTCCCCCCGGTATAGTCACTTCTCTCTTCTTTTGTTTTTCTTCAATAATTTTCAAACTGCCACAGTTCTCCTCCCACCTCCCATTTTTTCACCAAATATTGTTTCAGCTTCTCCCAATCTGTGTTAAACTGTCCTGGATCAAGGTCTCTTAGTTTTCTTGTCAGTTTATCCATCTCCGCCATGTACAGCAATTTGTGAATCCAGTCCTCGATAGTTGGCACTTCTTGTACTTTCCACTTTTGCGCATACAAAAGTCTAGCCGCTGCTGTCATGTAAAAAAGCAATGTCCTATGTTGTGCTGGAATATCTTCCATTCCCAAGTTCAGTAGCAGGAGTTCTGGGTTCTTATTAACTTGAAACTGTAAAATCTCACTTATTACTCTTATTATTTCCCCCCAGTACTGCCTGACTACCTCACAAGTCCACCACATATGGTACAAAGATCCTTCATGCTTTTTACATTTCCAGCATTTATTAGACGTGTTCACATTCCCTAGCGCAATTTTCTTTGGTGTCAGGTACCAACGATAGATCATTTTATAGACATTCTCTTTAATGTTAGTGCATGTCGTAATCTTCAAAGTATTTTTCCACAAATATTCCCACGCCTCCATTGTTATTTCTTTATTAAAATTTATAGCCCACTTCACCATTTGCACCTTAACTACCTCTTCTTCAGTATACCATTTTAACAACACTTTATAGACCTTTGAAATTTCCTTTTTGTCTTCTTGTAAAATTACTTCCTCCAAGTCCGAGTTCTCCATTCTTATCCCTCCCTTGGCACAATCCGATTTATAAAGGTCTCTGAGCTGTCTATATTGAAACCAGTCATAATTTGGAGACAACTCTTCTTGCGTCTTTATTCTTAATTTAGAAAATTCTATTCGTGTTATCTCCTTATACGTTAAACACTGTTGTTCATTATCAACAGTTCTCAGATCTATCGCTTCATAAGGAACCACCCAGGAGGGAATTCCTTCTTGTAGGTAATCTCTGTACTTTTTCCATATTGTGAAGAGGCTTCTCCGAATGTAATGGTGTAAAAACATAGAGTCCGCTTTTACTTTATCATACCATAAGTATGCATGCCATCCAAATATTTTTTTGTATCCCTCTAAGGCCAGCAATTTGCGATTTTTAAGCATCATCCAGTCCTTCAGCCAAACCAAGCAGATTGCCTCATAGTAAAGTCTTAGGTTGGGCAGTTGCATTCCGCCTCTCTCTTTCGCGTCCTGTAACACTTTCATTTTCACTCGAGGCTTTTTGCCTGCCCAAACAAAGTCCGATATCTTTCTCTGCCATTTCTCAAACTGCTTGGAATCTCGAATAACTGGTATTGTCTGTAACAAAAACATCACTCTTGGCAGCACATTCATCTTGACTGCTGCAATTCTTCCCAACCATGACAAATTCAATCTATTCCATTTAATCAAGTCTCGCTCTATTTGAGTCCACAATTTCTCATAATTGTTCTTAAATAGATCTATATTCTTTGCAGTCAGTTCAATTCCCAAATATTTCACCTTATTTGTTACTTCACAGTCTGTTATTTCCATAAGTTGCTGTTGTTTTTGTTTAGTCATATTTTTACACAGTATCTTTGACTTCTTTTTGTTTACAAAAAAACCTGCCAAATCTCCAAATTCTGTAATTTTTTCTATTACCCTTGGCATGTTTTCAATTGGATCTTCCACAATTAACATTATATCGTCTGCAAATGCTCTGACCTTATAGGAAAAGTCTTTTATCTTTATTCCACGGATTGCATTATCTTCTCGGATCTGTATCATCAAAATTTCCAAAACCATTATAAACAACAGTGGAGACAACGGGCAACCTTGTCTTGTACCTTTGCCTATAGTCAATTTCTTAGTCACCTCGTCATTCACCACAATTGCTGCACTCTGGTCTCTGTAGATTTCTTTTACTGCTCTGATAAATCTTTCTCCCAACTGTAGCTGTTCCATAGTGGCGAACATAAAATCCCAGTTCAAATTGTCAAATGCTTTTTCAGCGTCCACAAAGAAGAACCCAACCTCCTTATCACAACGCCTATCATAATATTCAATAGCATTTATAACTGTCCTTAAATTGTCTCTGATTTGTCTATTCGGTAAAAACCCAGCTTGTTCTTCCCCAATAACTTCGGATAGCCATCCCTTTACTCTTTCCGCTAAGATCTTCGCAAAGATCTTATAGTCATTGTTAAGTAAGGAAATAGGTCTGTAATTTTTGACGTTAGTCAAGTCCTGTCCTTCTTTAGGGATCAATGATATATTAGCTTCACTCCAAGTATCTGGAATTCTTTGGTCTCTCATAACACCATTGATCACTTCTTTTAGGAATGACACCAGTTCATTGACCATTACCTTATAAAATTTAGCTGTGAGTCCATCAGGCCCTGGCACCTTACCCAGATTTGTTGACTGTATTGCCTTCCTTATCTCTTCCTCTGTCACTTCACTATTCAATTTATTTCTCCAATCTTCCGAGATCACTGGGAGCCTCATTTTCCCCAGATATGTCGCTATTGAATCTTTATTCACCTCTTTTTTATTATACAATTTAGCGTAAAATTTGTAGAAGGCTCTACTAATAGCAGTCTGTTCCAGATATACTTTATTATCCTCACATATTTTATTTATTGTCTTCTTCTCCTTTCTCTTCTTCAATTGCCATGCCAAATATTTCCCAGGTTTATTTGCTCCTTCAAACGACTTTTGATTCATTCTCTTCAGATTCCATTCCAGTTCTTTATTATTCATTGCTGTCAACTGTTCTTGTAAAATTTTAATGTCTTGGTAAACTTTCTTCTTCCCTGGTCTTTTCTTTAGTAATATTTCTTTGGCTTTTATTTTCTCTGTAATCTCCTGTCTCTTCTCCTCTTGTTTTTTCCTGGCTCTTCCGTTTAAGTCCATTAGTATGCCTCTAATTACTGCCTTATAGGTATCCCATACCTTGTTGGTTGGTACTTCTCGATTCATGTTGTATTGTATGAAGAACTTAGTTTCCCTTCTCAACATCTCCAAGTTTTCTCCCTCTTGCAACAAGTCCTCATTTATTCTCCATCCTTTCCTCTTAGTTCTTTTCCCAAACTTCCACATAATTGGATTGTGATCTGAGCCTACCATAGGCATTATTTCCACCTCTTTAGTCCATAACACTAAGTCCTTTGAGGCCCAGATCATGTCGATTCGTGATAAAGTAGAGTGTCTTGCGGAGAAAAATGTGAATTGTCTGCCCTTGGGATTCTGTATTCTCCATACATCTTCCAAAGTTTCCTGCTGCATTAATGCAAAAAAAGTTTTTGGTAGTAGTCCTCTTTTCTTTTGTGCAGTTGCTGATTTCTTGTCCTGCTCCAAATTTGTAACTCCATTGAAGTCTCCTGCAAGAATTATCTGGTCGTAAGAAAGTTCATCTAATTGCTTCCTCAAATCCTCAAAGAAGCTTTCTTTTGCTCCATTAGGTGCATAGATTCCAATCACCAGCACTTTCTTTAAATTCCATGTACATTCCACCGCTAAAAATCTGGCTTCTGGATCCTTAAACACTAACTTTGGCTGCAGCTCCTCTCTAATATACAAGACCACTCCCCTTTTTTTCTTTTTTGTGGCCGCTGCAAAATGAGTGCCCAATTTGCTCAGTTTTAGATATTTTACATCCTGTTTTCTAATATGAGTCTCTTGTAAACAAACAATATCACATTTCTGTTTTAATAGCCAGTGAAAAGTACTTTTTCTCTTATTTGGTGAATTAAGTCCATTTACATTCCAAGATATAACCTTACATTCCATATTCATAGCCTTGTTGCTGGTAAGTCCTTTTCATTGTCCCTCATAAACTTTTCCATTTCAAATTCAGATCTGATGCGCTTTTTCACTCCTCCAAACTCAAATGCCAGTCCTTCCGGTAATTCCCATCTATACCTTATTTTCATGTCCTTCAAAATTTGGACTAAGGCTTTATATTTTTTCCGATCAAGCAACGCCGATCTAGGTAACTCCTTCATAATGATCACCGTCTTGCCATCAACCTCCAATGGGTCTTGGAATTGCTTGCTCACAATCATTTCTTTCATATTTCTGGTTGTAAATTGCACAATCACGTCTCTTGGTAACTTCCTCTGGGTCGCAAATCTTGAGTTTATACGATACACCACATCTAGGATAGCCACGATTTCTTCTTCTTCCTTCCCCAGGTATCCAGCTAACACTTCAGCAACTTGCTCTTGAGCTGTCTTTCCCTCCATTTCCGGCAAACCGCGAAACCTTAGCTGCTTTTCCATATACTTGCTCTCCGCAATAGCCATTCTGCCCCTCATCGTCCTCATATCTGTCTGTTGCGTGTCTGAGAGATTCTCCATCGCCTTCTCCACCACGTTAACTTTTTGCTGTGTTGCTTCCATTCCCTTTTTCATTTCTGCCAATTCACTTTTAACTGTCTCTTTAACTTCTTTGATCTCTTTCACCAGCTCCTGCTGGACCTTTAACATTTCCGAAAATCTTTTGTCTAAATTTTCCATAGCCGTCTGCCACTCTTTTTTCGACATCGTGGGGCTTGACTTGCCTCGCTCCCACGAATCTGCTCGTTTCCTTAACTCCATGGCGCTTGGCTAAGTGTCCCTTTAATTTAATTTAATTCAAATGTCCCGGTTTCAAAAGGAAAAAAAAAGCACTTACAAAATCCAAAATGCCGGGCGTCTTTTCTCTATGGTTTTTCTATATTTTTGTAATCCAATATGGCATACTTCCTCTTCTGCTGAAGCCCGTGCCCTTCCCTCTTCAAAGATGGCGATTGCCCTCTTCCTGTCTGCCTTAGGGCCGTCTCTCTCCAGCAGCTCTATCACAATTACGTACTTCCTGTTTCCCGTCTCCTCACAGCAGCTCTCGCGATGGTAGAAGCTTTCTCACAGTCTATTATCTCCTCACAACCACAGGTATGAACAACAATCCTCCAATTTCTCTAATTACTTCTTTTAGCTTAGTCCTTTTACTAATCTGTTTCTTGCCAAGTCTTCCTCTACTTTTAATCAAACTGTTGCAGTTTAAAAGTCCCCTTTAATGCTTCTTTACTTTAAGTAATTCGTCCCGTTTCAAGAGATAGTGATCTTTACCTTTTCAAACGTCTTTCTGGGTTGTAATCACTGCTTCAAACTCAGGTTCTCTTTCACCTTCTTTCCTCCTGTTGATGCTTGGGCATGTAGATCTTATGCCAGCCGTCACTGGCCCCAGAACTGCCGCAGAGATATAGGCCGACCTGTCTTAGGGTGGGACCTCAAGGGACGGGGGAGAGTCCGTTGCGCAGAACCCCCCCTCGCCTGAGATCAACGCGCCCTGAGGTACTTGAGCGTTCAAAGCCTGTTCTCCGCCTGAGAACAGGGGACCGCGGGCTTGTTTGCCCCCGCCGGTCACTAAAAACGGCAGCCCGGTCAGCTCTGCTCCCAGAGCTGTGTTAGACCTCCATGGATCCCAAACAGGAAGTCGGACGTTTCCATTTCTAATGTCAGATTTGTGTCCATTTATTCTTTTGCGTAGAGGTTGGCTGGTTTGTCCAATGTACAGAGCAGAAGGACATTGTTGGCACATGAGGGCATATATCAGATTGGAGGATGAGCAGCTGTAAGAGCCAGAGACAGTGTAGTTGATGCCATTGGGTCCTGTAATTGTATTCCCTGGGTAGATATAGGGGCAGAGCTGGCATCTGGGTCTGTTGCAGGGCCTGGTACCTGTGCTGGTGACTCTGCTGGCCGATTCATGATTGTGGGTGAGAAGTCATTTAAGGTTGGGGGGCTGTCTGTAGGCAAGGAAAGGTCTTCCACCCAGGGCTTCTGAGAGAGGGGTATCATTTTCCAGGATGGGTTGTAGCTCACTGATGATACGTTGGATGCGTTTGAGCTGGGAGCTATAGGTGACAACCAGTGGTGTTCTGTTGTTAGTTCCTTTAGGTTTGTCCTGGAGCAGACTGTTTCTGGGTACTAGTCTGGCCCTGTTGATTTGTTTCTTCACTTCATTTGGTGGGTACTGTAGTCTCAAAAATGCTTGTTGTAAATCTGAGTCTCAGTCGAGAGCATTGGAGCAGATACGGTTGTAATGTAAGGCTTGGCTGTAGACAATAGACCGAGTGGTATGTTTAGGGTGGTAGCTGGAGGCATGTAGATATGAGTATCGGTCTGTTGGTTTCTGGTATAAGGTGGTATTTATTCGTCCGTTATGTAGTTGTACAGTGGTGTCCAGGAAGTGTACCTGTTGTGTAGAGTGGTCCAGGCTTAGGTTGATAGTAGGGTGAAAGTTATTGAAGTCCTGATGAAATCTCTCAAGGGCTTCCTTCCCATGGGTCCAAATGATGAAGATGTCATCCAGGAATCTTAAGTATAGTAGTGGTTCCAGTGGATGGGAGCTGAGGAAGCGTTGCTCCAAGTCCGCCATGAATATGTTAGCATATTGTGGTGCCATGCGTGTGCCCATGGCTGTGCCATTAACCTGTAGATATAAGTTGTCACCAAATTCGAAGTAATTGTGAGTGAGTACGAAGTGACAAAGTTCAGTGGCGAGGTGTGCTGTGGTTTTGTCCGGGATAATATTCCGTATGGCTTGCAGTCCATCTGCATGTGGGATATTGGTGTACAGGGCCTCCACATCCATGGTTGCTAGGATGGTGTCATCTGGTAGGTTGTCAATGGACTGTATTTTCCTGAGGAAGTCAGTGGTGTCCCGTAGTACTATATTTTATTGAGTTCCCTTTTGTATTGTTCCGTGGGGTTAGAAGGTAGTATTTTATAGAATGTTGTGTTGGAGAGTTGTCTTTCTGCTTCTTGTATGTAGTTATGTTTGTCCATGATGACAACTGCTCCGCCTTTGTCAGCTTCCTTGATTACCGTGCCAGAATTATTTTGGAGGCTGTTTATGGCCTCTCTTTCTGCACGGCTGAGGTTCTGCTTTAGGTGTTGTTGTTTGTCAATTATCTCAGCATGAGTACGTCTACAGAAGCATTCAATGTAAAAGTCCAATGAGGAGTTGCAGCCCTCAGGGGGTATCCATGTGGAATTCTTTTTTCTGGAGTTTTGTAACGATGATTGTGTATTGCTGGGTTGGCGGGGTGCTTGCTGCTGTGATGGTGTCTGTTCAGTGCTTTGTTCATCGTTTTGTTCAGCAGAGTAGTTGAAGAATTCTTTCAGTCTTAGACATCTAAAATAGGCCTCCAGGTCTCCACAAACTTGTATGGTTTGTGTGGGTCTGGCTGGGCAAAAAGATAGTCCACGTGAGAGGACAGATTCCTCTGCTGGGCTCAGTTTGTGGCTGGAGAGATTAATGATGTTGCTTGGTGGATCCAAAGTGTTTTTGCTCCCTGTTGCATGTAGGAGTTTTGAGGCGGGGTCTGGGGGAGCCCAGTGGCGCCTGGCGTGGGCTTTCGGGGACCACAGTTCTCTTTGTCAGATGCATCTGGCAGGGACAGCTGTGGTTATCGAAGGCTTATACTACATAGGAATTGGATGGTCTAGCTGTTTTGCTGCTGCAAACTAACAGGGCAAACTCCTTTGAAGCCTCACCCAAGCCAACTGACCCCAAAAGGTCACCAAAAGGAGATGTTTACATTTAGTAGCAAAGGAATGTTTTGGTTGCACCCTCCCTCTCTTCCCCCCCTAAGTGCATCTTCTCTCTCCTCCCCTCCTCTTCTATATTTGACCAGTTTCTGTACTATGCATCTGACAAAGAGAACTTGATTCTCGAAAGCTTATGCTACAATAAAATTGGTTAGTCTTAAAGGTGCTACTGGACACCTTATACCAGAAACCTACCAATTGGCAAACATACCTACATTCTTCCAGGCCCCATCCTAAACACACCAACCCATCCATCATCTAGAGTCAAGCTCTACATTACAGCCGCATCTGTTCCAATCCCTCTGACAGAGATTCTCACCTGCAGTATCAACGGCAGGCATTTTTGGAATTACAATACCCACCTGATGTAGTAAGGAAACAGATTGACAAAGCCAGATTGACACCAAGAGATACCCTGCTACAGCATAGGCCCCATTGAAACAACAACAGAAGACCCTGCCCCCTCGCACAACCATAGTTGGATGGATGGCAATACTGGCAGCAGCCAAAGAGGGCCCAATTGAAACAAAAATAGAAGACCACCAGTGGTCACAAAACAGCTTTGAGCTCAAACCAGTTCAACGCATTGAAAGGCAAACCTTTTCATCCCACCTACAACCCCTAACCTTAATCAACTTCTCAGTCATAATAATGAACTTTCCAACACTGACACAGACTCTGGGACCACAGCCTGCAATAAACCAAGAGGCCAACTCTGTCCTCGTATTTATTCCGACAGGATGATCAGTGGACCTTAACACACCAGTTATACCATCTCAGGTTCATTCACTTCGCCATCATGCAATGTTACGTATGCTGCCAAGTGTCTGCAGTGCCTCTCTGCTCTCTACATTGGACAAACAGATGGGTCCCTGTGCAAAAGAATAAATGGATATAAAACTGATATTAGAAACCACAACATTCAAAAAACACTGGGAGAACATTTTAATCTTTTAGGACGTTCCATCGCTGACCTAAAAGTGGCTATCCTCAAACAGAGAAGCTTAAACGGGAGATTACAGCGTGAGATTGCTGAAACATGGTTCATTCACAAATTGAGAACAATGGACTGCCCCCTCCACCCCTGGTCTGAATAGACACTTAGGATTTTTATCTCCCTACAGATGCTAATTTCTGCTTCAATCAAGTTGCATTGTACTTTTACATCCCGATGCCATCCCAAATGAATGAATGAATGAATGAATGAATGAATGAATGGCGTTTGAGGAAGGGAGCTCTGACTCTCATAAACTTACATTCTGAAAATCTTGTTGGTCTCTAAGGTGCCTCTAGACTCAAACCCTGCTGTTTTTCTGCAGACCAACACAATTACCCATTTAAAACATTTTCAGTATAATTTAAGTGTTTTTAAAAAAAGATTGCCTTTCCTGTTCTGTCTCCATGTGCTTCCTAAATTAACACTAGAAAACACACTAAGCATTCTGCAACGAAAGTAAGGAATTCCCTTCCCTCATGTGGTGGTGAACTCTTCCACCTTTATGAAGATTTCCTGGCACGTGGTTAAAGGTTGCTGAGGTTTTTCCAGACCTCCGGCTCTTGCTACAAAAATTATCATTCTGTACTAACCATAACTGCTAAGAGGCATTTTTCCTTTTCTTTTTTATTTAATTTCTGTCTCTCTTTTTCATCTGCAGATATGTGGGACATGGCGATTGAGAAGGAAACAGAAAGAGATGAAGATGTGCAGTTAAAAGCGAAATATGGGGTTCAAGTGGTACCCAAGAGGGAGCGGAGAAGCAAAACGAAAACAAAACAGAAGCAAAGTAGAAGGATGTCAGAGGTCCCAGCCCAAGATAAACCCAAGAAGAGAAGGCTTCCAGGTGCAGTGTTTGTGAAAGGATTGATCTGCAAACTCAGAATTAAAAATGATCAGAACATTACAAAATGCTGGAAAACATGTAACTGTTTCAAGTGTGGGAAGAGTTTTGCTACAAAAGGTCAACTAAAAAGTCATCAAAAGGTTCACACAGCAGAGAAGCCATATAAATGCATGGATTGTGGGAAGAGCTTCTCTTGTAGAAGTCATCTAAATATCCATCAAAGGATTCACACAGGGGAGAAACCTTATGAATGCATGGAGTGTGGGAAGAGCTTTGCTCAGAAAGGCAAATTAACAAATCATCAAAAGGTTCACAGGGGGGAGAAGCTGTATAAATGTATGGATTGTGGGAAGAGCTTCTATGACAAGAGTAGCCTAACTAGCCATCGAAAGGTTCACACAGACGAGAAACCATTTAAATGCTTGGAGTGTGGGAAGAGCTTCTCTCACAAAAATAGCCTAACTGTCCATCGAAGGATTCACACAGAGGAGAGGCCATTTAAATGCTTGGAGTGTGGGAAGAGCTTCTCTTACAAAAAAACCCTAACTATCCATCAAAGGCTTCACACAGGGGAGAAGCCATATAAATGTCTGGATTGTGGGAAGAACTTCTCTCAGCGTCCTAACCTAACTATCCATCAAAAGATTCACACAGGGGAGAAGCCATATAAATGTCTGGATTGTGGGAGGAGCTTCTATGACAAGAGTAGCCTAACTAGCCATCAACAGGTTCACACAGGCGAGAAGCCATTTAAATGCTTGGAGTGTGGGAAGAGCTTCTATCGCAAAAATAGCCTAACTATCCATCGAAGGATTCACACAGGAGAGAAGCCATATAAATGTTTGGATTGTGGGAAGAGTTTCTCTGATAATACTAGCCTATCTATCCATCAAAGGGTTCACACAGGGGAAAAGCCGTATAAATGTCTGGATTGTGGGAAGAGCTTCTCTCAGAGCTGTAGCCTAACTATCCATCAAAGGGTTCACACAGGAGAGAAGCCATTTAAATGCTTGGAGTGTGGGAAGGACTTCTCTTACAAAAATAGCCTAACTGTCCATCAAATGATTCACACAGAGGAGAAATCATTTAAATGCTTGGAGTGTGGGAAGAGCTTCTCTCACAAAAAAAGCCTAACTGTCCATCAAAGGGTTCACACAGGGGAGAAGCCGTATAAATGTCTGGATTGTGGGAAGAGTTTCTTTCAGAGCTTTAGCCTAACTATCCATCAAAGGGTTCACACAGGGGAGAGGCCATATAAATGTCTGGATTGTGGGAAGAGCTTCTATGACAAGAGTGGCCTAACTAACCATCGACAGGTTCATGCAGGTGAGAAGCCATTTAAATGCTTGGGGTGTGGGAAGAGCTTCTCCTATAATACTAGCCTATCTGTCCATCAAAGGGTTCACACAGGGGAGAAGTCATATAAATGTATGGATTGTGGGAAGAGCTTCTATGACAAGAGTAGCCTAACTAGCCATCGAAAGGTTCACACAGGCGAGAAACCATTTAAATGCTTGGAGTGTGGGAAGAGCTTCTATCACAAAAATAGCCTAACTGTCCATCGAAGGATTCACACAGAGGAGAGTCCATTTAAATGCTTGGAGTGTGGGAAGAGCTTCTCTTACAAAAATAGCCTAACTATCCATCAAAGGCTTCACACAGGGGAGAAGCCATATAAATGTATGGATTGTGGGAAGAGCTTCTATGACAAGAGTAGCCTAACTACCCATCGAAAGGTTCACACAGGCGAGAAACCATTTAAATGCTTGGAGTGTGGGAAGAGTTTCTTTCACAAAAGTAGCCTAACTGTCCATCAAAGGGTTCACACAGGGGAGAAGCCATTTAAATGCTTGGAGTGTGGGAAGGACTTCTCTCACAAAAATAGCCTAACTGTCCATCAAATGATTCACACAGAGGAGAAATCATTTAAATGCTTGGAGTGTGGGAAGAGCTTCTTTCACAAAAAAAGCCTAACTGTCCATCAAAGGGTTCACACAGGGGAGAAGCCATTTAAATGCTTGGAGTGCGGGAAGGACTTCTTTCACAAAAATAGCCTAACTGTCCATCAAATGATTCACACAGAGGAGAAATCATTTAAATGCTTGGAGTGTGGGAAGAGCTTCTCTCAGAAAAAAAACCTAACTGTCCATCAAAGGGTTCACACAGGGGAGAAGCCATTTAAATGCTTGGAGTGTGGGAAGGACTTCTCTTACAAAAATAGCCTAACTGTCCATCAAATGATTCACACAGAGGAGAAATCATTTAAATGCTTGGAGTGTGGGAAGAGCTTCTCTCACAAAAAAAGCCTATCTGTCCATCAAAGGATTCACACAGGGGAGAAGCCGTATGAATGTCTGGATTGTGGGAAGAGCTTCTCTCAGAGCTCTAACCTAACTATTCATCAAAGGGTTCACACAGGGGAGAGGCCATATAAATGTCTAGATTGTGGGAAGAGCTTCTATAGCAAGGGTAACCTAACAAGCCATCAACAGGTTCACACAGGTGAGAAGCCATTTAAATGCTTGCAGCGTGGGAAGAGCTTCTAAAATAATAGTGTTCTTATTTATCATCAAAAAGTTCACACGGGAGAAACCATATAAATATCTAGAGTGTGGGAAGAGCTCTCAAAAATAGCCTAACAATGCATCAAAGGGTTCACACTGGAGAGAAGCAATATAAATGTCTGGATTGTGGGAAGAGCTTCTATAACAAGAGTAGCCTAACTATCCATCAAAGGATTCACACAGAGCTAAAGCCATATCAATGTTTGGCTTGTGGGAAGAGCTTCTCTCACAAAAATAGCCTAACTGTCCATCGAAGAATTCACACAGGGGAGAAGCCATATCAATGCCTGGATTGTGGGAAGAGCTCTCATTATAGTGCTCTTTATCATCAAAAAGTTCACAGAGGTGAGAAGCCATATAAATGTCTGGATTGTGGGAAGAGCTTCTCCAATAATTCTAGCCTATCCATCAAAGGGTTCAGACGAGGGAGAAGCCATATAAATGTCTGGATTGTGGGAAGAGCTTCTATAGCAAGAGTAGCGTAACTAGCCATCGAAAGGTTCACACAGACGAGAAGCCATTTAAATGCTTGGAATGTGGGAAGAGCTTCTCTCACAAAAATAGCCTAACTATCCATCGAAGGATTCACGCAAGGGAGAAGCCATATAAATGTTTGGCGTGTGGGAAGAGCTTCTCTGGGAATGACAACCTAACTAGACATCTCAGAATTCATACAGGAGACAAACCATATAAATGTTTGGATTGTGGGAAGAGCTTCTCTTATAATAGTGCTCTTATTGATCATCAAAAAGTTCACACATGGGAGAAGCCATATAAATGCCTGGAGTGTGGGCTCCCTATGGCTCCCTAATTAGACATCAAAAAGTTCATGCCGGCGAGAATTTATATATATGCATAGAATGTGGAGAGACATTCAGTGAGAGCCACAGCCTTAACTTACACCACAAGGTTCACACTGGAGAATAGCCATCAGTTAATGTTGGTGACCTTTCCTGCTTGTGACCATGATGTGATTTATTGTAGGTGCCCCAACAAGGAACACCTTTATGCCTAATTTTCTCCTTTGACTTCTTCTCGTTTCATTTTGTTAGCATCAAATATATGCACATAGGATTCCTGGTGGGCAAGACATACATATTTTTCTCTGTTCTCTTAAAGCCTCTCATGGTAATTCATTATGCACCAAGAGGGAGAGATTGATTAATGCCTCACATTACCTCTTATAACATGGTGAGTGCTACAATTTTCCAGTGAGTTGAACTTTCATTCTGACTATCTGAAAAGTTGTTATATTGCGGATTATATTTCTATTCTCCCCCTTGAAGACCAGTAACTAATATAATTTATCATCTTATGTATTTTTAGGGCTACAGTATCCCTTGCCTCAAAATTTTTATAGAATAGCTAATAAATTTACTAAAAATTATCAATAATTTTAGTAAATTTTCTTCAGTAACAATTTTGTTCAGATCACCCTTACGAGGTTCTACATATTTAATCAAAAGGTGCTGAATAACCCTTCTTGTTTTTCTCATTTGTTACCAGATTCATAGTTTTGTCAGTTTTATTTTTACTTAATTTATTTTTGTCGTTTATAGTTTGCCTTTCTCACTGAGACTCAAGGCAGATTACACAATACAGTGTAACACAATACCGTCAATATAAGGAACATTTCCATAAACAATCACAAAGGGTACATAGTTACAAGTTCACAAAAACATAGCGTTAGGTGAGGTTTATGGTTCATAACTCATTAGCAAAGCATCCGAGATCCTCCTCCCTACAATACAGTCCGCCTATCTTGAGTAAAAAAACTTTTTGCGTAATTCAGTTTTGTATCAGTTGTCGAAAGCCAGGAGAGTGGGCCATCACAAAGAAAGCCCATGTACAGGTTGCTGTTTATTTCGCCATTTGTTGTGTTTCTTCCAATGGCTATGAAGACTCAGCTTTAAGCATATACATCCAAATGTAGAGATTTGTATTGTCACAACAGATGTTAGCTGGAAGCGTTTGTTCCTCTTTTCAACCAAGAAAGGACAGATGAAAATCCAGCTCATCCTGAGGTAACCAGACCAATAAACCGACCCTGTCTGAGAAATTATTCCCCTCAGATGGAAAGAGCTGCTATTGATCCTCCCTCTGAAGACGAATAATAGCTGCCTGATGGATTCCAGTCAGTTGATAGCAGGTGAGAAAAGTCTACAGAAGATGTATAAATATCCACCGAGATCAGTGAAATTCCTGAAGAGAAAGCATTGTCCTGCGAATGGATTCATGAATAACTTGCTTTGTGTTTTTCTTTTTTGCATTTTGTAATATTTTACCTGTTTCCAGTCCTGGGAGGGGAGGGGTGTTGCATTTCAGATATAAACCACCTGTACATACGTTTTCATGTATTCTCTAGTCTCTAAGCACATCTCTCCACCTCTGACCATTGTACCTCTGCACCGTTTGGTGTAGTGGTTAAGAGTGCAAGACTCTAAACTGGAGAGCCGGGTTTGATTCCCCTCTCCTCCGCTTGAAGCCAGCTGGGTGACCTTGGGCTAGTCACAGCGCTTTGGAGCTCCTTCAGCCCCACCTACCTCACAGGGTGTTTGTTGTGGGGATAATGACATACTTTGTAAACCGCTCTGAGTGGGCCTTAAGTTATCCTGAAGGGCAGTATATAAATCGAATGTTGTTGTTATTACTCCTGCTGGCCCTTCTTTGTAACATCCCTCCTACCTCCTGAATAGGATGTGATGGCTGATGGGCCTTCATTCTCATTTGCATCTGACAAAGTTTTGATTCATAGATGCTTATACTCTGGAAAACGTCTTTTAAAGGTGCTTCTGGACTTAATGTTTTTTGTTCTAATACTGATCAACATGACTACCCACCTAAAATTCTCTGCATAAGCTTTGTAAGACTAATAGTTATGTGAGAGTGTAATGAGCCATCGAAGCTATTCATTCAATCAATCATTTCTTTGTGACTGACTCTGAATGAACGTTTAAGATTCTGTATGTAATATGAAACCACCAAGCTTGATGAACCTCTTATGAATCTCACATGATCATCAATACTTTGCAACTATTATGCATTTGTATTTACAAATAAATTATGTTTTTGGTTAAGCGAAATGTGTGTTTCATCTTACGTATATGATCCCTTTTTTTTAGCTTAAAGCCGCACTCCCCCAACACTGACCATTCTGTCATTCTACTGTCTATGTAAATATATCAGTATCAGTTGATAATTTATTACAGCAAGATTCTGTTCCTTATGATCATCCCAAACAGCCTCCTCTGTCCAGTGAAATTATATGTCTAATCAGCCAACTAAAGATTGGTGAGACTCCAGGGCCAGATGGGCTCCCATCCGAATTATCGAAGAAACGTTTCGAGTGGTGGGCCTCCCCTCCAGCTACCTTCTTCAGTCTTATTGAAATCTGTACTAAGGGCTCAATCAGTCCAATTTTTTAAAAAGGTGATCCTCAAATTCTGGGGAACTGTTGTCCTATAAGTCTCTTGTCAGTTGTGGGTAAACTTTGTGCAAGACACTCATTGGACAAGCTCTCTTCTTGGCTGAATGATCAAACAGTTTTGGGTATATAAGATGTTGGTTTCTGCCCTAATAGATAAGATGCTTGACCATAATGTTATTCTTGTCCGATTGGCGAAGAAAACAAGTGAGAAGAAACTGTTTTCTGCTTTCCTCAATTTAAAGGGTTTTTTTCTATTCTATCCCCAAAAACCTTCTGAGGAATAGTAAATCTTTGATGAATAAAAGTTTACTTTTTCTTATTTATCAATTATATTCTTTAAGTAGCATGAGAAGGGTTAGACAGGTATCTTGGCTCCTTTTCAACTCATTTATGATCCACCCAGAACGGTGTATGGTCACAATTCATGATTGCCTTAAGCTGACATTGCTATAGCTCCTCTTGTCCGCCTCGGTAGCTTGTTATGAATCTAATGTAGTGTCTGTTAACTTTGAAAATCTAAAATTGTGGTCTTTTTTATTTTAATATTTTTATTAACATTTTAGAATCAGTGAACAGAGTTAACAAAGAACAACAAAGTAATAGTTAACTATATACAATTATGTACAGGAATACTTAATTGCGAATGGTTATAGCTTTGAACAAGAAACAAGGATAACAGCTAATAGTCAATAAGTCAGCTTTGTTAAGGTTCATATAACTAGATCTTTGGAAACTATTACTTCAATCTTGAGTAACAAAAAGTAAATGTTTGGGAGGATGCTGATCTGTGATAGAAATAAATTCAATAAATGGTTGCCATTTTGCCATAAAATCAGTTTCCCTTGGGTAATGTTCAGTTTGATATATTTTATCATATATTTTTTCTTGTATATAGTGATCCCAAATTTTTTCTAACCATTTATCTTTTGCGGGGGTTCTTTTGGATTTCCAATATAAAGCCAGCAAGTTCTTTGCCACAACCAAGAGATTGCCAATGAGGTCTTTTCTGATTTGTGGGATTTCAATTGTATCCCATAAATTTAAAAAAATGATCTTTGGGTCTAAAGGAATTTCATAGCCTGTTATTTCTTTAATATAATCTAAAATTTCTTAGGGCATCCCCACCAGCACTGTTTGAACGTTCCTATTTCACCGCACTCCTTCCAACAGAGTGGGGAGTTTGTTTTGATTATAAGTGAAAGTTTTCTTGGCGTTAAATGCCACCTGTGAATTATTTTGTAATTTTGAATTCGAGATGTAATCGTTTTAGTGTTTAATATATTTGAAGTCCAAATTTCCCCCCATTGTTCTTGTGTTAAATCTATGTGGCAATCTAAGTGCCAGTTTGTTTGACATTTTAAAGTGTCAACTGGGTTAAGGGATAATAGGATGTTGTAAATTTTAGAGATTAAACCTTTTTGTTTAAATGATTTGATGTCTAGTAAAAGTTCAAATTCAGTCAGGTTTTGTTTGAATATTTCCTGTATTTTCAGTTGTTGTAGCATGCTGGAAAGTTGAAAGTAAGTGAACCAGTGGCTCTTTTGTTTTCTGTTCAATTTCTGTTTTGTTTATGATTCCTTGTTTTGTTGTTATATCTATAATGCGGGTCACGTTTGACTGAAGCCATATGTTTTTGAAGGTTTTAGTTTGCCCTGGCGGGAACCATTGTTGTTCTATAAAGGAAGAAAATCTTGAAACTTGTGGCAGAAGTTTGAGTCTGGTGTGGTCCCAAACATTGATTATTGACTTTAAGAAGGGGTTATTTATTTTATGGGACCGATCCTTTTTTTTGTTCCAAAACAGATTTTGAATGTTGCTGTATTCAGTTTCTGGTTCCAAGATAGTAATCCAATCAATTTTGTTTGCTGTAGTTAAAATTTGTATTGTATTGGACAGCCTAATGGCTGTCTGGTAAAGTTCTAGGTCAGGGTATTTAAAGCCTTGTTGTTTTCTGAGTTTAAGAACTTTAAAGGCAATTCTTGGGTGTTTCTTCTCCCATAGAAATTGGTTTAGTATATTTTGCCATGATTTAATTGTCTTTTGTGGAATTGCCACTGGTATTGCTCTTAAGAAAAAGAGTAATTTTGGTAGGGCGAATGATTTAACCAGATGGTAACGTTCAAACCATGAGTGGGCAATTTCCCCCCATTTATGTAAGTCTGCTTTGATTTGGTTGATTGCTTTAATATGATTTTGATCTATTAGGTGTTTAAGATCATTTCGAATGGTTATTCCTAGATATGACATTTGCTTATTATTCCAGTGGTATTGGCTGATTTGTTTGATGTTCGTTATAGTGTTTGGGTTGACAAACATTGGAAAGAGCTGTGATTTTAATTGATTAACTGTAAGACCTGAAGTTGAGCCGAATTCCGTTAATTTGTTTTGGAGTGAGTATAAAGAAGTTATAGGATCTGTAATATAAACAATCATATCGTCCGCAAAAAGACTTAATTTATGTTGCTTATTTCCTATGTTAATCCCTTGAATTTTTGGGTCTTCTCTAATAGCTATGGCTAGTGGCTCTATAGCCAACGCAAATAAAGTTGGCGAAAGGGGGCACCCTTGCCTTGTGCCTCTTTGGATCAGTATTTTATTGGATGTTTGGTTATTGATGATTATCTGGGCTGTTGCTTGTGAGTATATAGAATTTATGATTTTTAAAAATGTTTCACCAAATCCCATGTGGTGTAAGACTTGTTTTAGATACGGTATGTCTATGGAATCAAATGCTTTCTCTATGTCCAGAGATAAAATAATTGATTTTAATTGTTTCTTTTGACTGTATGAAATTAAATTGAGTGTTTTATAAATGTTGTTGATTGTGTCCGTGTGGAATGAAGCCTGATTGATCTTGGTGTATGTAGTGTGAAATGAATGAATTCAACCTTTTAGTTAAGATAGCTGTGAAGATTTTATAATCTTGATTTAATAACGAGATAGGTCTGTAAGAGGTGGTTTTTGATATATCTTTGCCTGGTTTGGGGATTACTATAATTGATGCTGTAAGCCAGGATGGGGGTATTTGACCAGTGTTTAGGACTGTATTACAAGCTTGCATCAATGGATTAATGAGTAGTGTAGTGAACTTTTTATATAATTCTGATGGGTAGCCATCAGGACCTAGTTTTTTATTGTTTTTAAGAGATTTGATTACTGCTAGTATTTCTTGTTGTGTGATAGGGCTGTTTAATATTATGCGATGTTTATCTTCCAATCTATTTAAGCTTTTAAGCGACTTTAAAAAGAGTGTGATTCTCTCTTCGTTTGGTGTTTTAGACGAATAGTGTTGTTTATAATATTGTACAAAAGTATCGAGAATTTCTTTTGTTTTAAATTGTAATTTTCCTTTTGCGTCATATATCTGTTTAATGATTTTGGATGATTTTTTCTCTTTTATGGGATAACAACTTAAGTGATTTGGGGATATTGAACCAATAGTTTTGCTTGACATATTGAAGGTTCTTCAAAATTCTGTTGGTTTCCAGAGATTCCAACAATTTACGTTGAATCAATAAATTTTTATATGCCTTTTTACTACCAGTTTTTTTGTGCTTGAATTCTAGCAATTTGATGTTATCAATTAATTCTTTTTTTATAGCATTTCTTTTCTTATTTGTGATGATAAGGAAATTATATGACCTCTAGTAACAGTTTTAATTGTATCCCAAGTGATGCATGGATTTACATCATTTGTTGTGTTTTCTTTTATAGCCAATTCAATGTTGTTACTGATCTCTTTGATGGCGCTTTGGTTGTTTATGAGTGTCTTATTTAATGACCAGTGCCTTTGCCTCAATGATTCTTGGAAAGACATTAGATCGCAGCTAACCCAGGCATGGTCTGATATTGCTATGTTACCTATTTCAGATGAAAGTAACCTGTTTGTTGTATTTGAGACTAGGATATAGTCTATTCTAGTATAAACATCATATTTAGGTGAGTAGTATGTGAAATCCTTTTCAGTTCCATGTAGATGTCTCCATGCGTCTGTTAGAAAGTTATTATCCAAAATTTCTGCTAATTTAGTATTTTTCCCCTTATATTTTTTGTTTTTGGGTTTGGATCGATCTAAATTAGGATTTATTATGTAATTCAGGTCCCCCCCCCCAAGATCAATTCTCCTTCCTGAAAGTTAGCTAATTTATTCAGACTGTCTTCTAGGAAGGGTATTTGGTCTGAATTTGGGGTGTATATTGAAGCTAGAGTGTAAGTTTGTGTGCCTATTATGCCCTTTACAAAAATAAATCTTCCTTTAGGATAACTCAAAGTGTTTTGATGCTGGAAAGTAATGGATTTAGAGATTAATATAGCCACTCCTCTTGCCTTACAGGTGCCTTTTGCATGATATTGGAGATGAATCCAATTTGATTTTAGGTTTTGACTGTTTGTGGGATGGAGGTGAATTTCTTGCAGAAATATGATATCTGATCTTGTTTTAGCCAGATTTGTAAGGATGCGTTTTCTTTTGATGGGGTTACCCAAACCATGAACATTATAAGATGTAAAATTAATATTTGATGACATACTTGCTCTAATTAATTAAACCAATGGATTTCTTAATTATTTATGTTGATTAATTGTTTGTTAGTTAGTAGTGCTGTCTCAAAATAAATTAATACAATCAGGATTAAGAGCTTTTATTTTTTTTCTTTTATTGGGGGGATGCCAATTTATGAATTTTTATTAATATAATCAGCTGTAACTAAATGATAGTGTTGTGTTTCCCCTAATCAATTTCCCTCTGATTTGATTATTGATTTGCAAATAATGCTCTTGAATTATTTAATGGATTTCTAATTTTATGACAGAACTTGCTAGCTTTATGAAATGGATTTTTATAATCAAGGATGGACTGTAAATATTAAATAATACAAGTTTGATAAATTAGCAGTTCTCAGTTCGAATATATTTTAGTACAATAAGTTTTATATATAGTCTTTCTCTTCCAACCTTGGCTGGAGAGGTCACAGATTGTTGCAGTAATAGCTATTTGAATAGAATAGGTTTTGGGTTTTCCTTAAATACAAGTAGCAAGTATGCTTAAACAAATCAAAACTATGTAGATTTCTTTGTTTTCAACTAGTGAAAATTTAATTAACTTGAATAATGAAGTTAGCTTTATATAACTTAACAATTTCCCTTGTTCTTTCCAAAGTTCCCCGTCTCTCTTCCTCTCTCTCTATTTTCTGCTTGTAGATTCAGCCAAAACAGAGTAAGAGAGAAGGTTCTGCTACTGAAGTGTTTTATTCACACTTCAAATATTAGTAGAAAATAAAAGAGTATATATGAAAATAGTAGGATAAGTGTGTGTATATATATATATATATGCTTGTATGTATGTGTCTACTTATAGTGTTAAAGCTTCACGCCAAGTAGCTTAAATAAATTATAAAAGGGTTTGTCCAATTTCTCTATCTGCCTTCCCCTTTTCTCTTCCCCCTTGTTCCTTTACTGTATCCTTTTGTCGTTAGCTTAATCAAATTAACTAAATCTGTTTATTTTTCCCTTTTTCCCTCCCTTCCCTTCTTTCCCCTCCTTCTCCCTAACCCACTACACTTTCCCCTCAAAATCTTAGGTAACTATATAAGTAAGTTTTAGAAATTACACCCTCCCTCTAATCGCGATCTTCCCCCTTCCCTTAATATAATCTGCTTTTCCCTCTCACAGAGTTCTTGGCTACGAAGGTGCTATAAGCACAGAAATAAAAATTAATTCCAAAGTCTCCCCCTCCCACAATCCCTCCCAGCTAATTAATACAAAGTTGAAGAATAAATTCCCCTAAGCCCCTTCAGCTAGTGTGTTTAATTCACACACTAGTTTGGTGTGCACCAAAACTTACCGGGCTTAACTAATGGGAGTTACATTGAAAGGACCGAACTTCCCCCTTCCCTTTCTTACCCCGTTATTAGTTTTTAACAAGAAAATGTTATGATAGCGCTTCCATGAGCTTATTATTGCAGTTAATTTTCTGAGTCAATTGTCCCTTATTGGTATCTTACTTCCCTTCTGGGGAGATGAAGCTGATGACTGAGGAAATTTCCATTTTTGAGAAGGCTTGCTTGTTTCCATCGGTTCTTCTAAGTTTAGTTCATTCAGCATTAAGGCTGCAGAGTCTAGATCTGAAGCAATGAGGCAACGACCTTTGTGGAAGACCAGTAGTTTCGTGTGGTTCCACCATTTGTATTGGATGTTGGCTCTTCTTAAGGCTTCTGCTGTTGGTTTTAGCTCTTTTCTTTTCTGGAGAACTTCAGTGGGTAGATCGTTGTATACGTGAACTGGAGTGTCATTAAATAGTAAAGAGCTTTTTGATCTTGCTTCGCTGATTATTTTTTTTTCTAATGATGGGATCTGGCACCTCAATTATGATGTCTCTCGGCGTGCTCCTTTTTTTATGCTGGATTGCGGATCCAATGTGATAAGCTTTAGTTACAAATTGAGATGGTCCTTCTTTAATGCCCAGTAGTTTAGATAGCCAAAAATTTAGTGTTTTGACTATATTCTTGTTTTCCATAGCAGACTCTTCAATTCCACGAAGCTTGAGATTTTTATAACGAGCTGACACCTCCAGGTAAATAATTCTTTCCTCCTGGCGTTCTAGTTTGCTGCAAATGTCTCTCACGTCTCTTTGAGACATGATGCTGAGTTCCATAGCATTTTCAGCTGTTTGATTTGTCTTTAGCAGTTCCAATTTGATTTCAGCTAGCTGTGTAGTCAGTGGCTGAATGAGCAGCGTCATTTGTTTGAGCAGATTTTGTTCCAGTTTTGCGAACTGTGCTTCTAAAGAGTGATCAGTGGGTTTTGCTGCTGCATTTGCTCCCAAAAGTTTTCCGTCGGCCATTTTAAGTAGCTCGGCCTTGCTGTGTTCTTGGAGCTCGATCTGTGCTGTGCTGCGAAAAAACTGCTGGAGATTTTTTGCTGATTTAGGGTCGTTCTTCTTTTCCCCCTGCATCTGCTTTCTCATAATATGTTAAAAGGTGAGCGTTATCAGCTGTTTTCAGGGTAAAAAGGGAGGGGGAAGAGGGAGATCTTTCAATGTGCATCCATACCCAAAGACTCAGATGCCATGCCCCCAAAACTGTGGTCTTTTCGGAGACTACAACGAAACATTTTTGTTGGAGATTCAAGGGCAACATTATTGAACAAGCAATATAATAACACCCTGACCTGGATAGCCCAGGTGGGCCTGATCTCGTCACATCTCAATACCTAAGCAGGGTCGGCCTTGGTTAGCAATTTAGTGGGTAACCTCCAATGAAGACCAGGGTTGCAGAGGCAGGCAATGGCAAGCCACCTCTTGTTAGTCTCTTGCCATGAAAACCACACCAGGGGTTGCCATAAGTGAATTCTGACTTGAGAGCACTCCCCAGCACCAATAACAATTGAACAGTCCAAAGGAAATCTGTGCTTAATTTGGCCAGTTGTCACACATCCACAGAAGTGCACGTTGTCGATGATAATGGTGCACCACGTGTGCCCGTGGTCATTCGTGTATTTACAGCAAAATCGGTAGTTCAGTTACTATACGGGATCCCTATTTCAGTTAGTACATTTACTGCACAATCCTGCTTGGGGGAGCAGAAATTGCTTAGGAAGTGGGGAGCAAGGAGCGAATTAGTCTGTGCCCAAAATTTTTCCCAGCTTGGGAATGCCCCCAGCAGCAGTAGAATCTTATGCCACAAAAATTTAAGATGTAGCCCATAGGTGCCCATTGTAATGGAAACAGTCACCTCCCCTCCAAGCCTGGCCCCACTCAAGTGGCCCAGTGGCGTGTAGGATGCCAACTACCAGAGAGACCAATCTGCTTATGCTCCCACAGCAAGAAACCCAAACCGTGATCGCTGCAGAGAGGAGATTGCAATGCCCAACTCCCCTCCCCTGCCTTCCCCTGGCAGCATTTGGGGTACAGGTCAGGTGGCAATGCCCATCTCCCCTTCACCCAGCCAGGATCAGGCACAGAGCAGGAGGCAATGACCCTCCCCCTTTCACACAGCTGAGATTAGGTGTGGAGCAGTGAGCAATGCGTGCCCCCTATACCTGGCAAGTATCAGGAGCGGAGCAGGAGGCAATGCCTGCTTCACATACCAGGAGCCTGCATGGGATCAGGTGCGGAGCAGTGACAATAAGTGCCCCCCTTCACCCAGCTGTGATAAAAAATGAAGCAAGAAGCAATGCCCCCCTGCCCTCACCCAGCCAGGATCAGGAGCTTTGCAAATGGCAATGCCTGCCCCTCCTTCACCTGGTCGGGATCAGGTGCAGAGAGGAGCCGATGCCCATCCACCCTTCACCTGGCCAGGATGAGGTACCGTGGAGGAAGAGGCGGCACTGCCCGCCTGCTCACCCTCTCTATTTTGGAGCTTGTTTTTTCCCACAACAAGTTTTGCTGTTACTATATCAAATTGTGCTACTTCATTTGTAAAATTTGTACTAGCAAAAAGTTCATTGTGGGAAAAAATACAACAGGCTCTAGAAAGAGGAGGGGGGAAGGTGGGCATTGCCCCCTGCTCTGCACTGATCCCTGTCGAGTGAAGGTGGAGCATTGCTGCCTGATCCGCGTCTGATCCTTGCCAGGTGAAGGGGGAGTTAGCATTGCTACTTGCTCTGTGCCTGATTCCCCTGGGTGGTGGTGGGGCATTACTGCCTGCCTCACTCCTGATCCCAGCTGGGTGAAGGGGTGAAGGGGATGAGTCACAGCCTGATTCCCACTGGGAAAGAGTTGCGGGCATTACCACCTTCATGCCAGATCCCGACTGGGTGAAGAGGGGCACTGCCATGTGGACCACACCTGATTTTTCTTTCATGAAGAGGGGATGGATATCACTGATTGCTCAGCACCTGATTTCTGCCTGGTGAAGGAGGCGGGCATTGCCTCCTGATCACAGCCTCCTCCTGGGGAACAAAATTGGGGGGTTAAGTAACAACCTAAAATATATATATTAGAAAGTATTTATTATAAATGTGCACAAATGTAGATTAAAAACAAGTTGAAAACATAAGGCCTAAATGGCAGGCTACACGTATATGCTAAAACACCTCAAAGTACAGATGATGGTATAGTGCAATGACCAACACAAACAGACCAAGGTACAGTAAAAAAAACCAACCTGACGCATTTTGGCGCTAATGTTCCCTGAACTGGTCTCCTTGCTTATTAAAAATATGATTTTATGATTTATGGGGAAATTAGCTCTGCAAGGAAGACGGCTATGCAAAGAGGGGTAACAGGGGGATCAATTTCACCTTTGTCTATGGGGTCCCAATTTCCCAATAAGCCAAGCGAGTCTGGTATTCAGATCAATCAAATAACCTTTTATTAAAGAGCAACACTTAATGCACCTACACACCAATTACTGGGGGGAAATATCCAAACACACACACACAGAGTCCTAGGAAATAAGGTCAGAGAGTTGGAATAGCAGGAGGGGAGGCAATAGAGCTACCTATCTCGAAGAGCAGTTCAGTCCGTAGGGGAGCAGCTTCAAATGCCAGCATCTTCACCCGAGGAGGAAGTATGGAACAGCGCTTGTGGATCCGGAAAGTAGGCAAGCGTTGTACAGTTTGAACGGGGCTTGGGCTCAGCTCTTACAGGACAAATGAGCCCTGAGGCAGGGGAGCCTGGCTGGTAGTAAGACCAAGGTTCTAAGGGTCGGTTCCTGGGCTAGACAAAGGATTGATTGCATTAAGCAGCTCGCTGCCGGGGTGTGTGAATGGGTATGCAAAAGTGGCCAGCTAGCTGGAAGAATGTACTGGAGCTCAGTTGATGCTTTTAGGAACGACCGTGTACACTTACGAATGCTACTTGATCAACTCCATTAATCATGGACAGGAGATGCAATCACGGGAGGAGGAAGAGGAACGTGCTAAGAGGGGTGACTCAGCGAGACCTTTCTTGCTCTGGGCCCCTCCCTCCCGACGCTTAGGAGGATAGCAAGACCAGTTGCATCACAATACCTCTGCATTCCAATGCGGCATTCCTTCCATCCCTGGTTCCCCAGGGCAGAATTTGGCAACGGCAAACGGGGGCTCTCTGGTGGCTCTGCTGCGGCCATTTTTACTCCAGAGGCTAGCACACTTTTAATATCATAGCAACCATATAAAATACAACAGATGCTACGATCAGCAAAAGACAGCAGAGACCCCCTCACCTCTGCAGGAGTATACCGTATACCCTGCAGCTGTGGACAAGTTTACATCGGGACCACAAAGCGTAGCATCCAGACAAGAATAAAAGAACATGAAAGACACTGCAGACTTGGACAGCCTGAAAAATCAGCAGTGGCTGAACATAGCCTAACTCAAACAGGGCACAGTATCTTATTCCAGGACACCAAAATACTGGACAACACTTCCAACTACTTTGTCAGACTGCACAGGGAAGCCATTGAAATTCACAAGCACAAGCAAAACTTCAACAGGAAAGAAGAAACCTTAAGAATGAACAGAGCATGGGCTCCAGTTCTGAAAAACACCAGGCCAACAAAACACTCCACACCCGACAAAAGCCCTGCAGAGAAGATTAGCACATCAAGCACCAATCCATATGCAAAAGAACCTCCTCAGGTTACAGTGAAGCCTCCCGCCATTAGCATTCCACACCCTGGGAAACTCTTACAGAATGACTCAGCTCAACCCCACCCCTCCTGAGTAGATACAAATGACCTACATCTTTTCCACACTGTGACACTGAGAGATCTCTGTCTTTTGGTGCTACACCTCTGAAGATGCCAGCCACAGCTGCTGGCGAAACGTCAGGAACTACAATGCCAAGACCACGGCAATACAGCCCGGAAAACCCCCAACAACCATCATATAAAAACTGCTGTTAAAATGGTGGAGGCTGGGCTCACTGTTTACACTAAGGCCTTCCTCAGTGGTCAATTGTAAACAATTTATAATCAAACACACCCACACATATAAAAACCAATCATGAAATGCTCCCGGTGTTTTATCTACAGCTCTAGTATTGTGTGACAAAATACAAATACTGCAATAAACCCAGGACCGCATTCACACAATGCTCTTCATTTATTGTTGTACTGTACCTTGGTCTATTTGTGTTGGTAATTGCACTGTACCATCGTCTGTACGTTGAAACCAAAGGTTCATCTTTGGTCTTCTGTTTGCAGAATTGGCCTGGAACAAACCGCAGAAGCACTTCTGGGGCTTGTAGGTCGGACATGAAGAGAACACAGTTCCTCTCAGGGATCATGGTCAGACCAGTAAGGAGAATCTTATGGCACAGGAAGAAAACTCAGAATGGGACACATCTGTTTTTCCTGGGGGAAATTTGATGGGATCCCGTTTCTTAAGTCCTTGAGAGGTCTTTCTGTGCATCCAAGGAAGCATCTGGCAGGGGCTCCGTTTCCTTGGAGTCCTGGACAAACACCTCTCCCTCTTTGGGAAAGGAAGGAGCTGTGGCTCAGTGGCAGAGCATCTACTGGCCATGCAGAAGGTACCAGGTTCAAATCTCCAGCATCTCCCGTTAAAAGATCAGGTAGTTGACGATGTGAAGAGCAAGATTCAGATCTAACAGCACCTTAGAGACCCACTAGATTTCCAGGGCATGACTTTTCAAAAGTCGAAGCTCACTTTCTCACACACTTTTGACTCTCAAAGTCTCACACCCTGGGGATCTAGTGGGTCCCTAAGGTGCTGCTGGACTGGAATCTTGCTCCTCTGCTACAGACCACCCTGGCTACCCATCTGAAACTATCTAAATGGTGTTCAGTAGCACAAAAGGAACAGCAAGTCCCACATGTTTGTGTCAAGGAGTTCCAGACCCCTGGGTCCCAGCCCAGCTGAGGGGAAGGGGTACAGGCTGCCTGGAGGGTCCTTTTGCACAAGTTACACAACAGGCAAGAGGAGAAAGTCCCACTCTTGCCAAGTAGGCCGCCACCAGCTCCCTATCTATCCCTGGGCTAAGGCTAGGGATAACTAGGCAGCACAGTCAGGGAGCAAAAGTTCCAAAGCCTCTTAGGGAGTTAGCCAAAGCAAAGTCTACCTAGCAAGGATGATGTTGCAAGCAGAGTTCACAGCAATAGAGTATTTGTCTGGTAGGTGGTTCCCGAGCAGAAACATGGTGAGTTCGACAAAGATGTTATAGCGTTGAGGCTTCAGAGTCACAATAACCCACACAGGGTAAAAATACCAGTATTTATGAAACAGAATGCAAGGATATCATAAGCACAAGACAAAATGTGAGAACAAACAAAAGAAATCTATAGCTGTTTGCTCTACATACCACAATAATTCCTTAGGAGGCAAAGCGAGTTAGTTTCCCAGATATAACAAGCCAAAAGTCCCTGGTCAGGGATCCACAAAAGCAACTGGCAATCTCCAAGGCGGGAACTTCAGTCCCTCTTACAAGATGAGCCAGAAGCTAAGCAAACCGCCAAGGGCCGTTGTTTGTCTGTTGATGACAGCCGCCACAAGCTCTGACTCCATGTTTTTTAGCAGCCAATTTAAACTAGTTGAGACCAGTGTGGTGCGATTTTGGACTGCCAATCCGATCTCAATTTGCTGACATCACCGGAGATTAGGTGCCCAGTGCAAAAGGGAAGTCTGCAGCACTTGGCACAGGACCCAAATCCACAGGTGCAAAATTGCCAATTAACTTACAAAAAAAGTTCAGCCAGAGAAGCTCTACCAGCGAGAACAGCTTATCTTGTCTCAAGGACAGAAGCTGAGAAAGACAAGCAGCTTCCTCCAGCTGAGGGCCTCTCAGAGGGGAAAAGTTTCTCTCAGCATGAACGTAGCATTATTCTTTACAGGGCGCTTGTTAATAATAGGAATAAACTCGAGGTGGTTGCATGAAAAGCATTAAAAAGCTATGTAAAGCAGAAGCAAACCGGAAGCCTCTTCTCCAGCCAGCCCCCGTCCTTCTCTTTTGTGGGCTCTTTCCAGGTGTATTTCCCCCTCTCTCATCCCTCCGGCTGTGCTTGCCCAAGATCTCCTTCCCGCAGACACGCAAGATCTTTCCCGCAGACACGCAAGAGCCAAACTCTCCCTCTGCCCAGTGAAAAGGAAGGTCCCTCTTGAATCCCTTCGGAACCAACTCAAAAGAAGGAGAAAAAGGATCCACCTCGCTGAGCTCCCCCGCGGCCCCCCACCCCACCCTACCCCACCACCCCGGTGCCCGGCAAATCTGGGCGGGCAGCCGAGGAATCGCCAGGACTTCTAGGAAGTGTAGTTCTCAGGAAGAGAACGAACAACAAAAAATCATGACGATTAGAGCAGAAAAACTTTCTTCTTCTGTCTCTCCAGCAGTGGGACCATATAAGAAGCTGCCCCACACAAGGAGAGAAGAGCCACGAAAGCTTCTTTTCTCAAAATACTTTGGTTTTCTTGCCCAGCTTAAGTCATGGGTGTTTTGGAGAACTACACTTCCCAGGAGGCCGTGCGAGCAGATGCGACGCAGAGCCTGCGCTTTTTCCTCGAGAGGAGGCAGGCGGGGAGAGATGGAGCTGAACGGGGCCTCTCGGCTTCCTCGGATGGAGGGAGACTTCGGCTTTGGCCCGTCTGCGGGCGAGGTGAGTCTGGGGTCCCATAAGCAAATGCCGGGCAAGAAGACGGGCTGGGGCAGAAATACGTGGGAACTGGGATGGAGGAGGCAGGGCGGGGCAGGGGAGTGCAGAGAGATTTCTGTGTGACCCCGCACGCAGAGCCACAAAGCTCCCTTCTCCTAAATGGTCTTTCTCAGTATGGGAGTAGGGGGTGACTAGCCAATAAATGACAGCTGCCTTGTGGCTGGGGAAGAACTTGGGAGCTCTGACTCTCTGGAGAGCTTGTGGGTCTCTCAGGTGCCGCTGGACTGAAATCCTGCTGTTAATTCGGCCAGTTTACGTTGACAGAGCTGGATGCAAGCTTTACAGTAACACAGAGCACTTCTTCAGGCAAAAATAGGAAACGTCCACTGGAAACACCATTTCTAGGTTTGTTTAACTAGACTTGACCAACAGAAGCCCTGTTCTGTAGAATGTTCTGTTCTTCTTGGAGACTTTTAGTTTGTTATCCCTGTCGGATGTTGGGGCAGGGAGCCATTTTTCTTGCCATCGGTTTGCTGTATTGCATTAATTTAATCAAACGGCTAGCTGAAGGGATTCTTTCTTTCTTTCTTGAATGCTCAGCAACAAGAATAGATGATCAAGTGGGCGATGTTTTCCTCTTTCAGACCTCCGCAGTGTCCTTTGAGGAGGTGGCCGTGTTCTTCACGGAGGAGGAGTGGGATCTGCTCAGTCCAGGCCAAAGAGAACTCTACTGGGAAGTGATGCAGGACAATTACGAGACGGTGGCCTCTCTGGGTAAGAATCTTTTTTCCCTTTTCTCCTGAACACAGAAGAGAATGCAGGGTGGCATCTTCCTGTGGCCCTCTGATTTCAGGACACCTGTTCATTTGCTACATACCTGGAGAGCCTATAGCTTTTGAAAATGAAAGAGAAATCTGTTGGTGAAGAGGGCTGTAACAGGAGAGGTGGACAATATCCACTTGGGTTCATGCTAGCAAATCCCTGAAGCTCCTGCTTCATTCTTGGGTCTTTCCATTTTTTACATGGTGTGGGTCTCCCAAAGTCCTTTGGTTGCGTGACTGAGGCCGATGGGAGGAGAAAGGAACTGGTATTGACAATTACATGAGCAGAGGAGGGGCCCTGTGGCAGAGCTCCTGCTTTACTTCTTGAAAGTCACTGGTTCAATCTATGCCAGTTGGAAAGGGGTTTAGAGAGGAGGGTCTTTGGCTCCAGGGCTGGGAAAGGCCCTTGCCTGAGGCCCTGCAGAGGCACCACCCCTTGGAGTGAAATCAACAGGGCTTAAAGGACCGTTCCAGGCAAAATCATAGCAGAGGGGAAAATGTGAGTCACCTGTGAACTTTGTTTCCACACAACTTTGGTGAGGAAGGAAGGTGCAATGTGGGGTAGGAGAAGCCAGGCAAGAAATGCTTCCACCAGATTCGAAGTGATGAATGAGGATTTTTGAGGCAGAAGTGCTTCTCTTTGTAACATTTCTTCTGTTCCATGTCCAGCTGAGAGCAATGGGAACTAAGCCAGGCGTGGGCCAGGCCAATAGCCACTTTATCCTCGGGTGTCTTGTACTCTCTGAGTATTTAAGGATCCCGAGATAGATGTGGTGGGCAGTTGGACTCAGTTCTCTCTTCCCTGTTCTGCATTTCAGAGAAAACTTCTCCATTAATTTGGACTTTGAACTTTGGCCTTCTTCCTCCCACCCCACCTGCCCCTAAGAGGAACACTCCTACCTTTATTTTCTTGGAAAAACACAATGGGGATTCCACATATTGCATTGAAATCTCTGAACAATCAACTCCCACACCCTGCAATTTCTTTTTTTTAAAGAATGTATGAAGAGCCCTGCAGAATCAGTCCAGCGGTCTTTCTAGTCCAGCATCCTGTTCCACACGGTGGCCAGCCAAGTGCCCTGGAAGATTAACAGACCGGGCACAGAGGCCGAGGCCTTCTTGAGATGCTGCCTCCTGGTAGTGGAATTCAGGAGTTTAGAGCCTTTGTATATGGAGGTTCCCTTCAGTCACCGTGGCTAGTAGCCATTTACTCATTTCCTACAGGTCTGACCTGCTTACTCCAAACGCCAACTCCGTAGCTTACTGGGGTGATATCTTTTCTGCTGAGTTATGCCCGCCAGCAATAGGGAACTGACACTTTCACTGCAAATAGCAGAAGGATCTACTTCATTTATGCCCCATCTTTCTCCCCAGAGGTGACCCAAAGCTACTTCTATATTTCCCTTCTATTTTATCCTCAGAACAACCCTGTGAGGTAGGTCTGGCTGAGAGGGTGTGACGGGCTCAAGGTCACCCTAGAAGCGTCCATGGACGACTCCTGGGTATTCAGAGCTGAGTCTCTTAGATCCTAGTAAGGTAACCTAATCACTACACCGCAGTGGCTCTGATAGCTCAGGGAAGTGGCTATTAAATCCCCTATATTTTCTAACGGAGGGGCATTGTGCCACAGACAGACAGACAGACAGAAACGTCAACATAGACCACTCCCCAACTGGCTAGTTTCCCCTCAACCCGATTATGTCCTGGAATCTCCACTCCCTTCCTAGTTCCAGTTATTGTAAATTAAGAACAAAGCCCGTTGTTGGAAAAAATACAACGGGCTCTAGAAAGGGGCGGGCAGACTGGCAGGCAGGCATTGCTTCCTACTCGACCCATTTTCCCAGCTGGGTAAAGGGGGGGCATTGCCATCTGCTCCGCTCGTGATCCTGGCTGGGTAAAGGAGGGAGGACAAAGTGGCCTCCTCCGCGCCTCATCCCAGCCCGATCAAGGTGGGAGGGTGGGCGTTTCCACCTGATCTGCTCCTAATTAGGACCGGGTGTGGGGGCGGGCATTGCCACTTGCTGTGTGCCTGAACCTGGCCAGGTGAAGGGGCAGAGGCAGGCATTGCCACCTACTCCGTGCCTTATCCCATTCTGGAGAAGGGTGTATGAATTGCCTCCTGCTCCGCACCTGATCCCAGCCTGGTAAACTGGGGGCAGGCATTGCCTCCTGCTACACACCTGATCCTGACCGGGTGAAGGCTGTGGGTGCGCATTGCTGCCTGTTCCACTCCTCATCCCGGTTAGGTGAAGGGGGTGGGCATTGCCACCTTCTCCGCTCCTGATTCCGTCTGGGTGAAGGGAAGGCATTGCCGTCTGCTCCCCTCCTGATTTTGGCCAGGTTAAGAGGGGTTATTGCTGACTGCTCCGTGTTTGATCCCAGCTGGGTGAAGGGGGGGTAGGCATTACCTCCTACTCCATTCCAGATGTTGGCTGGGTGAAGGCAGGGGAGCGCTAGGGCATTGCTGCCTCCTCCCTGCCCTGATCTTGTCTGGGTGGAGGGGTACAGGAGAGTATTGCCCCCACCTCCTTGCCCCCATCCTGGCCTGGTGAAGGTGGAGGGCGGGAGGGAGGGACAGGCTGCCTCAACTTGGCTTCCCGCCATGGCGACATCCTGGGGAGCTGCCCCAGGATAAAAGGGGAGTCGTCTGGAATATGGTTTACCTTTTATATATATGAGCTGCTGCCACACCTGGACAGCTGGCCCATCTCTCAGCCATGTTCCCGAACATGCTGGTGAGGAAAACACCCTCAGCCTCAGAATGGGCAGGGGTGCCTCCTGCCAGCTGAGCTGTGCCCTCGCATCTCTCTTGCACCGTAGTCATGCCAGCTTCTTCCTCCCCCACCTCACTGGGAGCTCTCTATCTGCATCTGACGAAGAGAGCTGTGGGTCTCGAAAGTTTACGCTACAGTAACATTGGTTAGTCTTAAAGGTGCTACTGGACTCTTTACTATTTTGCTACTGCAGACTAACATCGCTAACTCCTCTGGCTCTTTCTCCCCTTTATAGCAGCCTAATACCCCTCTCCCTCCCCGGGCCACCCATCAGCCCTTGTTTCTCCCATTCACTGTACATCCTACCACCCGGACTTGTGCTGCTTGCGACCAGGCGGGTGAGTGCCCTTGTTTGTCATTGGGGTTCCTCTCTTCCTTGCAGGGCCAACACCCAATAGGGTGCTTGTTTCTATTCTCCCTGGCTCCCACCTCTCCACTGCCCCACTCGGGAATGGCCCTTCCCAGACCTCTTCCTTGGTTGCCCCGCCTCTGATGGCTTCAGCAGCATTCTTGGCCGCAGCTTCAGTGTGGCCATAGATTGCTGCCGCACTACTGCGTGGATCAGCTGTTTGTTGGCTCTGCTGCAACACTGCCACGCAGCCCAGCTGGTCCACAGCATCTTCCGGCCTCCTCTCCAGACTCTTCACCCCGACGGCATCCCGCATCATCCTGGGGCTAGGTAAGGGTGCGAGAGTTGGGGGTGGCAGCAAGCTGAGGGCTGGGCTCAGTGTTCGGGCACAGCAGAGCTCTTGGAGTGGGCAGCACCATGACTGGCTCCAGACAATATAATAGGACTAGGAATAAAGTCCGGTGTGGGAAAAAATATAACAGGATCTAGGAAGGGGAGGTGGGCGGGCTTGCATTGCCTCCGCCTCCACACTTGATCCTGGCCTGGTGAAGGGGGGGTGCCACCTGTTCCGCTCCTCATATTGGCTGGGTGAAGGAGGTGGGCATTACCACCTCCTCTGCGCCTAATCCTATCTGGGTGTAGAGGGGCACAGTCTTTGTCACCTGCTCTGCTGGGTGAAAAGGTGGGATGGGCATTGCCTCCTACTTTGTGCCTGATCTTAGCCAGTTGAAGGGGGGTGACATTGCCGCCTGCTCTGCGCCTGATTCTTGCCATGTGAAGTGGGTCCCACATTGCCATCTGCTCCTCTTCTGCCCTCGTTCATCTTCAGCTTTCTTTTCTTCCCTCTCCCTCTAACTGGAAAAACTATGGCCCAGTTGCCTATGGATCCCTTTCTCCAGGGCTGAACTAGGGGTGTGCCCCCCCCCCAATTTGGTTGAATCCATATCTGGGTTTCAGGAATATACAAAAAATTCAGTATTACTGAAATCCAGGTCAGATTCTCTGATTTGGGTGAGAAAACCCTGGATTTATACAGTCACTATTCCCAATAGGGAAAAATATCCCAACTCCACACAATTTGCCAGGAAATTACTCCTGACTGACCAATAACCCCCCCCCCCCCAAATTTCAGAAGGGATAGATCGTGAGATCCAATTCTTTTGGCTGCTGAAGAGGCTGCCCCCAAATACTCTCCACTGTTTCTTATGGGGGGAAACATTTCCAAGGTTTTTAAACTCTGCAGCTAGCCCCACCTCCCTTTCCTTGGGATTCTTCAGTTCAGCTTTGAAACCGCCTTGCAAGATTAACCAACAAGAACCAAACTGCACGAAGGGAACCATTGTCATATCTGAGAATCCCAAGGTAGGACCTGAGAAAACCAGTCTTGAATGAGAGAGCCCCTTGTCAAGCCCGGAGTTTAAAAGGCAGCTGTCAGAGTCTGCTGCTTGAAGGACTCTTTCGGAACTCCGGTGGGGGGAGGGGTAGAAGGGGATGGGCAGCCACTCTGCCTGAGGTCCCCTTCCCTGCCCCACCAACCTCTCTTCACTCTCCTGCAGTGTTGAGGACCTCGGCTTCAGCTCCATTTGTGCAGCTGCCTGCCTAGTTGTTTGCTGCAGCAGCCACCTGCTACAAGCAGCTAATCCAGCTCCGCTAAGTTTGGTTCCCTGGATCGGACCCAGGTTTGTCCTGGGGAACCAACTTAGCCCGATTATGCCATATCAGCAAAAATCTTGCTCTTTTCCCAATTCCCAATTCCAAACCACACGCCCCAAAATGGAACGTAAGGAATTCTGGGGGTCATCTCAATTTCCACTATATCTCCTTATCTAACAGAATTCTGTCTTTTCCTCCTCCTGATAACCTTATTTTTTTAAACTTTTTTCTCTCTCTTCACCCACCAGCTAAGCTACCTGTATCTGCCCACCTGTGGTCAGCTTTCCCTCCATCCCTCCGCCAGGCACAGTTCTGATGTGCCAGCCCAAATGCTGGAAATGCCAAAATACCCCTCGAAAGGACCCTGCCCCCTCCCCCAACCGGGGTTGGAAGGCAGGCAGTACTGTGTGACTGCAGGGCAGCAGCCAAAGAGGGTATTAGTTTTCTAAAGTGTTTCCATCTCCCGCCCTCCCTTTTCTCTAAAGAAAAACCATTTCAATACAGCAGGATTTGAGTCCAGTGGCACCTTAGAGACCAACAAGATTTTCAGAGCATAAGTTTTTTAGAGTCAAAGCTCCCTTTTCCAGACAAGAAACTGTCTAACCTCATGCATGCTGTAGGCCCTAGGAACAACTCCTCCAACAATATTGTCAGCCTTTCGCAGCACACTGTCAGCCCACCAGAGTAATCTGTTCTTTCACAAGGACTATCTATCCTTCTGCTCCTCAATCTCTACACAGATGATACAGTTCTGTAGTGAATTGGAGGCCTTTTTCTCTGTCTTCTTCTGAAAGAATACTTCCATTGAGCCTCAGAACAGAACAGAAAATGCTGCCTGTGTGGACAGGCAGCATTTTCACAAAGGAACAACTCAGAATCTGTTGCTCAGCAACAGATCTGTTGCTGAATCTGTTGCTCCCACCCACCCACCCCCGACAGTCACAATGCCACATTGGATCTTGGTATAAAATGCTTTTGCTGCAGAGCTCAGACTGATGTGATCAAGAAACACCGTCTTCCACAACACAGCCTCACTCACAGGATGAAAAAAAATGCTATCAGCAGCCTCAGAAATAATCCAGATATCATGACTGAGGAAACTGACAAAGGAGAAGCTGTTGTCAGCATGGACAAATTTGACTGCATCCAAGAGGCTGAAAGACAACTCTCCGATACTATGTTCTACAAAGGATTCATCCCAGACCCCGCTCGGGAATACCAAAGAGAACTGAACAGGATTTGAAGGAATTCCCCACACACATAGATGAAGAAATCTATAGGGACACACCACAGGAACCTCAACCAGGTGCTTTCCATCTTCTGTCCAGAATACACAAGCCGGGCAAGCCAAAATGTCCTGTTTTCTCCAGCATGGGGACCATCTCTGTTGGAGTGGCTGCTCACATGGACTCCATTGTCAAACCCTATCCCATCATTGCCCCCAGTTACATGCGAGACACCACAGATTTCCTGAGAAAAGTACAGTCAGTTGACAATATTCCAGATAACACTCCTTTGGCAACCATGGATGTTGAGTCACTATCCATCAACATCTATCACAAAGATGAACTGCAAGCCACTAAGAACCCCATTACGGATCCCCGAACCAGACCTCACCACCAATCTCTGCCAGTTTATCTTCACCCACAAGAGATGTGGTGAAAATTTATTCCTTCAAATCAATGGCACAGCAATGGCCAATCTCATGGTATCACAATGCGCCAACATTTTTATGGCTGACTCGGAACAGCGCTTTCTCAGCTCCCACCTGCTAACATCTCTCCTGACCTTGAGTTTTATTGATGACATTTTCATCATCTGGACACATGAGAGAGAAGCGCTGGTGGGATTTCAGCAGGTGTTCAGGTACTTCCACCCCACCCATCAACATGACCATGAATCAATCCACACAGGAAGTACATTTTCTAGATACCACTGTACATGATGGATACATGATGAATGTTTAAGCACCACCTTATACCAGAAACCTACCAATCGTTCTTCTAAGCACCATCCTAAACACACCAAGCAATCCATCATCTAGAGTCAAGCTCTACATTACAGCCGCATCTGTTCCAATCCCTCTGACACAGATTCTCACCTGCAAGATCAACGGCAGGCGTTTTTGGAATTACAATACCCACCTGATGTAGTAAGGAAACAGATTGACAAAGCCGGAATAATACCAAGAGATACCCTGCTACAGCATAGGCCCCATTGAAACAACAATAGAAGACCACCAGTGGTCACATCACAGCTCTCAGCTCAAACCAGTTCAACACATTGAAAGGCAAACCTTTTCATCCCACAGTCAACCCCCTAACCTTAAACAACTTCTCAGTCATAATAATGAACTTTCCAACACTGACACAGACTCTGGGACCAGAGCCTGCAGTAAACTAAGATGCCAACTCTAACCCCATATTTCTTCTGACAGGATGATCAATGGACCTTACTGGACCAGTTATACCATCTCAGGTTCATTCACTTCGCCATCTTGCAATGTTACATATGCTGTCAAGTGCCTCTCTGCTCTCTACATTGGACAAACAGATCGGTCCCTAATCAAAAGAATAAATGGACATAAAACTCATATTAGAAACCACAACACTCAAAAAACACTGGGAGAACATTTTAATCTTCTAGGGCATTCCATCACTGATCTAAAAGTGGCTGTCCTCACACACAGAAAATGCAATGGGAGGTTACAATGTGAGATTGCTGAAACAGGGTAGGATTTTTATCTCAATCACTACACATGCTCATTTCTGCTCGAATCAAGTTGCATTGTACATTTACATCCTGATGCCATCTCGAATGAATGAATGAATGAATAGTGTTTGAGGAAGGGAGCTCTGACTCTCAAAAACTTACATTCTGAAAACCTTGTTGGTCTCTAAGGTGCCACTGAACACAAATCCTGCTGTTCTTCTGCAGACCAACACAATTACCCATTTAAAACTTTTTCAATATAATTCAAGGTTTTTTAAAAAAAGATTTTACTTCCTGTTCTGTCTCCATGTGCTTCCTAAATTAACACTAGAAAACACATTAAGCGTTCCGCAACAAAAGCAAGGAATTCCCTTCCCTCATGTTGTGGTGACCTCTTCCACCTTTACCAAGATACCTGGCACATGGCTAAAGGTTGCTGAGTTTTTTCCAGACTTCCGGCTCTTGCTGTAAAAATTACCATTCTGTACTGACCGTACCTGCTAACAGGCATTTTTTCCTTTCCTTTTTGATTTGATTTCTGTCTCTCTTTTTCATCTGCAGATGTGTTGGATGTGGCGATTGAGAAGGAACCAGAAAGAGATGAAGATCTGCAGTTAAAAGCGAAATCTGGGGTTCAGGTGGTACCCAAGAGGGAGCAGAGAAGCAAAACGAAAGCAAAACAGAAGCAGAGGAAGAATTTGGTTGCCCATCAGGGTGAGAATATGCCTGAGGTCCCAGCCCAAGATAAAAGCAGGAAGAGAAGGCTTCCAGTTGCAGTGATTTTGAAAGGGTTGATCTGCAAACTCAGAATTAAAAAATATCACAACATTACAACATGCTGGAAAACATATAAATGCTTGGAGTGTGGGAAGAGTTTCCGTCAGAATAGCAGCCTAACTAAACATCATAGGATTCACACAGGAGAGAAGCCGTTTAAATGCATGGATTGTGGGAAGAGCTTCTGTCACAGAAGTGGGCTAACTATCCATCAACGGTTTCACACAGGAGAGAAACCATATAAATGCTTGGAGTGTGGGAAAAGCTTCTCTGAGAATGGCACCCTAACTAAACATCACAGGATTCACACAGGAGAGAAACCATATAAATGCTTGGAGTGTGGGAAAAGCTTCTCTGAGAATAGCAACCTAACTAAACATCACAGGATTCACACACGGGACAAACCATATAAATGCTTGGAGTGCGGGAAGAGTTTCTTTCTCAATAGTAGTCTAACTATCCATCAAAGGTTTCACACAGGGGAGAAACCATATAAATGCTTGGAGTGTGGGAAAAGCTTCTCTAAGAATAGCACCCTAACTAAACATCACAGGATTCACACAGGAGAGAAACCATATAAATGCTTGGAATGTGGGAAAAGCTTCTCTAAGAATAACACCCTAACTAGACATCACAGGATTCACACAGGGGAGAAACCATGTAAATGCTTGGAGTGTGGGGAAAGCTTCTCTAAGAATAGCACTCTAACTAGGCATCAAAGGGTTCACACAGGGGAGAAACCATATAAATGCTTGGAATGTGGGAAAAGCTTCTCTAAGAATAACACCCTAACTAGACATCACAGGATTCATACAGGGGAGAAACCATGTAAATGCTTGGAGTGTGGGAAAAGCTTCTCTAAGGATAGCACCCTAACTAGACATCAAAGTGTTCACACTGGGGAGAAACCATATAAATGCTTGGAGTGTGGGAAAAGCTTCTCTAAGAATAGTACCCTAACTAGACATCAAAGTGTTCACACTGGGGAGAAACCATATAAATGCTTGGAGTGTGGGAAAAGCTTCTCTAAGAATAGTACCCTAACTAGACATCAAGGTGTTCACACTGGGGAGAGACCATATCAATGCTTGGAGTGTGGAAAAAGCTTCTCTAAGAATAGTACCCTAACTAGACATCACAGGATTCACACAGGGGAGAAACCATATAAATGCTTGGAGTGTGGGAAAAGCTTCTCTGAGAATGGCACCCTAACTACACATCACAGGATTCACACAGGGGAGAAACCATATAAATGCTTGGAGTGTGGGAAAAGTTTCTCTAAGAATAGCACCCTAACTAGCCATCAAAGGGTTCACACAGGGGAGAAACCATACAAATGCTTGGAGTGTGGGAAAAGCTTCTCTGTGAGTTGCGCCCTAACTAAACATCACAGGATTCACACAGGGGAGAAGCCAAATAAATGTTTGGAGTGTGGGAAGAGCTTCTCTTCTAATAGTAATCTAATTTCTCACCAAAAGGTTCACACAGGAGAGAAGCCATATAAATGCTTGGAGTGTGGGAAGAGCTTCTCTTGTAATAGTAATCTAATTACTCACCAAAAAGTTCACACAAGGGAGAAGCCATATAAATGCTTGAAGTGTGGAATTAGCTTTTTTCTAAATAGCAAGCTAGCTAAACATCAGAGGATGCACATAGGGGATAAGCCATATAAATGCTTGGAGTGTGGGAAGAGATTTGCTCAGAAAGGTGAATTAACAAATCATCAGAAGGTTCACAGGGGGGAGAAGCCGTATAAATGCATGGATTGTGGGAAGAGCTTTTCTTGTAGAAGTCAGCTAACTATCCATCAAAGGTTTCACACAGGGGAGAAACCATATAAATGTATGGAGTGTTGGAAGAGCTTTGCTCAGAAAGGCGAATTAACAAATCATCAAAAGGTTCACAGGGGGGAGAAGCCGTATAAATGCATGGATTGTGGGAAGAGCTTCTCTCAGAGGAGCCAACTTACTAGCCATCAAAAGGTTCACACAGGGGAGAAGCCATATAAATGCTTGGTGTGTGGGAAAAGCTTCTCTGAGAATGGCACCCTAACTACACATCACAGGATTCACACAGGGGAGAAACCATATAAATGCTTGGAGTGTGGGAACAGCTTCTCTCTTAATAGTGCTCTAATTGATCATCAAAAGGTTCACACATGGGAGAAGCCGTATAAATGCTTGGAGTGTGGGATTAGCTTCTTTCTGAATGGCTCACTCATTAGACATCAAAAGGTTCATGCAGGGGAGAAGCTATATAAATGCTTAGAATGTGGAAAGATGTTTAGTGAGAGCCACAGCCTAAACTTACACCACAAGGTTCACACAGGAGTATAGTCATCCAATCCAAGTTCTTGTGTGGAAAACCAGTTGGCTGACCTTTCGTGTTTATGACCGCGATGTGATTTATGGTAACTGCCCTCCCAAGGAACATCTTTCTGCCTAATCTCCTCCTCCTCCTTCATTCCCCTCCTTTTTGTTAGCATCAAAGATATGCATGTAGGATTCTGGGTGAGCAAAACATACGTATTTTTCTGGGTATTCTGTTTTAAGCCTCTCATGTTAATGGATTATTCACCAAGGTGGGGAGATTGATTAATGCCTCATATTACCTTTTATAAAATGATGCATGCTACAATTACCCAGTGAGTAGAACTTTCATTCTGACTATCTGAAAAGTTGTTATATTATGGATTATATTTCTATTCTCCCCCTTGACAACCAGTAACTAATATAATTTATCATTTTATGTATTTTTAGGGCTACAGTATCCCTTGCCTGGAATTTTTTATAGAAATAAATAGCTAATAAATTTACTAAAAATTATGAGTAATTTTAGTAAATTTTCTTCTGTAACAATTTTGTTCGGATCAGCCTTAGGAGGTTCTACAATTTTAGTCAAAAGGAGTGCTGAATAACCCTTCTTGTTTTTCTCATTTTTCTGTCATCTGATTCATAATTTTTGTAAGTTTTATTTTTATTTATTTTATTTATGTCATTTATAGTCTGCCTTTCTCACTGAGACTCGAGGTGGATTACACAGTATGAGCTTAGTACAGTGAAAATAAGGAACATTTCCATAAACAATGCCATAGGGTACATAGTTACAAGTTCGCAAAGACATAGCATTAGCAGGTGAGGTATATGGTTCATAACTCATTAGCAAAGCATCTGTGATCCTCCTCCCTACAGTACAGCCCTCCTATCTGAGTAAAAAGTCATTTTGCATAATTCAGTTTTGTATCATTTGCCAAAAGCCAGGAGAGTGGGCCGCCACAAAGAAAACCCATGTACGGGCTGCTGTTGATTTCTCCACTTGTTGTGTTTCTTCCGATGGCTGTGAAGGCTCAGCTTTAAGCGTATACATCCATATGTAGAGATTTGTATTGTCACAACAGATGTTAGCTGGAAGATTTTGTTCCTCTTTTCAACCAAGAAGGGACAGATGAAAATCCAGCTCATCCTGAGGTAACCAGACCAATAAACCGACCCTGTCTGAGAAATTATTCCCCTCAGATGGAAAGAGCTGCTATTGATCCGCCCTCTGAAGACTAATAATAGCCGCCTGATGGATTCCAGTCAGTTGAACTTACCTGATAGCAGGTGAGAAAAGTCTACAGAAGATGTATAAATATCCACCGAGATCATTGAAATTCCTGAAGACAAAGCATTGTTCTGCGCACGGATTCATGAATAACTTGCTTTGTGTTTTTCTGTTTGCCTTTTGTAATATTTTACCTGTTTCCAGTCCTGGGAGGGGAGGGGTGATGTATTTCAGGTATAAACCACCTGTACATACGTTTTCCTGTATTCTCCAGTCTCTAAGCACATCTCTCCACCTCTGACCAAGATGATCATTTTGCATTGTACCTCTGCATCGTTTGGTGTAGTGGTTAAGAGCGTGGGACACTAATCTGGAGAGCCAGGTTTGATTCCCCTCTCCTCCACTTGAAGCCAGCTGGGTGACCTTGGGCTAGTCACAGCACTCTGGAGCTCTCTCAGCCCCACCCACCTCACAGGGTGTTTGTTGTGGGGATAATAATGACATACTTTGTAAACCACTCTGAGTGGGCCTTAAGTTATCCTGAAGGGCAGTACATAAATACTCCTGCTGGCCCTTCTTTGTAACATCCCTCCTACCTCCTGAATAGGATGTGATGGCTGACAGGCTTTCATTCTCATTTGCATCTGACAAAGTGAGTTTTGATTCATAGATGCTTATACTCTGGAAAATGCTGTCTTTTAAAGGTGCTTCTGGACTTAATTTCTTTTGTTCTCATACCGGCCTACATGACTACCCACCTGAAATTCTCTGCATAACCTTTGTAAGGTTAATAGTTATGTGAGAGTGTGAGCCTGCGAAAGCGGGGAGGGCGGAATATAAATATAATAAATTAAATGAGCCATCAAAGACATTCATTCAAACAATTATTTCTTTGTGACTGACTCTGTGAATGAACATTTAAGATTCTGTATGTAATATGAAACCGCCAAGCTTGATGAACCTCTTATGAATCTCACATGATCATCAATACTCTGCAACTATTATGCACTTGTATTTACAAATAAATTATGTTTTTGGTTAAGTGAAATGCGTGTTTCATCTGGCATACAGGATCCCCTTTTTTAGTTCAAAGCCGCCACCCCCCCAACACTGACCGTTCTTTCATATTCATCGTCTATGTAAATGTATGTTGTATCAGTGGGTAATTTAGTACATCAAGATTCTGTTCCTTATGATCATCCCAAATAGCCTCCTGTGACCAGTGAAATTAAATGTTTAATCATCCAACTAAAATTTGGCGAGGCCCCAGGGTCCGATGGGCTCCCATCTGAATTATAGAAGAAACATTTCGAATGGTGGGCCTCCCCTCCAGCTACCTTCTTCAGTCTTACTGAAATCTGTACTAAGGCCACGATCAGTCCAATTTTTTTAAAAGGTGATCCTCAAATTCCTGGGAACTATTGTCCAATAAGCCTCTTATCAGTTGTGGGCAAACCTTATGCAAGACACCCATTGGACAAGCCCTCTTCTTGGCTGAATGATCAAACAGTTTTGGGTTCATAAGACATTGGTTTCTGCCCTGATTCATAGGAGCTTGACCGTTGTGTTATTCTTGTGCAACTGGCGAAGAAAAATAGAGTGCTGGTGGGAAGAAACTGTTTTCTGCTTTCTTCTGTTCTATCCCCAAAAACCCTCTGAGGAATAGTAAATCTTTGATGGATAAAAGTTTACTGTTTCTTATTCATCAATTATATTCTTTAAGTGGCATGAGATTCTTTCCAGTTGAAGGGTTAGACAGGTATCTTGGCTGCGTATCTTTTCAGCTTATTTATGATCAACCCAGAATGGTGGATGGTCACTTTCTTAAACTTGTCTCCCGTCACTTTCCATTATTGCATTATGCTGATGTTGCTGTAGCTCCTCTTGTCCGCATTTGTGGCTTGTTGTGAATCTAATGTAGTGTCTGTTAACTTTGAAAAATCTAGAATTGTGGTCTTTTCAAAGACCACAACGAAACATTTTTGTTGGAGATTCAAGGGCAATGTTATTGAACAAGCAATATAATAACACCCTGACCTGGACAGCCCAGGTGAGCCTGATCTCGTCATATCTCAAAACCTAAGCAGGGTCGGCCTTGGTTAGCAATTGAATGGGTAACGTCCAATGAAGACCAGGGTTGCAGAGGCAGACAATGGCAAGCCACCTCTGTTAGTCTCTTGCCATGAAAACCCCACCAGGGGTCGCCATAAGTGAATTCTGACTTGAGGGCACTCCCCAGCACCAATATAATAACAATTGAACAGTCCAAAGGAAATCTGCGCTGAATTTGGCCAGTTGTGACATATCTGCAAAAGTGCACGTTCTCAATGATAATGGTAAACCACATGTGCCTGCGGTCATTCGTGTATTTACTGCAAAATCGGTACCTCAGTTACTATACGGGATCCCTATTTTGGTTACTACATTTACAGTGCAATCCTGAGTGGGGGAGCCAAAATTGCTTAGGAAGTGGGGAGCAAGGAGCGAATTAGTCTGTGCCCAAATCTTTTTCCGGTTTGGGAATGCCCCCAGCAGCAGTAGAAACTTATGCCACAAAAATTTAAGATGTAGCCCATCGGTGCCCATTGTAATGGAAACAGTCACCTCCCCCCCCAAGCCTGGCCCCACTCAAGTGGCCCAGTGGCGTGTAGGATGCCAACTACCAGAGAGACCAATCTGCTTATGCTCCCACAGTGAGGAACCCAAACAGTGATTGGTGTGGAGAGGAGGTTGCAATGCCCAACCCTGCCCCCCGCCTTCCCCTGGCAGCGTTTGGGGTACAGGCCAGGTGGCAATGCCCATCTCCCCTTCACTCAGCCGGGATCAGGCACGGATCAGGAGACAATGACCCTCCCCCTTTTACACAGCCAAGATTAGGTGCATAGCAGTGAGCAATGCATGACCCCTATACCTGGCAAGTATCAGGAGCAGAGCAGGAGGCAATGCCCACTCTGCATACCTGGAACCTGGATGGGATCAGGCGTGGAGCAGTGACAATGGGTGCCCCCCTTCACCCAGCCATGATCAAGTATGAAGCAAGAAGCAATTGCCCCCTGCCTTCATCCAGCCAGGATCAGGAGCGTTGCAAATGGCAATGCCTGCCCCTCCTTCACCCGGTTGGGATCAGGTGCAGAGCGGAGGTGATGCCCATCCACCCTTCACCCGGCTAGGATGAGGCACCAAGGAGGAAGAAGAGGCCCGCCTGCCCACCCTCTCTATTTTAGAGCTTGTTTTTTTTCCACAGCAGGTTTTGTTGTTACTATAATATATCAAATTGTGCTACTTCATTTGTATAATTTGTACTAGCAAAAAGTTAATTGTGGGAAAAAATACAACAGGCTCTAGAAAGGGGAGGGGGGCAGGCGGGCATCGCCCCCTGCTCTGCACTGATCCCTGTCGAGTGAAGGTGGTGCATTGCTGCCTGATCTGCACCTGATCGTTGCCGGGTGAAGGGGATCAGTCATTGCCGCCTGCTCCACACCTGATTCCGCACTGGTGAAGAGGGGGCGAGCAATGCCACCTGTTTTGTGCCTGATCTCACTGCGAGAATGGGGGTGGGCATTGCCTTTTTCTCCTTGCCTCATCCTGGCCAGGTGAACTGGGGCGGGTATTGCCACATGCTCCACACCTGATCCCAGCGGAGTGAACGGGGGGTAGGGCATTGCCACATGCTCTACATCTGATCCAGACCTAGTGAAGGAGGATGGGCATTGTCACGTGCTCTGAGTCTGGACCCTGTTGGTTCAAATTGGGGTGGCCATTTCGACCAGCTCCGCATCTGATCCCGGTGAAGTGAAGAGAGGCATTGCCACCTGCTCTGTGTTTGATTCCTGCTATGTGAAGGTAAGCAGACATTGACACCTGCTTCGTTCCTGACTGAGGCCGGGTGAAGGGGTGCAGGCGCTGCCCTCTACTCCAGCCTGATTCCCACTGGAGAAAGAGTTGCAGGCATTGCCACCTTCGTGCCAGATCCTGGCTGGGTGAAGGGCGGCACTGCCACGTGGTCCACACCTGATTTTTCTTTCATGAAGAGGGGACGGATATCACCGATTGCTCAGCACCTGATTTCTGCCTGGTGAAGGAGGTGGGCATTGCCTCCTGATCACAGCCTCCTCCTGGGGAACAAAATAGGGGGGTTAAGTAACAACCTAAAATATATATATTAGAAAGTATTTATTATAAATGTGCACAAATGTAGATTAAAAACAATTTGAAAACATAAGGCCTGAATGGCAGGCTACATGTATATGCTAAAACATCTCAAAGTACAGTTGATGGTATAGTGCAATGACCAACACAAACAGAACAAGGTACAGTAAAAAAACCCAGCCTGACGCATTTTGGCGCTAATGTTCCCTGAACTGGTCTCCTTGCTTATTAAAAATATGATTTTATGATTTATGGGGAAATTAGCTTTGCAAGGAAGACGGCTATGCGAAGAGGGGTAACAGGGGGATCGATTTCACCTTTGTCTACGGGGTCCCAATTTCCCAATAAGCCAAGCGAGTCTGGTATTCAGATCAATCAAATAACCTTTTATTAAAGAGCAACACTTAATGCACCTACACACCAATTACTGGGGGGAAATATCCAAACACACACACAGAGTCCTAGGAAATCAGGTCAGAGAGTTGGAATAGCAGGAGGGGAGGCAATAGAGCTACCTATCTCGAAGAGCAGTTCGGTCCGTAGGGGAGCAGCTTCAAACGCCAGCATCTTCAGCCCAGGAGGAAGTATGGAACAGTGTTTCTGGATCCGGAAAGTAGGCAAGCGTTGTACAGTTTGAATGGGGCTTGAGCTCAGCTCTTACAGGAAAAATGAGCCCTGAGGCAGGGGAGCCTGGCTGGTAGTAAGACCAAGGTTCTAAGGGTCGGTTCCTGGGCTAGACAAAGGATTGATTGCATTAAGCAGCTCGCTGCCGGGGTGTGTGAATGGGTATGCAAAAGTGGCCGGCTAGCTGGAAGAATGTACCGGAGCTCAGTTGATGGTTTTAGGTGGGGATAATAATATCTCAGGAATAACTGTATACACTTACGAATGCTACTTGATCAACTCCATTAATCATGGACTGGAGATGCAATCACGGGAGGAGGAAGAGGAACGTGCTAAGAGGGGTGACTCAGTGAGACCTTTCTTGCTCTGGGCCCCTTCCTCCCGGCGCTTAGGAGGATAGCAAGACCAGTTGCATCACAATACCTCTGCATTCCAATGCGGCATTCCTTCCATCCCTGGTTCCCCAGGGTAGAATCTGGCAACGGTAAACAGAGGTTCTCTGGTGGCTCTGCTGTGGCCATTTTTACTCCAGAGGCTAGCACACTTTTAATATCATAACCATATAAAAACTGATGTTAAAATGGCGGAGGCCAGGCTCACTGCTTACACTAAGGCCTTCCTCAGTGGTCAATTGTAAACAATTTATAATCAAACACACCCACACATATAAAAACCAATCATGAAATGCTCCCGGTGTTTTATCTACAGCTCTAGTATTGTGTGATAAAATACAAATATTGCAGTAAACCCAGGACCGCATTCACACAATGCTCTTCATTTATTGTTGTACTCTGAGACTTGGTTTCCAATGTATAAGGGTATGTTATATCAATCTGCAGTATAGACAGAATGGCCATTTTGACTGTACCTTGGTCTATTTGCGTTGGTCATTGCACTGTACCATTGTCTGTACCTTCTGTGTGTTTGCAGAATTGGCCCGGAAAAAAAGCGCAGAAGCACTCCTGGGGCTTGTAGGTTAGACATGAAGAAAACACAGTTCCTCTCAAGGATCATGGTCAGACCATTAAGGAGAATCTTATGGCACAAGAAGAAAACTCAGAATGGGACACATCTGTTTTTCCTGGAGGAAATTTGATGGGATCCCATTTCTTAAGTCCTTGAGAGGTCTTTCTGTGGATCCAAGGAAGCATCTGGCAGGGGCTCCGTTTCCTTGGAGTCCTGGACAAACACCTCTCCCTCTTTGGGAAAGGAAGGAGCTGTGGCTCAGTGGCGGAGCATCTACTAGCCATGCGGAAGTTACCAGGTTCAAACCTCCAACATCTCCCGTTAAATAGGTAGTTGACAATGTGAAGATTCGGATCCCACAGCACCTTAGAGACCCACTAGATTTCCACGGCATGACTTTTCAAAGTCAAAGCTCACTTTCTCACACACCCTTGACTCTCAAAGTCTCACACCCTGGGAATCAAGTGGGTCCCTAAGGAGCTGCTGGACTGGAATCTTGCTCCTCTGCTACAGACCACCATGGCTACCCATCTGAAACTATCTAAATGGTGGTGGTTGTGGATTTTCCGGGCTGTATAGCCATGGTCTTGGTATTGTAGTTCCTGACCTTTTGCCAGCAGCTGTGACTGGCATCTTCAGAGGTGTAGCACCAAAAGACAGAGATCTCTTAGTCTCACAGTGTGGAAAAGATGTTGGCAGGTCATTTATATCTACTCAGGAGGGGTGGGGTTGGGCTGAGTCATCCTGTAAGAGTTTCCCAGGGTGTGGAATGCTAATGGAGGGAGGCTTCACTTTATCCTGAGGATGTTCTTTTGCATATGGATTGGTGCTTGATATGCTAATCTTCTCTGCAGGGCTATTGTCGGGTATAGAGTATTTTGTTAGTCTGGTGTTTTTCAGGACTGGAAACCACGCTCTATTCATTCTTAAAGTCTCTTATTTCCTGTTGAAATTGTGCTTATGAATTTCAATGGCTTCCCTGTGCAATCTGACAAAGTAATTAGAAGTGTTGTCCAGTATTTTAGTGTCCTGGAATAGGATACTGTGTCCTGTTTGAGTTAGCCTATGTTCAGCCACTGCTGATTTTTCCGGATGGCCAAGTCTGCAGTGTCTTTCATGTTTTTTTATTCTGGTCTGGATGCTACGCTGTGTGGTCCCGATGTAAACTTGTCCACAGCTGCAGGTTATGCAGTACACTCCTGCAGATGTGAGGGGGTCTCTACTGTCTTTTGCTGATCGTAGCATCTGTTGTATTTTTCTGGTGGGTCTGAATACTGATTGAAGGTTATGCTTTTTCATAAGCTTTCCCATCATCAGTGATTCCTTTGATATATGGCAAAAACACTTTTCCTGTGGGAGACTGTTTTTCCTTTGTTATTTGATTTATCCTTGGTTTAACTGCTCTTCTGATTTCATTTCTGGAGTAGCCATTTGCTTGAAGTGCGTAGTTTCGTTGAGAAAGTGCAGTTCACATATCCGTCTTGCATGGTCTACTAATGTTTTTATTATGCCTCTTTTCTGTCGAGGGTGGTGATTGGAGTTTTTGTGTAAGTACCGATCCGTGTGAGTTGGTTTCCTGTAGACCTTGTGACCTACCTGAAAGTTTGCTTTGCGGATGACCAAGGTATCTAGAAATAGAAGTTTCCCCCCTATTGCTTTCTCCATGGTGAATTGTATGTTCAGGTGGATATTGTTGAGGTGGTTTAAAAACTCCATCAATTCTTCCTCACCGTGGCTCCAAATGATAAAGATATCATCCACGAACCGGAACCAGACTGTAAGTTTGTGGGGTGCTGATTCTAGAGCTGTTTTTTCAAAATGTTCCATGTAGAAGTTTGCTATAACTGGGCTGAGAGGGCTTCCCATGGCCACCCCATCCATCTGTTCACAGAATTCGTTATCCCATTGGAAGTAACTGGTTGTCAGACAATGGTGGAATAAGGCTGTTACATCCTCTGGATAAATCTGATTAATAAGTGCAATTGTGTCTCTTACCGGAACTTCAGTAAACAGGGATACAACATCAAAACTGACGAGTATGTCCTGCGGATTGAGTTTCAGAGAACTGATTTTGTTGATGAAATGTGCTGAATCTTTAATGTAAGACGTGGTTTTTCCGATGTGGTCCTGTAGAAGATTGGCCAGATGTTTAGCTAATTCATATGTCAGTGAACCAATGGCACTCATGATGGGTCGGAGTGGGACTGAATCCTTATGAATTTTAGGGAGTCCATATAGTCGTGGTGGCTGTGCTTCCCTCTTGCATAGTTTTCTGTGCGTGTCGGGATGAAGTGAGGAATTTTTGATCAGCACATTTGTTAGCCTGGTGATTTTGCAAGTGGGATCTCGGTTTAGTTTTTTGTAGGTGGAAGGGTCCAGGATTTCCTTAATCTTCCTTTTGTATTCTTCTGTTTTCATGATCACTGTGGCATTGTCAGCTGGTAGAATAATGACGTCTGGATCCGCATTGAGGGTATTGATGGCGTTCCTCTCCTTGCGTGTTATATTGCTGGTGGGAAGCTCTGCCTTTTGTAGAATCCTGTCCGTCTCTCCTCTTATATCCTCAGCTTCCTCTTCAGGTAGATGACGAATGGCAGCTTCTATATTTGCTTATCTAAATGGTGTTCAGGAGCACAAAAGGAACAGCAAGTCCAAAATGTTCACTTGTAAATAATAGGAATAAACTCAAGGGGGTTGCACGAAACTCATTAAAAAGATACGTAAAGGAGAAGCAAACTGGAAGCCTCTGTCTCCAGCCAGGCTCCTTCCTTCGCTTTTGTATTAATAGGCTCTTTTCAGGTATATTTCCCCTTCTCTCATCCATCGGCCTGTTCTTGTCCAAGATCTCCTTGGGGGATCCTAACCTCGCCTTTCCCGCAGATACGCAAGAGCCAAACTCTCCCTCTGCCCAGAGAAAATGAAGGTCCTCCTTGAATCCCTTCGGAGCCCCCTTAAAAGAGGGAGAGAGAAAAAAGATCCCCCAGGCTGAGCTCCCCCGCCCCCTCTCTCCGGTGTTGGAGAATCTGGGCGGGACGCCTGGGGGATCGATAGCGCTTCTGGGAAGTGTAGTTCGCAGGAAGAGCACGCAACAGTAGTCTCATGACAATTTGGGCAGGGAAAATGTCTTCTTCTGTCTCTCCAGAAGTAGGACCTTATAGGAAGCTGCCCCCCACAAGGACCGAAGAGCCATGAAAGCCTTTGATTCTGTTTTCCAGCTTAGGTCATGCGTGTTTCGTAGAACTACACTTCCCAGGAGGCCGTGCGAGAAGCTTCGAGGCCGGGCCTGCGTTTCTTCCTCGAGAGGAGGCAGGAGGGGAGACATGGAGCTTAACGGGGCTTCTCCTCTCCCGCGGCTTCCTCGGATGGAGGGAGACTTCGGCTTTGGCCCGTCTGCGGGCGAGGTGAGTCTGGGGTCTCATAAGCAAATGCCGGGCAAGGACAGGGGCGGGGGCAGAAAAAGCGTGTGAATGGGATGGAGGAGGCAGGGCGGCCCGAGGGAGTGCCGAGAGATCTCTGTGTAACCCCGCAGAGCCACGAAGAACCGTCTCCTAAATGGACTTTCTCAATAGGGGAGACGGGGGTGACCCTAGCCAATAAATGGCAGCTGCCTTGTGGCTGGGGAAGAACTTGGGAGCTCTGACTCTGGAGAGCTTCCACCCTGGAGAACTTGTGGGTCTCTCAGGTGCCGCTGGACTGAAATCCTGCTGTTAATTCGGCCAGTTTACCTTGACAGAGCTGGATGCAAGCTTTACAGTAACACAGAGCTCTTCTTCAGGCAGAAATATTTAAAGAGGAACCGTCCAGTGGAAACACTATTTCTAGGTTTGTTTAACTAGACTTGACCAACAGAAGCCCTGTTCTGTACAATGTTCTAGCTTTCTTGGAGACTTTGAGTATATTCTCCCTGTCGGATGTTGGGTCAGGAAGCCATTTTTCTTGCCATCGGTTTGCTGTATTGCACTCATTTACTCAAACGGCTGGCTGAAGGGATTCTTTCTTTCTTTCTTGAATGCTCAGCAACAAGAATAGATGATCAAGTGGGCGATATTTTCCTCTTTCAGACCTCCGCAGTGTCCTTTGAGGAGGTGGCCGTGTTCTTCACGGAGGAGGAGTGGGATCTGCTCAATCCAGGCCAAAGACAACTCTACTGGGAAGTGATGCAGGACAATTACGAGACTGTGGCTTCTCTGGGTAAGACTCTTTCCCCTTTTCTCCTGAACACAGAATATGGGGTGGCATCTTCCTGTGGCCCTCTGATTTCAGGACAGCTGTTCATTTGCCACAGAGGAAAGAATGGAACTCTCATATCTGGGGAGCCTACAGCTTTTGAAAATGAAAGAGAAATCTGTGGGTGAAGAGGGCTGTGACCAGGAGAGGTGGGAGATATCCACTTAGGTTCATGCTAGCAAATCCCTGAAGCTCCTGCTTCATTCTTGGGTCTTTCTTTTTTTACATGGTGTGGCTCTCTCTAAGTCCTTTGGTTGCATGACTGAGGCCGATGGGAGGAGAAAGGAACTGGTATAGGCAATTACATGAGCAGAGGAGGGGTCCTTGCTCTGTGGCAGAGCTCCTGCTTTACTTGTTGAAAGTCACTGGTTCAATCCATGCCTCTTGGAAAGGGGTTTAGAGAGGAGGGTCTTTGGCTCCACGGCTGGGAAAGGCACTTGACTGAGGCCCTGCAACCATGGAGTGGAATTTGGGGACTTATTGGACCGTTCCAGGCAAAATCATAGCAGAGTGGAAAATGTGAGTCACCTGTGAACTTTGTTTCCACACAACTTTGGTGAGGAAGGAAGGTGCAATGTGGGGTAGGAGAAGCCAGGCAAGAAACGCTTCCACCAGATTCGAAGTGATGAATGAGGATTTTTGAGGCAGAAGTGCTTCTCTTTGTAACATTTCTTCTGTTCCGTGTCCAGCTGAGAGCAATGGGAACTAAGCCAGGCGTGGGCCAGGCCTATATCCTCTTTATCCTCGGGTATCGTTTACTCTCTGAGTATTTAAGGGTCCCAAGATGGATGTGTGGGCAGCTGGACTCCGTTCTCTACTCCCTGTTCTGCATTTCAGAGAAAACTTCTCCGTTAATTTGGAAGAACAATGTGACCTTTGGCCTTCTTCCTCCCACCCCACCTGCCCCTAAGAGGAACACTCCTACCTTTATTTTCTTGGAAAAACACAATGGGGATTCCACATATTGCATTGAAATCTCTGAACAATCAACTCCCACACCCTGCAATTTCTCTTTTTTAAAGAATGTATGAAGAGCCCTGCAGAATCAGTCCAGCAGTCCGTCCAGTCCAGCATCCTGTTCCACACGGTGGCCAACCAAGTGCCCTGGAAGATTAACAAACCGGGCACAGAGGCCGAGGCCTTCTTGAGATGCTGCCTCCTGGTAGTGGAATTCAGGAGTTTAGAGCCTTTGAATATGGAGGTTCCCTTCAGTCACCGTGGCTAGCAGCCATTTACTCATTTCCTACAGGTCTGACCTGCTTACTCCAAACGCCAACTCCGTAGCTTACAGGGGTGATATCTTTTCTACTGAGTTATGCCCGCCAGCGATAGGGAACTGACACTTTCACTGCAAATAGCAGAAGGATCTACTTCATTTATGCCCCATCTTTCTCCCCAGAGGTGACCCAAAGCTACATATTTCTCTTCTATTTTATCCTCAGAACAACCCTGTGAGGTAGGTCTGGCTGAGAGGGTTGTAGTAACGACACGAGACAAGATCTGGATGCAGAGTCTGACCCCCCAACATGGAGGCGAGAGTTTTATTAAGAAGCCCTCTATAGCAACAATTGTAGCAACAGTTACACATTCCAGAACCAGTCACAGCCAACTACGCAAATAAGCTGTGATCAGGCTTTTGTCTTATCTATGAAACATAGCGAGAGGAACACAGTGGACCTTTAAAACATGTAAGAATATTACTTAGAGTGTATGGGAGTATTGTGCTCTGAGAAGGATAAGAGACTTAACTATGCTCAGATGAAACATATTGACACTGCTTTGCTGGTTCCTGGGTGGTGTGCCAATCGACTTCACTTTGGGAAGTACTTAAGGAACATGTGTGCAAACAGTGAGGACCCGTGTGTTTAATACCACGACCTGAAATTAGCAGGAAACATAGTCACAAGTGTATTCCAAATATGGATGAGAAAATGTGAGTACAAGCCTTCATGTGAATTACAAAGTATTATGTTAGTGTGGAGTATGTTTCATTGTGGCTTTTGATATTTGTATTATTGCAGTGGGTGTTTTGGCTGAATTAAATATTGGCTGTGAAGAAGACGTGCCGAAACGAGCATAGTAAGAAGCTGGCGAGCTCGTTGCCAAGTTCCCAGCCAATCTCCTGGTCTATTTAAAGGCATTTTAGCCTTTAGAGCCATTGAACGTGGAACAAATACGCTATCAGGAGGAAACAATAAGGATTGACCTTCTGTTCTTTGCCACAATAGCCATTGGGCTTTGAGAAAATACTTTCTTCATCGACCCGTTTATGGAAGGACTGTGTATCTACCATGTACCTGGATGAACAAATGGACGGAATTATTGTATAATTGTGTCACATATTTATTGTATTGTACATAATTGTCAAATCGCACTGAATACATAGAAATTTATTTGCACACCTTGTAGTGTGACCCTTGGGTTCCAAGTCTTTAGCGTTCTGGTTTGACTTTGGGTGGAACCCGCCCGCTTTTCTGTTTGGCTAGATTCAAATCCTGCCACTCGATTCAAATCCTGTTTTTCTTCTGCAGACCAACACAATTACCCATTTAAAACTTTTTCAATATAATTCAAGGGTTTTTTAAAAAAAGATTTCATTTCCTGTTCTGTCTCCATGTGCTTCCTAAATTAACACTAGAGAACACATTAAGTGTTCCGCAACAAAAGCCAGGAATTCCCTTTCCTCATGTTTCGGTGACCTCTTCAACCTTTACCAAGATATCCTGGCACATGGTTAAAGGTTGCTGAGATTTTTCCAGGATGCCTGGCTCTTGCTGCAAAAATTACCATTCTGTACTGACTGTACCTGCTAACAGGCATTTTTTCCTTTCCTTTTTGATTTGATTTCTGTCTCTCTTTTTCATCTGCAGATGTGTTGGATGTGGCGATTGAGAAGGAACCAGAAAGAGATGAAGATCTGCAGGTAAAAGCGAAATCTGGGGTTCAGGTGGTACCCAAGAGGGAGCAGAGAAGCAAAACGAAAGCAAAACAGAAGCAGAGGAAGAATTTGGTTGCCCATCAGGGTGAGAATATGCCTGAGGTCCCAGCCCAAGATAAAAGCAGGAAGAGAAGGCTTCCAGTTGCAGTGACTTTGAAAGGGTTGATCTGCAAACTCAGAATTAAAAAATATCACAACATTACAACATGCTGGAAAACATATAAATGCTTGGAGTGTGGGAAGAGTTTCCGTCAGAATAGCAGCCTAACTAAACATCACAGGATTCACACAGGAGAGAAGCCATTTAAATGTGTGGATTGTGGGAAGAGCTTTGCTACGAAAGGCCAACTAACAAGTCATCAAAAGGTTCACACAGGGGAGAAGCCGTATAAATGCATGGATTGTGGGAAGAGCTTCGCTCGTACTAGTGACATAATTAATCATCAAAGGGTTCACACAGGGGAGAAACCATATAAATGCATGGATTGTGGGAAAAGCTTCTCTCATAGTAGTCACCTAATTAGCCATAAAAGGGTTCACACAGGGGAGAAACCATATAAATGCTTGGAGTGTGGGAAGAGCTTTGCTCAGAAAGGCAAATTAACAAATCATCAAAAAGTTCACAGGGGGGAAAAGCCATATAAATGTATGGATTGTGGGAAGAGCTTCTCTCGGAGGAGCCAACTAACTAGCCATCAAAGGGTTCACACAGGAGAGAAGCCATATAAATGCTTGGTGTGTGGGCACAGCTTCTCTCATAATAGTACTCTAATTAAACATCAAACGGTTCACACAGAGAAACCATATAAATGCTTGGAGTGTGGGAAGAGCTTTGCTCAGAAAACCCATTTAACAAATCATCAAAAGGTTCACAGGAGGGAGAAGCCATATAAATGCGTGGATTGTGAGAAGAACTTCTCTTGCAGAAGCAGGCTAAATATCCATCAAAGGTTTCACACAGGAGAGAAACCATATAAATGCTTGGAGTGCGGGAAGAGTTTCTTTCTCAATGTTAGTCTAACTAGACATCACAGGATTCACACAGGGGAGAAACCATATAAATGCTTGGAGTGTGGGAAGAGTTTTGCTCAGAAAACGCATTTAAAAAATCATCAAAACGTTCACAGGACGGAGAAGCCATATAAATGCATGGATTGTGGGAAGAGCTTTTCCTGTAGAAGTGAGCTAACTATCCATCAACGGTTTCACACAGGGGAGAAACAATATAAATGCTTGGAGTGTGGGAAGAGCTTTGCTCAGAAAGTCAAATTAACAAATCATCAAAAGGTTCACAGGGGGGGAAAGCTGTATAAATGCATGGATTGTGGGGAGAGCTTCTCTCGGAGGAGCCAACTAACTAGCCATCAAAGGGTTCACACAGGGGAGAAGCCATATAAATGCTTGGTGTGTGGGCACAGCTTCTCTCATAATAGTACTCTAATTAAACACCAAACGGTTCACACAGGGGAGAAACCATATAAATGCTTGGAGTGTGGGAAAAGTTTCTCTGAGAATGGCACCCTAACTAAACATCACAGGATTCACACAGAGGAGAAACCATATAAATGCTTGGAGTGTGGGAACAGCTTCTCTCTTAATAGTGCTCTAATTGATCATCAAAAGGCTCACACGTGGGAGAAGCCGTATAAATGCTTGGAGTGTGGGATTAGCTTCTTTCTGAATGGCTCACTCATTAGACATCAAAAGGTTCACGCAGGGGAGAAGCTATATAAATGCTTAGAATGTGGAAAGATGTTTAGTGAGAGCCACAGCCTAAACTTACACCACAAGGTTCACACAGGAGTATAGCCATCTCATCCAAGTTCTTGTGTGGAAAACCAGTTAGAGGGGCTGACCTTTCATGCTTATGACCGTGATGTGATTTATGGTAACTGCCCTCACCAGGAACATCTTTCTGCCTAATTTCCTCCTCCTCCTTCATTCCCCTCCGTTCTTATTGTTAGCATCAAATATATGCATGGAGGACTCTGGGTGAGCAAAACATATGTATTTTTCTCTGTATTCTGTTTAAGCCTCTCATGTTAATGGATTATTCACCAAGGTGGGGAGATTGATTAATGCCTCATGTTACCTTTTATAAAATGACGAGTGCTACAGTTTTCCAGTGAGTAGAACTTTCATTCTGACTATCTGAAAAGTTGTTATATTGTGGATTATATTTCTATTCCCCCCCTTGATGACCAGTAAGTAATATAATTTATCATCTTCTGTATTTTTAGGTCTACAGTAACCCTTTCCTGGAAATTTTTATAGAAATAAATAGCTAATAAATTTACTAAAAATTATCAGTAATTTTAATAAATTTTCTTCTGTAACAATTTTGTTCGGATCAGCCTTATGCGGTTCTACACTTTTAGTCCAAAGGAGCGCTGAATAACCCTTCCTGTTTTTTCATTTTTCTGTCATCTGATTCATAATTTTTGTCAGTTTTATTTTTATTTATTTTATTTATTTATTTCATTTATAGTCTGCCTTTCTCACTGAGACTCAAGGCGGATTACACAGTATGAGATTAGTACAGTCAATATCAGGAACATTTCCATAAACAATGCCGTAGGGTACATAGTTGCAACTTCATAAAGACATAACATTAGCAGGTGAGGTCTATGGTGCATAACTCATTAGGAAAGTATCTGAGATCCTCCTCCCTACACTACAGCCCTCCTATCTGAGTAAAAAGTCTTTTTGCATTTTGCATCCTTTGAAAGCCAGGAGAGTGGGCCATCACAAAGAAAGCCCATCTTTGGGCTGCGGTTGACTTCGCTATTTGTTGTGTTTCTTCCTATGGCTGTGAAGGTTTAAAGTGTATACATCCAAATGTAAAGATTTGTATTGTTACAGCAGATGTTAGCTGGAAGCTTTTGTTCCTCTTTTTAACCAAGAGGAGACAGGTGAAAATGTAGCTCATCTTGTGGTAATCAGACCAACCAGACCAATTAATCTACCCTGTCTCAGAAATTATTCTCCTCAGACAGCGTTTTTTTTCTGGGAAAAGAGGTGGCGGATCTCTCAAGAGGGAAATGAGGAAGAAACACATGAGATTCTTAAAATCATATTATTTGCAAGCACTATTGCCGAGTATTTTCAAGAGGTACCGGAACTCCGTTCCCCAGCGTTCCCCCTGAAAAAAAGCCCAGCCATCAGATGGAAAGAGCGGGTATGGATCCACCATCTGAAGGTGAATAATAGGTGCCTGATGGATTCCAGTCAGTTGAACTTACCTGATAGCAAGTGAGAAAAGTCTACAGAAGATGTATAAATACCCAACGAGATCATTGGAAATTCCTGAAGGCAAAGCATTGTCCTGTGAATGGATTACTGAATACCTTGCTTTGTGTTTTTCTGTTTTGCATTTTGTAATATTTTACCTGTTTCCAGTCCTGGGAGGGGAGGGGTGATGTATTTCAGATACAAACCACCTGTACTTTTGTTTTCCTGTATTCTCCAGTCTCTAAGCACATCTCTCCACCTCTGGTCAAGATGATCATTTTGCATTGTAATTCTGAATTGTTACCCTGGCTGGCCCTTCTTGGCAACATCCCTCCCGCCTCCTGAATAGGATGTGATGGCTGATGGGTCTTCATTCTGATTTGCATCTGACAAAGGGAGTTTTGATTCATAGATGCTTATACTCTGGAAAATGTTGTCTTTTAAAGGTGCTTAATATTTTTTGTTCTAATACCGGTCAACAGGACAACCCACCTGAAATTCTCTCTTTTACCTTTGTAAGATTAATAGTTATGTGAGAGTGTAATGAGACATCAAAGCCATTCATTCAATCAATTATTTCTTTGTGACTGACTCTGTGAATGAACGTTTAGGATTCTATATGTAATAGGAAACCACCAAGCTTGCTGAACCTCTTATGAATCTCACATGATCATCAATACTCTGCAACTATTATGCATTTGTATTTACAAATAAATTATGTTTTTGGTAAAGCAAAATGCGTCTTTTATCTAGCATACAGGATCCCTTTTTTAAACTCAAAGCCGCCACCCCCCAACACTGACCGTTCTGTTATCTTTACCATCTATGTAAATGTATTTTATGTTGTATCAGTGGATAATTTAGTACAAGAAGATTCTGTTCCTTATGAACATCTCGAACAGCCTCCTGTGTCCAGTGAAATTAAATGTTTAATCATCCAACTAAAGATTGGGGAGGCCCCAGAGCCAGATGGGCTAATGATCAACCCAGAACGGTGGATGGTCACTTTCCTAAACTTGGCTCCCGTCACATTCCATTATTGCGTTATGCTGATGTTGCTGTAGCTCCTCTTGTCTGCATTTGTGGCTTGTTGTGAATCTAATGTAGTGTCTGTTAACTTTGAAAAATCTAGAATTGTCTTTTCGAAGACTACAACGAAACATTTTTGTTGGAGATTCAAGGGCAATGTTATTGAACAGGCAATGTAATAACACCCTGAACTGGATAGCTCAAGTTAACCTCATCTCATCAGATCTCAAAACCTAATCAGGGTCGGCCTTGGTTAGCAATTGAATGGGTAACCTCCAATGAAGACCAGGGTTGCAGAGGCATGCAATGGCAAGCCACCTCTGTTAGTCTCTTGCCATGAAAACCCCACCAGGGGTCACCATAAGTGAACTCTGACTTGAGGGCACTCTCCAGCAACAATATAATAACAGTTGAACAGTCCAACAGAAATCTGTGCTTAATTTGGCCATTTGTGACATGTCTGCAAAATGTGCACATTGTCTTTTTAAAAAAAATTATTTTATTACAGCAAACGACAAGCAAAGGTTCACATAAAGAGACAAAAACATAAAAATAAACAAATAAACAAGAACATAGAGGGAGACATACCTTTTAAACATTTTACAGATTTTTTTTCTTGTTACTTAATAACTCTTCCGTAATACCCATATCTTAACTAAACATAACTTCGACATTACTGAGAATAAATATCTGCATTTTCCTGCTTACTTTATCTTATCATTTGTTGCCAACCTTCTAACTCTAATTTTCAAATCCACAGATCATTAGTTCTGACTTCTCTTTCATATACAGAAAGTCCATGAAAGGTTTCCAGATCTTCACAAAATTTGCTGTCGTTTTGTCCGTCAGCAGTTCTGTTAATTTTGCCATTTCCGCAATCTCCAACATCTTTACTAGCCAATCATCTACTGTTGGCAATTTATTCGATTTCCAGTATTGTGCATAAATTATTCTTGCAGCCGTTGTCATATATCTAATCAAAATTCTAAATTCATTTTCTATTGAAATATCCAATAAACTCAATAGACACAATTCTGGCTTTAGTTGTAGGTTGCTCTTTAATATTTTTTGCATTGTTAGATGTAGTTGTTTCCAATATTTTTTAGCAACCAGGCAGGACTACCACATATGGTAGAAGGAACTCTCCTTTCTTTGACACTTCCAACATTTGTTTAACACCCCCTTAAACATCTTAACTAATTTTTGTGGGGTCATGTACCACCTATACATCATTTTATAGAAGTTGTCTTACAAGTTATAACAATGTAAATTTTAGACCGTAATTCCACATTTTCTCCCATTGCTCCATATGGATATTATATCCAAAGTTTTTAGCCCATTTAACCATACAGTCCTTCACTTGTTCTTCTTCTAGTTCGATTTTTAGCATAAATTTATACATAGATATTAAGTGACCTTTTTTACATAACTCTTTTTCAAATGTACTTATAGTTTCCTCCATACCATACATTTTAAGGTCATTTTTAAACCTTTCTTATAGTTGCATATACACAAACCACTGACAGTCAAAGGCTTTCTCAATTCCTCTCTAGAATGCATTTTTATCTCCCCTTGTGAAAAATTACATAGATCGTAATATGTTAACCACTTATCTTTATATACTATTTCCCTTTTAAATAATGCCTCATGTGGTGAAAGCCATAATGGTGTTTTTATTGTTATTCTTGCCTTGAATTTATTCCAAATTCGTATCAGGGCTTGATGTATGATATGGTTCTTAAAATCTAAATTTATGTTGATCTTATTGTACCACAGGTATCCATGCCACCCATATCTTAGGCAGCCCCAGCAACAGGGTTTCTTGCACCGGAGGCAAGCCTCGCGCGTACACTCTGCGCGCGCGTCCCCCAGACTGCGTGATGATATCACATGATGACGTCATCACACAGTGCCGGCACGTGGGTGGCTGGAGCAGAGTGAGGAGGCTGCCCGCGCGCCGCGCGCCACCCCAGCTTCCTATCGATCCTTGCCGGTGGCTGCTGTGCCTGTCAGGGGGCAGGCGGCGGTGGCGGCGGCAGCGGCGCAGGGCGAGCGCCCGTGGCGCAGGACACGCACCTCCACCCCCAGCACCCCCTCTGGCGCCCCCTCCGGCGCCTGGCACCTGCAGCCCCTGCCTCACCGCCTCAACAGTGGTGCCGGCCCTGATCTTAGGTCATGTCCTTCTAATTCCAGGAGTCTCCTATTCTTTAACTTTATCTAGTCTTTAACCAAACTAAACAGGCAGCTGCATAATATAGTTTTAGATCTGCAGCCCCAATCACCTCTTTCCTTTGCATCTTGCAAAAGCTTTTGTTTAATATGTGTTTTTTTCCTTTGCCATAAAAACTTCATTATATCTCTTTGCCATAACTCTAATTGCTTATCAGAGCTTAAAATTGGGATTGTCTGAAACAAAAACAACAGTCTTGGCAGAACATTCATTTTAATAACAGAAATTCTTCCTAACAATGATAATTGTAATTTCTCCTATCTTTCTAGGTCTTTTTAAATTTCATTCCATACCTTTACATAGTTGTTTTGGAACAACATCATATTTTTATTTGTCAGTATTATCCCTAAGCATTTAACCTTTTTTTCAGTTGTAAATTCTGTTTTTCCCGTCAGTTGGCTTTTCTCTTTTTCCTGCATATTCATCGTTAGCATCTTTGTTTTTCCTTTATTGACTTTAAAACCTGCTACTTCACCAAATTCCTTTAGTTTGTACATTAATACCTCTATTCCCTCTAGCGGATTTTTTAAGGTGAAGACCAGGTTGTCTGCAAATGGTCTTAGTTTATACGATTCTTTTTTAACTTTAATACCTTCGATCTTACTTTCCTCTCTAATGGCTCTATTTAGCACCTCTAGTACCATATAAACAAAAGGGGCGACAGTGGGCAACCTTGTCTTGTTCCCATTTCGCATATGTTGGTTAATTCTCCATTAACTATTATTCAGGCCTTTTGTATATTATAAATAGCTCTCACACAGTTAATAAAATTATCTCCAAAGTGCATTTCTTCCAGGACTTTTATCATAAATTTCCAGGGTATATTGTCGAACACTATTATTTCATAATAGCTGTGTGGAATCCAAAGGCTGGTCCTCTGACGGGTTATCTAGATCCTCATGTGACCCGTTTCATATAATCTTTTGTCAGAGAGCACACTGTACTAAAATTCAAAAGTAATAGTCAATAAATACATTATCTGTTAAAAAACATGGTTAAAAAATACAAGCAAGATATATTACTCACGTTAAAAATCTATCAAACTTATTCATAAGTACTTATTCACAAAAACCATTCAATAATGCTGTGTATCCAGTAACAAGCTTAATGTATCCAGCCACTCCACGCCCAAATATGCTAACAATCACCTCTTAAAGGGAATTTTGTTTACAAATAAATGCATTCAACACCATCAATATTCAGCCCAGAAAACATGAATAATCATTGGCAATGTTTAAGCCTCCTGGAATCAAGCTGTTAAACTTAAAAATCCAGGATGTTTCTTTTCTCCTAAGCTCCTTTGTTATGTTCTCCAAAGCTTTCTGTTCCGTTTTATATAAGATTGTAAATTTCATGTCTGTCTCTTTATGACCATAATCACTATAGTGCTGCACCAAAGGTGCCTCCTGGACCTTATTTTTCATTCGGGACTGGTGTTCGCCTAAGCGAACTCTTATGGAACGCGCAGTGCTGCCCACATACAAGAGACCACATGGGCACTTTAAAAGGTATACTACATGTTCAGAGTTGCAATTCACAAAAACTTTCGGCACCCTGATGTTAAGTTCCTGCAATTCATTTTCATTCATAATTAATTGATATTGTTTACACCTACCACATTTATGTAAACCCTTGGGGAGGAATGAGTTTAAATTATCCATTTTTAACCGTATATCCGAATGTCTAATCATATCTTTAATATTACATGTTCTTCTATAGGCTATTAAGGGATATTCTTGGCAACCCGGGATCTCACTAATCAATGGCCAATATTCCAAAATAGCCTGACGAATCTGGTTTGCTTTTGTACTATAATCCAAAACACAGACGGTATGTTTGGTTTTGGTGTGTTCCCTATTTTGAAACAACTCCTTCCTGTTTATGTTATTTGCCCGTTGTCTGGCACTCTCTAGGACCCTGTTGGGATATCCTCGCTTTCTAAAGTCTGTCATCATGTGGCTACTCTCGGTCTCAAAGTCAATCTGATTAGTAGAGTTTCTCTTCGCTCTAAGTAATTGCCCAAATGGCAAATTAGTTCTTAGGTGAACTAATGATGAAACAAACCGTAATGTAACAAGGAATTCTTATCTGTATCCTTTTTGTATGGACCAACCTTTGGATTTCACACAGCCGTTATGAAATAACAAACAAGAAGAAATGAAATAATACACAACAAGAGTTGACTTTATTTCACTGGAATTTCTCACTCACTATTGGACTGTTGCTATCCAGGACCTGTGAAATAGAACATGCTGAGTTGTTACCATTCACTTGCACTTTAATAATTAATTGTGCAATGAATTTACGTAGCAATTTGTAGCATCAGCACTTTATTAATCTGTGGTACCTGTATTTTAGCAACCGTATTAATGGTTTTCCGTATGTGAATTGTAGAATCAGTTTTATGAATTGTTGTTTTAATGTATACGTGTTTTACTGTGTAATTTTATTTATGTATTAAATAAACTTTTGTGGTTGTTGTTAGGCACATCACATGGTTTTTGCTGGTATTAGGAGTGGAGCAGGTGGCAGTGCCCATCCCCCATCTTAACACAGCGGATATTAGGAGTGTAACAGATAGCAATGCCCATCCCCACCGTAACCCAGCTGGTATTAGGAGTGGAGCAGGTGGCAATGCCCACCCCTGCCTTAACCCAGATGGTATTAGGAGTGGAGCAGGTGGCTATGCCCTCCCCCACCTTAACCCGGCTGGTATTAGGAGTGAAGTAGGTGGCAATGGCCACCCCCGCCTTATCACAACTGGCATTAGGAGTAGAGCAGGTGGCAATGCCCACCCCCTTCACCAAGCTGGGATCAGGAGTGGAACAGGTGCCATTTCCCACCCAGCACCTTCACCTGGGTGGGATCATGCACAGGCAATTCCTTTCTTCCCTTCACTCAGACGGGATAAGAAGTGGAGCTGGTGACACTGCTCACCCCCTTCAGCCTACTGGAATAAGGCACTGAGCACATGGCAGTGCCCACCCCATCTTCACCCTGTTGGAATCAGGTGCCAAGGAGGCAGCAATCTCCTCCCCCCCTTCAACCTGCCAGAATCAGGAACAGAGAAGATGGCAATGCTTACACCCCCTTCACCCAGCTAGGATCAGGCTTGGAGTAGGCAGCAATGCCTGCCCCCCTTGCACATAGCAAAGCCCACTGCCCGCCTTCACCTATCTGGATCAGGCGAAGAGCAGGAAGTAATGCCCGCTCCTCCATTCACCCAGCAGGGAACAGGCTCAAAGCAGGCAGCAATGCCTGCCCCCCTTCACCCAGCCATAACCAGGCGCAGAGCAGAAGGCAATGCCTGTTTTCCCTTCACCTGGCTGGGATCAGGAGCGGAGCAGGTGCCAGTGCCAGACCCCCTTTACCCGACCTGTATCAGACATGCAGCAGGTAGCAAAGCCCACCGCCCCTTCACGTTGCTGAGATCAGTTGTGGAGCAGCTGACAATGTCCACCGCCTTCCTTCATTGGCCAGGATCAGTGACAGAGGAGGAAATGCCTGCCTATCCGTTCTCCCCTTTCTAGAGCCCATTGTATTTTTTTCCCACAACAGGCTTTGTTTCTAGTCTAAAATAAGATCATCCCTCCCTTGGTTTATCAGGATAATGTTTGTGAAAAGCTTCTATGAGTCTTTTAGCTTTTTCATCTTTAGATTGAATCCACTCATTCTGACTCTGGTCAAAGTACTTCACTGAATGAGGTAAAACAATTTTCCTCTTTTCCATTTTGAGTCCAACTCTGCTTCTACTTCATAATGAGGTTGTCCATCCACCATGAGGGCGGCGGGGGAGGAACTCCAGATTTCGGGTGCCAAGTGTCTGCCTCTGGGGCTTCCTTCAGTAAGCTGAAGTGGAATACTGGGTGTATATATCTTAAATTCTTTGGCAAGTCTAGTTTAACTGCCACTCCATTTATTACTTCAAGAATTGTATAAGGTCCGATGTACTTCCATCCCAACTTTTTGCTCCGTTGTTCCCCTTTGAGATTTTTTGTGGACACATAAACCTCATATCCAGGTCTTCATGAAAGACACTGCAGACTTGGACAACCCGAAAAATCAGCAGTGGCTGAACATAGCCTAACTCAAACAGGGCACAGTATCTTATTCCAGGACACCAAAATACTGGACAACACTTCCAACTACCTTGTCAGACTGCACAGGGAAGCCATTGAAATTCACAAGCATAAGCAAAACTTCAACAGGTTAAGAAGAAACCTTAAGAATGAACAGAGCATGGTTTCCAGTTCTGAAAAACACCAGGCTAACAAAACATTCTATACCCGACAATAGCCCTGCAGAGAAGATTAGCACATCAAGCACCAATGCATATGCAAAAGAACCTCCTCAGGATACAGTGAAGCCTCCCGCCATTAGCATTCCACACCCTGGGAAACTCTTACAGGATGACTCAGCTCAACCCCACCCCTCCTGAGTAGATACTGTGACACTGAGAGATCTCTGTCTTTTGGTGCTACACCTCTGAAGATGCCAGCCACAGCTGCTGGCGAAACGTCAGGAACTACAATGCCAAGACCACGGCAATACAGCCCGGAAAACCCACAACAACCATCATTCTCCGGCCGTGAAAGCCTTCGACAATACATTTTATACTTTATTCAAGATCCTTTATGCACTGTCAGATGTCTCTACTGTACTTTAAATAAAGTTTGTAAAAATTCTTTTTAAAAACCTTCACACAGGAGAAGCCATATAAAATCTTACAATGTGGAAAGATGTTTAGCGAGAGCAGGAGCCTTACCTTATACCACAAGCTTCATATAGGAGAATAATAGCCCTCCAATCCAAGTTATTGTGTGGAAAACCAGTTAGTGTGGCTGACCTTCCCTGCTTGTGACCAAGACATGATTTATGATAGGTGCACTAACAAAGAACATCTTTATGCCTAACTAGAAACAAAGCCCATTGGGCAATTAAATACAATAGGTTCTAGAAAGCTGGGACTGGGGAGGGCTGGCGGGGTAGGGAGTCTGGGAGGGGCTGGCAGGCAGGAGAGGTCTGAGAAGGGCCGAGAGGCAGGATGGGTCTGGGGAGGGCTGGCAGGTGGAGGGGGAAGGGGTTTTAAGGAGGGCTGAGATGTAGGAGGGGTCTGGGCAGGGCTGGCAGGTGGAGGAGCAAGGGGGGTCTGGGGAAAGCTGAGGCAGGAGGGGTCTGGGGAGGGCTGGCAGGTATGGGGGCAAGAGGGGTCTGGGAAGGGCTGGCAGGTGGAGGGGTAAGGGGGGGTCATTTGCATCTGATGAAGTGAGTTTTGATTCACAGACCCTTATACTCTGAAAATTGTTGTCTTTTTTAAAGGTGTTACTATGCATAATTTTTTTCTTCTAATACCGACCAACATGACTACCTACCTGAAATTCTCTGCATAACCTTTGTAAGATTAATAGTTATGAGAGAGTGTAATGAGACATCAAAGCCATTCATTCAATCAGTTATCTCTTTGTGACTGAGTCTATGAATAAATATTTAAGGATCTATATGTAATATGAAACCATCAAGCTTGATGAACCTAATATGAAACCAATATGCACAGTGATTAAGTGGTTTCACTACTGCCATGAGCTCAGTAGGTGGCCTTGGATAAGCCACTCCTCTTAGCCCCAGCTCCTCAGCTGTATTCTGGGGATAATAATAACACTAACTTTTTTACTACTCTGGGTGAGGCACTAATCTGTCTAGAAGAACAGTATATAAGTGCAGTTCTTGTTTGTTTGTTTGTTTGTTTACATCATTTATAGTCCACCTTTGTCTCTGAGACTCAAGGCGGATAACTCAGTATGAGGATAATACAATCAGTATCAAATAAGTACATTTCAATACAATACCATAAGGTAAACATATACACGTTTAAAGACATAGCATTAGCAAGGATTCAAGACAGAGCAGAAAAAATACTGAAGCAAAACATAATCAATTCTAGGACTAACTTTAGTCAACATGGAGCACTGGTTGTAGGTAGGAGTACATATTTAAAGCTGCAGATAAGGCAAAAATAGTGATGAAGTCTATGATCCCCAACTTGTTAGTGAAGCATCTGAGACCCCATCCCTACAATACAGCCCTCCCATTTGAGTAAAAGCCTTTTTGAATAGTTCGGTTTTGCATCATTTATGGAAAGCCAGGAGAGTGGGGGCTCTTCTGACTTCCTCAGGCAGGTCTTTCCACAGGATAGGGGCCACCACAGAGGGCCTGGATCAGGGCTGAAAGAGCCCAGATCAGGTCAGTGCCAGGCAGGGGAGGGTTCCCCCACCTGGCACTGACCCGAACCCAGCAAGGAATGTATTTATTTTTCTGATGTGCACAAAATTTATACTCTGGGATTTCTCTCTCTGAGAGGGAAAAAGCGTCGTTTGAACTTTGCCTAGGAGTCGGAGAAGGAGTTCTTGAGACCCCAGGCAGGCTCAATGCCACCAAAGTAGAGCTGAATCCAAGGACTGTTTTCTGCTGCATTGGAATGCTTCTTGGAATGTTTCACCTTAAGCCTAAACTTTTTTGACAGCGTCTTGGATTAGCACCGAGATGGGCTGGTTCATATTATCGCTGATTGGAGCCAAAGTAGTTGGAGGTACCAAGGAGGATAGTTTTGGCTGCGCTGATTCTAGGGCCCACTGAAGGAGTCTTGGGAACCTGGGGCATCTTGTCCAAGCAGCATTGGGTAAGGTAGGTCAGAGACTTTGGCCACTTCCACGGAGTGCCCCCCCCCCGTACTCAAGGATCACAGTCACAATTGGCCAGCAGTAAGCATGCTTGTATATGCAGGAAATCTGGGTCCAGCGGCAGGTCAGCACATCGGGTGGTAGTAGATGGACGCAGATCATTGATAATGTGCTGCCCGAGTCAAAACCCTTTAGAGTTACCATATTCAGAACCACAGACTATACAAGCCAAATCTAAAAGCCAGGATCAGGAGGACATGCATTTCTTATTCACATCTCTTCCCAATACAAGGTTCTGGGAGGCAGCCCAAATACAACTAACCAACTTTACTGTAGCATAAGCTTTCGAGAACCACAGTTCTCTTCGTCAGATACATGGAGGGTATGAAGAAACTGACCAGATATATGTAGGTGGGGAGGGGAGGGGAGAGCGTGACCCCTCCCCTCCCCACACCCAGCCTGGATTGTGCACTCCAGCTTTCATGACTTTTGCAACTGATTTGCATCTACTCTCCCCTCCCCTCCCCACCTATATATATCTAGCCAGTTTCTTCATAACCTCCATGCATCTGACGAAGAGAACTGTGGTTCTCGAAAGCGTATGCTACAGTAAAGATGGTTAGTCTTAAAGGTGCTACTGAACTCTTTACTATTTTGCTACTACATACTAACACGGCTAATTCCTCTGGATCTAAGCCCAAATAGGAACTCTTAGCTCCAGAACCATTTGTTTGGATCGGTGCCAGCGCATTCCTTGTTGAAGGGGACGGTCTCTGGAGTGCAGGGTTTTTGTGATTTGGGGTGATCCAAAGATTTTTTTTCCGAGTGCATCTCCCCCCCACCCTTTCGGCTTGTTCATTTTTCCTGGGAACGCTGTACTTTGAAGCTGTTAACTCAAGAACTGGACTTTGTAGCAGGACTCAGCATAGGTCCACTTAGAGGGCCGAGTCTCCTGAACATGGGTGTGTATGTTACATGCTCCTCTAAACTTTATTTTAGGGTGCAGAGCCTTTCAATTTCCCCCAATATTTGTGTTTGGATTTGCGAACCAGAAACTAGAAACTGCAATTAAGGAACTGGGCATTGTTTCATCTCTGGGATTCGACAGCGCAGCCTAAAAGAAAAACACGTTTCTCCCAACTTTTCCTAAAATACTATTAAGCTAGGGTTGCCAACCACCAGCTGGGTCCAGGAGGTTTCCTGGAATTACCACTGATCAGTTCCCCCCTAGAGAAAATGGCAGTGTTGGAGTGTGGTCTCTATGGCACTATACCCTGCTGAGGGCTCTCCCATGCTGAATCCGCCCCTTCCCCAGGCTCCATCTCAAATCTCCAGGAATTTTCCAACCTGGAGTTAGCAATACGCGTTAAAACATTAAGGATTCTCCCTTCCCTTTGGGTGCAAGTACTAGAAAGGGTTAAAGTGACAAAGCTTTGTTTTCTAGAGAGGCCGCAAAGGAGGAAGTGAACCCCTGAGTTTTTCTTCCTCCTCCTTTCGGGATCCGGCTTTGCTTGCTGGACAGCTGCAAGACTGAGGCTGGAGCCGGCCTGGGGTTGCCTGGAAGGGTAAGGAACGGTGCGGAGGGAGGGAGGAGCTCCCCGAGGCTCAGCCGCCCTGCAAGGGGTCTCTCTGGGCCCCTCGTGCAGAGCAGGGCCGGGAAGGAACAAATCAGGCTGGCGACCGCTGTCCCCCCGTCTTTGCTCCCAAGGAGGGTTGCCAGCTCTGGATCCGGCCCCTTGAACCGGGGCTGGATCTGCAGCAAGGAGCAGGAGGGGAGCAGATGCTCTTGCAGGTCTTTGCAGTTCAAAACCCTGTACTAAAAGCACCCCCCTGCGGAGCCGGCTGGATTGTTTTGCAGCTCTTGTGCAAAGAGCGTTTGGATTGGCATGGGCACAAAACGTGGCATGTCAGGAGAGGCCTCGGATTGTGCTGGGGGCAGAGTTGGGCCCATGGCCTCCCATCCCCCCGCCCGCCGGGCCTGAGAGAGAGGACAGCGCCTGTACCGCCCGGTTCTCCACTTTTACTGAGATCCTTCAAGTAGCTGAAAGCCTCATGAAGACTTGGTGGGGGTGGGTAGGGAGATAATATGTATTTACTTTATTTATAGCCCACATATACTGTACAAGTCAATACAATAAAAGATTGGAACATCCAGTGAACAATGGAATAGGGCTTCTCGGTTTCATTGTCTGTTTTCCTCAAAAGAATCTATTCCCTGTGATGGCAAATGGAACTACTTTGGAGCAGGTGTGTGAATACAGCCCAGATGTGGGAAACACGACAGACCCTCCTTTGGTCAAGAGTGAATGTGCGTAATATAGTGTGGGATTCTCTGTGGCCCTGTCCAGAAATTGAAACGCCTTCTGGGGGAATCAGGCTCTCTCTGATTCTCTCGGCAGCTTTGTGGGGCTTGCAAGAGGATGGCTGCATTGTTATTCCCTTGAATGACAGACTGTGCTATTAACGTTTTTCTTTTGCTGGTTGAATTAATTCTGTTGTTTATGGAATTAGTTGCGAGGGAACATTGGTTGTGCTTATTCTTGGGAGAAAAATTGACTTACACATCTTCAGAAGTGTCTGTGTCTAGAGAATACTTCTGTCTATTGGAGGAATTTCCTGCCTAGAGGGAGAAGTTATTTTCCCAGCAGTCCTTGGCCTTCCTCTCCCCCCCTTACAAGAAATAAACACACTGTGTTCCTGTAATCATTCCAATAATCTCAAGTACAAATTTCCCAATATGTATTCACAGCTGATAAACCATATAAAGTGCAAGTGCTATGCAATCATAATGTACAATATTTATGATACATACAAACCCCTTAGGAGTTCAAATAAGAGAATAGTACATATACAACAATAAATTCAATTCATGGGTAATCCTACTGTAGTTAATAATAAATACTATTCATAATGTATTGTCGAAGGCTTTCACGGCTGGAGAACGCTGGTTGTTGTGGGTTTTCCGGGCTGTATTGCCGTGGTCTTGGCAGTGTAGTTCCTGACGTTTCGCCAGCAGCTGTGGCTGGCATCTTCAGAGGTGTAGCACCAAAAGATAGAGATCTCTCAGTGTCTGACACTGAGAGATCTCTATCTTTTGGTGCTACACCTCTGAAGATGCCAGCCACAGCTGCTGGCGAAACGTCAGGAACTACAATGCCAAGACCACGGCAATACAGCCCGGAAAACCCACAACAACCAACTATTCATAATGTTCAATAAATACAATGATGAGCAGCAATTTTCATAAATAGTCCAATAGTACAAAAATATCACAATCTATATAGTAACTTTTCAACCCAATGGTACATAGGAAAGTAGAGTGGATACAGTATTGTAAGACTGGTAATTGTTCTTCTCCTGTGTAACTGTTTTAAATAGTCTCTGTGGTGGTAAGGTAAGTATCTTTCAATCTTTTCACAGTGAGACGCAACCCAAGTGGCCTTCCGAAGTTGGTGAGATCTTCTACAAATAAAGTTGCCACAGGGGACCCAGATGGAGATAAGGGTACACAAAATGATCCCGACAGTACACTAGCTAATCTCCTGTTTTGTCATATCACAGCTTTCTCAGGGGAAATATTCTTTTTTCATTGTCTACCACCCAATATTTCACCAAGTCTTTCCTCTGGTCCAATAGCTGGTTGTCCTGGTTGATATAACCACGAACAAGTGCTGGCAAGAGGTTGGGCCAGCACACTGATGTGTGCTCACCTCTTTTGTATGTGTGTGGAGATATGCTGTCTTGAATGATCAAGGAACTCTTGACACCACATGGCACCTTCTTCAATCTTTCTTCTGTAGGTGGTGCTTGGAATGGGATGAAGGGATTTCTGTGGGGTAGAAGTGAGGGTGAGCCATAGTTCAGTGGTTAAGTATGTGCCTTGTGTTCAGGAGGTCCCCAGTTTGATCCCAGACACCTCCTCACAAAGCTAGCCCAAATAACATGGTTGGCAGAGGCTCCAGAAACTGCTGTCAGTTGAAGCATAGAAGGGTAGAGTAGATGTCCTAAAGGCCTGACTCAATATAAGGCAGTTTCATGCGAATCTCTATGGGAAATGAATGTTCTTGCCGATGGATGAATTCACTGCTCTTCAGAAGAGTGATGTGTTTATACAGACGAGACCAGGCATAAAAGTTCTGATTCCCACATTTAAAAGAAATTCTGAACATTTGAATGAAAATTTCAATGTATGCATTTAATAAAGAATTCTGTATATAAAATCATACCGATGTCCTTTTACCTGTAGCTTACATATCTTACAGAGAAATTCTAAGCAGAGTTACTCAAGTCTAAGCCCATTCGTTTCAGTTGGCTTAGACTGGAGTAACTCTGATTAGGATTTCACTATTTGAAACTCAGAGGATTCAACACTACTTTTATCTGGTCTTTCCTTTTCTTGTTTCTGTCTTTTCTATAATTGTCATCGTTATTATTATATATATATTAAATACAAAACATACAACATAAAATAAGACATTTATGGACAATATCACACATCCTGCATATAATGGGTAACCATAGCAATTCAGTTTTGTTTAACATCTTCCCCTTTTTTCATAAAAATTAATACAATAAATTTAAATGTCTCATTACTATTATCAAGCCATTCCTATACCCTAGGGACCATATTTTTCTTCCAATATCTTACAAAGTCTAATCTAGCGGACATAATTAGGTACATTATAATTCCATTCAACTGTCCGGGAAATGTAGACTTCAGCAAGAGAGTTTCTGCAGAATAATTTCTGTATTCAAACCATAGTTAAGCATCCTCACAGCAGACTGCCAGTAGCTTTTGGCATGTTTACAAATCTGTCATATATATTTTTAAAAATGCCTTAGGGCTCTTGCAATACCACCATGAGCGTTCAGAGGTCTTACAGGTTTTAGAAAGCTTGTAAGGTGAAAAATGCCATTGATAATAGCATTTTTGTTAGATTCCTTTAAATTGCAAGGGAAGTGTAAAAAAAAAACTTGGGAAAATGCATATTTCCAAATTTTATTTGGGATCTCATGAACCAAATCTATATTGATCTTCAAATGAAAGCTTTGTTTAGAATTGGCTTCTAATTTCCATATATTCCCAACTGTTTTAGAAAATAAAATGTTTATTATCCTGTGTGTGTAATTCTTCTGCATTTGTATATTTTCTTAACCACTGGTGACTTTGAAACTTTTTAACCAGGATAATTTTAACCTGCAAATAGTCAAAAGGTATTATAGTCCCATTATTAATATGAAGGATTAAATCAAATTGTACAACCTTATTATTAGAAATCAACATCAGCATCAAAGCCAAAATTTTCCCTTTTCCTGAGAGAGTTTAGCTGAAAATGTTGAAGTTTACCTAAGTCTCTCACTGCTGATACAAATGGTGAGATATCAGGGGCAGCTTTGTTCAATAGAAATCCCAAACAAATAGTAAAATATTAATGATAAAGTTGTTACAGCTATAAATGTGTTTCATAATGGATTTTTTTATCAATGAAAGTGTTTTGAAAGGCATCTTGATACAGGTTTGTTTTTGTCTTTTTCTTCCAGAGAGAAGCCCAGTCTAGAACATTGTAATTCGTGGCCACAGTTTTCTATAGGAAAAAACATCTGTGAGCAATCGCCCAATATGAAAATAGAGAGGCAAGACACCACAGTAGGGGAGTCACCAGAGGGCATAGCAAAATCTCCCGTCCTCCAGGACAGGAGTATTGGGAAATTCCCACAGAGGATACCAGAAGATCCAGTGAATCAGCAAGGAGGAGAGAGTTCCCTTTCCCTTGAGCGGTGGGAAGCCCAGTGGCAGGAGTACCTCAGGACAGTGGAAAACCCTCAGTCTGGATGGGGAATCTCAACCTTCCCAGAGAGACCCTCATCCTGGCAGGATGCCAAGGCCTTTCTGGCCTCCTTTGAGCAAGTGGCTGAAGCCTGTCAGTGGCGCAAGGAAGAGTGGGTGACCCGACTCCTGCCAGCCCTCAGTGGAGAAGCTGAAAAGGCCTTTAACAGGCTGGATGTCAGAGACAGAGAGGATTATGGGAAGGTGAAGGCAGCCATCTTGCAAGGGGACGCCCTGACCTGGGAGAAGCAGCATGAAGAGTTCAGGCGTTTCTGCTACCAGGAGGCCGAGGGGCCACGAGGGGCTTACAGCCGACTTCGGGAAATGTGCCGTGGGTGGCTGAAAGTGGAGAATCACAGAAAGGAGCAGATTGTGGATCTCTGGATCCTGGAGCAGCTGCTGACCGTCCTGCCTCCGGAAATCCAGAGCCGGGTGAGGGAAAGTGGCCCTGAGAGCTGCTCCCAGGCAGTGGCCCTGGCCGAGGAATTCTTGTTAAGGCAGCGAGAGGCCAATTGGCAAGAAACGCAGGTGAGGCCCTTCTGCTGGGTTCACAGGGGAGGCCTGAAGTGCCATCTGCAAATTTGGGCCCTGAGAGTCCTTAAGATCTCCCCCCATCTCCCTCCTCCCCCTGCAGTTCAGTGGCTCCCAGTATGTTTGGGGCTTCTTGGTGGTGGTGCCTTCCTCGGGGAATTCATTACTCTAGGAGTATACTCAGACCAGCTTATTTCCCATGTTTAAGAATTCTCTTTTGAAGAAAACTTTATTGGAAGGGAATTCATCTGTCATGAAAGGATCTAATTCATATTAATGGCCCATTTTTGGTAATTCTGAATATTAACAGAACCTGCAGGCTTTTGCCTTGTTTTCATGTAACTATTAATATTTTTTATTTTTATTTTATATTAAAATGTCTTGTGAATGTGTTCAGGAATCTTGATACAAGTTCATCAAAAACTGAGTGGATAGTTATGGCTAAACCCTTCCTCCCTGGGTCAGTTGCAAGTGAACCAGGCTGGTTCGAGAGGTTTTTGTTTTAAAACATAACACTCAGAATTTTCTGTATTCCTTCAGGAACCCCTGATCTGATTTTTCTCTATTACATCCCAACAAATCTGCTAAAGTTGGTGGGGCACAGAACCCTTCCCTCTGTTCCCCCCCCCCTGTATCTTTGTCCCTCTTTCCTTGAAAGGGCCCTCTTTGTTGTTGCAGATGCTGTTGGAGGAGGCACCTGGGAGCGTCTCTGAGGTGGGCCAGGATCCATCTGAGATGAAGTGGAGGCAACTTTCAGTGGACATCAAGGAAGAGGCGGATGGAGAGGCTAGCCTGCAGGGTAAGGAGGGAGGGAGAGACGCCTTCTGGGACTGAGCTCAGCAGCAGCCTTTCTAATCCCTTTAAGGGCTGCTTTATCCTTAAATACTGGATTATCCAAGGAAAAGGGCTGGTAACTAAAGAGGAACCCTGATAGATCAAACCAAAAGCCCTTCCAGTCCAGCACTCCGCTCACACAGCAGCCAACCAGTTGTCTCTAGGAAGCCCATAAGCAGGATGGCTGCAACCGCATCCTCCCGCCCGTGCTCCCTAGCAACTAATTTAAAGAGGCACAGTGCCTTAGGTACTGTAGCCATTGATAGCCTCATCCTCCACAAATTTGTCCGCTTCCCTTTTAAAGGCTTCCACATTGGCAGCTGTCACCACATAATGTGGCAGCAACTTCCACAATTTAACTGTGCACCATGTGAAGAAGTACTTCCTTTTGTCTGTCCTTTTGTCCCCACCCATTATCTTCAGCGTATGACCCCAGGTTCTAGTATTATGAGAGAAGGAGACAAGATTTTCCCTGTTCCCTTCCTTCATACCATGCATAACTTTACAGACCTCAATCATGTCTCCCTTGCTCACTTTTTTTTCAAGCTAAACAGCCCTAAGCATTTTAACCAGTCCTTAAGGGGCAGTTGCTATAGACCCCTGATTAGTTTAGTTCCTTTTTTCTGCATCTTTTTAAGCTCTACAATATCCTTTTTCAGTTGTGGTGACCACAACTGTACCAAGTATTCCAAATGTGGTCTCACCAAAGATTTGTATAAGAGTAGCATGATAGCAGCAGTTTTATTCTCTATTTCTTATGATCTGCTTGGATGTTGCCTTTTTCACAGAGCTGCACACTGGGTCACCATTTTCATCAAGCTGTCCACTAACACCTCAAGATCCCTTTCATAATCTGTCTCAGCCAGCTCAGATCCCGTCAGTATACATGTGAAATTTGGAATTTTTTGCCCCAGTATGCATCACTTCCCACTTGTTCACACTGAAACGTTTGCTATTTTAACGCCCATTCCCCCAGTTTGGAGAGATCCTTTTGGAGCTCTTTGCAATCCATTTTTAACCACCCTAAGTAACATCACTGCTCACCCCTACCTCCAGGTCAAGGTGAAAAGCACCAGTCCTGATCAGAGATCCCTGAAGGACCCACTGTTCACATCCCTCCATTGCGAGAACTGATTATTTGTTCCTACGCTTGGCTTTCTTTTCTAAAGCTAATATCCTATCCATAATAGGATTTATTCTCTTATCCCATGACTGTGAAGTTTGCTCAGCCGTCTTTAGTGAGGGAGTTTGTCAAAAGCTTCTTGGAAATCCAAATAAATAATGTCTATAGGTTCGTTCCCATCTACATGTTTATTGACGCTTCCAAAGAATTCTAAAACCTAGTGAAACAGGACTTATCTTTGCAGAAGCCATTTTGGTATTATTCAGCAGGGCTTGCCCTTCTATATGCTTAACAATTTCATTTTTAATAATGCTTTCTATTAATTTACACCAAACAGACATTTAGCTAACTGGCCTGTAATTTCCTCCCCGCCCCCAGTCCCTTTTTAAAAATGGTTGTTATGTGGCCACTCTCCAGTCCTCTAGTACAGAAGTTGATCTTAGGGACATGTAAGTTCTTCAAGTACTCTTAAGATGGATACCATCTGGTCCTGCTGATTTGCTAGTTTGCAATCTGTCTAGAACTTCCTCCCTTGTAACCACTATTTGCCCCAGCTCCTCATCCTCTCCTCCTGAAAACATCCATTCAGGTATCTGCCCTATTTCTTGAGCAGTGAAGACAAACAAGAATTCATTTAGTTTCTCAACAATCCCATATCCCTCCTTTAGTACTCCTTTAATTCCATTTTCATCCAGTGGTCCAACTTCTTCCTTAGCCAGTTTCCTGCTCCTGAGGTATTTAATTTATTAGATTTCTTGCCTGCCCTTCCCACAAGCAAGCTCAGGGCGGGTAACACCACCATACAGTAATACAATAAATTACAACAACAATACGCAATAAATGATAAAACACACAATTTTGTATTTAAAGAATTCTTTAGTGTTGGTCTTGATGTTTTTAATAGTATGTTCCTCAAAATCCTTTTATTTTGCATCCCTAATGGCCTGCTTGCGTTTCCTTTGTGCGGATTTGTGTTTCGGTTTTTTGCCTCATTTGGACAAGCCTCCTAGTTTCTAAACCCTGCTTGTTAGCCAGCCTGGTGACCTCTTGGACTTTGTTCTACCTTTCCTGACCTGTGGTATACATTCTAACTGAGTCTCTAGTACTGAGGTTTTGAGTAACCCCTGAGCCTTGTTGAGAGTTGACCCTCTTGACTGTTCCTCTCAACATCCCTTTTACCAGGTGCCTCATTTTAGATGATTTCCCTCCAAGTATGATTGTGCTGGATTTCCCTGGTACTTTCACACATATAAATGAAATGTGATGCCATTGTGGTTACTGTTAACTATTGGTTCAACCACATCCACATCTCACACTAAGCCCTGGGCAGCACCACTGAGAATTACAACCAGGGTTTCCTCCCCTCTGGTCAGTACCACGATCTGCTGCTCTAGTCATTTAGGGTATCTAGAAATTTCACGTCTTTGGCATGACTGGGATACATATTTATGCAGTCAATACGAGGCTAGTTAACAACAACAAAAATCAGTTGATCCAAATCCAAGTTTCGGGAATATTAAAAAAAATGTATCCCTGAAATCTGGGTAAGATTCTCTAATTCAGTTTGGCAAGATTAGAGAATCCCAGATTTATCCAGCCATTATTCCCTATGAGAAAAACTATCCAGGTGGGGGTGGGTGGTGGGTGGGAGGGTGCATTTTTCAAGGAAACAACACCAAATTATCAGGGAACCTACTACTGACTGTCCACTAAAGACCCCCCAGATTCAGGAAGTTTGGACCTCAGGGTCCAATTATATGGGCCACTGAACAAGGTGACCCCAGCCACTCTCCATTGTTTTCTATGATGAGAAAATTTCCAAGCTGGTTTCCAGGCAGAAACACCCCAGGGCAAGGCTGCCAAAGGCACATTCCAAAATACAGTCAACCCAGAGAAAGCCCAACAGAACCAAAGTGAAGCAAGGGAATGGAATCCCCCCCTTGAACCAAAGTGGAGTAAGGGGACCAACATCAGACCAGAGAATGTCGAACCAGTGAATGCCACCAAAACTAAACTAAAGCAAGGGACATCTACACCTTACCCCAACAAAACCAGTGGCACTTACAGAAGCCAGGCAGAACCCAGGGCTAATGTGGGAACACCATAGAACAGAACTAAGTACCCACATCATCAGCCCTACAGCAGCAGATCTACCAAGCAGAAGGCAATGGCAAGCAAACACAATTGTTGTATGAGCTAGTATAATGGCTCTCTCCAAAGGAAAGCCCCAGAATTGAAAGTGAGAGAGAGGGGTAATTTTGAGAAACCCAAGTTCTCCTTTCTCTTGTCTCTGCAATCTCCTCTGACACCCGCACTGGCTCAGAGGAACTTCGAGACAGAGCTGCAGCCTGCAGCAACCCTTCATTTCTTTTATTCAATTTTTGTATTCAGTTTTTCATCGCTAGTCTTCTGTTCCCTCCCACTCCTGCAATGAAAAACACAGAATGATACAACAGCATTCTCTAGCCAGTAGCTTCATTTTGAGAGTTTCTGCAGGTTTGTCTCAGCTTGTTTGTGGTGCTTACATGGTGTGTCAAATTCTCTAACACCTCTCTCTGAATCTTCCTGTTACAGCAGCAAAAGAACATTTTGGGTACTACTTTTCTTAATTTTTTTGCACAGATTTATGCCCAGGTCCAAGAGCATGCTGGCTGGGATGGTGTTTCAGGGATGGGGGTTCCAAATTGGAGTGCGCATTTTATGGTGTGCCAAGTGGATCAAGTGTCCTTCATACTGTTTTTCTACCTAAGTTTGACGTGGGGAAGAGCAGAGTGGCAAGTTGACGTTGAGGAAGACCAACTGCTCGGCTCTCCAGGGGAACAGGCAAGGGTGATGCGGGCTGACAATATTGCTTGCGTGGGAAAAGACACGCTCACTCTGCACGTTCTTGTAGAGTTTGTATCCAGGGTCAATCGTCTCCCACTGGTTCTCTCCATTCTACCAGATTTATGTTATGCTCGTTATATCTATGTTTTCCATTAAAACCAAGCATTCCAACATGCCTATTTTGGCTCAGAGGCTTCTAACATTACCATGGAATACCTCCACATAGTGTCTAAGACATATTTACCATGTGCCTTTTCTGCTTGGGCCCTTTGGGTAACTATCCTGCTTATTCTCTCTTTCTATATCCACTCCATCTCTTTTTGGGCAATCAGAAGCATTCCCTTTGGGACCAGTCTTCCCAAACTGGATACTTTCCATCTCGTGTTGGCCTTGCCCTGGTTTCAAATTAAAAAGTGTTCTGCCACCTTTTTATGTTATGCACCAGCAGTCTGTCTCATCCTGCTTCAAGTGAAGCCCATCCCTTTTGTGTTTGTGTGGCTTGTCTCACAATGTTTTCCACTGCCTAACAAATCTAAAGCCCTAATCTCTACACCATTGTCTGATCCATGCATTGATGCTCCCCAACTGTCCATGTCTATCTGGCTCTGGATGTGGAACAGGTAGCGTTTCAGAGAACTCTGCCTTGGAGTTCATGGATATTAGTCTCCTAGCTAGCAACCTAAATTGGGCTTCCAGGACTCCGTTATTACACTTCCCCCACATCACTAGTACCAATATGCATGATGACCACTGACTCCTCCCATAAAGTCCATGTGGGAAGTTCTGGGGAGGGAATGGATAGGCAGAATATAAAAATTGTTCTAATGGAGCACCTGGCCAAAGAAAAGGGTGAACCAGTTGCTCAGTTTGAGTGGAGGGAGAGATGATGAAGGAAATAGAATGCACACCCATTGATTAGCAGTGCCTGATACGTGGCTCGGTTTCTTATGTAAGTGCTAATAGCTTTACTCCCCTTATCCCAGCAGGAGAGGTAGAGGAGACTGTTGGGGAATTCCTGGGATTCTCATCAGATAAAGTCAAGAATGAAGAGGTTGAAGAAAACTTCAGGGATCAAGATGGACCACAGAGGCAGCAGGGAAGCCATGTAGAGACAATGAGGGATAAATCCATTCCTTGCCAAGGAGGGGTCTTCCATGAAGACCCAGTCCAGGAAGAAGTATCTGCCAAAAAAAGAAGGAAGAAAAGCCTCCATGCTGACCAGGGAAATGAAAATGACAGTGTGGTGTTCGGAAAGACCTTCATTCAGAGCACAGATATTAACTCCCAGGAGCACGTTCGCTCAGGAGACAATCTGCATAATTGTTTCGAGTGTGGAAAGAGCTTCATTCAGAAAGCAGCCCTTACTTTGCATCAAAGAATGCACTCAGGTAAGGAGCCGTATAAAAGTCTTCAATTGATGTAAATTAATGTACATTTCAATGTACAGCAGGAAGTAGTCACTGAAATATGCTTAGTGTGGATATAACTTCAAGTGCAGATCAGAACTTGCGTGGATGCTAATGAGATCTCTTTCTTCTTTTCCCACAGAGGATAATTTGGAAAATTGGGAGGATGAGGAACTGCTTCAGCTATCTCCAGATAAACCGAAGAATCAAGAAGTGGAAGGAAACTTCAGGAATCGAGATGTTCCAAAGACACAGAAAGGAAGCCACATGGTTGAGAGAGATAAATCCATTCCTTGCCAAGGAGGGGATAGCAGTGAAGTAATTCACATGGTGGAGGAAACGTATGAATGCCTGCAGTGTGGAATGAACTTCTCAGATCAAAACCATTATAACACCTGTTTGCAAACGCACACTGGAAAAAAGGCTCATAAATGTTTGGACTGTGGAAGGAACTTCCTTCGTAGAGCAGAGCTCCTTAAGCATCAAAAAACCCATGGCAGAGAGAAATTGTATAGCTGCTCAGACTGTGGCAAGAGCTTCTCACAGAAAGTAAGCCTTATTACACACCAAAGGATTCATTCAGGAGGGAGGCCATTTGTCAGCTCAGAGAGTGGTAATGTAAATCTTCCAAGGCATAGCAGATGGAACGCACATGAATGCTTGGAGTGTGGAAAGTGCTTCAGATGCAGGTCAGTGCTCCTTGAGCATCTAAGAACACACACAGAGGAGAAACCGTTTGAATGCTCAGAGTGTGGAAAGTACTTCAAGTGGAGTGCCAGCCTTCAACGGCATTTAAGATCCCACACAGGTGAGAAACCTTTTGAATGCTCAGAGTGTGGAAAGAAATTCAGTCAGAGTTGCATTCTTCAACAGCATCTAAGAACCCACACAGGGGAGAAACCTTTTGAATGCTCAGAGTGTGGAAAGAGATTCACTAGGAGTTTCAGTCTTCAACAGCATCAAAGAACCCACACAGAGGAGAAACCTTTTGAATGCCCAGAGTGTGAAGAGAAGTTCAGGTGGAGTTACCATCTTCTACGACATCAAAGAACTCATGCAGGGGAGCAAACGTTTGAATGCTCAGAGTGTGGAAAGAACTTCAGCCGGCGTCATGCTCTTCAACGGCATCAGAGAATCCACACAGGTGAGAAACCTATTGAATGCTCAGAGTGTGGCATGAGCTTCAACTGGAGTGGCGCTCTTCAACGGCATTTAAGAACCCACACAGGGGAGAAACCTTTTGAATGTTTAGAGTGTGGAAAGAAATTCAGTCGGAGTTGCCATCTTCAGCAGCATCAAAGAGTCCACACAGGCGAGAAACCTTACGAATGCTTGGAGTGTGGAAGGAGCTTCAGCTGGCGTCATGCTTTTCAACGCCATCAGAGAATCCATAAGGGAAGAAACCTTTTGAAAGATTAGTGTGTGGAAAAAGATTCAATCAGAGCTGCCATCTTCAACAGCTTCAAAGAATCCACATGAGGAGAAATCTCATAGCTACTCAGCTTGTGGCTAAAGCTTCTCTCCTATTTCACACCTTAAAGGAACAACAGATCCCACACAGGGTTGAAACTATATAAACTCTTGAAAAGAACTTGTATCTGCACAGAAACCTGGCTGTAACCATGGGGGGTGGGATTCAAAGCAGGAAAAAGGATATAACTGCTTAGATTGTGGAAACAGCTTTAGCCATGACTGAAGCCTCAAATATATTTCATAAGGAAGAAAGCAAAGATGTGCTCTGAGGTTGAAGTAGCTTCAGGATTTGCTCTGCCCTCTTAACCATCAAGGAATCCACACGGGGAGAAACCTCGTAAACACTCGGTGTGTGACAAGACCTTGAGGCAAAGATCAAACCTTCATGTTCCTCAGACTATCCACCAAAGGGTAGAAATTTCCCCTTCAACCACACAGTAGCTGGTTCCAAACAGGCTTTTCTTCAACTGGCCAGGCTTTGAGGGCTCAGAAAGTAGTTACATGAAGAAAGGCCTTTTTAGTGGCTGCCTTTCTTTGTGCTTCAGGATATAGGCCAATCTAACTCTGACATTTGGAAAACTGGCGAAAGCATTTTCCAAATCCTGCAAAGAAATAGACAAGTTGAGGAGAGAAGATATCTCCAGCCTGGTTTGAGACTGGCATAAGACAGTGTGTAATTCAGACTGCGAGTTTTCTTTTCTGTGCTTTGTGGGGGTTTTATTAATTGGACTTTAATTAAATATTTAAAATGTGTGTCCGGTGCCAGTGTGCGGCATGTCTTTTAAAATGGTATATAAAGCTGTAGAAAAAAATCTTTGCAGGTGCCTGAGACTGGCACCTTGGACCATGACTGATCCTTGTGACTGAATTCTTGGAAAAATTGTGTTTGATAGGTGTGGAGATCTCAACACTTTGTGGGTAAATAGTACGTCTCAGATTGGCCACGTGCCCAATATCGATTTCTTGTTTACTGTGAGAATACAGTAGTCAAACTTCCAAGTTCTTTTTTGGTAGAAGAGGTGTAGAAACCTTCCAATTACAGGATTTTTAAAAATCTAATGAAGAGACTTGATACCAACCCATAGGTTTAAATATCTAAATGTGGGTTCTTCCTCAACCCATGTCTCTGGCAGGTTTGGGGAAACGGAACTGTTTCATTGGCTATAAGGGAAGGCCTGCTTTGGGGAAGTGAGAGGGGGCCGAAAGTGTTCCTGCTCCATCAGTACCATAAACAGTGGTATCCTTCTCTACCAGGTAGCAAAGATGGTAATTGGTGGCATCATCCTCGGGTGGTTTTGGCCATATCTGGCTGATTTGGCCCAGAAGCGAGGCTTTGGGACCTATGCTTGACAGGAACCACATGGTCCTAGAGTTTCAGGTCAGTAGCCATGTTGGTCTGCAGGAGAACAGTAAGATTCAAGTCCAGTAGCACCTTGAAGACCAACAAAATTTCAGGGTGTAAGTTTTTGAGAGTCAAAAGTCTATTCATGAGATGCTTGTATCTGACAAAGGGAGCTTTGATTTTCAAAAGCTTATACCTTGAAAATCTTGTTGGTCTTCCAGGTGTTACTGGAATCTGTGGTCCCAGAGGGCTCTATTATGTCCTCAGTGCTTTGGATTCTGGAAGTTCTGGGGGGCTTTGAGAGTTTCAGAGGTATCTCTGCTGGAGTCTCTATTCAGGCCTGGAACGTGAGGCTCCTTGCAGCATTGGATGGGATCTTTCTCCTTAGTCCTCTCCCACTTTCAAACAGGCACCTGGCCGCATAATTAACCTGGGAGCTGGAAGAATTACTGAGCCAGGCTGAGCAGAGCCACACCCTTCTGTGCACTGAAGTAAACTCTCCTTTGGACTACAGGGTTCAAGGTGGCTGAGAGCAGAGACGGGGGGGTGGGAATTTTTTTCAGTGCTTTATTTTTCTGTTACAAACTTTCTGTTTGTTTGGGGCTCATTCTGCCCTACTGAGACTCTTTTGTTTCCGTTTTTCAACCAGAAATGATGTCATCAGGGCCTCCAAAAGTGTGCGCACAGGCAGCTTGGATTGGGCCCCCATTGCTGCCAGTGCCCTTCCCCCATTCCTCGCTTTTGAGGTAAGGGAGGCTGGCAACACTAGCATTCTCTCCTCCATTTTATCCGCTGAACAATACTGTGAGGTAGGTTAGACTGAAAATGGGTTAACTGGCCCAAGGTCATTCAGTGAGCTTCCATGGCAGACTGTGGATTTGAAACCCGCTCTTGTAGATCTTAGTGTGAAGCTCTACCCACTATACCACACTGGCTTTTGTGGGGTGATTGCAGTTAAACTGTATCAAGGAGCCACAAGGCCTGGATGAGCCATGATAGTTAGGTGACAGCCAGTCACCCAGTGGTTGCTATGTGGCCTGGCCCTGAGTCCTTCCTCAAAGGTCAATACAACTCTGGAAAGGGTCTGACCCTCTCCCCTTGTCTTTTACTGGCAGTACTGAGGTTGCCTAGCAACAGCTACTGAGGGCATTTTTTTGTTAAAAGGTACAAGTGCTGCTTCTATTATGGAGGGGATTAATCCCCCAGTGGGTTTTCTTTTTTAATATTTTATATTTTTCTGCAAACCTGGGCATTTTTCCAGGTTCATAGAAAGGTCTGGCTTGTCTGTTCACAGCTCCTGGAGCCACATCAAGAATTAAGAGTCCTTGATGGTGATCAGGTACAATTTTGGCTGCCATTTTGGGGTTGCTTGGCAATACCAAAAAACACTGCCAAGACATTTGTGCCTTAATTAAAGTGTTCACTGCTATATCCTGAAGGACTTACAGTCTTTTGTAAGCATTGGATGGATGTTGCCTGACCTTTCTGGATTAATTTTTTATTCCTTTTTGTTTGCAGCCTAGTTTTCTGTTGGCTGATAATACCTTTGAGCATGAACAGAGTGCCTTACCAACCCCACTAAGCAACCACAGCCAGACTTTACAGAAATTTTACGGAGTTCAAAGATTTTGTATTAGAGAGCACATTTTCTTGGCCATGATGGGACCTAAAGTGCACCTTTAAATTTTTCCTTCTTTTGAAAAAAAAAGTCATTGTCTTTTTGTTTCTCTGTTTGCAAGAGCTAATAAAGGGTCAAGAAGCAGACAAAAATGTGGTTCCTAGAAAGAATGGAAAGGGAAGAAAGAAATACTGAAGTCCTCCAACTTCTTTTTGGAATCCGTCTTTGCTCTCAGAAGATTTGGAGGATTGAGGCTGGAGCTGGAAAGGGGGTGCCTGGAAGGGTAAAGATCAGCAGGGCAGTGGTGGGGAGGGGAGAGAAGCTGGGGAGTCCTGCAATGGGGTTTCCCATGTGTAGAGCAGAACTGGGAAGGAACAAGTCCTGGTGGCCCCCTCTTTCTTTCCCAAGGAGGGCTACCAGCTCTTGATCCAGTTTGAACCAAGAATGGATCTGCAGTAAGGAGCAAAAGAGGATCAGGTCTCCCTCTGGGCTGGGAACAGATTCTCTTCCTGATCTCTGCAGATGAAGCCTCTGCTGAACACACAGGAGCCGGGCAGGCTGGAGTTTCTCCTCTGCACTTGACAGGGGTGGGGCAGGAATAGAGCTGCCCTCATGCAGACACCCCCCCCCACACACACACACAGTCTAAGAGAAGGATGCCTGCCCCCCTCTTCAATTACCTGAGCTCCACTTATGAGTGGTGGAACTGGTCCCATTGTAGGCTTCCCCATGCAAAGACTTCTCCATGTGTTCATTTTCACTCTTTTTTTAAAAAAAACTCAGCCCTTATATCGATATGTTACAAGCATGCACAAAAAATAAGAAGGGTGCCATGATTATTTAATGGATGTGGGGAAGAAAATAAACTGTCTCCACAACTGTGAAAATGCAGAGGGAGGGCAGCCATGTGGAAGAACTGTACCCAAACCGATTCCAATGCTTGGGGTTTGACTGCTAAGAAAATCAGGAGCAAGTTGAGTGTGCAGAAAAGCCCATTGCATATACCAGCATAAGGCAATACAGAGGCAGTGAGGAAGTGAATGACGAGTATATATTGCAACGAGACATCTGGAGGCTACCAGTTTGTACGGTCAACCTTGCCCAATTCCCTCCTTCCTGCAACCTGCCCGTTGTCCTGTTTGGCTTTTGTTTCTGTGGGTCCCTTGATGCTGTCAAAAGGGGCATCTTTCTCCTCCTTTTGTCAGCAGAAAAGATTATGGGGATCCATCACCATCTTTGGAAATATTGTAAAAGAATATCCTGTAGTAACAGCCATGATGATAGCAACCGGTTATGTGGTTCATTCAAATAGGGCTCTATCGTTTTAGTTTTGTCTCCTCAGCTACTCATCAAGGTGATCAAAGGTGACCTTCCTTAGTTTCTCTAATGGTGTCAAGCCACTTCAGATCAAATCAAGCCACTTGCATAAAGACCTCACGGTTCTCTCAGAGCGGGACCACAAGTGACGCCTGACACAGGTTGGACACTAGTCAGCTTCCCTCAAGTTTTGATGGGAAATGTAGGCAGCTTGGCGGAATGTTGGACAAGTGACAGTTGAAAAGTCCATTGGACAGCAGTCAAGAGAGTCAAGCTGCAAGACCAGGATGCCTACATTTCCCATCAAAACTTGAGGGAAGCTGACTGGTGTCCAACCTGTGTCAGGTGTCACTTGTGGTCCTGCTCTCAGAGGACCCTAATATACTGAACACCCCCATTCCCCCCCACCAGGCCCACCCTGCCCTTGACCTTTTCTTGGATCAGGGATGGTACCCCAACTCCTCAAGCTTAGGTAAGAGATGTATAATAATTTCCCCACATTTCTTTAATACCCAGACTCCTTTTCAAGGGGACCAAACTTGTGTTCTCATAACATCATCCATCCCCCCTGGCCTCCATTTTTCTACATAGCTTGGCTACTCAAGAGGCATGGTAGCTGTACCATACTGGAGCTTATGCCTTCTCAGGTTTGCTTATAAATCTGGAGGAGTTAGCCTTGTTAGTCTGTAGTGATGTAGTGAACTGTGATTCTCAAAAGCTTATGCTACAGTAAAGTTGGTTAGTCTTTAAGGTGCTACTGGACTCTTTTCTGTTTTGCTTATAAATCTGAGCTCTGACTTCCCTTCAATCGGTAGTCCCTGCACAGCAAAGGATCTTGGAATCTTTTATTCCCATGGATGGGTTTTCACAGTTCAATCCTAAGCAGAGTTATAGCCTTCTAAGTCCACTGAAGACAATAGGCGTAGAAGAGCGGTAACACTGTTTAGGATTGTACTGCACAGCAACCTCTTTTTCGTTCCCAGTGTGATGCATGCACATGTTTGTCAAGTGGGGCCTCTTGTGTATGAGGACAGGCCAGTTATGGGGTAGTTCTGGGTCTTCAGGATCCTTTTCGGCCTCCCTGGGTGAATGGCAACTTGCTGTAACTTCCCTTTATAGCTTCTAGCATGCTTTGACTCAGCTGGCACAGATCCTGCCCAGTAGCATCCCTCACATTGCTGTGGCATTGGGCTGAGACAGCTTTCGGATTCTTTGGGATCTCCTGATTCCCACAAATCCTTTCCGAAAGCACTTAGAGTAGACCTAGAGCAGCTAAAGAGGGTGGGTGTTCCAGCGCTTCTGTTCCTGCTATGGCAGGGATATCCCTACTGGGCTTCCTCTGCTCACCCTCAAGCTCCAAGAATGTCCCAAGCTAGCGCGGGCAGCCCAGGCTTTCATCCACTGTAGAGTCCATCTTACTTGCCGCATACTGAAGCCCAGTGAACAGCTACTCTGCTGTGTTATGAATTGTGATCCTGAAGATGCTGTGGCCATCAAGAATTTGTTCTAATTGCAACAGAGTTTCATCAAAACAGATTCTGGCCTTTAAAAAAAATACTTATAAGCGAACACTTAAATGACCAAAATGTACTGCATCGGCTGGCAATAGAACAGCAGGATTTGGGTCCAATGTCACCATGGAGATCAGTAAGATTTTAAGGGTATAAGCTTATGAGAGTCAAAACTCCCTTCTTCAGATACAGGAAGGAGTGAAGATATCCCAGTCAGCAGGTGAGAGGTTGAAGCAAAGAAAGGACGGCATTGTAAACCCATGTGCAGTTCCCCACCAGGGAAGATTTCAGTCGGTAGAGATCTACATACTCTGTCATCTCAAAAAATCGTAATTTTTATCATTCCATTCACTTTTTTACTACTCATTTGGATTCATTTATCTTTTATAGTTTATCATACATAGTTTTTTTCTTTGTTTCATGTTTTTATAAATTTAGGTGAAATGAGGATTTAAGACTTTCCCAAAAATTACCACTCCAAAACTGCTACATCCAGAATTAAGGAAGAAACGGGGGTTTTTTTATACACCTTTCCCCAAGGAAGAGAGAGACACAGGTCAAAGTATTTATACTGCACAGACCAGAAACACTGTGAACAGCTCAAAACTATTAAAATTTCAGATTATCATCTGCTGGACCCTAGACAATATACTAGTGTTAGGATTACTTCAATGTTTTACAAAAATCAACCAAAATATCCATTTTTATTTGTATACTATTTATTTTGAACACTAACAGTACAATCCTAGGGAGAGTTACTCCGGTCTAAGCCCATTGATTTCGATGGGTTTAGACTGGAGTAACTCTTCTTAAGATTGCACTGTAAGTAAATGAAGTTCATTCTTCCTGTTTTCCTCTATATTGATTGGTAGGTACAAAGTCAGAGTTTGCAAAGGGCACTAAAAGCCAAGGGCACAATTCTAATACAAATTAACTCTCATACAGAAAAATAATAAAGGCTCGAAGCAATGCATCATTTTAAAGATGTGCAAAAAGAGGGCAGCAGGTAAAAAAATAGGCATGGATTACAAACAAAGCAAACTCTTTCAGGAAGCTACATATTCAGGCTCCAGTGGTAAAAGAAAAGTTGAGACAGGAAGATAAGATGATTTGGGTACCCATTGGGAAGGAAGGTGGGGTATAAATGAAATAAATAAACAACAAAAAGACACCCTTGGTGCCTTCTTTGCCTTCTCCTCTATGGAGTGAAGGGAAAAGAGTTGACATGAAGCCAGCTCAGGACATGAGGCCAGCTCCAAACACTGTGTAAAACGGAACAGTTTAAGAGGATATTTTTATAAAGGGAAAAAGGATAGAGATGTCTGAACATTTTTATGCAGTTCTTGCTGCACTGTTTTTTTGAATGTATTATACCATTTTACTGTGTTTTCTAACTGATTTTGCTTGATGCATCATCTTTCCACATCTAAGAAATTTCTAGGGTTTTCCCCTGTATGATTTTTTTTGACGGAAAGTAAGATAATCACATCCAACGATCTTTCCACACTCCACGCATTTACACATTTTCTCCCATGTAAATTCTCTGGTGTGAATTAAGCTGGGAACTGTGACTGAAGCTTTTTTCCACATCACACATTTCTATCGTTACTTCTGTGTGAATTATTTGATAGGGAGTAAGGCAATCATTCCACACAAACTTTTCCACACTCATATATAGTTACTCCCTTCTATGAATCTTTTGATGTGAAGTAAGGTGTGAATTGTGACTGAATTGTGACTGTGAGTGCTTGAAAGTTTGAGACCTTCTGCATGGTCTTGAATGCCTCAGGATGGTGTGGGGCAACAGGGACAAAACCTACTTCCCCAAAGCATCAAACCCGGGGGAAATAAAAGCCAAAAGGGCTTCACATTCTAACTGAGGGCGAGGGTTTCCCCAGAAAATCCCCCTTTAGGTACTACTTTGCAGGTCTTCTGAGTGTCAAGCAGCACAGTCCCTGTCCCCCACTTAACACCCCCTTCCCAGCTCCCTCGGTCCTTTCTTTAGCCCCCTCCCTCTTTATCTGTTCCATCCTTCTCCCCACCCCAAATCTCCCTTCAGCCCCCAGCTCCTTACCCCCTCCCACATCTGCTCTCCTCCAAAAAACTCACCCTCAACTCCCCTCCCTTCTTCCTTAACGTGCCTCTCTGGAACCTGAGACCACAAGAGCCTTATCCAGCCCTTAAAGGTGCCAGGTTCAGATTCTGCCCTCAGTTCTGCAAGGACTTTGCAGATGTGCATAAAGGGTCAGAGAGTCTGTCTCTGATGCGAAAGGGGGAGCAAGGAAGGAATTTGGAAGGAGGGCGCTCTCTCCCTCTTCTTATCTCTCTGCATTGGGCCTTGCTTTGTAGCCCCCTCCCCCCAATATCTCCCCCAAGCCCCTTTAGGCTAACCAGATTCCACTCCAGCCATTCAAGCAGCAACCCGGACAACTTAAAGAGGGGACCGGAAATGGCTTTCCTATGTTTCCCCCCTAAGGTTGCCTCTCTAGGACTTCGGACTCACTCACTTTAACTCATACAACATACTCCCCTCCCTATGAGAGCCGCCCACCACTGTTCTTAAGCTGCTGCTATGTTCAACTGTACTGTTGCACTATTTGTAATTAACTGTATTGCCGCCATCAAGAAAAAGCGTGCTGCTATTTTTTAATATTGTTGTACAATGCTTTTAAATGTTTTATATGGAATGTTTTAAATGTTTTAAAGTTGTTATCTGCCGTGAGCCTGCTTGCAGGGAGGGCGGAATACAAATATGATAAAATAAAAATAAATAAATAAAATAATCTCCCCAGAAAAACAGCAGCGAGAACTGTCACAAAACATAAAATAAATAAAATCAGATTTCTCAGAGCAAAGGGTCAGGCTATGTTGTGCTTGTTTTCATGGGGCAGCAAAACGTAAAAATCTCTGATAATTATGGGATGGGCGTAGACTTCCCTCCCTGTGAATAGATACTGTTTTACTGTTTCGGAGTCTTACTTTTTAGAGCCACCCTAATTGTCAAGATCAGCAACGGCCCACACACATTCTTTTGCCAACCCCCACAGTTTCCGGTGTGGCCTGCCTAAAGAGGTCAGGAAACCTTCCAGGCTAGCCTGTCATTCCACAAACTATGTAAAATTGAATAGTTTAGGAGGATATTTGTATAAAGCTGTTAGGGCTAAATTATAACAGAATTCTTCAGGGAGCGGGACTGTAGTGTATATAATATACATATCCGTTTGCTGTATCTGTTATCTTGCTCCCCCTGCATTGATTCTTCTTTCTGCATCGCTTAATTTAGCATATCAAATACATAGGCTTGGTTTCAGGTTTCTGTAATCCTAGTCCTATTACATTACTTATTACAGGTCTCATTTTTATTGATTGCAGTGTAGTGTAGGGGTTAGGGTATCAGACTTGGATCTGGGAATCCCCTCTCTGAATCTTCCCATTCTGTCAAGGAAGCTCACTGGGTGACCTTCGCTGATTCTGCACACGTTGGATAATGCACTTTCAATGCACTTTATCAATCGTTTGAGGTGGATTTTTTGTTCCGCACATGAAAAAACCCATTCCAAATGATCTATAAAGAGGATTGGAAGTGCATTATCCAATGTGTGCGGAATCAGCCCTTGGGCCAGTCACACTCTCTCAACCTAACTTACATCATAGGATTGTTGTAAGGATAAAATAGAGGAGAGGAGAATCATATGTGCCACTTTGGGTCCCCACTGGGGGGACAGGTGGGGTATAAATGAAGTAAAATAAAGTCAAAAATCACACTGTGTTACCTACCTTGACTCTTAGTGAGAAAGGTGGACTCTAAACATAGTCAGCTCTAGTATGCATTGGGAACCTAAGTTCCCAATGCATACTAGGCCAAGTCATGCAGGACTAATTTCCCCAATCATTGCTTATTTCACACACAAAGACTGTGTTGCATAGCATACCTGGCATCCATTAATAACTGTCTGGCATCCATTCATAACTGTAATGTGTACACTCAAAGATCCTCTTAGCCCCCCAAAGCTTTTGAAAAGAATGCCCCCAAACTGCCAGTCTCTTGATGTGCCAGATTGGTAATTAAATGCCTGTAACACATTGTGCCACTGGCACGTGAGAGTAAAATTGTGACAGTATAGATCAAAACCAGTATAGATGAGACAGCAGGATTTTACTCCAGCGGCACCTTAGAGTCCAACAAGATTTTCAGAGTGTAAGCTTTTGAGAGTCAGAGCTTCCTTCTTCAGATGCTTAAGTATAGATGAGAGTCACCTCATCATTACTCTGAGAAAGATCCTGGATAAAGTGGGAGGAAAGTCTTTGTTCAAAGCTTACTTTGAAACAGACCTACTGACAGCTTCTGGGCCATTACAAAGACCCAGGCATTGCTCAATTTTTAAAAACCTTTAAAAGTAAAGTAGTAATAATGCTATAACATCAAACTTAAAAACAAAGAGAATCATAACTTTCCAGGAAGCAGAAAGTTTGGGCAGAGAACAAGTAACTTTAATATTATGATGATGGTAGTCCAAAGTTGACACCTAGGGCAAAGGAATGAGTGGATCGAAGTGGCTCTTTTGGGGGAACCAGAATGACTGATTTGACTGAGTACCAGTGCATGAACTTTTGTAGGGCACAGTCTCCAGTGTATGTGGGTGTATGATCTGGGGTGGCCCAAAGATTTTTTTAGGGTACAGTTTCCCCCAGTTTCTGCATGCGCATTTGTCCTGGGGCACCCCACAAGTACTGGGGTTTGGACTATGAAATAGCATAGGTCCACTTGGAGGGCAGAGCACACTGACTATAGAGCTGTTATGTGGTGGTCCAAAACTTACCTTGGGGTACAGAGCTTTTAAATTATCCTCAATATTTGTGGTTGGATTCTCAATATGAAACCTGGAACTGGAAACCAACTTCAGCCACCTTTCCCTTTGGTCTCTGAGCATAAGTAGAGTGCCTTGCCCAGGCCCTCACTGATGAGTAAGCACAGCTAATCCTTTCATCTCTGGGATTAGACAGTGGAGTTTCTTGATGGGGCCTAAAAGAAAAACACGTTTCTCCCAACTCTTTCTAAACCAATATTAAGCCATAAGCATTAAAATAAGGACTTTTTTTGCCAACAAGGATTAGAAAGGGTTAAAGTAGTAGAGCAGCGTTTCCTAGCGAGGATGAAAAAGAGGTGGAGAAGAAATACTGACTTCCTCCTTCTTTGGGGGTCGGGATTTGCTTGCAGGAGAGCGGGAGGACCGAGGCTGGAGGCGGACTGGGGGATTCCTGGAAGGGTAAAGAGCGGCGGGGAGGGGAGGGAGAAGCTCCCCCAGGCTGGGCAGCCCTACAGAGAGTCTCTCTGGGCCCCCCGAGCAGAGCAGGGCCGGGAAGGAGGGAAGGTCGAGTTACCGCCTTCTCTCTTTCCCGAGGAGAGTTGCGAACTCTTCTGAGGATGGCTGTGCAGCAGGGAGCAGGAGGGGATCCAGCCCCCCACCCCCCAGACGGGAAGAGATCCCTGTATGGATCTCTGCAGCTCGAAATCCTCTAGTAAAAGTTCCGGAGCGTGGCGGGCTGAACTAGTTGGCAGCTCTCGTGCAAAGAGTGTCTGGGATGGCCCCAAATCTGGTGTGTCGGGCATTGGACTTGGACGGGGGCGTAGAGCTGTCGCCCCAGTCTGAAAGAGAGGAGGGCACCTGAAACTCTCAGGTCTCCACTTTTATTGAGATCCTTCAAGCGGAGACCTGGCAGCTGGGTGGGGATAATATTTGTTTATTTACTTATTAGCGTTATTTATTGCCCACCTTTCTCATTGATTTACATCCTGTAAGGTAATACAATCAACGGCTGGGACATCCAGTGAGCAATGCCACAGGGTTTGTGGGTTTCATCCTCGGTTTTCCTTGGGAAAAAGAATCTTTTCCCTGTTATGGCAAATAGAACTACTTTGGATCAGGAGGAGGTGTGTGCATACAGCCCAGATGTGAGAGACACAACAGACCCCACCTTTTGGCTTGCATTGATTATTTTATTTTATTTTATTGCTGGTTGAATTAATTCTGATGTTCTTGGAAAGGGGGGGTGTTCTTACTGTTGAGAGAAAAGTTGGCTTATACATCTTCGTAAGTGTGGGTGTGGGTGTAGGTAAAGGGATTCCTGCCTAGAGGGAAGCATCATTTTCCCCGCATACCATGGCCCTCTTATCTCCCTTGGGAGTCTGTGTGTAATCAGACTGTCTGAGGCTTGCTCACCTTTCCCCCTTGATATCTATGGATTGACTCGCTGATCTGAGCAATTCGCCTTCTGCAAGTGACCCTACACATGCTGGATCAATGTGCATCAAGGGGGGTGGGCATGAGTATGCTCGCTCCACCCCCACCTATGCAGAATCACCAGGTCTCACATGTGTGACCAAGAAAGTTTAAAAAGCCGCGTTCCCAGTTGTAGGAACGGAATCTACATTCATGCACTTGCTGTGTGCGCAGACATTGTGCTCACCAACCAATGATGGTGAGAGGTGGGGCAGCACACAGATGCACACTCAGCCTTCATGTACGCAGGGTCATCTGTATAGATATGCTGTCTTGAATGAATATGGAACTTCATGTGACACCTTCTTTTGTGCTGTTCTCTGTAGGTGCTTGGATGGGGTTGAAGGGATGGAATTGAGGCTGGGTCATAGTGCAGTGTTTAAGTATGCGCCTTGCATACAGCAGGTCCACAGTTCGATCCCAGGCACCTCCAGCCACAACTTCATGCAATCCCTGTTGGGAATGGATGTCCTTGCTGATATGATCATTGTGCTACCCTCTGTGGTGTCCCCTATCCTGTGGAATGACCTGCCCATGGAAGTCAGAAGAGCCCCCACTCTCCTGGCTTTTTATAAACGATGCAAAACTGAACTATTCAAAAAGGCTTTTTACTCAAATGAGAGGGCTGTATTATAAGGATGGGGTCTCAAATGCTTCGCTAATGAGTTAGGGACCATAGACTTCATCACTATATTGCCTTACATATTGTCTCCTATGTACCACCAGTGCTCCATGTTGTCTAACGTTAGTCCTAGAACTGCTTATGTTCTGCTTCAGTGTTTTTTCGGTATATTTTCAGTATTGGATTCTTGCTAATACTATGTCTTTTAAACTTGTATGTATTTGCCCTGTGGCATTGTTTATGGAAATGTCCTTGATACTGTATGGAAAGGTACTTGATACTGATTGTACTAATCTCATACTTTGTAATCCGCCTTGAGTCTCAGTGAGTGAGAAAGGTGGACCATGAATGACATAAATAAATAAAATAAAATACCCTACAGAAGAGTGATGTATTTGAACAGGACAGATTAGGTGGAAAATGCCAAACATAAGAATTTAAATGTATGCATTTAATTATGAGATATAAAATTATGCTAATGTAGCTTTACCTGTAACATATATATATTACCAGTAGAAACCGAGATAGAGGACACAATGGCACTTTTATCCATTTTCTTTGTTTCTAGAGAGAAGCCAGATCTAGAAGATTGTAATTCATTTGCACGGTTTTCCATAGGAAAAACATCACAAGGCGATCACCACGTATGAAAATGGAAGGGCAAAGCACCACAATAGGGGAAACACCAGAGGTGGTGGCAGAAGCTCCTCACATCCTCCAGGCTGGGAGTATTGGGGAATTGCTGCAAAAGAGGCCAGGAGATCTGATACATCAGGAAGCAGGGGAGAGTTCCCCTTCCCTTGCTCAGTGGGAAGCCCAGTGGCAGGAATATCTCAAGACAGTGGAAAACTCTCACTCTGGGTGGGGAATCCCAACCTTCCCAGAGAAACCCTCATCCTGGGAGGATGCCAAGGCCTTCCTGGCCTCCTTCGAGCAAGTGGCTGAAGCCTGTCAGTGGTGCAAGGAAGAGTGGGTGACCCGACTCCTGCCAGCCCTCAGCGGAGAAGCCAAAGAGGCCTTTAACAGTCTGGATGTCTCAGAGAGAGAGGATTATGGGAAGGTGAAGGCAGCCATCTTGCAAGCGGGGACCCTGAGTCAGGAGAAGCAGAGCCAGCTATTCAAGTGTTTCTCCTATGAGGAGGCTGAGAGGCCATGGGGGTCTTCTAGCCAACTCCATGAAGTCTGCCGTGGATGGCTGAGAGTGGAGAATCACAGAAAGGAGCAGATCATGGAGCTCTGGATCCTGGAGCAGCTGCTGACTGTCCTGCCCCCCGAGATCCAGAGTAAGGTGAGGGAAAGCAGCCCTGAGAGCTGCTCCCAGGCGGTGGCCCTGACCGAGGAGTTCCTTATAAGGCAGCGAAAGGCCAAGAGGCAGGAGAAGCAGGTGAGACCTTTCTGCTGTGGGGGTCATGTTCATGTATTCGTGGGTGAAGCCTGAAGTACCATCTGCAGTTTTGGCCCACAAGAGTCCTGAGTCCTGCCATGGGCTCAGCAGGTGGGCTTGGGTCAGCCACAGCTCTCCAGCTGTATTGTGGGGAAAATAACAACACTGTCTTTTTTCACTGCTCTGAGTGGGGCACTAATTTGTCTGGTGGTTGTTGTTATTTCCCTCCGCCTGTGCAGTTCAGCAGTTGCTGGTATTTTGAGGGTGTTTTTGGTTGCACTGTCTTCTTTGTGGAATTCACTGTCCTAGGAGTTTACTCTGACCAGCTTATTTCCAGTGTTTTAAGAAATCCATTTTGGAAAAAGAACTTTATTGGAAGGGAACTGGTGGATCTAATTCATATTAATTAGATGGATCATATTAATTAGATGGAGCCCTATTAATGGCTCATTTTTCATTGCATTGAATATTAGTAGCACCTGCAGCTTGGTGCTTTGTTTTCATATTATCGTTAATAGTACTGAGTTTTAGTTTCTATTAACATGTGTTGTGAATGTGTTCAGGAATCAGGAAGTAAGATAACTGAAGACCAAATATGGATGCTAAACCTGGAAGTGAAAAAAAAGAACGCTAGCAAGTAAAGACTCCCAATGCACAATGTATCAAAAGAGAGGAATTCATGTGGCTGTGTCCAACAAACACGTATAAACGCACCGCTCTCAAAAAATTCCACCAAGTAAAAATGTGTATTGTATACACTGCAAAACATTCATACAAATTCTCCTCTGTACACTATTGATAAAGCACAGAAAGAAATATAACAAAGCTGTGTGTTACACATGTGGCAATAACATATCCAGATTATACAAATTAAGCAACAAGCCCAGTTCTACAGTATATACAGGAAAAAATTCTACAATACAAGAGGGTAAGGTGAGCTCCCAGATAATGACTCTGTTCAATATCTCCTTCAGTACGTAAGACTTTCCAGAATTGTTTGAAATAAGGACACAACTAGTGTGTTGTTACACTAACTGCTGTGCTAATTTTGTAAAATAAATAGTCATTGTTTATAAGCAGTGTAGCAATTCTGTGTGTGAAAACCCAAATATAGATGTTTTATCATTACCTTATTTCAAAGATAATTTAATCAGACTGATTTACTGTTGCTGCAGCCAAATATGATGTGTGCAACTCCACTATTAATCACTTTTCATCTGTTTAAACATGCTATAATTAATATTCAATAATAATAGTACACCAAAATATCATGATGGCACAAAAATTACAAGAAAATTGTATGTTAAAATAATGACTTCATCATAATATTAGTAGTAAGCCTGCACAGATAAATCTCACATAAACTTTTCTTCAAATGCTGCAGCTGCCGTAAAAATGAAAGCAACCCGGTAATCAGATAAATGATAGCCCAGGTGTGCTTGATTTCGTCAGATCTCAGAAGCTAAGCAGGGTCAGCCATGGTTAGTAATTGGATGGGAGACCTCCAACGAAGACCAGGGTTGCAGAGGCAGGCAATGGCAAACCGCCTCTGTTAGTCTCTTGCCATGAAAACCTCACCAGGTGTCACCATAAATCAGCTATGACTTGAGGGCACTCTCTACCACCATAACTAGGTAAAGAGTTTCAAAGCTAATGCAAGTGAACCAGGCTGTTCCAGGGTGCATTTTATTTTAAAATGTGGTGCTCAAAATAACCAAATTCCTTCAGGAACCTCTGTCCTGATATCTCCCTAATACATACCTTTGAATCTGCTAGTCAGGATGGGACACAAAACCCTCCCCTCTATCTCCCTCCCCTCCCTCATTTGCTTTGCCCTGAAATGGTCCCTCTCTGCTGTTGCAGGTGCCCTTGGAAAAGGCATCTGGGAATGTCTCTGCCGATGTAGGCCAGGATCTGCCTGAGATTGAGTGGAAGCAGCTCTCGGTGGGCATCAAGGAAGAGGAGGACGGAGAGGCCAGCTTACTGGGTAAGGAGGTCTTCTGGGACCTGAGAACTGGGCATTTCAGAATTTCCTTCTGGTGCTGAGCTCAATCATGGCTCTTTTCATCTTTTTAGGAGCTGCAATATCCTTAGATACTGGATATGCCAGAGAAAGGGCTGGTAACTTAAGAACAGTCCTGCTGAAGGAGTTCAAAGGTTCATCGACTCTTTCCTGCTAGATGCCTCCAGACTTACCCTACCTCTCCCCCCTCACAACTGGCATCCCTTCCAAAAACTATGGGGGTGTCACAGAGTACTCTCTCTCCTGCAGAGGAAGCATTACTTTTAAAATAGGCTCATGGAAACAAAAAAGTATCTTTGACTATTTCAAAGCAATTCTCTAACCACTAAACCACAGAGCTGTATTAAAAGGGCTGTTCTCCAGCTTCTTTCGTGCAGAGTTCAGAAGTTTGTTTATTCCAGATGTAACATGAAAACCACGTGTCCCAACCAAAAATCACTGAAATATTAGATAGTATGACGCAACCCAAATCTGAGAGATTCAGGGGTATTTGGGGTGTAACTACCTAATACAGGCTCAATGATGTGAAACTCACATCACCATACCAAAATCCTCTGACTTGTCGCTGCCATATGTTATGTCATGAGTTTCTATCTGAGCTAGAAAAGAAGTTAGCTATGAACTCTATGTTGCAAATCTGTGATCTCTTCATTCTTCATACTGTTAGATTTTATTTTGGGTGTCGATCCATCTCGTAATTTATTTCTATTTAGGATGCACCTTGAGAACTTAGCTGAGCAAGTAACTTGTTTCACAAATATGAAAATAAGGGCTACTTCCCTTGTTCAACTAATATCTCTTTCAGACAAGGGTCTGCGACAGGGGTCACTTTTCAACAGAGAGGTTCACTTGGGGAGGTCCTGCCCCTCCCCAGGTAAACATGTTATTGAGAGCCTGAAAAACAGCTCCCAGTGGCTCTCCTCACAACTAGAAAGAAACTCTCTAAACAGTCAGAGGACCTGATATTATGATAACTTCTGGTATTTAATCAACAGAGAATCAAAAGACCTGCACAAATCTGTACAGCAAGTTAAATGTGAAGGGTGGGGAAACAATTCTTTACCATTTTTCCCCTTTAAAGTACATATGGGGAGTTTTAGGGAGAGGAGGGATAGGTAGAATATAAAAACTGCTCTACTGGAGGGCCTGGCTGTGGAAAAGGTTCAACCAGCTGCTCATTTTAAGGGGGGAAAGTTCTGACAAAGAAAATGCACATCCGTTGATAAGGAATGCATAAGTTTCCTGCGTAGCTAAGTTTCCTGCATAGGTGATCATTGAATCTCTAAGTGGCTAAGTTTCCTGCATAGGTGATCATTGAATCTCTTCGTTCCGTAGAAGAGCAAGATTTGAGACCAGTTGCACCATAGAGACCAACTAGATTTCCAGGGTATGAGTGTTTGAGAGTCATAGCTCCCTTTGTCAGATACAAGGAGTGGGAAAATGTAGGAGTCTTTATGACCTAGGCATAGGGTGGGAGGGGTATTGCAATTTAGAGTGTCAGGAAGCTAGCTAAAATACACGTTGTAATTAGCTTGATAGAGCAGGAGTGTGAAGTGCAGAAAATAAGCATCTATGAGAAAAACCCAATGTCTCAATTCAACCCTTGGGGTTCATTGTTCCAAACTTGTGAATAAACTCAATTTCAGCAATTGCACATGGTAATTTCCCTGTGAAGTTTCTCTTTTTGAGAACTGCAACTTTTAGACCAGCAATGGAATATCCTGGAAGATTAAAATGGTCACCCACGGTTTTTTGAATGTTGTGATTTAACATTCCTCTTGTAGTTGAGATTCATTGATGACATTTTTATTATCTGGACACATGGGAAAGAAGAACTTGGGAAATTTCACCAGACCTTCAGCAACTTCCATTCCACCATCAACCTCACCATGAATCAATCTACACAGGAAGTACATTTTCTAGACACCATTATACAAATACATGATGGATGCATTAAAATCACTTTATACTAGAAACCTACTAATCGGCAGGCACTTCCAGTAGCCATCCTAAACACGCCAAATAATCCATTGCCTATAGTCACGCTCTATGCTACAGCTGCATCTGCTCCAATCACGCTGACAGGGATTTTCACCTGCAGAGATTTCTGCAGAGATTTCAACAGAGATTTCTGGAAGTAACAGTTCCCATTGGATGTAGGAAGAAAACAGCTCAACTAAGCGAGAATGATACCATGGGATAACCTGCTACAAGATTAACCCAAATCAAACAACAACATAACATCGCTGGTAGTCACATACAGTTCCTAGCTCAGACCAGTTCAACGTATCATTAATGACTTGCAGCCTATGCTGGGCAATGATACTGCTCTCTCACAGGCATTGGGAGGCAAACTTTTTCTTGCCTACAGACAGCCCCCCCCCCCCCAACCTTAAACAATTCGTCACTCGGAATAATGCACTTCCCAACATGATCACGGACTCTGGAACCTGGGCTTGCAATAAGCCACGATGCCAACTCTGTCCTCATATTTACTCTAACACCACCATCACTGGACCTAACAACACCATTTATACCATCTCAGGTTCATTTACTTGTTCATCTTCCAATGTCCTATATGTCATCAAGTGTCAGCAATGCCCTTTCACTCTACATTAGACGAACAGTCAGACCTAATGTAAAAGAATGGACGTACACCTGACATAAAAATCTCAACATTCAGAAAACAGTGGGTGACCATTTTAATCTCCTAGGACATTTCACTTCTGACCTAAAAGTTGCAGTTCTCAAACAGAGATAATTCAAAGGGAAATTAGCACATGAGAGTGCTGAAAAATGGAGTTTATTTGCAGATTTGGAACAATGAATCCCAAGGGTTGAATCAGGACACAGGATTTTTCTCACACTACAGATGCTAATGTTCTGCACTTCACACCCATGGTCTATCAAGCTAATCACAACATGTTTTATAGCTAGCTTCTTGACACTTTACTTTGCAATAACCCTCTGCCAAGATTATAAATATTCCTACCCTTTTCTACTCCTTGTGTCTAATGAAGGGTGCTTTCAAAAACTCATACCCTGGAAATCTAGTTGGTCTCTATAGTGCAACTGAACTTGAATCTTGCTCTTCTATGATAGACCAAGATGGCTATCTACCTGAAATTAACTTTATTCCATAGGAGATGTAGAAGAGACGGTTTGGGAATTCCAGGGGTTCTTATTGGAAAAAGCCCAGAATGAGGAGGCCAAAGGAAAATCCAGAGATTGAGATGGTCCTCAGAGGCAGGAGGGATGGCAAGCAGAGAAGATGAGGGATAACAGGAGGGAAAACTGCTCCAGGGAAAACAAAAATGTGGCTTTTGGGAAGACCTTTGTTCAGAGAACGAATGTTGTTTCCCTGAAACAAATTCCCTCAGGAGAGAAACTATATATAAGCGTGGAAAAAGCTTCACTTGGAAAATGGTCCTTACTTCACATCAAAGAATTCACTCAGGTGAGGAGAAGTATAAATAGTCAGCAGGCAAACCAAGCTTCTCTAATGCAGCAGGATTTAATTTACTTTTAAAGGAGAGCCTGTGTGATGTAGCCTCTAGAGTGATGGTTTAAGATGGGGCAATCCAGGTTCGATTCCCCTCTCTGCCATGGAAGCTTGCTGAGTGACCTTTGGTGAGTCACACACTCTCAGCCTAGCCTACCTCACAGAGTTCTTGTGAGGGAACAAATGGAGGAGAGGAGAATGATTTGGGTCCCCACTGGGGAGGAAGACAGGATATAAATGAAGTAAAAACAGGAAAAAAATTAAATGTCAATTAATATACAGTACAATGAACAGCAGGAAGAAGCCATTGAAATGTTCTGAGTACGGAGAGTAGTTCAAGTGCATATCAGACCTCCTTGTATGAGTGCTAATGGGATTGCTTTCTTTATTCCCACAGGGAATGACCAGGGGGATGAGGAAGATGAGGAACTACATCAGTTATCACAAGATAAAGCAAAGCACGGAGGGCTGAAAGGTGGGCCAAAGAGGCAGAAGGGAAGCCACATGGGTGAGAAGAGTTTAAAACCCTTTCCTAGCCAAGAAGGGCATTTCCATGAACTAATTCACATAGCAGAGGAAACATACAAGTGTTTTGAGTGTGGAATGAATTTCTTAGATCAAACACAGTATGATATGCATGTGCAAGTGCATGGTGAAAAGAAGACCCATAAATGCTTGGAGTGTGGGAAGAGCTTCAGGTGCAGATCAGAACTCCTTGCACATCAGAGAACCCACACAGGGGAGAAACCTTTTGAATGCTTAGAGTGTGGAAAGAAATTCAGTCAGAGTTGCAATCTTCAGCAGCATCTAAGAACCCACAAAGATTTCAAACCTTTTGAGTGCTCAGAGTGTGGAAAGAACTTCAACTGGAGTGGCGATCTTCAGCGTCATCAAAGAACCCACACAGGGGAGAAACCTTTTGAATGCTCAGAGTGTGGAAAGAAATTCAGTCAGAGTTGCATTCTTCAACAGCACCTAAGAACTCACAAAGGTGACAAACCTTTTCAGTGCTCAGAGTGTGGAAAGCGCTTCAACTGGAGTGTCAATCTTCAGAGGCATCAAAGAATCCACACAGATGAGAAACGTTTTGAATGCTCAGAGTGTGGAAAAAGCTTCCACTGGAGTGTCAATCTTCAGAGGCATCAAAGAATCCACACAAGCGAGAAGCCTTTTGAATGTTTAGAGTGTGGAAAGAGATTCCGAAGACGTTTGTGTCTTCAACAACATGAAAGAACTCATACAGGGGAGAGACCGTTTGAATGCTTAGAGTGTGGAAAGAGATTCGGTCAGAGCTGCCATCTTCAACAGCATCTAAGAACCCACACAGGGGAGAAACCTTTCGAATGCTCAGAGTGTGGAATGAAATTCAGCTGGAGCGGCAATCTTCAACGACATCAGAGAACCCACACAGGGGAGAAACCTTTGAAATGCTCAGAGTGTGGAAAGAGATTTATCCAGAAAGCACACCTTCAACAACATCAAAGAATCCATATGAGGGACACCACATAGCTGTTTGGCCTGTGACAAGAGCTTATTTCATATTTCACGCCTTAAAGACAACCACAGACTCCACACAACACTGAAACAATATAAACTATTGGATAGAGCTTGCATCTATACAGTAACCTTACCGTACCCATAGGAAAATAAATTCAAACTGGGGAGAAACGGTATAAATGTTTGGATGTGCAAAGCTCTTTAACCATGATTGAAACCTCAAATAGATCAGACAGGGAAGAAAGCAAGGATGTCTTCTTGAGTGTGGAAGCAAGGCCAGCTTTGCCCTCCTTAACCATAAAAGAATCCACACAGGGAAGAAACCTCATAAATGCTCAGTGTGTGGCCAAAGCTTGAGGCGGAGATCAGACCTTCATTTTCCTCAGAGAATCCGCACAAGTTTGAAACTTTCCTCTTGAACCACACTAGAGTTTGCTTTGATGAAACTCTTCTTTGATTGCCCAGGTGTCAAGGGCTCAGAAAGTAATCATGCAAAGAAGGGCTTTTTAGTGTTTGCCTTTCTCTGTGAAACTCATCACTTAGGGGAATCTGCCACGCTAACTCTTTGTGACATCTGCAAAACTGGTGAAAACATTTTCATTTTACAAATTGCGTAAAGACATAGACAAGTTGAGGACAGCAGATAACTAAGCCTCTTTGTCACTGGTGTAAATGTAGCATGAAGAGCTGGCATCCCTAATTCAGAATCGTTTTTTCTCACAAGTTCTAGAGAGACATCCCCCAACTCTAATTCCCCTCCTCAGTCCAACCTGTTGCAAGCTTTTGAATTAAATTCTTCCCTTCACAGAACTCAAGAAGTTTAAAGGGGTCAGACCCCTCCCAACAACATACAGTCTTGTGGAAATGAGTGGGTATCCTTGGAGATGGCAGATGAGTTGTGGAACAGGAGCTCCACAATCCCAGTTTTCCCACCCCCGATTCTCTGAAATAGCATCGGAAGAGAGAAGTAATATCCCATCCTTGGGCTCTAATCCCCTGGGGCTCCTTCAGCCAGAAATGACCTGGTCTGAGCTCTCAGGGCCAGGATTTCCCCACTTCTAGCTCCTCACAGGGCCCTTGAATTCCTCCATGGAAACGATGCTTTTATTGAATAGACTGGAAAAAAATCTCTCTTTTCTCTCACTAATTTAGTTTGGAACGATACCTGGTTTAGTATTACTAAGAAAGAAAATGGCCTGCCCCTTTCATAGAGACTTAGTGTGTAGAAGCGGGCAGCTGAAGTTTTTTGTGGCATGGAGGTAAATAATAACCGATCAAACTTCTGTTAAAGGTAGAGGACTCTTTTTTTTTCTCCAGGCAGTTGATGAACCCTTAATTGGGTGTTTCTGTATCAGTCTGAGAAAACAAAACTCAGCTAAAGAAGGGTTGTTAGTTATTAAAGAGAGAAGTATTTTTATCATGTAATTCAGATGGTGTCTCTGTGTGTTTTCTTTTATGTGCTTTTTGAGATTTTTAATGAGTTGGTTTTGATTAAATGTTAGAGGTGTGTACTGAGAAACTTTGTTTCTGGGGTTTCGAAATGAATTATGTACCATTAGTGTTTTTTTTTAGGCTGGAGTGTTGCCAGTTCAGATCTAATCCGTATGGATTTTTTTTTTATCATGAGGACATGGCCAAACCCAATTAATGATGATATTTTTAACTCAAATTACAGCCATGCTTAAAACAGTAACACTCTTAAAGAAAAGCTAGAAAAGTTGGCTTTTCATACTGAGATGTCTACTCTTTTTTCCCTACGCTGTCCCTTATACCTGCAACTGCCTTCCAAAACTCCAGTATCATGTCCCTTTTCTCCCTCCATGGAGTCTACCTTTTGATTGGAACAAGCCAGACTCCCCGTCCCCAACTCAAACAAAGCTGATAACAACAAAACCAGTCCCTGTCTTTCACTTTTATCATTCTCTCACCTCCCTGTGTCTCTTAGATTGCAAGGTCCTTGGGGCAAGAACCTGTTTTCTCAGATGTTCTGTAAATATGGTTGCCAACTCCTGCTTGAGAAATTCCTGAAGATATGGGGGGAGGGGGGAGCCTGGAGAGGCCAAGAGTGGGGGAGGAAAGGTTCCTCAGCAGGGTATAATACTACAGAATCTACCCTCCAAAGCAGCCATTTTCTCCAGGAGATCTGATCTCTGTGGCCTGAAGATCAGTGGTAATTCTGGGAGATCTTCAGCCCCCACCTAGAGATTGGCAACCCTATGTGTAAAGCACTGTATTCCCTGATGGTGTTCTATCATCAATGGAAGTTTTAAAAAAACATCCCAGCTCCCTGTGATACAAGCTGAGCTGCACATCTTGCCTCACTCTGCCTTGCAAGTTTATTCCAGACTAGAAACAAAGCGGGTTGTGCAAATAAATACAAGGGTCCCTAGAAAGCTGTTGTGCTTTTCAAAATTTTTTATGAAACATAACATTCAGTGATCAATGCTGAAAGATTTCTTTATATACAATGTGTCTGTATATAAAGCCCTCCCAGTTTCTGCTCTCAAAATCTCCAGGAATTTCACTACCTGGAGCTGGCAACCCCACACGGGGAGTCCTGGTCAGGCTGTTAAATGACTCTGCAGTGCCCCCCCCCTTCCAGTCACCCACAGGTTATCCCAGCCTCTCCCGCCTGATGGATGGTTCTCTGGATCTCTTGGGTTTCTCCATGCCCCCAGCCCTTCCCTTCCCTTTTAAGGAAATTCTGCAGGATGCAAAAGGTGGGCTGGAGCTGGGAAGGGCCCCAGCTGCAACCAAATTAGTGTGAGGAAGGGCTTGCAGCCTGCCCATTCATAGAATCATAGAGTTGGAAGGGGCCATACAGACCATCTGGTCCAACCCCCTGCCCAGTGCAGGATCAGCCTAAGGCATCTCTGATTGATGGGGGCTGAGGACACATGACAGACTGCCGGCTGCCGCTTGACAGGTGGGCAGGTTTATCCCTCCCCCTGGCGCCGATCCCAGTGGGGAGGGGAAGGCGAGCAGCCGCCTCCTTTGCAACTGGCGGCCGGTTTGTAGGCAGGCGGGTTTGCTTCCCCGGCTGTGCCGGCTTGACAGGGGGGCGCACCCCTGCGCCGAGGGGAAGGCGAGCTGCCGCCCCTCTTGCAGCCTGCCATCAGTTTGCAGGCGGGCGGGTTTGCTCCCCCTCCCGCTCTGGCTTGACAGGGGGGCGGGTTCCCCCCCCCACGCCGATCCCGGTGGCGAGGGGAAGGCGAGCGGCTGCCCCTCTTGCAGCCGGCCGCCGGTTTGCAGGCGGACGGGTTTGCTCGCCCCCCCCCCCCCCGCGCCGGCTTGACAGAGGGGCGGGTTTGTCCCTCGCCTCGCGCGATCCAGGCGGCGAGGGGAAGGCGAGCACTTGCAGCTGGCTGTCGGTTTGCAGGCGGGCGGGTTTGCTCCCCCCGCTCCCGCCGGGCGGGTTCCCCCCCATCCCGGAGGAGAGTGGAAGGCGAGTGACCGCCTCGCTTGCAGCTTGTTTGCAGGCGGGCGGGTTTGCTCCCGGCTCCTCTTGCAGCCTGCCGCCGGCTTGCAGGCGGACGGGTTTGCTCCCCGCCCTCCGCTGGGCGGGCTCCCCCATCCCCCCATCCCGGAGGAGAGGGGAAGGCGAGTGACCGCCTCACTTGCAGCTTGTTTGCAGGCGGGCGGGTTTGCTCCCGGCCCCGGCGCCGGCTTGACAGGGAGGCGGGTTCGTCCCTCCCCTCTCCCCGATCTGGAAGGGGAGCGGCTGCCCCTCTTGCAGCCTGGCCATCCGGCTTTGGCCAAGCCGCTTCAGAGGCGGGCCATTTGTATCCCCAGCCTATCAAAGCGAGGAAGGGAAGGGAGGCAGAAGTCCTTCCTTCAGGCACCCAAAAGGCGCATGCTCCAGCTATCTTTGTGGGTTGTCGGATAGACGCTAAGACAATTATGTTATAAGATTGACTAGCTGAGTTGGGAGCCAGGAGCCTCAGCAAGCAAGCTTTGAGCTGGCACTTCCACCTCTCTGGCAACCCAATCCCTCATTGATTCTTTACTGAGAAGCAAGCCCCACAAGGGGTTTCAGCGACTGCAGCTTCCGCAAGTCTCCAAAGATTGAGAGTTCCCCTTCTAAAACTTTTCTGGGTGCCAAAAATAAAAGTCACACTGGAGGTGGGTGGGCATGAGAAGGCAAGTATAATGACACACTGCCATTGGCTTCGCCCTCACACGCCCCCAAATTATTTTGTGTGCCCCCCCCCCCAATGCTGCGGTTCTTGAGGCTTTTATTTCTCTGGCTTGATGGGGAGTTATTGGGTTGACTGCAGACTGAGTAATATGCATGCTCTGTCTAGCTCCAGATAATGAGCTGCAACTTTGTGCACGGACTGGAGTCTCTGAGTTCACTTTGAAGGGAGGCCTATGTAGAGAGCTTGACAGAAGTTGTATTTTGATGTTACTATAGTAGGGAACTGTCCTGACCTGGATCGCCCAGGTGAGCCTAATCTGGTCAGATTTCAGAAGTTAAACAGGGTTGGCCTTGGTTAGTAATTGGATGGGAGACTTCCAACGATGACCTGGGTTGCAGAGCCAGGAAATGGCAAACCACCTCTATTAGTTTCTTGCCATCATGTAAACCTCTTCAGGCGTTGCCATAAATCAGCTATGACTTCAGAGCACTCTCCACCACCATGGCATGGATCCAGATAGCCAGATTGGCCATGTCAACGTAGGGGGCCATGTTCTGGGATGGACTGAGTTGGTAGAAGGCACTTTTTGCAGCTGCATCATCCTCATTATTATTATTATTATTATTATTATTATTATTATTATTATTATTATTTGGCAGCAGTGCTGAATCTTATATAAGCCCTAGGCTCTTAACCGATGGTGGTTGGATTTCCGCCAGTTCTTGCCCAAGATCTCTGGGGAATCCTAAACTCGCCTTTCCCGCAAACACGCAAGAGCCAAATTCTCTCTCCTCCCAGAGAAACGGAGGATCCCTCTTTAATCCCTTGGGCTCACCCCCAAGGGAGAAAAGTGACTGAGCTCCCCTGCCTCTCTAGGAAAAACACTCTGTTCCCCACACTAGTCTCTCTCTCTAAACTCCGGACGGGCCGCCTTGGCGCTGGCAAGGGCATCTGGGAAATGTAGTTCTCAGGAAGAGAACAACGCGCGATAAAACTATGAAGATTTGGTTCAAAAAGGTTTAGTTTTTTCGTCTCTCCTCAAGGTCTCTTCAGCAGATCTCTCCTGAAAGGGGTCCTCATAGCAAGCTGCTGCACACAAGGACAGAAGAGCCACGAAACCTTCCCTTCTCCCATATTCTGGTCTTGTTCTCCCGCTTGAATCTTGATTGTTTCAGTGAACTACAATTCCCAGGACGCTGTGCGAGCAACAGTGAGGCCAAACCTGCGTTTTTTTCGTAGAGGGGAGGACACCGGGGAGACATGGAGCTCAACGGGGCCTCTCGGCTTCCTCGGATGGAGGGAGACTTTGGCTTTCGCCCGTCTGCGAAAAAGGCAAATGCTGGGCAAGAAGAGGGGCGGGGACAGAAATCCCGTGTGGACGGGATGGAGGAGGCAGGGCGGGCAGAGAGATCTCTGTGCAGCCTCGCAGAGCTCCAGCCACCTAGATCCCTCTCATAAACGGTCTTTCCCTATAGGGGATTTGGGGGTGATTGCAGTCGATAAATGGCAACACCCTTGTGGCTCGAGGAGAAAGGAGCTCTTGAGTCTCGAGAGCTTCCACCCTGGAAATCTTGTGAGTCTCAGGACTGAAATCCAGCTGTTAATCAAACCAGTTTATATTTACAAAGCGGGAAGCAAGCTTTAGAGAAGCACAGAGCACCTCTGCAGGCAAAAGTATTTGACGAGGAAACCTGTGCAAATAGAATTCCTGTGTATCTCAAGCATGAGGGGCAAGGCAAGGCAAGAGTAAACTAGGGCTGTTTACCTTTAATTGGACTTGATGAACAGAAGCAATGTTCTGTCTTTCTTGGAAACTTTCAGTATATTATTCCAGTGACAAGCTGGGGAGGGGAGCAATTATTCTTGCCATCGGTTTGCTGTATTGCATTCATTTAATCAAATGGCTGGCCGAAGGGAATATTTCTTTCATTCTTGAATGCTTAAGAACAAGAATAGATGATCAACTGGGCAGTATGTTCCTCTTTCAGACATCCGCAGTGTCCTTTGAGGAGGTGGCCGTGTTCTTCACAGAGGAGGAGTGGGCTCTGCTCAGTCCAGGCCAAAGACAACTCTACTGGGAAGTGATGCAGGACAATTACGAGACCGTGGCCTCCGTGGGTAAGAATCTTTCCCCTTTTCTCCTGAGAATTGGGGAGGGGGGCATCTTCCTTTGGCCCTCTTTGATTTCAGGACACCCTTTCGTTTGCCACTGAGGAAAGAATGGGACACCAACTCCACAGCGCGCTATGCTCATGTGTTTTCTTTTGCCTGCTACAGACAGGGAGCGATCACTTCCATTACAAATAGCAGAGGGATGTACCTCTTTTATGCTCCCCGCTCCTCCCTTTGGGGACCCAAAGTAACTTACATAGTTCTCTTCTCCTCCATTTTATCCTTACAACGCCTCTGTGAGGTACGTCTGCCTGGGAAATTGTGGCTGGCCCAAGGTCACCCTGGAAGCATCCTGGGAAGAGCCCTGAGTATTCAAAGTTGGGTCTCTTACATCCTAGTCAGATCAAAATCAAAAAGAGTCCAGTAGCACCTTTAAGACTAACCAATTTTAATTATTATAGCATAAGCTTTCGAGAATCAAGTTCTCTTCATCAGATGCCTGATCAGACACTCTGATCATTACACTGGCTCGGATAGCTCAGGGAAGTGTCTGTTAAATCCCCTTTGTTTTGTAATGGAGGGGATATTTTCCTCCCTCTCTTTCGATGCTACCTTGTGGCTTCTCATGTGTAAACTGGTTCCGATTTGGAGTGAACACCTTTTACCTCTTTTCTTTATTATCTTTATCTTTTTATCTCTTTCTCCCTTTTTCTTCTTTCTGGCTTCTGTGCTGGCAGTTTATGTTTTTAGCCCTTTATTTTAATTGGGCTTTTATCTAGATGTGGAAGGGAATGGCAAAAGGATTTCCTGGGTCATGTTTTGTCGGCAGAGTGTTTTTTTCATTTTACTTAACTATTCAAATTTATCTATCTTATACGTTCCCCATTAGTTCTGGGAGTATAAGATCTATAGGAGGCACTTAGTGCTTATACTATTTACACTCCTTGGGACTTTATCCCGTTGTGTAGATAAGGCTACCGCTGAGCACAGAATTTGTGGTGAATTGTGGTGAATTTGTGGTTAATTTTTTCATTTTACTTAACTATTCAATTAATAGTTAATTAATTGCTAAATCTGTTCAGCGTTTCTTCTGGGTGAGGGGTTAGTAATGATTGACTAATACCAGATATTGCCTATCCGCCTTGTCTGTGCTGCCTCTTGGCTTCTCGCATGTAAACCTTTGCTGATCTTGCAAACAGCACAGGATTATTCCTGAGATAATCTGGGCCAAGATGTTCTGATTTTCTTTGTTTTTGGCACTGGTACTTCCATGATCATCCAAAACTAGTTGGCCAAATGCCTAACCTTCTTTTCCGATGAGGGGTGTCTGCCACTAACAGAAACACCCTTTCATCAATAGAGACCAGAGTCCAGCCTTCTCACCAGCCTCGTAGCGTGCTGCACTGGCGATATTGCCTTTTAAGGGCTGTTCCGTGTAAGTTCTTCATGCTAACTCCCCAAGTGGTGTTTAGCCATAGTTTTCTCCAGTAATGTCTTTTTATGTATAATGTGTTTTCAGATAAATTTCAAGATGTTTCCTTCCTCCAGATCTTCCTTTGATGCTTCCTCTAGAGTAAGATTCCAATTTGCATCATGCTCAAGAAGACCTCTTAACTGACAAGTTTCTCCTGGCCCAGGTTATCCCCTGGAACCTCCACCCCCTCCTTATTTCCAGTGATTATACATGGGAGCCCCCGCCTTTCTCACTTTGCCTGCCAGCCCCATAAGCCACAGTCACTGCAATATTATTTTACTTGGAGTTTGCCCATTTGAGGTATTTAACAGTAGTTCAAATACTGACTGAGCAGCTCTGCCTAGGTTTGCCGTCCTCCAGGTGGGGGCTGGAGATTTCCCAAAATTACAACTGATTTCCATAGTACACAGACCAGTTCCCCTGGAGAAAATGGCTCCTTAGGATGGAGGACTCTTACGATATTATACCTCACCCTCTCTAGGCTCCACCCCCCCCCCCAATATCCAGGAATGTCCCAGAATGGAGTTGACAGCCCTAGGTCTATTATTATTAATAACAATAATCATTCAATTTATATACCGCTCTTCAGGACAACTTAATGCCCACTCAGAGCAGTTTACAAAAAAAGTTATTATTAAGGTAAAGGTAGTCCCCTGTGCAAGCACCAAGTCATTACTGACTCATAGGGGATGTCGCATCATGACATTTTCTTGGCAGACTTTTTACGGAGTGGTTTGCCCTGTAATGTTTGAAATATTATTATCCCTACAACAATCACCCTGTGAGGTGTGTGGGGCTGAGAGAGCTCTGGAAGAGCTGTGACTGACCCAAGATCACCCAGCTGGCTTCAAGAGGAGAAGTAGAGTATCAAACCAAGTTCCCCAGATTAGAGTCCCACCTCTCTTAACCTCTGCACCAAACTGGCTCTCTATTGACAAACAGTTGTAGCAATACTGGATGAAGCAACTGCCTCAGAGATAATCCTTTCCTGGCAAATGGTAGCCAAAATATTTTTCCCTGTGGGGACCCCAAAAGGCTTGCACTGTTCTTTCCACCATTTTATCCTCACAACAACCCTGTGTGGTAGGCTAGGCTGAGCATGCATGCTTGGCCAAAAGCCAGCCATCAACTTTCTGTGACAAAGTGGAGAATCGATCTTGGGCCTCCTAGATCCCAGTCAGACCTTCTATCCACTAAATCACACTGGCTCCAATAGCTCAGGGTCTTTCTTAAGCCCCATTTGTTTACTAAAGGAGGGGGTATGTTTCCGTTTCCAGCAGGTGGGAAATTTTTGAGATATTTATACAAAATACTTAGAGTGTATATTTAAAATATTTAAAGAGAGTTCAGCATAATCATATATCGTGTATTTTGAGCCCATTTTGTATTGTGCTGGATGTTGTATTTATAACTACTTATTCTGTAGAGCTGTTTATTTATTCCTAATTTATTACTTTAGCACTTTGCACTTTAAATATACACTTTAAATGTTTTGCATAAACAGCTTTACCGACTGCATTGATTGTTATTCACGGGAAGGGACCTTTCCCCCTCTTTTTTTGAGCTTTCATATCCCATGACTGCCTTTCTTGTTTGACCAATTTTGGGACCTCTGACTTTGGGAGGTTTAAATGAATTATGCCTGCCCCAGTCAACTGTAAGTTCTGGTGCAAATTGTGGGGGAGTGGTTCTGGAAATTACCTGGGCCACTGTGGCCCAGTTACCTTCATTTGGGGTCCAGCAAGAACAATTTTAAGGTTACTAGCATTCTTTTCGGATGAGCTGTGCCTGCTCCACTGCATGGTCCAGGATGTTCCAAGTCCTTTCATGTTTTGTACTGCAAGTTCCACAGTCATCCTGAAGCTGTTGGCCAATTTTGAGGCATCTAGCTGTATTTTCTGAGTTACGCCTCTTGCAGACTGACAGAGCCTTTTATTTATATAGATACTGAATTTACCAACAGTTCTTTACTGGGTGAGAGGGTAATAATAATATTATAATTACAGTGTGCTTATGTTCTGCTCTTCTAGACAGATTAGGGTCATCTTAGTCAGTGTTGTTGTTATCCCCACAAATACAGCTGGGGAGCTGGGGCTGAGAGGAGTGGCTTACCCAAGGCCACCTGCTGAGTTCTTGCAAATAGAGAGTGTCGAACCAGCAGCGTGGAGATTTGCAGCCCAGCTACTTAACCGCTATGTCGTAGCAGTATTTACCAAAAAGGTAGGTGTTTACCGAGGTTCACGTAGTCATAGCTTCTTTTCAAACAATGGTGGATCCTTGTAGCATTCTTGTTTTGATGGCTACCACATTTATGATTTTTACATGCAGGTAGCAACAAGGAGTTAGGAGGGCATCTCATTTTCTTCCCTCTCACTACTTCCGCTATCCCTTACCTGAAAGCCTCCATAACCTCCCCCCTTTTCCTGATTCCCTCTCTCCTTCCCACCCATTAGTCAGCCTACATTTATCTGTCCTCATCCATCTTCAGCTTTCCCTTCTTCCCTTTCCCTGTTAGCTTCTAACCGGAAAAACTATGGCCCAGTTGCCCAGGGATCCATATCTGCAGGGCTGAACTAGGGGTGTGCAGCACACAAAAAAAAGTGGCTGATTCCAGAACTGGATTTCAGGGATACTAAAAATTTTTAGTATTAATGAAATCCAGGTCAGATTCACGGATCTGGACTAGTAAATCCTGGATTTATCAGGTCAATCTTCCCTATAGGGAAAAATATCCAGGGGGCTGGGTAGGCATTTTTCATGCTAACCCCACCAAATTTGCAGGTAACCTCCTGACTGTCCCATCAAGACCCCCCCCCCAATTTCAGGAGGGTTGGACCTGGGGTCCAGTTCTTTAGACCACTGCAGAAGCTGCCCCCAGCGTCTCTCCATTGTTTTTTCCGGAGGACACATTCTCAAGGCTTTTAAACTCTGCAGTAGCCCCTCCCCCTTGCTTGAGATTCTTTGGTTCAGCATTGAAACTTCCTTGCAAGCTTAACCAACAAAACCAAGAGAACCAAACTGCAACAAGGGAGCCATTGTCATACCTGAGAATCCTAGTGTTGAATGAAAGAATCCTTTGTCAAGCCCAGAGTTTAAAAGGCAGCTGGCGGAGATGGCTGCTTGAAAGGACTCTTTGGGAACTCGTGTGGGGAAGGGGTACCAACCTCACATCACTCTTCTGTAGTGGTGGAGGACCTTGGCTTCAGCTCCATTTGTGCTGCTACCTGCCTTATCGCTGCTACTGCCCTCTCACTCGCCACGGCAGCTACATGATACAGCTGGATAATCTGGCCCATCTAAATTCAGTTCCCTGGATGGGATCTGGGGCATATATCTGGCCTTTTTTCCAGTTCCTGGCTCCAAACTGCACCCCCCTAGACTGAACTTGTAAGTAGTTCTGGGCGTCACCTCACTTCCGACTATATTCCCTTATCCAATACTATTTCTTCTTTCCTCCTCCTGGCAACCCCCTTTCCCCAACTTTTCTTGCTTCTTTCTCTTCTGCTCACCCACCAGCTAAGCTACCTGTATCTACCCACCTGTGGTCAGCCTTCCCTCCTTCCTTCCCTCCGGCACAGTTTTGATGTGCCAGCCCAGCTGTTGGAAATACCAAAACACCACTTGAAAAGACTGCTCCTTATCTTAAAAATAAATAAAAAATAAAATTTAAAAACTCATTATTAGCCCTATCTAGGTAAAAATAGGTTTGAATTCTGCACTTGTTTATTTGAAAATATATATCTTAAATAGTCTCAAATATTATTCTAATACTTTTAAAAGTTATGATTTTTTCACTTTGTACTTTGATAATCCTTGTAGCACACAGCTTTGTATTTTTTGTTGTCCTCTTCCTTTTTCTGTATTACTTTCCCAGATTTTAATAAAATAAAATATTAAAAATAAAAAAGAAAGGATCCTGCCCCCTGCCCCATCCAGGTTGGAAGGCTGGCAATACTGTGTGATTGCCTGACAACAGTCAAAGAGGGTATTTGTTTTCTAAAGTGTTTCCATCTTTTTTTCCCTTTCCTGTAAAGGAAAAAAAATTCAATGCAGCAGGATTTGAGTCTAGCAGTACCTTAAACCAACAAGATTTTCAGAGTGTAAGCTTTCGAGAATCCAAGCTCCCCTTTTCAGACAAGAGACTGTCCAACCTTATGCATACTGCAGGCCATAGGAACAGAGGAATCTGTTCTTTCACAAGGACTATCTGTCCTTCTGCACCACAAAATCTGCACAGATGATGCAGTTCTGTGGTGACTTGGAGGCCTTTTTCACCCTCTGCATTTGAAGGAGTACTTCCATCGAGCCTCAGAATAGAACATGTGAGAATGGGGCACTGCACATATGAATGGCATATGTGTGAAAATGGAGCTCCAACCTCTGATACCCTCCCTGGGTTGAGTTTAAAAGCTCTGGTGGCCAGCCAATATTTTTTTAAAAACCATGGGGAAGATTAGCAAAAGTAGAAACAAACCTACGCTGGTTCCAGATTCTATAAAAGTTTTTATCCTGGCCAATAACAGCAGAGAAGGTACTGGCATGGGAAGAGCAACACAACCTAAAATGGCTACTCCCAGCAACGATGCTGTAATCAGTGAAGACGTACAGGTTCTTGATAAAGAAATCAAAGTAAAATTAGACAAGCTAGAAGACAGATGAGCCTGCAGAATAGAAAACCTCTTCAAGTAAGTCACAGAACAGCTGAGGGAGATTAAAGAATCCATATAGCAAATAGCCCAAACAGCAAATACTGCAATGGAATTAAGCATAACGCTGCAGGATGAAGTGCATAGTTTGCAATCAAATAATATCTGGACAAGAAACAAACTTATGGATCTGGACAATAAACTGAGATACAATAATCTAAAATTCAGAGAATTTAGAGAATCTGATGAAGGAACAACAGATCTGTCTTCTTAGCAAGCCGGCTATCACAAGAATTAAATCTGGAAGAGGGCATAGTGTCAATGACAGAAAAAGCATAAAGGCTGAGCCCTCCAAATAACTCTCATTGAAAAACTGAAAGCAATATAGTGGCTACATTTCTAGACAGCTGCACCAAGGAGAAGATACTCCAAGAAGCCAGGAAAAGAGGAACGTTTAAATTCCAAGGCAGCAAAATTCAAGTGAACCAGGATCTTTCAAAGGAAACACTTTTTCTTAGACAAGAACTCAAATCTACCACTAATAGGATTCAAGAAGATAATATTAAATTCCAGTGGGTTTTCTTGACCAAAAATGCACTCCGTTTTCAAGGGAAAGTATATCAGACTACAAATCTTGAAAGTGGCTATCAACTTTTGCAAGAGCTGAATTTGCAACACCAAAGAAGTTACTCTGAAAAATCACAATCTGAGAAAAATAAAAAAGCATCGACTCCCAGAAAATGGAGCAGAATCCCAGTCAAGCAAGCCAAATGACTTCATAGTGAACTAATCACAAATCTTCTTCATCCGACCAACTAAACACTAAGAATCTGTGCAAAATTCTGTAAATCATTTTCTTTAATGTGTGATAGTCATATCTGTACATGCAATCTTAATTTCTTTGTCTTAAGCAACTCACTGTTCAAAACAAGTTGGATGGGGAGGGGGGCCTGGAATTCAAAGCCCTTAGTTAAGTTGGAGACACCCCCCCCCCCCAGACATTGGGTATAAAAAACCCATACCTCATTGATCCATTGGAGTGGTGCTTCTGGAGGTTGTTTTTATTCGTTCCAGTTTTTTCTTACTGTTTGCTATTAGAAATGTTTTCTTTATACCTGTTTGTTAGTTTTGTGGAGTGGGAGGTGGGGTAAGTTGGGTAAAGTTAAGGTTAAAAAAAATGGTTTGCACTGATCCTATTAGAAGCTTATCAGCCCGACAACTAACTTTGATCACACTCTTTTTGTTATACGGGCTAATAAACCAAGCTGAAAAAAGAAGTTCATAATGATAACTTACTTTAAATGGGTTGGCAGGTACTTATCTATTTACCATTGTGAATAGACTCTCTGATATAAAATTGAATCCAAAAATGCTTATCTTTCTTAATTGTACGTCATGTCATCCCAGGTAATTTCATTTAACTGTAGAGTGCTAAACAACAAAATTAAGAGCAAGTGAGAACTGTCAACTTTAGTGAGTGCTCTGATATAGGGTTCTTATCCATCTTATGTCACTATCGGTGCCTGTATTCAGATCTCAATGGTGGGCTTAACAATTTCAAGCCACCAAAGAGAACTGAACAGGATTTGAAGGAATTACCCATGGACATACAGGAACAAATCTATATGGACACACCACAGGAACCTCAACCAGTACTTTCTATCTTCTGCCCAACATACAAAAGCCTGGCAACCTAAGATGTCCTATTGTCTTGGACATAGAGACCATCGCTGTTGGGGTGTCTGGGTACATGGACTCCATTATCAAACCCCATCCCATCAATACCCCTAATTATGTATGAGATACCACAGACTTCCTAAGAAGATACAATCGAGTGACAATCTTCCAGATAACACTCTTTTGGCCACCGTGGATGTTAAGTCTCTATACGCTAACATCTCCCACAAAGATGATCTACAAGCCTTTAGGAACACCATTACTGACCACATCACAGCTGACCTCACTACCAAGCCCTGTTAGTTTATCCTCACCCACAACTGCTTCACAGTTGGTGAAGGTTTATTCCTTCAAATTGATGCAAAAATACTGCTATGAGTTCCCTTGGTATGACTTTAGCCAATTGATTAATCACACAAGGCTGAGATCAAGGACAGTTCAGCTAGAGGCAGTAGTCTGTAAAAGCTCTACACCTACCCTGGGGCAGGTTGTCACATCATTTATACAGTTAAATAATATTTCTGTGCATGTCTGTTAAGCACTTATACAATGATTTTTTTCCGTTTTACTTATTAATTCTAAGGCTCTTTGTGTATGCTCTAAGGAAGTGGTTGGATGGGTTGGAAACCAGACAGTTCTGCTTTTGCGGCGGGCACTTGTGGTGAGCTAAGTTCTAAGAATATTCTGACGTTCTGCTAACCTCTTCAGAAATCCTAAGGATATTCAGATTTTAGCTAGCTTCATCAGAAATCAAGAATATCTCATTCAGACATTTGCTATGTTAGACAAAAACAAGAAGTTTGCAAAATGCAGCTTACATGATTAGAACAAATCACATGATTAAAACAATATATAATAGAAACACTTCGGTGTTTCTGATTTTTCTATCAAAATCAATGGCACAGCCATGGCACCACAATACACCAACATTTTTAAGGCTGACTTGGAACAACACTTTCTCAGCTCCTACCCACTAACAACCTTCCTGTACTTTAGATTTATTGATGATATTTTCATCATCTGGACACACGGGAAAGAAGTACTGGAGGAATTTCACCAGGCCTGCAGCAACTTCCACCCCACCATCAGCCTGACCATGAATCAATCCACATAGGATGTACATTTTCTAGATACTATGTACAAATACATGACAGATGCTTAAGAACCATGTTATACTGGAAACCTACTAATCTGCAAACGTATATACATGCCTCTAATCACCATCCTAAATACACCAAACAAATCATTGTCTACAGCCAAGCTCTATGTTACAGCCACATCTGTTCCAATCCCTCTGAAAGAGATTCTCACCTGCAAGATCTACAGCAGACATTTTTGGAATACCCTCCTGATGTAGTAAGGAATCTGGTTGACAAAGCCAGAATGGTACCAAGAGATACCCTGCTACAAGACAGGCCCAAATGAAACAACAATAGAACACCACTGATGGTCACATACAGCTCTCAGCTCAAACCAGTTCAACGCAGTGGGAGGCAAACCTTCTCTCACACAACCTCTTAAACAACTTCTCACTCAAGAATGTAATTCCCAACACTGACACAGACTCTGGGACCAGAACCTGCAATAAACCAAGAGGCCAACTCTGTCCCCATATTTATTCCGACAGGACAATCAGTGGACCTTACCATGCCAGTTATACCATCTCAGGTTCATTCACTTGTTCATCTTCTAATGTTATATAAACTAGTGTCTGCAATGCCTCTCTGCTCTCTACATTGGACAAACAGGTCGGTTCTTATGCAAAAGAATAAATGGACATTAGACACTCAAACACTCAAAAACCAATGGGAGAACATTTTGATTGTCTAGGACATTACATCGATGATCTAAAAGTGGCTGCCCTCAAATAGAGAAACTTCAAGGGGAGATTACAGTGTGAGATTGCTGAAATAGCGTTCATTCACAAATTCAGCTGAACACAGATTTAGGATTCTTATCTCACTACACATGCTAATCTCTACTCAAATGATATTGTGTTGTATCTTTACATTCTGACATCTTCCTTTAGTGTACCCCTTTACATTCAGATTCCAAGCCTAGTTAAAAAAGAAGGGAGTTCTGACTCTGACTCTCAAAAACTTACATTCTGAAAATCTTGTTGGTCTCTAAGGTGCCAATGGACTCAAATCCTGCTGTTTTTCTGTAGACCAACACACCTACACACTTAAAACTATTTCAATACAATTCAATGGTTTTTAAAGCATTTCATTTCCTGTTTGGTCTCCACGTGCTTCCTAAACTAACACTAGAAAACACATTAATCTTTCTGCAACAAAAGCATGTAATTCCCTTCCCTCATGTTGTGGTGACCTCTTCCACCTTTCTAAGACCTCCTGACACATGGTTAGAGACTGCTGAGGTTTTTCCAGGCCCCCGGCTTTTGCTGCAGAAATTATCATTCACTACTGACTGTACCTGCTAACAGGTTTTTTTTCTTTCTGTCTCTCTTTTTCAACTGCAGATGTGAGTAACATTGCGATTGAGAAAGAACCAGAAAGGGTGATTGTGGAAAGAGGTGAAGATCTGCAGGTAGAAGTGAAATCTGGGGTTCAAGTGGTACCCAAGGGGGAGCAGAGAAGCAAAAGGAAAGAAAAACAGAAACTGAGGAAGGAATTGCTTGCCCATCAGAGCAGGAGGATTCTTGAGGACCCAGCCCAAGATGACGTACAGAAGAGAAAGAAAAGACATAAGGGTCCAATGATTCTGAAAGGGTTGAGCTGCAAACTCAGAGTTAAAAGGTATCAGGACATTACAACATGCTGGAACACATATAAATGCTTGGAGTGTGGAAAGGCCTTCATTCAGAATAGTAAGCTAGCTATACATCAAAGAATGCACACAGGGGAAAAGCCATATAAATGCTTGGAATGCGGGAAGAGCTTCTCTCAGAATGTGACCCTAGCTTGTCATCAAAAGGTTCACACAGGAGAGAAACCATATAAATGCTTGGAGTGTGGAATGAGCTTCTCTCTGAGTGGCAACCTAACTAGACATCAGAAGGTTCACACAGGGGAGAAGCCTTATAAATGCTTGCAATGTGAGAAGAGCTTCTCTCAGAATAGCCAGCTAACTAGTCATCAAAAAGTTCACACAGGTGAGCGGCCATATAAATGCTTAGAGTGTGGGAAGAGCTTCTCTCTGAATGGCAACCTAACTAGCCATCAAAAGATTCACAGAGGGGAGAAGCCATATAAATGCTTTGAATGTGGAAAGAGATTCTCTCACAATAACCACCTAACTAGACATCAAAAGGTTCACACAGGGGAGAAGCCTTTTACATGCTTGGAGTGTGGGAAGAGCTTCTCTGAGAATAGTAGTCTGATTAGTCATCAAAGGGTTCACACAGGGGAGAAGCCTTATAAATGCTTGGAATGTGGGAAGAGCTTTGCTAACAGTAGCCACCTAACTAGCCATCAAAGGACTCACACAGGGGAGAAGCCTTATAAATGCTTGCAATGTGAGAAGAGCTTCTCTAATAATGGCCAGCTAACTAACCATCAAAAGGTTCACACAGGTGAGCGGCCATATAAATGTTTAGAGTGTGGGAGGAGTTTCTCTCTGAATGGCAACCTAACTAGCCATCAAAAGATTCACAGAGGGGAGAAGCCATATAAATGCTTGGAGTGTGGGAAGAGCTTCTCACGGAATACCCACCTAACTAGCCATCTAAAGGTTCACAGAGGGGAGAAGTAGTATAAATGCTTATAGTGTGGGAAGAGCTTCTCTCAGAATGGCACCTTAACTAGATATCAAAAGATTTGTACAAGGAAGGAGCCATATATATAAACTAGGAACAAAGCCCGTTGTGGGAAATGATACAATGATCTCTAAAAAGGGAAGGGAAGGCAGACGGGCATTGCTACCTGCTTCGTTCTTGATTCCCTCTGGGTGAAGGAGAGGCATTACCGCCTGCTCTGTGCCCGATCTCGGATGGGTATAGGTGGGATGGGCATTGCCACCTGCTCCGTGCAACATCCAGGGCAGGTGAAAGGGGCGGTCATTGCCACCTGCTCTGTGCCTGATACCAGCCAGATGAAGGGGGGCATTACCATTGCTCCATGCCTGATCCCAAGCCGGGTGAAGGCAGAGCAGGCATTGCCACCTACTGTGCGCCTGATCCCATCTGGGTGACGGGGGATGCACATTGCTGCCTACTTCGTACCTGATTCCCCTCCTGGTGAACGGGGGCAGGCATTGCAGCCTGCTCCGCACATGATCCCAGCCACGTGGAGATAAGCATTCCCGCCTGCTCTGTGCCTAATTCCCACCAGGTAAAGGGGGTGGGCATTGCCACCTGTTCCGTGCCTGATCTCAGCTGGATTAAAAGGGGGAAGGGATTGCCATCTACTTTGCACCTGATCCAGGCTGGCTGAAGGGGAGAGAGCATTGCTGCTGCTCCGCACCTGATTCCAACTGGGTGAAGGGGGGCAGACATTGCCACATGCTCTGCGCTTGGTCCTGGCTGGATGAAGGGGAGTGGACGTTGTCACCTGCTCCGTGCCTGATCCTAGCCAGGTGAAGGGAGTCAGGCATTGACACCTGCTCCACTCCCCAATTGCTGCCAGGTAAAGATGGGGGGGGGGCATGAGGAAGTGATGGGTGGCCTTGCCTGCGCTTTCTCCTGTGACGGCACCCTCTGGAGTTGCACCAGGATAAGTTGTCAGTAATACAGCTTGCCTTTTATATAATAGGACTAGCAACAAAGCCCTTTGTGGGGAAAAATAAAACGGGCTCTGGAAAGGGGAGGGGGCTGGCGGGCATTGCCTCCTCCTTTGTGCATGATCCCAGCCAGGTGAAGGCAGGGGGTGGGCATTGCCACCTGCTCTGTGCCTGATCTCGACCAAGTGAAGAGGGGTGGGCATTGTCATCTGCTCTGCACCTGATCCCAGCCAGGCAGAGGGGGAAGGGCATTGCCGCCTGCTCCACGCCTGATCCTGGCTGGTTGAAGGGAGGAGGCATGCATTGCCACCTGCTCCTCTCCTGGCTGGGTGAATGTGGGGGGGACAGACATTGCCTCCTGTTTTGCTCCTGATCCTGGCTAGTTTAAGGTGGGTGGTAGGAATTGCCACCCGCTCATTTCATCCTGACCAGTTGAAGGTGGGGGGCAGGCATTGCCACCTGCTCCACTCCTGATCCCAGGTGGGTGAAGGCAGGGGGCAGGCATTGCCACCTGCTATACTCCTGATCCCAGCCAGGTAAAGGCAGCAGGTGGGCAGTGCTACCTTCTACACTCCTGATTCTTGCTGGGTGAAGATGGAGGAGTGGACATTGCCACCTTCTTCGCTCTTTATCCTGGCTGGGTCAAGGCGGGGTTGCAACCTGCTCCATGCCTGATACCGGCTGCATGAAGGCAGGGGCGCCCCTTGACACCTGCTCCACTCCTGATCCCAGCCAGATGAAGGTGGGGGGTGGGTGGGCATTGCCACCTACCTCACTCCTGATCCTGGCCAGGTGAAGACAGTGGGTGGGCATTGCCACCTATTCCACGCATGATCCCAGCCAGGTGAAGGGAGGGTGAACATTGCCACCTTCTCCCTGTGTTATCCAGGCCAGGTGAAGGCGGGGGCAGGGATTGCCACCTGCTCCGCTCCTGCTCCCAGCCAGGTGAAGGCAGGGGAGAGGGCATCGCCTCCTGTTCCGCTTCTGATCCCAGTCAGGTGAAGGGTGGGGATAGGCTTTGCCACCTGCTCCACACCTGATCTCGGCTGGATGAAGGCAGGGGCGGGCATTGTCTCCTGGTCCGCTTCCGATCTCAGTCGGGTGAAGGCGGGGGGCCGGCATTTCTACCTGCTCCACTCCTGATCCTGACCTGGGTTTCCTGCAGCAGCAGTGCCATCTGGAGGCACACCAGGGTAGGAAGTGAGTTGTCTGGAACACGCTTACTCTTTTATATAGTAGGACAGGATGTTTAGAAAGTGGAAAGAACTTTAGTGAGAGCGTCAGCCTTACTTTACACCGCAAAATTCACACAGGAGACTAACCATCCAATGAAAGTTAACCTGTGGGAAATAAATTAATGTGGCTGACCTTGCCTGCTTGTGGCCATGACGTCATTTAGGTTAGCTTCCCTGATAAGGAACATCTTTCTCCCTAATTTCCTCCTTTTCCTTCACCTCCTCTCCTTTCTTTTTGTTCTCATCAAATATATGCATGTAGGATTCCTGGTGATCAAAACAATGTATATTTCTCTCTGTGTTCTCTTAAAGCCGTTCATGTTAATGGATCATCTGCGAAGGTGGTGAGATTGATTAATGCCTCATATTATCTCTTCTAAAATGACGGGTGCTAGAATTTTCCAGTGGAAAAAACTTTCATTGGAACTATCTGGAAAATTTTCATATTGTGGATTAAATTTCTACCCTCCTCCTCAGAAGAGTCCAATAACTAATGTAATTTATCATGTTCTGTATCTTTTAGGGCTACAGTATCACTTTTGTGGTAATTTTTATAAAAATAAATTACTAATAAATTTACTTTAAAATATCAGTAATTTCCGTACGTTTTCTTCTTTAGGAAGGTTGTTCAGCTCAGCCTTGCGAGGTTCTGCACCTTTAGTCAAAAGGAGTGCTGAATAGCTCTTCTCCATTTTTCATTTATAAGATTCATGTTTTTCTATCAGTTTTATGATGCATTGGTAGTTTAGATTGTCTTTGTAAAAAATGAATAGGTGTCTCCTGCTTGGACAAGAGCATTCGCATCTCTGTCCCCTCAGTTTTGCTCGGCTGAGGTTTAATGGTGCAAAATGTGCAAAAGTGCAAAGTGTCAACAATAAATACAATCTATAATAAATACAAGGTAACAATTATACAAGGTAACAGTTGTTTGTCCGTGTTTTTGTAATGTTCATAAAGAAACGTCTGGGTGAGAGCTGCAGTAGAGCCTTCTTAGGAATGTAGGCAGAAAGTCCCACAGGGGAGGGTGACCACAATCCAGATCAAATGAAAATATTGATGTGCCGACGGGATTATGCTTGCATAATCGGACAAACAACTGTTACCTTGTATAATTGTTACCTTGTATTTATTATAGATTGTATTTATTGTTGACATTTTGCACTTTTGCACATTTTGCACCAATATATTGTTATAAAAATAAAAAAAAAATTAACTGTATATTCCCGGTATTGTTTCTCGTAGCTTTTGACTACCCGGGGTTTCCCTGCTTTGTTTCCGGCTGAGGTTTAATGGCTGTGTAAGAGTGTAAGGAGATGCCAAAGACATTCATTTAATCAGTTATTTAATTGTGACGTGAGTCTGTGAATAAACATTTCAGGATGCATATGTAATGTGAACCTGTTATGAATCAATATGCTCATCAATACTCTGCAACCCTTATGCCTTTGTTATTTCCCAATAAATTATATTTCTGGTTAAGCGAAACGCCTGTTTCTTCTGGAATATAAGATCCTTTGTTTTACCTTACAGCTATCTCCTGCACTGCCTGTTCTGTCATACTATCATCTGTATAAATATATTTTATGATGTATCAGTTGATTATTTAGTATAAAAAGATTCTATTCCTTATGATCTTCCCAAATGGCTTCCTGTGTCCAGTGAAATTATTTTTTTTATGTCACAGTTTTATTCAAAAAGAAAAATATGAATAACAATGCATAGAAGTGCATAGAAACTTAGACAAAGCACTACATTTGAATTATATTTAAAATACAACAGAAAAATATATTCAAAGTATATAATAGCACAACTAGATTATATAATAGCTCTCTTCCCCTCTCCTTAGTTGCTTATACCCAAACTTTAATGTCAATGGTTTTAAATCAGTCATCTATATTTTATCTCCATAATATAATCACCTTAATTTACCTTAGTTTTAACCTAAACAGTCAAAGAAATCTCCATTTTTTCCAGAATTCTGATATTGGTCTATTGTGCACGTAGGAAGTTAATGGGCAGCCCAATCCTAACCCCCCAGGCAGCGTTGTTGCTCGTGCGCCGGTGTAAATGGGGCGCTGCTGCACGGCTCCCTATGGCCTTTTGCAGGATAATCCCGCGAGTGCCAGAGCGTGGCAAGGTGAGATGCAGCGGCCCCTGGGAGGGAGGGCCCACCATTCCCCTTACAACCCCGCTCACACCAGCCAATAGCCATACCCCTCCCCTGACATTCAAACGAGGGGCAAGCAGTGGTGCAGCCAATGGGGAGGGCCAGGCTGGTGGCTGCAGCTTGGTGTGCCTGCAAATACCCACCGCCGCTGCCACCACCAAAAGAAAAAGGTTCTCCCTCCCTGAAAAGTAGGGCCAGATAGTAGGGAGCTGATCTCTGTTGCCTAGAGATCAGTTGTAATTCTGGGAGATCTCCAGCTACCACCTGGAGACTGGCAAACCTAAGTAGTCCCCAGGTTCCAGAGAAGCTTAGCTACTATATGGGATCGTTATTTGGGTTAGTGCATTTAAAGTGCAATCCTGAGTAGGGTGGGGGGCAAAAGTGCTAAGGAAGCCAACGAGCCCCCATGACAGTGTAGACCCCACTTATGTTGGCAGTTCTCGACCAGCAATGCTGTCCCTGGGCTCCCCACTAGCGCCCATCCATGGCCAGACGCAGGCTGTGGCATAAGTCCTCGCACTGGGTGGGCGGGACACAAGTTAGTCAGCTCCCTCAGCCATTTCGGGCTTGGGAATGGCCCCAACAGCAGCAGAAAGTTACACCACAAAAATTGACAGCATAGCTCATAGGCACCTATTGTAAGGCGAAAGTTGCCTCCCCCCATCCAAGCAGCGCAGCAGAGCATAGGATGTCAACTAACATGGCAACCTATCCACTCATGCCCCGGTGGCAGCCAAGGCCCCTCCCTGATGGCCAACCAGTCCCCCAGCCACCCTACATAACTGCCAGCTGCCCTCTGCCACAAGGACTTGAACTCAGGCAGGAGAGAGGGCACACGATAGCAGGGCAAGAGTTAGCAGGGGGAACTTTGAGAAAATTGGAGAGTACCTTGCACTCACGTGGAGGAGGAAAGTTGTCTGACTCACAACTGTGAGGTAGTGACCTCCAGTTCCAACTTCCAGAAGGGACTCAAAGAGAAAATTAACTGAGAGTAATGATGAGTAGATATATGAATATTAATATCAGCTTTTAGTTTTAAATACAAATCATCCAATATTCTTAAAGTGCAAGTGGCGGCATTGGGCCCGTCAGCCTTCCACTGAATGCAGTCAAGCACCAGGAAAGTTCTTCACTGATATATTGCCTTGTTGATTTAAAATGTATGCCCCATGAGAGAACAAATGGAGGAGTGAATTGGGTGAAGGCAATCTTTATACTGCGCTGGAATTGCAAAGCTTGGGACAGTCGAGTTCATTGAGCATCTTTGAAAAGGAAAAAGAACAAAACATATTGATTACATACCGTGCAGGGCCGGTGCCAGGGTTTCTGGCGCCTGAGGCAAGATACCTACTTGCGCCCCCCCCCCCACTTGTCAGGTCCAGTGTATATCTAAACTGTACTCCATTTTCTAATGCTTCTAGTGTTTAAGTGCTTTCTTCCCAGGTGCACCAGTTCCCAGGCAGCATTCCCACCGGAGGAGACTGTTTTGTCTAACACCGTTCCACCAAGCATTGGCCTTGAAGGAGAGCAGCTTCCCAGGACTGAGAGATGTTGTTTTGAGAACTGTGGGGGGAGGCTGATCCAGATGGGTATTGTTACTCTGTGTCCTATGCTTGCTCTTCATTGGTAACAATGATCATGTACCATCCTGAGTCTCCTATTCAGGACAGTGGACTATAATGGACCTTTTCTGCAATAAAGCTTCCTTCGCCAGACACTGGACTTATTCTTGCTTCTAAAGGGAACCTTGCAGAGAGTGCCTTATCTAGCCACAGTCTGACATTTTGTTACCAATCATGTCTGAGTCGGGCCCAGCGGAATCCAAGGTTGTCCCGGACAGGGATCCTTTGTTTGATCCGTATGCGTCTCCCGACAATCAACCTGTGCAAGCCCAAGACTCCCAGGAGCTGGGAGCAACCGGGAACGGAACCGGAGCTTCCACTTCCACCCCGCCTCTCATCGACCTCAGTACTCGGGACGAGACCGAAGGCGACCTCGGGGCAAGGCCGAAAGCAACCGCTCTCCCCTTGATCTCGGTACCCACCCCGTCGGAGTGGGGAGCCAGACCCCGAGAAACGAGAGAGCGCCGGGCAGGTGGACTCCATTCACGAGTTTCGATGGACGGGCGCCGAAGCCTAGAAACCGTCCCGGAGCTAGATAGCAGCCAACCATGGCGATATTGGAACAGGACGTTTGAGCAGACGGAGGGGGACACGTCTCGCCGCGGCGCCCTGAGTTGGGATTATTCCGAACTTGCTCCGTGGAAAGAGCCAACGGAAGTCCCTGAACAAAGTTGGGAGCAGATACAAGGTCGCACCTATGCGGTAGATACCAGCATCTCGGCCGTGACAGGTATGGCCAAGGGAATTCTAGCCGCGAGGTCGCGAGTCGTCCAAGGGGACCCTCCTCCTTGGGGCCCTTTCTCCCCGGTGAGTACAACGAATGAAGGTTCCATGAGTGAACAACCGGGGCCAAGTCGAATGCAACAGTTAGAAGCTAAGCTGATGGATATGGAAGAAAGTTTGGCTCATGCCATTCATTTAATTTCCTCAATGGGAGCAGGAGAAAGACTGTCTCCTGAAGAGATGGCGATACAGATAGCTACCCTCCAAAGTGTCATCTCCTATCCAGTGGAGGAAGTTCAGCAGCGGTCGTCACCTACAGGCGAGGGGGGCACCTATCCTGGCGAATCGGGAGAACAACCCAAGGAACTTCCCACACAGCAGGAAGTTCCACCGAGAAGGGATAACCCGGTTGAGCCACCCGGAGAGACTCCCACCGAACCTCCTAACGCGGGAGGGGATGTGCCGCCAGACGAGACTCCCGTTGAGAGGCCTACGGAAGGGGAGGAAAAGCCAAGTGATACACCGGTGATACCCCCCCATACTTCTCCTATAACGGTCCGGCCGGACCGAGCGGGAGCACACACGGCTCCATCCGAGGGGGGAGCCCCTGGTCAACCGCGAGAAACTGTTCCCGTCGGGCAACCTTCGGGAGATGGTCTACCAGCGCCACGAGGCCAGCCGTTGCTTCCCAGAATAACAACGCCTGGAGGGGCAAGCCCGCGCGGCCTTCCGCCCGTTCGACCCTCGCCGCTGCGGCCCCTCTCACCTCGACCGCAGCTCATACCGTTGCAGCAGCCCCAGGGCCAGCCCGCCTTACCACCTCCGAATCAACCGGGAAGGCCTGCACCACTACGGCACCTCCAACCCCCTCCTCAGCGGCCGATCTCCACTCAACCACCCCAGCCTCCTCCACCTCGACAGCTGCCGCCAACGCCTCCCGTGTTACCAGCCAGGCCAAGACTGCCGCCACCTACTCGCCCGCCACTGCAGCCTCCGGCCCAACCGAGACCACCCCCGGCAGCTCAACCACGGCAACCTCCGCCCGCACCGCCGGCCCAACCTCCGCCGGCACTGCCGGTTCAACCGCCGCCAGTACAGCCGCCACCGTTGCCCCGACCGAGGCTCCAGTTACCTCCTCCCGCGCCCCAGGCGCAATTAAGACTGCCGATGGACTTCTACCCAGCGCCTGCTCCGAGACAAGAACTCCCGATGGGCTGGGTGAAGCTGGAAGCCACTTTCGATGGGGATCCCTCCAAACTGGGATTTTTCTTGGTGCAAGTGGTACAGTTTTTCAACCGGTGGGGGCACCTTTTCGGCAGTGAGGCTAGCCAAATTGAACATCTTGGATCTCGTTTACAGGGCAAGGCAGCAGATTGGTATGTAGGACTATACAATGTTGGGGCCCCGGAACTCGATACTCTCCAGGGGTTAGTGGATGCTATCCGAGCACAATATGAAGACCCCTTAGAAGAAACCCGGGCCCGAACAGAATTGCAAGCCATCAAACAGGGCAGCATGTCAGCAAGAGACTATGTCACAAAATTCCGGCAATTAGCAGCCAAGTGCCCTAGGTGTGAGGAGTCCACCAAGATTATTCTGTTCAAACAAGGACTTAACCCGAGACTTTTGGACAGAGCCCTCATGCAAGACAATCCCCCTACACTGTTAGGTTGGATCCAACTTGTTTGCGAGGTGGAGAATCGCATTTTGGAAGTCCGTTTGGTTGAACAACAACAACAAACGGGACAAAGAAGACCATTGACCTTACAGAGGGGAGCACGGGGAGCTGGCTACGCCACCCGTGGAGCGAGAGATGCTAGATGGCAACAAGGGCTGTGTTTGCAATGCGGACAGGCTGGTCACTTTGCAGCACAATGCCCCTACCGGCCTGTGCAAAGACCTCCGCTTCAATTACGGCGTCCAACCCTTGCTCCGTTTCCTACGCTCCAACGCCCGACTCCCGCTCCACGAGCGAATAGAGGCCGCGGCGCTTCCCAAAGGCCAGCCTCAGAGAGAGGGCTGGAAGCGGAAGAAGTTATGGAATACGATCCCGCTTCCCCAACTTCAGAAGTCAATCCAGAAAGTCCCCAGTCGGGAAACGAGATGGATCTGTCGTGAAAGGGCCCAAACGACAGATCCGCCCCAAGCCCGTCCCTGCTCGGAACCGGCCACCTGGGTCCATCTTATTCATGCCAGTGACTCTAATCAACCCAGAGAGGAAAATGCACATTCGGGTGCAAGCTCTTATTGACTCGGGCTGCTCGAGAGACATCATAGCCCCAGCTCTAGTCAATGGACTGGTCTTACCAACTCGGGATTTACAAAATCCAGTAATCTTTGAACAAATGGATGGTACCAACATGAATCCTGTCACAACTGAAACCATCCCGGTGATCACAGGCATGGGACAACATTGGGAGAAGAGGTCCTTTGTCATCAGCTCTACTGCCAAGTACCCGTTAATTCTAGGCAGCAAATGGCTATGTGATCACAATCCCTACATAGACTGGGCACAAGGATGTATTACCTTCAGTCATGCCAACTGTAAAAATCACCGTTGGAATCAAAACTGGGGCGAAGATCCAACTCATAAGGAAAAAGCCCTTCTCACCCAAGAAGAAGTCAACCAAATACCCGAACCGTACTGGCCTTTTCTAAATGCTTTCTCTGAGGAGGAAGCTGATACTCTACCCCCACACCGACGAACGGACTGTGCGGTGGAAATTTTACCCGGAGCCTCACTGCCCAAAGGACGACTCTATCCCATGAGTCTCCATGAACGCGAAGAGCTCCGGAAATTCATCGACACCAACCTCCAACGAGGGTTCATCCGCCCAGCCTCTAGCCCCCACGCCGCTCCAGTCCTCTTCGTGAAAAAGAAGGATGGGGGACTCCGACTGTGCACGGATTTCCGAGGACTGAATGCAGTATCCACCAACAACGCCTATCCTATACCGCTCATCCGAGACCTTCTCAACGTCGTGGCCCAAGGTAAGATCTTTACGAAATTAGATCTAAAAGATGCTTACTTCCACGTTCGTATCAAGGCAGGGGATGAGTGGAAAACCGCGTTTAATACGCCCCTCGGACAATATGAATACTTAGTTATGCCTTTTGGATTGACGGGAGCCCCGTCTGTATTCATGTCCATGATAAACGAAGTTCTACACGAATTTCTGTACAAAGGGGTGGTGGTGTACCTTGATGATGTTTTAATTTATTCGGACACCGAGGAAGAACATATTCAAATGGTACAAAAAGTCCTAGCCACCTTGATGAAGAATAAACTGCCCATCAAGTTGTCCAAATGCGAATTCCATAAAACCGAACTCACTTACCTCGGGTATTGTATCTCCCAAGAGGGTCTGAAAATGGATCCAGCCAAAATACAGGCGATCCAAGACTGGCAGACACCCACCACCCGTAAAGAACTACAATCCTTCCTGGGTTTTGCCAACTTCTATAGAGACTTCATAGCAAATTTCGCCCAAATCACACTCCCCTTAACAGAGTTGCTGAAAACCAAAGATAAAGGGGACCAGGCTAAAAGACCCTCTTCCAAACTACAATGGACCCCCGATTGCCAAACAGCCTTCGAATGCCTAAAAAAGCAATTTGTAACGGAACCCATCCTCTCCCACCCCAACGAACAATCCCCCTTCATAGTACAGGTCGACGCCAGCGATACGGCGATAGGGGGGGTTTTGCTACAGAAGGGGGAGGATGGGAAATTGCGGCCTTGTGCTTTCTTGTCTAGAAAATTTTCGGAGGCGGAAAGGAATTGGAATGTGTGGGAGAAGGAGGCCTTTGCAGTAAAAGCAGCCCTTACTAACTGGAGACATTGGCTGGAGGGGGCGCGATACCCTTTCGAGGTCTGGACAGATCATAAAAATTTGGAGGCCCTCCGAAGCCCACGCAGACTGAATGCCAAGCAATTGCGATGGGCGGAATTCTTTTCCAAATTCAACTTCACTCTAAATTATCTCCCGGGCAAAACTAACTTTTTGGCGGACGCCCTGTCGCGCATGCCCCAACATAAGAGCAAACGGGAGGAGACTGTCGACACGGTCTTCTCGCCTACACAACTTGGGGGCGTGGTGACTACTCGCAGCCGTGCCAAGCAACCCCTCCCGGCCAACCAAGAGTGGAAATCTAAACTTAAAACTGAAGTGGAGAAGGAGGGGGATAAAGCTCCGCGAAACAAACTAACCCAATCCCCACACGGGGATTGGCTAGCTGGGAGCAAGTTTTATGTCCCAGACAGCCTCAAGCTGGAGGTCTTGCAGCGCTGTCATGATGCTCCCACTGCTGGACATTATGGGTACTTGAAAACTTTGCACCTAATTCAAAGGCAATTCTGGTGGCCGGGCATGCGCAAAGACATTTCCCAATACGTTAGTTCCTGCCCTGTTTGCCTCAGCGCAAAAACCAGGAAAGGGAAACCTCCGGGTCTCCTGCAACCATTGGAAACGCCGAACAGACCCTGGGAAATAATATCTATGGACTTTATCACTGATCTACCTATTTCAAAAGGACATAATTGTATTTTAGTTGTGGTAGATCTGTTCTCCAAACAAGCTCATTTTATCCCCTGTACTGCTATACCCTCCGCTCGAAAACTAGCGGATCTGTTTCTAAAACACATCGTAAAATTACATTCTTTTCCGTCCAAGGTGATTTCGGATCGCGGCGGACAGTTCGTTGCCAACTTCTGGCGGGAGCTTTTGAAAATGTTGAATATTGAGCAAGGCATCAGTTCAAGCCACCACCCACAAACCGACGGGCAATCCGAAAAAACAAACCAAATATTAGAACAGTTCCTTCGTTGCTACATCAATTTTCAACAAGATAATTGGGTGGACCTTCTCCCTCTAGCCGAATTCTCCTATAACAACAGTGTACACGCTTCAACGGGAGAGGCCCCATTCAAAATTGTCTACGGGACTCACTTCAATCCCTTCCCGTTGGACGCACCCCCTCTCCATTCCTCTAAATTGCCAGATGTATCTTCATGGTGGGGGGAGGTGGCGCAGCAGTGGACTCTTATTAAGAAACACCTTGAAAAAGCCAAACTGGATTATAAAAAATACGCAGATCGCCATCGTGTGGCCGAATGGGAATTACAACCCGGAGATCATGTGTATATTTCCACAAAAAACCTGAACCTAGCTCAGACAAGCCGCAAACTCGCTCTGAAATTCCTGGGACCTTTTCCTGTGCGCAAGATAATAAATAAAGTGACTGTTGCTGTAACTTTGCCCAAGAACCTGCGCCATGTGCATGATACGTTCCATGTCAGCCTTTTAAAGAGAGCCCCCACCGACAACAAATGGCACATCAAAGCTCCACCCATTCCAACTTTAATTGACGACCAAATACACTATGAGGTGCAACAAATTTTGGACTCTAAACTCAAGCGAAATCAGCTTTTTTACCTCATTAGATGGAAGGACTTTGATTCTGGTTACGATGAATGGGTGGACTCTGCACATGTTCATGCTCCTAGATTAACCAAAGCTTTTCATACTCGCTACCCATATAAACCCGGGGGGGATCTGTTTTAAGGGGGGCAGAATGTCAGGTCCAGTGTATATCTAAACTGTACTCCATTTTCTAATGCTTCTAGTGTTTAAGTGCTTTCTTCCCAGGTGCACCAGTTCCCAGGCAGCATTCCCACCGGAGGAGACTGTTTTGTCTAACACCGTTCCACCAAGCATTGGCCTTGAAGGAGAGCAGCTTCCCAGGACTGAGAGATGTTGTTTTGAGAACTGTGGGGGGAGGCTGATCCAGATGGGTATTGTTACTCTGTGTCCTATGCTTGCTCTTCATTGGTAACAATGATCATGTACCATCCTGAGTCTCCTATTCAGGACAGTGGACTATAATGGACCTTTTCTGCAATAAAGCTTCCTTCGCCAGACACTGGACTTATTCTTGCTTCTAAAGGGAACCTTGCAGAGAGTGCCTTATCTAGCCACAGTCTGACACCACTAACCAATTATAAAAAACAGAAGAAATGTAGGAAAAATGAAAATTGCAAAACTTAAAACTTTTTACATTTTTAATTTAATTTTTCTTAATTTAAATTTAAATTTTTAAATAAGCGTGAGAATAAATAACAATAAATCTTGTTTTTCTTTCTTAAACAGGAAACAGATAACAAATCACAAATAACTTTGAATAAACCTGTGAACTATGATGTCAAAATTATGTCTCTTGCATGTTTTCATTTCAGGCACGTCAAAATCTCACTTTGCGTGCCTTTTCTCTTGCAAGGTTTTCACAGGGCATGCAAGGTTCTCTCTTCCTCATTTTACATTTTTATCCTCCCAACAACAACCCTGTGAGGAAGGTGAGGCCAAGTGAGAAAGGTTGAATATGAACTGACAGTAGTCTGTCCAAACTTTGATCTCCTGGACAGTGGCAGGAGTTTGCAGAAGCATAAATGGCACAAGGAACAGAATGGTTTGGCAGAGACAGCACTAATTTATACTCTGCTACTGCCTCCTGGCTGTTGGCAACCAAAGCTTTAGGAAAGTCCAGGTTTTAAAAGGTCTGCCTGTCTCTCCTTTGAGCAAACTGGGGGAGCAGCATCTTGTCACCTACCATGTCTTAAACACCATAAATAAAGAAGGTTGTCCAAACACAACACAGACATGGAAACCCTGTATTAAACATTCACACCCCTTCCAATTGCATGCCTTTTTTTTCCTGGCAGGATGAAAATGGGGATGTCAGGAGATTAGGAGGAGGAGGATGTCAGCAACCTGTGTGTGCGTTCTCATAAAACTATTTTTGGAAATTTACTTTGCCTGGATTCTTCTTTTGCTGTGAATCACCAAGAGAGCTTCTATCCAGGTTGACATTAAGGTGTCATTCTAAGGTGAAATTTTGTTTTTTAGCACATTCATCCTTTTGTACAGCAGGAATGCAAGGGAAAATATGAAGGATGGGAATCCCATACATCTTGCATTGTTCCACCTGTACACTGAATGTGAATGGGAGTGTCCAGAAATGCTTTACAAGCTGTTCATTACATCAGGAGCAGAATCATTCTGCTAGTTCAACCCTGGGCTGCAACACAGACAGATAATAAACTTTCCAAATATGCTCACACTGTGCTGTGCCTGATCCCCTGCCAGGCCCCACAATGCAGGCAGGTCCCGTCTCTTGCAGAAACTGCAGACTTTCCCTGCCCAACCTCTGCGCTTCGTGCTGCTAATCAGCCCAAGAGGCCAGCACGCGCTTCTGCTTGGAGGGGGGGCAGGGCTGCGGCTGCGCCCCAGAGCCTCTGCCCGCCTGCGCGGCGCGCACCAGGACGCTCACAATGAGAGCGGAGCGGGGCGGGGCGGAGCGGGGCTCCGGTGCGTACACAAACACCACATGGAGAGCCAGGGAGGGGATTGGCTGCCAGCCGGGGAGAACTGAGAGGCACAAGCAAACGGCATGAAGCGTCGCTGGCTGCTGCTCTAGTGCTGGGTCAGGCTGAGGTGTTGTTGGAGGCGGGGCTGGGGCCAGGCAAGAAAAGAAGCGCTCGCGGCCATCGCCTACCCCGCCTCTATTATAATGCCGGCAGTGATACCGTGGACTTACCTGGGACATTTGCTGGAAATAATTGTAATAACTCTATTAACTATATTAACTGTGTACCATATTTATGGAATGTGACTATTGTATTTTGATTAACTTCTTGTACTTTTGTATTGGTTTACCCCAAGCACTTTTAGGCACTTGCACTTTAAGAATATTGAGTGATTTGTATTTAATACTAAAAGTTGATATTAATATTCATATATCGACTTATCATTACTCGCCTCTCCAGGATTTGAACAACTCAACCAATATCAAGCAGGGACCCTTCTGTGACATAAATGCAGCTCGGCCAGTCAAATGAAGGTGAACTCTAAACTGGGACTGCTTTGGAACAAAGGCCTTCTCTCACTCTCACCATTGAATCCGACTCAGTCTCAGGCCTGGGTTATGTTTCCTCAGAGCCTGAAGGGAGGCTGTTCCCCCAAGTGGGAACATTTTTCTCGCCCTTGAGAGGAATTGGCACATGACACCACTACTGAACACCTTAGTATGGCTGGACCAGCTACTGCCCTTCTTCTCCATGTGGAGAAGAATAGGTATGGGAATGGCCCATACTCATTCTGATTGTAACTTTAGCTGGAGCTTCTCCAGCAGTAAGAACACTTATATGGTGTCCTCCATGTGGAGTTTCTGGTGCCTCACTGATCTGGACCTCCTCAGGAATTTCTTTCTACAATTGGAGCACGCATTGAACTTCTCACTTGTGTGACATTTCTGGTGGGTTTGCAAGCTTCTCTGGTGAATGAAGTTTTTCCACATTCTGTGCACTGATAAAGCACCTCCCCCATGGCATGCTGCCTCTCATGTTTATGACACCCAGTGTTAGCAGTCAAACCCCTTCTCCTTATTGAAAGGGCAGCTTATGAATATGAAATACCATAAGCCCCTTCATGTGCCATATGCACAAAATACTGCCTGACCAGGCAGAAAAGATGCCAACTTCAGCTAGAGTTGGAAAATTACCAGCAGGCAGGGGTCATTTCGTAGAAAAAGAGCTGGAGGAACTCATTAGCATAACTCATTGGCATATTCCACGCCCCTTGACATCACTGGAAATGTGTTGTTGGCATAACTGATTTGCATATGCCACACACCCTGATATCACCTATCCTGGCTGTTTTGGACCCAATCCTGGCCATTCAGGGCCGAAATTGGGCCCAAAATGGCAAAAGGGGGCTAAAAATGGCAAAAAGGGGCCCAAAATGATCAGAATCGGGCCGCTGCTTAGCAGGAGAGTGATCCACCACCTGTCAGAGGCCCAATCTGGGCCATTTCAACCCCAATCCAGGATGAAACAGGCCCCAAATAGCCAAGAGTCAGGTGGGCGGGGGTACCTGACATGTGACCTCTTTGGGGAACTGCGTTCCTGCGTGTTCCCCCTCGAAATGAGCCCTGCCAGCAGGTGAGTCAGGCTGACTAGCAGCCTCTCCATACTCCTGAGAACCACTTAAGTAAAACAGAAGACGTCTTCCAGGAGTTCCTGTATATCTCATCAACACCCTTCTGTACCTTCCTCATCCCTCCTTCCTCATCTGAGCTATTCAAGGACCTCATAAGCCCTCCCATTGGCAGTCACGGGATATGAAGCACTTTTCTCACCTATTGTTCCTCCCAGATATCAAGCCTTTCCCAAGGACTTTTTTTGTCATCCCTTGATCGCAACAAACTTGTGAGGGAGAGTTGTTTGATTGCGAGTAGGTGGCTCAAGGCCACCCTGTGATTTTCATGCCAAATCCAGGAAGGGATTTGAACCTGGATCTCTCTGGCTGGAGTCAAACTTTCTACATTATCCCTACTCTGGTTCTCAAATGTTCACGTGTGTTACGGAGGAAAAACAGAGGTATACTCATCCAGCTTTGTAAATCACATGCATCTTTTTACGACTTACAATTTTAACGTTGATCGTATTTACTCCAAAAAAAAGACACCTCTAAACGTGACAACCCCCCTTAAAAAGTTATACAGGAAAAAAATCATTACACATAACTTTAACTTGTAAGTAAACACGTCTACATCCCCTCTTTTTTTTATGACATACCTCGGGGAAAAAAACTACTTGTGCATTTGAGTGAATACTTGTATATTGCAGCTGAAAAAGTTGCCAAATGAAACTTTCATATTCAGAGGCAGTAAACCTCTGAATCCCAGATAGTACGGTCATGGTGAACAAATAAGAAAATTGGTTATTTTTCTTTCCTCTTTGTGGGATGGGAAGGGAAGGTGGCTTGCTTCCAAGCCCTGCAGGATTCAGGGATAGGAGAAAGCCTACCAGCAGAGCAAAGTTTCACCTCCCAGACTTCTGCTACCATTGCAAGTCCAAACAAGACAACTCAGCTTTCTAAGACTGACTTTTTCAGAAACAGATGCTACTGTTTCCCCTTATTTCTGCTTTAGTTTCACTTTTCCATTAAAAAAAATCACAGCTGTTAAGGGTAGGATAAAAATGTCCTGTCCCTTTAATAAAGTTTTAATGGCATGTTATCTCTCAGGTGATGTTACTGGCTTGCAATGCCAGGAAAAGCTTCAGCTGCTCATTTTCACACACTTAAGAGGCAGCACATTTTGATCCAGGTCTGTTGGTGACCCCACGTCTGGTGGCAGACACAGGCTCAGCACTTCAGAAAGGGATGGGCCTTTGTTGACTCTCATGTCAAATTTTAGGCTGGAAATGTAGGGCGGGAAGGCAGAGACCCCCTTCTCCCTTTACTACCCCCTAAAGCACCAGTCCCTTGAAAGCAATCCTGTTTGTAGAGTGAGATATTCTGCCAGCATCCAGAATACTGTATTTGTTAAGAACACAGACGTTAAGCCATGCCTGAAGTTCATCTAGGGGTGCTGATTTTCATGAGCTGGCTTGGGTTCAAATCCTGACTATGCCTGACTTTGAAGAGGGGAAAGAAGCCTGAACCACTGTTAAAAGAATTGGGAAACGCTTCACATGCAGAACGTTCCAAATTCAATCTCTGGCACCAGGGAAGTTCCCTCTGCCTGAAGACCCTGGAAAGCAGCTGTTAGTTGGAGATGGAGTAGACAACACTGACATGGACAGAAAAAGAGGATGAATCTGTACTAGAACATGGAACAGTGTAGTATTGCATGTGGGTGGGAGGACTCCTCCAACACTTCTGCAAGCTTGGACAGCAACGAAAAAAATTAGACTTACAGTACTTTGAAATTACTACCATTAATTCTCCGTGGAAATGCTCCCTTCTCTTGCAAATTCTGGTATGACCTAAAATAGAAAAACTCTCTGTCCGTTCCAGGGCAATAACTTTTTATCTTGGGAGATCCATATGCATTAGAATGAGCTTAAATTTCATCCCCATCTTTAATAGGTCAGACTTTTGGGGTCCATACAACATATCCCCTCTTTCGTCACGGTAGTAAACTTGCAGATCACAAAAAAAACTTTCTCTCCTTTGAATAGTCACTTACAGTCAAAACACACGAGACAAAATACCTAGATTCAACTCGTGTTCTCTTACCTAAAGGTTTGCCGGGAAGTGTAGGCGTCCTTGCAGCTTAAAGTTTAGCATTTACAGTGCAGGCATCCTTGCAGCTTAAAGTTTAGCACTTACAGTGCAGGCATCCTTGCAGCTTAAAGTTTAGCATTTACAGAGCAGCGAGGAGGGAAGTGCAGGCGTGGGGCGCCTTTCCTCCCACTCTCAGGGTGCATCACGGCATTTCTTGCCAGTGTAGATTTCATGGTGACCAGCTGAAGCATTCCTCTCCACCCAGTCCAGTCCAGTCATCATAGATTCTCTGATAAAAACTAAGATCTAAATGGTAAAATGTTTTCCCGTATCTTAGGCATATTTTTGCAAAGTGGATTCTTTAAGGACTATCCCACAGCACAGGACCTTGGAATCCCTTCCCCCTCCCCTTCTTCACAGATGGATCCTTTCAAGTAGATCCCTGTGAGTATAGCTTGTACAATGTTTAACAAGGGGAGATTTCTGTATAAAGTTTTCCCCACACTTCAAGCATCTCTAAGGTTTCTCCCGTGTGGGTTCTGTGATGACACAAGATTTGACATGTGACTGAACTTCTGTCCACAGTACAAGGAACTGTAGGGTCTTTTCTCTGTGTGAATTCTCTTATTTAGCTTTACTTATTTATCTTTATTCATTTATCTTCTAATCTTTCCCATTTTTAAAAAGCATTTTCTGTTGCCGCACCACAACAAAGTGTGCCACTTTCATGGGGTGCCCCCGCTCGTATTATGGGAAAGGTCGAAAAAGCTCTATCCACTTTCTCTAACCCGTGCATAATTTTATAGACCTCTGTCTTGTCTCTTCTTAGCCATCCTTCTTCTAGACTCAAAAGTCCTGCACTCCCCAGCCTCATCTTAAGGAAGGTGCTCCAGCCTCCTTAATCATCTTGGTTGCCCTCTTCTGGACAGAGGCCAATTTTAGCACGAATGTACCTATATTGGTATCTTGCCACAATGAGCGAGCCCATTGATCCTTCCAGAAGCCCAGTCCGGGGTGCTTAGTGACGTGGGGTCATGTTGTTTAAAAGATCGAAAGATTTTTTTTTAAAAAAATGATGAATTTAGCCTTTACAGTTATGGTGGACAGAAATGCCTACGTCCCATCACTGGACAGCTTCATAATTTAAGGAAACTAGATTCTGCACATCATAAGTGCCAAGGGTCACTCTCTGTTTTCTAAGCAATAAGGCTATGCATAGAGAGGTGTACAATTCATAATTGATTACGTTTTAATCCTGCCTTTCCTCTAAGCATCTTGGGGAAGCCTAACAGTTCCTCTAACTCCTTCCTTTAGCATCACAACAATCATGCGAGGTAGGCTAGGCCCAAGTGCAAATGACCAAAAATTACTCAGTATACTTCACAGCTGAAAAGACACAGACGCTTCCCCAGCCCTAGTTCAATGTCTAACCACTACACAATGCTGCCTCATAACAATGATCAAGGGGTTGCCTGGACAGTCTGTTCCAATTTTACAAGATGAGACAGCTAATGGTCAGGGGAGAAACAAGGCAGATTTTTTTCGCAGCTATGCACAGTGTGGAGAAAGCTGACCGAAAGGCAGTTTTCTCCTTCACTGCTACAACTTAAGGCTGTCAAATGAAGCTGATGGGCAGCAGATTCTGGGCTGCCAAAACGGCATCCTTATAATATTGGAAGAAGGATTCATTGAATAGCACACTTCCTGAACATATTTCACATTGAATAGCACAAGAGAAGACCAAGATGTTCACCAGAATTTCTTGAGATGTCCAGAGATGTCTTGCTGCCTCCACATTTTAAGGAATTCCAGGAGTTTTTTAAGAGCTTCCAAGCTCTGACGAGACAGGCTAAGCCTGGGTTGCTTTCTCAAATTACCCTATACATATTTACTTGGACTGAGCCCCACAGAACTCAGAGGAATTTACTACCAAGTAAACATATACAGGGCTGGGTAGGAAGGAGCATAGTGAACTCAATCATCAGCTAACTACTCTTGAAAATCCCTTTGAACACATCACAGAGAAATGGAGTATTCTAATAGACACACATTGTATTTCCACACGTTGAGTAGGAGGGAGGCTGTTTGGTCTCTACAAGGAGCTCGGCCCTGGCTAAGATTGCTCTTGGGGTGACCTACTTCATCTATTAGGTGGGAAAAGTCACCTGACTGACTGATCCTGCATATTTAAGAAAATCCTCCCATTTGTAGAAAATTAGCATGTCAAGGAGAGGGATACATAAGGCATCCTCGTACACTTAAAATACTTGGGAAGGGGCTGTGGCTCAGAGGGAGAATAACAGCTTAAAACCAGAAGGTCCCAGGTTCAATCCCTAGTGAAATGTCCATTGGCAGGAAAGTCTGAGGCCCCAGAGAGCAGAACAGGTTAGGGGTAAAACCATTCAGAAAAGCGACGGACAGGTGGTCCTACTTGCACTATACCTCTTTCCACAGCACCCGTCTAAAGCAAAACATACCATATGGGCAATTTTTGTGGGTAAAAAGAAATTCCACTGAGCCCAACGACTTCCTTGAGGAGGCTAGAAAGATGGGGAAGGCTTTTTTGTCTAGAGGATACCCAGTTAAGGTAGTGAAGCAGGCTAAATCAAGAGCCATGGAAACTACTAGGGATTCTCTTTAAACTGCACGTTAACAGAAAGGATGGCTCTGGGATCATGTGGTCTATTGAATATTCTCCGTTGGCCTCTGACATTGTTAGAATAATTAGAAGGAACTGGTTGGTGGTGAGTGGGATAGCAGGCGGTGAGAAACCTCCAGTGGTGGGTTTCAGGAGAACAAAAAATATAAAGGACATGATAGTGCATTCCACCTTCAAAGAGTTCACCCCACAAAAGCAATTACCTGTAGGTCATTTCCCATGTGGACGCTGTAGTGTGTGTCCCTTATCAATTAATATATCGAGTCTGACACATCCAGTCACCAAAAAGGAATCTTTATGCTAGAGATTTTTCAACGTGTGCCACACCATTTGTGATCTATATTATTAAGTGCCCCTGTGATTTATTATATGTTGGGAGCACCTCACGTCCAGTGAGACTTCGGATACAAGAACACCAGTCGAGAATTAGAACTAGGAATTTGACAGCTCCCCTCACACAACACTTTGTGGAGCATCATCCAAATGAGCGGGACATCAGATTCTCAGTGGTTAAGGTGTTGGATTACAAACGAATATCTAATGCCCACCAAATACTCCTACGGTGGGAAACGGAGTGGATTTTTAGATTAAATACGGTAATTCCTAATGGGCTGAACCAGGAAATGGATTTTTCGCCTTTTCTGTAAGGTGCATAGGTGTCTTTAAGGCGAGGAGAACTCTCCATTAAGCAATTATCTGGTTTAGGTATAAATTAAACTCTGGTAACAATTGAAGTTTAGAGGAGCAGCAAAAAGGCTCAGAAAAGGGTGTTATTAACAAGTAAGTGTCTTAGATCCAGGTGAGTTAGCCATGTTAGTCTGTAGTAGCAAAATCAAAAAGAGTCCAGTAGCACCTTTAAGACTAACCAATTTTATTGTAGCATAAGCTTTCGAGAATCACGTTCTCTTCGTCAGATGCATAGAGGGCAGAAGGAAACTGGTCAAATATAGAGGAGGAGAGGGTGGGAGGGGGAGGAGGAGAGAGGGGATGTAAACAACTCCTTTGATATGGAGATGCAGACAGCTCCTTTTGGTGTGGGGATCAGTTTGCTTGTGTAAAGGTTCAAAGGAGTTTGCCGTGTTAGTCTGTAGTAGCAAAATCAAAAAGAGTTCAGCAGAGGATTCGGTTTCGTTTTCTCAGCCATGCCGGACGCTCCTCTCGGCTGGTCCGGGAGGAAACGACCGGGCACCCTGACCGGGCGGCTGACCCGCAAGGATTAGCCCCCAGGACTCCCAGGGAGGGAGCCAGGGTCCGGGACGCGGCGGGAAGAACTCCCCGAAATCAATGCGGGGGGGGGGAATTGCCCGTTTGTCCCTATGGAGGCCGGCAGATGTGCGCGGCGCCTCGAGTGCCGCCGGGCAACGAGAAACGGCAAGTAAAAGAAACAGGCGGAAGCCTGTAAACAAGCGAATCCCTTCTGTTCTACAAGCGTTTGTGAAGGAGAGGTTGATCTGAAGAAGACTCGCTCTTCCCCTTCGTTGAGTTCCAGAATTTTGTTGGCGCCCCCCCCCAAAATGGCAGCAAAGAGGCAAAGTCCCGCTCTCGGTAAGTCAATCTCGGCTACCTTGCAGAAGGGGGAGTCGCTCGAAGAGTTGGTACGCAGGGCGGTGGTGGAAGCTATAAAACCCTTTGTTGACAAGCTGAACGAAACTGATCAAAGGGTGGGCTTAATTGAAAGCGAGGTGAAAACCATTAAGGCAGCAGCGGGGGGGGCAGAAAAGTCTGCTCTGGAAAGTGCGTCACTTGTGAAGGCTACAAAAAAGGACCTGAAGTTGGTGGAGAACCAGCTGATCGGGCTACAGGTGGAACGAACGCAGACAATTTTGCGTCTCCAAAACGTGAAAGAGGAGGAAAATGAGGATCTGTGGGATTTGGTCTCGGAACTACTGGCGACACCCGCGAGGACGACTAAAGAAGAGGTTAAAAGCGCCATTTTGGAGGTCCGTCGGGCTTCTTCAAAATATGCAACAAAGCGACAGTTGCCTCGTGAGATCATTATTGACTTTTCATCTAAAAAGATTCGGGACACCATCCTATATAACTCATACAATGCGGATTTGGACTTTATGGGTTTGAAAGTCAAGATTTTGAAGGACGTTCCATTTCTAGTCCGGAAACGGCGTTTTAAATATAAAAAGTTTGTAGCACTTCTGAGGGACCATGGAATAAAGTACAAATGGTTATTCCCGGAAGGAATATGGTTCAGATATAAAGATCAGGCCTATAAGATATTATCAGAAGATCAACTAAAGGATTTTGAGAATAAAAACCCAGAACTCTGCTGCACCAAGAACGAAGAAAAGGAGGAGCCGGAGGGGGGGGGGGGGAGGAGGAGAGCATCGCAACAGCAGTTGCACAGAGAGAATTGCGTCCGGGACCTAGAAGGGGGAGGAAAGTTTAACCAGAATTTGAAATGTTTATTCTCTGTATGATTAACCACTCCATCATTATTTTATGGAGCTATTTTTGTATTATGACAGTATGAAGGGAAACATTGAAGTGTAGTGTTTAGTGTTTGTAGTTCATTCCCCCCCTTTTCTTTTTCCACCCCCCCTTTGTCCCTTCCCTCTCCCCTTTCCTTGTGATAGTTTTGTGTAGTGTTTTGTAGCTATGAAAAATAAAAAATTTATTAAAAAAAAAAAACAAAAAGAGTTCAGCAGCAGCAGCTAGACTATCCAATTCCACTGCAGCACAAGCCTTCGATAACCACAGTCCTCCCCGCCAGATGCATCTGACAAAGAGAACTGTGGTCCTTGAAAGCCCACGCCAGGTGCCACTGGATTCCCCCTGACCCCGCCTCTGTAAAGGAAATCAGTTACCTGTGATAAGTCTTTGATGGAATGTCCTGGTAGATTCCATCAAAGACTTAAAGGTCGCTGTAGTTCAACAGAAACCTTTCAAAAACAAAATCCAACGGGAAGCTGCTGAATTGGAATTCATATGCAAATTTGACTCTGTCAAGCTGGGACTGAATAGGGACTATGAATGGTTAACATGACTGCTTCAACCATTTTATTATTAATGATGGATCTGTTTCACAGAACACTTACAGATTTACAGCTCTTCGTAGGTTTTAAAATGTTCTCTTTTGTGTCACTGGCACATGTCTTTTGAGAAAGATTAAGCTGCAAAGCACAATCCACTGCAGAAGACTCACACAATGCCCATTCATTTCAGTAGGATGTGTGCAGAAGTTCTCAGATAATTGTGTCCATAAGCTACTTTACACATTTGAAACAGAGACCGTTTTCACATGCCTGTAACCCTCTGGAAAATCACACATCTTCATTGGGGCTATAACCACAAAATGAAACCACAGTTTAAAGTTAGTTTATTAAGCGCAGGTATGTTTAACTATGGTTTTGTGTCAGAGCACAAGAACGTAAGAAAAGCTCTGCTGGATAAGACCACTGGCCCATCTTGTTCAGTATCCTTTTCCTCACAACAACCAACCAGTTGCCCTGGAGGAACGGGACATACAGGCCAAGGTCTTTCCCTGGCATCCTGCTTCAATCCTGACTTGTCCCTCAGTGACATACTTGGAAATGTAAGTGAGGATACTAATTGGGTTTCTTTGGGGAAGGCAGGGGAAGAGAGCGTTTGCCAGCAGTTGTCAAATTAAATCAGGATTTGAACGATCATTTGCAGCTGCCATCAAAACTTGAGGGAAGCTGACAAGTGTCCAACCTGTGTCAGGCGTCACTTGTAGCTTGGCTCTCAGCAAGAGAAGGAGCACAGCGGAGCAGAGACACCCATTAGCAAAAGGCACTTTCTGTGAGGGGCCAATGAGTGTGGGGGGAGGAGCATATTCACCCTTTTGGATCTGACTCTGGTGATGCTCAGGAGACCATCTGCCTCTGTCAGGATCTTGGATTCCACATTGTGGGGCTAAAGTAGACTGCCACAATTACACACCTTTGTAGTCTTCTTTCCATGCACAGAATTGGACCGCCACGAAGCATAGGAACAGGGCCTCCTAGAACTGATGTTGTTGTGCTTTACCAGACTTTACCAGCACACTTTGGCAGGCCTGTTCCTCCACCTTTTGGCCCCGCTGGCCCATTTAGTGATGGCGGGGGCAGGGGGTGGCAGCAAGGAATCCCCCTCCTCCACCAGAAAACCAGCAACTCTAGTGCCAGGGTAGTAAAGAACAAAGGGTGAACAGATTGCTGACCTTTATCTTTCTAACATTGTTTGTCCCCGTCTGAAACCTGAGAAAGGGATACCTCTGTCCTCCTACAAGGGATGTCTGGCTGCACATCCACACAACCCTCTTGCTCTGGCTCTGGGGACATTTTCCATCTGCGAAAGTGAAAGGAGAAACTAGAGTTTTCCTACCTGGGTTGGAGGACTGAAAGTATACTACAAGATCCCCCATTTTAAAAATGAATGACATCCTGGTCTGGCCTATTTGGCTTCGGGAGGGAGGGCAGGGGGGGCTATACTTTGCTCTAAGAGAGAACAAGTTGGAATCCACTAGCTAAGAAAGGGAATAGGGAGGAAATGAGAACGGCCAGGGGATTTCCTCCCAGTCCAAATCTTCCCTTCCAGGATACCCACTTCAGGGCACAGAGAACAGACCCTTTCCTGTTCTGCCTTCTCTGTTTCTCCAATAGGTTTGCAAAGGATATTCACTCTCATTCTGCTTAGCTGGGAAGGAAAGGTTCTCATGAGATCCTCCAGGTGAACTCTCTCTCCAGTGCCTGCAGTGAGGCCAGGCCTTCGTCTTCTCTGGAGGCCCCCTCCTCTGTGTGAGAGGGAGACAAAGAGGTAATCTTTGGTCTATCAAGGCAGAATATTGAAGAAAGGAGAAAATTCTTCTAGGATTACTTCAAGAAGATTGGACATACAGAGAACACTGTTTCTCTCAGAGGTCATGGTCAGATAAATGAAGAGAATCTCATGGCACAGGAAGAAAACTCAAGAGTGGGAGACATCTGTCTTTCCTGGGGGAAATTTGATGGGATCCCATTTCTTAAGTTCTTGAGAGGTCTTTCAGCCCATCCATGGAAGTATCTGGCAGGAGCCTCATTTCCTTGGAGAACTGGACAAACACCTCTCCCTCTTTGGGAAAGGAAGGGGCCATGGCTCAGTGGCAGAACATCTACTGGCCATGCAGAAGGTCCCAGGTTCAAACCCCCAGCATCTCCTGTTAAATGATCAGGTACTTGACGATGTGAAGAGCAAGATTTGGATCTAGTAGCACTTTAGAGATCAAACAGATTTCCAGGGCGTAAGCTTTCAAGAGTCAAAACTCCCTTCATCAGGCACTTCTGACTCTCAAAAGTTCACACCCTGGGGATCTAGTGGGTCTCTAAGGTGCTGCTGGACTGGAATCTTGCTCTTCTGCTACAGACCACCCTGGCTACCCACCTGAAACTATCTAAATGGTGTCCAGTAACACAAAAGGAACAGCAAGTCCAAAATGTTCACTTGTTAATAATAGGAATAAACTCAAGGTGGTTGCATGAAGCCCATTAAAAAAAATATGTAAAGGAGAAGCAAACCGGAAGCCTTTGTCTCTAGCCAGACCCCTTCCCTCTCTTCCCTATTAAGGGGCTCTTTTCAGGTATATTTCCCCCTCTCTCATCCCTCCGGCTGTGCTTGTCTAAGATCTCTTTGGGGAATCCCAACGTCGCTTTTCCCACAGACACGCAAGAGCCACACTCTCCCTCTGCACACTGAAAAGGAAGATTCCTCTTTAATCCTTTCTGATCCCCCTCAACACAGGGAGAAAAAAAGATCCACCCGGCTGAGCTCCCTCGCCCTCCCTCCCGTGTGCCTGGCTAATCTGGGCGGGCAACCTGGGGGATCGCAAAAGCTTCTGGGAAGTGTAGTTCTCAGGAAGAGAACAAACAGCAATATAAGATCATGACGATGTGGGCAGAAAAGCGTTCTTCTTCTGTCTCTCCTGCAGTGGGCCCTCATAGGAAGCTGACCCACACAGGCACAGAAGAGTCAAGGAAACTTCTCTTTGCTCACCCGCTGGGATCTCGGTTGTTTCGGAGAACTGCAATTCCCAGGAGGCCGTGCGAGCAGCGGCGAGGCCAAGCCTGCGTTTTTTCATCGAGAGGAGGCAATCGGGGGAGACATGGAGCTCAGCGGGGCCTCTTGGCTTCCTCGGATGGAGGGAGACTTCGGCTTTCTCCGGTCTGCGGGAAAGGCGAGTTTGGGGTCTCATAAGAAAATACCGGGCAAGAAGAGGGGCGGGGACAGAAAAACGTGTGAACGGGATGGAGGAGGCAGGGCGGGCCAGGGGAGTGCAGAGAGATCTCTGTGTGACCCCCGCAGAGCCCCGGCCACGTAGATGCCTCTCCTAGATGGTCTTTCTTAATAGGAGGGTTGGGGATGATTCTCGCCAATAATTGACAGCTCTCTTGTGGCTTGGAAAAAGGGAGCTCTTACTCTGAGAGCTTCCACCCTGGAGAGTTTGTGGGTCACTGAGGTGCCACCGGATTGAAATCCTACTCTTAATTTGGCCAGTTTATATTGACAGAGCTGGATTCAAGATTTACAGTAACGCAGAGCACTTCTTCAGGCAGAAATATTTAAAGAGGAAGAGTTCTATGCAAATGTTGTTGTTTTTAATTTCCAGACTGCAGAGCGAGGCAGCTAGACTTGTTTACATTTAATTGGACTTGACCAACAGAAGCCCAACTCTGTGAAATGTTCTGGCTTTCTTGAATACTTTCAGTATATTATGCTGTATTGCACTCATTTAATCAAACGGCTGGCTGAAGGGATTCTTTTTTTCTTTCTTGAAAGCTCAGCAACAAGAATAGATGATCAAGTGGGCGATATTTTCCTCTTTCAGACCTCCGCAGTGTCCTTTGAGGAGGTCGCCGTGTTCTTCACGGAGGAGGAGTGGGCTCTGCTCAGTCCAGGCCAAAGACAACTCTACTGGGAAGTGATGCGGGACAATTACGAGACGGTGGCCTCTCTGGGTAAGAATCTTTTTTCCCTTTTTCCTGGACAGAGAAGAGAATATGGGGTGGCATCTTCCTTTGGCCCTCTTTAATTTCAGGATACCCTTTCATTTGCCGCAGAGGAAAGAATGGAACTCTCGTACCTGGGCATCCTCTTGTGTGTTGTGTGCCATCAAGTCACCTCCGACCTATGACGACCCTATGAATGAAAGGCCTCCAAAATGTCCTATCGTTAATAGACTCACTCAGATCCTACAAATTGGAGGATGTGGCTTCTTTTATTGAGTCAAGCCATCTCATTTTAAGTCTTCCTTTTTTCTTCCACTTTCCCTAGCATTATTGACTCTTCCAGAGAATGTTATCTTCTGATGTGGCCAAAGCATTCTAGCCTCAGTTTTGTCATTTTAGCTTCTAGGGAGAATTCAGGCTTGATTTCATCTAGTACCCACTTATTTGTCATTTTGGCCATCCTTGGTATCCACAAAACTGCTCCAGCACCTCATTTCAAATGAATCAATTTTCTTCCTGTCACTTTAATTCACCATCCAACTTTCACATTGATACATAGTAATGGGGAACACCATAGTTTGGATTATCTTGATCTTGATCCCCAGAGAAACATCTTTATCTTTAAAGATCTTATCTAGCTCCCTGATCCCTGCTGGGTGAAGGAGAGGTGAGCATTGCCACCTGCTACACTCCTGATACTGGCTGGATGAAGGGGGCGGGCATTGCCACCTGCTCTGCTATCATCCCAGCTGGGAGAAGGGGAAACGGGCATTACCGCCTGCTCCGGACTTGATCACGGCCAGGTGAACGGGGGACGTGAATTGTCACCTGCTCCACTTCTGATCTTGGCTGAGTAAATGGGTGGTGGCATTGCCGCCTGCTTCGCACCTGATTCTGGCTGGGTGAAGGGGGACAGGCATTGCTTCCTGCTCAGTGCCTGATCTCGGCCAGGTGAAGGGGGGCTGGCATTACCACCTGCTCCACACTTGATAGCAGTCCTGGGAAGGGGGGGCATTGCCTCCTGCTCCGCACCTGATCCTAGCTGCGTTAAGAGGGGCAGGCATTGCCACCTGCTCTGCACTCTAATCGCTGCCGGGTCAAGGCATGTGGGCAGTTGGCCATTGTTGCCTCCTCTCCATCCCAATCTCCACTGGGTGAAAGAAGGGCAGTGAGAGGGCATTGCCACCTCCTCCCCACTCTGATCGCCAATAAGACGGGGGGCAGGAGGAATGGATGGGCCACCTTGGAGGAAGTCGAGGGGGTTCCTCGCCTGGGCTTCCCGCCACAGCAGCGCCTTCTGAATGCACACCATGATCAGAGGTGAGTTGTCTGTAATATGGCTTGCCATTTATATAATAGGATGTCATAGCACACCTATCTTTCCCTATGGGGATCCTAAATGGCTTACATTGTTGTTTCCACTATGTTATCTGTACAACAACAGTGTGAGATAGGTTAGGCTGAGAATGCGTGCCTAGCCAAAGGTCAACCAGCAATTTTCTGCAGCAAATGGGGAATCGATCCTGGACCTCCTACAGCCTAGTCAGACTATCTATCTGCTAAACCATGCTGGCTTCAATACCTTGGGGACATTTTTAAACGTCCTTTCTTTAGTAAAGGAGGGGATATTTTTCCACACTTTTTCTCCTTCAGTAGGGGAAGTCATACCAATTGGTTCGGTCACGCCTCTTCCCACTTCAAGTAGGCTATCCAAATTTTTGTGTATGCCTTAATGAAGACATCCAGAAGACCCTCCAGTTTAAATAGCTCTGCCACTCCAGGAGGATGTTTGAGTGTAGCTCTAAGTAGCCAAAGGACGAAAATATCTATAGTGTCATACAGCTAAAGCTCAACATCGATGAATAATGCTCCCTCAAAGCAATGCAAGTGATTGGATCTAGATGGGAAAAAAGACAGCACGAGGCAGAAGCCATCCCCGCCTGAGGCTCTGGTCATAAAGGAAAGGCAGATGGATGCTGCGATCCCTGCAAGTTAGGAAGGAGATTGGTCAGGAGCACCCAAAGTGTCAGATACCTCCCTGACTGGACCAACCTCAGCCACTTCACAGACCTCGACTTGACCAAATGCAGAGGCGTCTGTGAAACGCCACAAGGATGAGGAGGAACGGTCTGGTGGCAATAACGAGCCCTCAGAGTTGAAGGCAAACCTCCCTCTGGGGAGGGGTTCTGCCATACGAGCGGTGAGCCGATTGCCCCTCCAACAGCTCCTGTCTCACTCACCTCTGTTCTGGTAAGTCCGGACTCCAGACTTATTTTCTGGGTGGGCCTCATTGATGGCAAGCCTCAGTGGCTATCCAGGAACTTCATCAACTATGGGACCAGCCAATATAGCGAATGTGCCATTTTTTCCTGCTTTTGATGGACCTTGCCCTTCTGGTTGGACGCAGGCTGGGTGATCGTTCTGGATGAATCCCCTCAGTTTTCCAGCCCCAACCCAAATGCCCTCCTGAGTCATATGGAGGAGAGAAGGGAGATTAATGAGTCCGGATGAGGATCAGTCAGCAGCAGGCAGAAATGCCTGGAGACTCAAGCAAGCCATAGGCGTAGCTCCTCCCCTCTTCTCAGCGCTCAGTTCTTAAGAATCTCCTCATCCATTTCCATCTGAGGGTGAGATCCTTAGCCATCAGTGCTGTAAAACTCAATTAACAGAAGGGACAATAAAGAGGCCAAGACCAAAATAGACAAAGGTCTTCTACCCCTCCACACAAAACATGGAAGGGGAGGCCCCAACTTCAAACACAGGATTCAGACACCGAGGAGAGACTTTCAACCAATTCCTCTGCTATTATAATGCCTGATACAGAGCAGGGAGAGTGGTTGTGGGAGGAGTCTGATGACAGACGATCTACCAGACTTTTCCAGCCTGAATATTTTCAGAAGCTTTGTAGAAACATAGTAACTACTCTCAACTATCCACTAGAAACATAAGTCAGACCCTCCTCCTCTATCTCTCCTAATCTGAACAGACCATGTTTCAAAAAACCTCCCCAAAAAGCCAACAGCTAGCCCATTTCCAAAAACAATTGATGAGCTCATACTCTGAATGGTCCACAACAGGTGGTGGATTTTAAAAAACAACTTTCATTCCTTATCAGATGAGGTTATGGAAGATCTAAAAGTACCGTTGATTGGCACCCCTATAGTGACCCTTCATTCAGGTGCTGTGCTTTCTAATGAGGGAAATAATGTACTAAAGGGCCCAGTGGATAGAAAGAATGAGTCTCTACTAAAGACGTCTCATGAGGCAGCAGCGCAAGCAATCAGACCATTTGCTTTCATTTCTTTTGTTATTTCAAGTGAGCAAATGCTGACAGAGAATCTAGGATGTCAGAACTGGAAGGTAGTTTAGTTACCTGTCCAGATTCTATTTGAAATGTATATCCAGGAAGTTGCAGGAAGTTTCTCGAGGCCAAGTCATGAGATACCAGTGCCAAAGGAAGAAAGACTTCGTCGTGACTCCAAAATTGAGGGAAGATTTACATCTTCTACATATCAGTGGAGGACCATCACAAATTGCTGGGTGCTATCTATTGTGGATCTGGGGTACAAAATACAGTACACAGCGCTGCCTCCAGACCGTTTCAAGACCTTCCTGGTTTCCAAACAATGTGCGAAAAGCAAGACATTTACAAGATGCCATCCAGCTCCTTTTGGAGATTGGGGCCATAAAACCAGTGCACCTACTAAAGCGTTTCCAGGGGGTATATATTAAATTCTCTTTATGGTTCCCAAGACATTGGGAGAATGGAGAGCAATTCTGAACTTAAAGGATCTCGATAGATGGGTAAAGTAACAAAAATTGCATATGGAAACATTGTGTTCCATCCTACTAAGCAAGGGAGATTTCTTAATGTCCCTAGACCTCAAGAAGGCCTATCTACATATTCCCATTCACCCAGCTCACAGAAGGTATCTCTGGTTCATCTACAGGGGGCACCATTACCAAGACAAGGCTCTTCCCTTTCTTCACCATGGGTCTTCACAAAAGTGATAGTTACTCTGGTAGCAGACATGAGACAGAACGGCGTCCACACGTATCTGTATTTGGATGATATTTTCAGGACACCAGAGAAGGAGGTGCAATTGCCACACCAGGATGATGGTTCAATTATCTCAAGTACAGTTTCCTAATAAACTCACAAAAGAGCCAATTACTCCCAGGACAAGTCCTACTGCATCTGGGATCCAGAGCAGACACTTACTGAATGAGAGTGTATCTGTTATCAGAAAACCAACGATCCAGAATTGGATAATGAAATTGCTATGCAAAAAGTGAGCATACCTGATGCAATTAGCCCAACTGCTGAGACTGTTCATAGATACAATAGATCTAGTAGCCTGGGCAAGACTCCACAAGAGGACTTCACAATGGCATCTCCTTCTATTCTTGAAAAACATATGAGAGAGAGAGAACATAAATATGGTTGTTGTGGGTTTTCCGGGCTGTATTGCCGTGGTCTTGGCATTGTAGTCCCTGACGTTTCGCCAGCAGCTGTGGCTGGCATCTTCAGAGGTGTAGCACCAAAAGACAGAGATCTATCGAGAGAGAGATCTCTCAGTATATTCCTCTGACATTGACCTTAAAGGAATCTCTAGGGTGATGGGCATCATCAACCAACCTGACACAAGGTATTTCTCTCTGCCAACCTCACATCATAGTATCCATGGATACCAGCTTAAAGGGTTGAGGAGCTCACTGCCAGGGCAGAGTGGTTCAGGGAAGGTGGACTACAGTGGAAAAGCAAGGCAGTATAAATTGGCTCGAACTCAGGGCAATAAACTTGGACGTATCAGCCTTTCAAGAACTACTTCAAAAAACACAACAACAAAAAACACCACACTTCTAGAACAACATATTCAGGGAACATTAAATATGCAAGCAGACTCGCCAGGCAAACATGATGTAGATCAAAAAGAGTGGACATCAAATGACCAAATCTTTAAAAGCAGCACCAAATTTTCAGGACACCTATAATGAACCTCTTTGCCTCTACCAAGAGCAGGGAAGTCCAGAAGTTCCTTTCCAAGTTCAACAAGGTGGAGGCGGAAGGAACAAATGCATTGCATCACATCTGGCCAAAGGGTCTACTCTACGCTTTCATCTCCACTTCCAGTTCTTTGCAGGGTGCTGGCCAGGATATGCTGGGAAAAGATGAACATCATATTGATAGCTGCACACTAGCTGTGGAGGCTTTGGTTTTCCAACATGATCCAGACGTTGATTGTGGAACCATGCAAACTTCCCGTCAGTCACGATCTTCTGAGGAGTGGCCCTGTCCTTCATCCAGATCTTTCTTGGATGAAGCTGAGAGCATGGAGACTAAAAAGATAGACCTAGAAATATCTGGACTACCCAAAGAGGTCACGGACATTATATTTCAGGCCTCACAGCCAGCTACAAGGAGAATATACATGGTCAGTTTTATGTAAAGTGAACCACTGACCAAGGTGTAAATCCCTTATACCCTTCCAGGAGGGATGTCATGTCTTTTTTACCTATAGGATGGGGAAAGGGTCTCAGACTAAACATTTTAAAGAGACAAGTGGCGATCATTGCCACAGTCCTTAACAACAGGTGTCTGGGAAACAGCACATAAAGAAATATCTAAGAGGAACGGTACAAATAGCACCCCCTGTTCAATGCAAGTTCCCAACCTGGAAACTATCCAGGGATTTACAAGCCATACAAAAGCCCCTTTTGAAACCCTTCCATTAAATTAAAGTTCCTTTTGTGGAAGGTAGCCTTTCTAGTCATCATAACATCAGCACAAAGAGTATCTGAGTTAGGGACCCTGCGTATCAGAAAAGAGCTATGTACCTTCCATAAAGAGTCAGTAGTATTAAGAACTGATCCATATTTTATCCCCAAAGTCAATTCCCCTTACAACATCAACCAACAACTGGTTCTGCCTTCCTTAAAGACTAGCTCATTTATTTCAAGATGAGCTTTTGTGAGTCAGTGCTGACTTCTTCAGATATGTAGGGAAATCAACTTGAGAATCATTCTTACTTTTTCTTTTCCCCACCTAACGAATCTGCACTTGAAAGACTCATAGCAGAGTTCATCCTTGATCATAAGCCCTGCCCCATCGAACCCGCCCCGTAAGAAGGAGTCTAAGTTTGATTTCCACATCTGAAGAAGTGAGCAGTGACTTGCAAAAGCTCATTCTAAAATAAAAGTTAGCCCTTAAGGCACCACTGGACTTTTGCTTTACATTCATGCTGACTGCTTTTTCTGTAGATCAGGTGCGATTCTGACTGTGGATTTCTCAGCTCAGGCAGTTAGCCATTACCCTATAGCATCTGGAAATCTAACTCCATACAACATCTGGAACACTTGTGTTTTAGACAATTACAAAATACATAAAAGCTGTCCAAAGGCAGTCTCTCTCTCACAGACATGTATTCTTCTCCATGTCACAAAGAAAATGTGGCTCTTCTACCCCTTTCATTTTAGACGGAAGCTCAGGAATGGCAAACCTGGCCCCTTAGTACCTTTGTGCATGCAACTTCAATAACCTGAAGTCCATTTGCCAGTTTTCTGGGGCAAATAAACAAGATCTGCACAGCATTGCAGATCAGAGGTGTAAGGCATGCAAATACAGAATTGTAAGCTTTGGTTTGTTTGTTTTTTAGAATATTTATGTACCGCCTGTACAGAATGCTGCTTGAGGTGGCTCACAAACAAAAAACAGCGTTTAAGAAATCAGGATGACAGGAGGAAACATTTACAGAATGCGTCAATCTGTCATCATTAAGACACCTGAAAACTGGGCCCATCAGCAGATTGCAAGCCAGTTAACATGAACAGGATCAAAAGCTAAACCTGTGGAATTGGTCGATAACCACTGGTTTTGGACAAAGTGAAAGAGGAGATTTTGTGGCACCAAGAGAGTTTCAGTTTGGTAGCCGTCTTGGTCTGCAGTAGAACAGCAGGATCGGAGTCCAGTAGCACCTTAGAGACCAACAAGATTTTCAGGGAGTGCGTGCGAGTGAAGACTGCCGAAAGGTAAGTGCCAGGTCTCCCATCAGAGGGTTAGGGGACCTGCCAACCCTAGACAGGATGGCCAGATCTGGCTCTTCGCTGTGTCTGCACTTCAGGCTGTAATAGCCACTTTGGGAGAGGCCTCGAAAAAGAGGCCACATCAGCGGCAAAGCCCAAACAGCCTCCTTCAGTACTGCAACAGTATTCTCCTCCTCATATGGCCATCAGCTGGCATGAGGAGCACCTGGCCCAGCCCTCTGCCTTCTGCATCAAGGCCAATTTAAACAACACCTTTACCATGGTGGCAGCTGAGTTGCTACCTCCTCTCCTCTGCTCTCTGGGGCTGAAAGGATCCCAGTGGTTCAAGCTGCTCGTGTCAGGCTAGGCCCAATTGCTTTGGTTGGCTCTGTGGCGGAACGGGTGCTGGCTCCCGCCGTCAATGGCCTGCTAGCCCCGCTATCCGCCTCCCACCGTCCCTGGTGGGTGTGGCTCACACTCTTCGTCGCTGCCACCACTCACTGAATTGTACACCACCTGACTGAGGGGCAGTGAGACCCCTCTGGGTGAATTTCCCTACTGGGAAGTGAATTCCCCAATCTTCGGGTGGGCCTTGGAGAATTGGCAACCCACCAAGGTCTGGCCTGATCAGGTTCTCCCGGGCTCCCTCCCTTCCTGTAGCGTGCCAAGTGGGGGAGCTTACGTAGTCAGAGCACAACAAGGTCCTTTATATTCCAAAAAAGTATAATTTAATAACTATATACAGAGCACTATATACAAAGCAGGTAAAGGCACAACACATAGGGGTAGACCCCCCTGTTCAGAACTCACAGGGCAGAAAATCAAACTGAAGAGAACCACTGTCTGCTTTGCCTACCACACTCTTCCCTACTCTACCTTAAGGGGCTGGTGGTCTGAGGGAAAGTTCACCTTTTATTTCCTTTCTGCTGCCTCCCAGGCCCTCCACATTTAGAGCCTAGGCAACCGGGTTTCGCCCAGCAGCAGGAGCCTCTCCTTCTTCAACCAAGAAGGAGCCTAACTGACGTTTTCCCCCTCAGGATTGGCTGAGTCTCTCAATTCCGGCCCCACCCCTTATTTTTCCCGCACTTTCCTGGCCCGGGGCAGCTGGGAGTTGTAGTCCAGGAAGAAGGGCGTCCCACATCAAGACTCCTGCAGGCCCCTCCCTGGCCTCACAGCCCATCAACCCTCAGGGGGAACATTTCCTCCCCTTTCTTTAAAGACAGATTAACAGCAACTGGCACTCATTTTACCCCTGGTAACTGTTTCGTTACAGGCTCTGTTCCCCAGCTAGAGAGCCAGCAACAGCTTGAGGCGTGCTCTGCCTCCTCCCTGGGGGCCAAGCCAGTCACAGCTGGAAAGGGAGGAGAGTAGCAGGTCGAGGCTCCATCCCTGCTTCATCCCTATAGGGCCCGCCTATAGGCACCGGCGGAGTGGGAAGGCAGGGCCGCCTGTGCGTCAGCTGAGAAGCTGTGAGCGGAGGAGTCAGAATCTGAATAATTGCTCATCTGCTCACATTAGCGGGAATACTGAGGTGGGAGTTTCTAGGGACTGCATGGTTCAGGATGTTCCAGTTCCGTTTTGTGTTCTGCACTGCAAGTTCCACAATCATCCTGAAGATGGTGGCCAGTTTTGGACCTGGGGTCTGGTATTTTGGACCGCTGAATAAGCTACCCCATAGCCTACTCTCTGCCCTGACCTGGATAGCCCAGGTGAGCCTGATCTCATCAGATCTCAGAAGCTAAAAAGTGGTCGGCCTTGGTTAGTAATTGGATGGGAGACCACCAAATAAGACTAAGGGTGCAGAGGCAGGCAATGGCAAACCACCTCTGATAGTCTCTTGCCCTGAAAACCCCAGTAGGGGTCACCATAAGTCAACTCTGACTTGAGGGCACCACACACACACACACACACATAGCCTACTCTATTATTTCTTACAGGGGAAATATTTCCAAGGCTTTTAAACTCTGCAGTAGCCTGTCCCCCTTGCTTAGGATTCTTATTGAAACTTCCTTGCAAGCTTAGCCAACAAAGCCCAACAGAAGCAAACTGCAGCAAGGGAACCCTTGTCATACCTGAGAATTCCAGTGTAGAACTTGAGAATCCCAGTGTTGGATAAGAGAATCTGTTGTTGAGCCTGGAGTTTAAAAGGCAGCTGTCAGAGTCAGCTGCTTGAAGAACTCTTGGAATTCGGGTGGAGGGAAGGGTAGAATGGTATGGGAATTCGCTCTGCCTGATGCCTCATTTCCTGCTCCACCAACCTCACGTCACTCTCCTGCAGTGGTGAGGACCTTGGCTCTGCCTCCATTTCTACCACTGCCTGCCCTCTCGCCAGTGATGCCCTTTTGCTCACTGCGGCAGCTACCTGCTACAGCTGGATAATTGCGACCAGCAAAGTTTCGTTCCCTGGGTTCATCCTGTGGAACCAGTTTATCTGGACTATGCTGGATCAGCATAAATCTTGATTTTTGCCAATTCCCAGAACCAAACCACACACCCCTAGGTTGAACTCGCAAGGCATTCTGGGGGGTCACCTCATTTCCCACTATATGCGCTTACCCAACACTATTTCTTCTCCTCCTTCTGGCAATCCCCTTATTTTCAACTTTTTCTCCTCACCCTCAAACTAAGCTACCTGTATCTAACCACCTGTTGTCAGCTTTCCCTCCTTACCTTCCACAGGTACAGTTCTGATGTGCCAGCCCAGCTTCTGGACATGCCAAAATACCCCTCGAAAGAAACCTGTCCTCTCCCTCAACCATGGTTGGAAGGCTGGCAATACTGTGTGACTCCACTGCAACAGCCAAACAGGGCATTTGTTTTCTAAGGTGTTGTCATCTTTTTTTCTTCTTTTTCTGTAAAGAAAAAATATTTCATTAGAGCAGGATTTGAGTCCATTGGCACCTTAGAGACCAACAAGATTTTCAGAGCATATGCTTTTGCGAATCCAAGCTCCCGTTCTCAGACAAGAAACTGTCTAGCCTCATGCATACTGCAGGCGATAGGAAGAATGTCTCAAACAATATTGTCAGCCTTTCACAGCATGGTTTCAGTCCACCAGAGGAATCTATTGTTTCACTATTTATTCTTCTGCACCACAAGATCTGCACATATGATACAGTTCTGTGGTGACTTGAAGGCCTTTTTCACCGTCTGTGTCTGGAGGAGTACTTCCATCGAGCCTCAGAACAGAACAAGGATGGACAGGCAACATCTTCACAAGACAACAACTCACAATCTATTGCTGACCAACTCTCATCTCTTCGACCTCCTAAAAGACAACACACTGCTCAGCAATTGCCAGCAAATGCTACAGGAAGAAAGATCCAGAGGAGTTCGCTGTGTTAGTCTGTAGTAGCAAAATAGTAAAAAGTCCAGTAGCCCCTTTAAGTCTAACCAACTTTATTGTAGCATAAGCACAGGCTTTCAAGAGCCACAGCTCTTTTCATCACATGCATCTGACGAAGAGTGCTGTGGCTCTCGAAAGCTTACACTACAACAAAGTTGGTTAGTCTTAAAGGTTCTACTGGACTCTTTAGTATTTTACAGGAAGAAAGACTCCACGTGGTCCCCCCGACAGTCACAGTGCCACATTAGATCTCTACATAAGATGTTTTTGCTGCAGAGCCCAAACTGATGTGATAAAAAAGTAATCTCCCACAACACAACCTTACCCACCAACCTCAGAAATAATCCAGACATCATGATTAAAGAAGATGACCAAAGATGAGATGTTATCCTGGACAAATCTTACTATATCCAAGAGGCTGAATGATAACTCTCCAATACTAGATTCTAACCCCAGATCCCACTCAGGAATACCAAAGAGACTGAACAGGATTTGAAGGAATTACCCACATGCATACAGGAAAAAATCTATATGGACACCCCACAGGAACCTCAACCAGGCACTATCTTATCTTCTGCCCAAAAGACACAAGCCTGGCATCCCAGGATGTCCTGTTGTCTCGGGCATAGGGTCGGAAAATCTTGTTGGTCTCTAAGGTGCCAGTGGACTCAAAGCCTACTGTTGTACTGTAGACCAACACAGCTACTTATTTAAAATTATTTCAATACACAATTTGAGTTTTTAAAAAAAATTATTTCCTTGTCTGTCTCCTTGTGCTTCGTAAATTAACACTAGAAAATACACTAAGCTTTCTGGAACAAAAGCAAGGAATTTCCTTCCTTTGTGTTGTGGTAACCTCTTCCACATTTCCAGGACATCCTTCACATGGTTAGAGATTGCTGGGGGTTTTCCAGACCTCCGGCTCTTGCTGCAGAAATTACCATTTGCTGTACCTGCTAATAGGCTTTTTCCCTTTCCCTTTTTATTTAATTTCTGTCTCTTTTCCATCTGCAGATGTGAGTGAGATTGCGATTGAGAAAGAACCAGAAAGGGTGATTGTGGAAAGAGATGAAGATCTGCAGACCGAAGTGAAATCTGGTGTTCAAGTGATACCCAACAGGGAGTGGAGAAGCAAAAGAAAAGCGAAACAGAGGAAGGAATTTGTTGCCCATCAGAGCAGGAAGATGCTTGATGTCAAAGCCCAAGATGAAATACAGAAGAAAAAGAGAAGGCTTAAGGGCCCAGTACTTGTGAAAAAGTTGATATGTAAACTGAGAGTTAAAAACTATGAGAAATTTACAACATGCTGGAAAACATATAAATGCTTGGAGTGTGGAAAGACCTTTCAGAATAGCAAGCTAGCTAAACACCAGAGGATGCACAGAGGGGAGAAGTCATATAAATGTTTGGAGTGTGGGAAGAGACTCTCTCTGAACAGCCACCTAAAAAGACATCGCAGGATTCACACAGGGGAGAAGCCATATAAACGCTTTGAGTGTGGGAAGAGCTTCTCCGTGAACAGCCATCTAAAAAGACATCACAAGGTTCACACAGGGGAGAAACCATACAGATGCTTGGAGTGTGGGAAGAGCTTCTCTCACAATAGTGACCTAAATAGCCATCAAAAAGTTCACACCGGGGAGAGGTCATATGAATGCTTTGAGTTTTGGAACAGTTTCTTTCAGAACAAGAACCTAACAAGCTATCAAAAGGTTGACACAGGGGAGATGCGATATAAATGCTTGGAGTGTGAGAAGAGCTTCTTTGACTATAATAGCTTATCTAGCCATCAAAAGTTTCACACAGGGGAGTGGCCATATAATTGCTTAGAATGTGGGAAGAGCTTCTCTAACAATAGTAGCCTAACTATCCATCAGAGGGTACACACAGGGGAGAAGCCATATAAATGTTTGGAGTGTGGGAAGAGCTTCTCTCAGAATAGTAGCCTAACTGCCCATCAAAAGCTTCACACAGGGGAGAAGCCATTTAAATGCTTGGAGTGTGGGAAGAGTTTCTCTTACAATAGTAACCTAACTAGCCATCAAAAGGTTCACACAGGGGAGAAGGCATTTAAATGCTCGGAGCGTGGGAAGAACTTTCACAATAGTAGCCTAGCTAGCCATCAAAAGTTTCACAAAGGGGAGAAGCCATATAATTGCTTAGAATGTGGGAAGAGCTTCTCTAACAATAGCAGCCTAACTATCCATCAAAGAGTACACACAGGGGAGAAGCCATATAAATGTTTGGAGTGTGGGAAGAGCTTCCTTTACAATAGTAGCCTAACTGCCCATCAAAAGGTTCACACAGGGGAGAAGCCATTTAAATGCTTGGAGTGTGGGAAGTGCTTCTCTCAGAAATGTGGCCTAACTCGCCATCAAAAGATTCACACAGGGGAGAAGCCATTTAAATGTTTGGAGTGTGGGAAGAGCTTCTTTTACAGTAGTTACCTAACTAGCCATCAAAAGGTTCACACAGGAGAAAAGCCATATAGATGCTAGTAGTAGGGTTGCCAGCCTCCAGGGGGTGGCTGGAGATCTCCCGGAATTACAACTGATCTCCAGATGACAGAGATCAGTTCCCCTGGAGAGAATGGCTGCTTTTGAGGGTGATCTCTATGGCATTATACTATTCTGAGCCCCCTCCCCTCCCCAGACCTCACCCTCTGCAGGTTCCACTCCCCAAATCAACAAGTAGTAGAGAGGCTAAAGGAAAGACTGCAATGTAATACAGAAAAAGGGTCTTCCTGAATGGTCACTGCTACAATGAATACAAAACACTATATACCAAAATAAATTGTCTCATTCAATGAAAAGTGCAGCATGCAAAAATTAATATAACCATCAATATCATTAACGACAATGTTAACAATACTCAAATAACATATTAACAGCACATTCTAATTATAATATTTCTGTATCAATACAATTTCATATCCAAGTCACTCCAAAGTACTGTCCATCAACAATACACAGTCCGGTTTCTATTTCAACACAATATAGAATATCTTCTCATGGGAGGTGTTTCTTCCCTGACGTGCAGTAAGCAAGATAGCCAAGATGTAGAAATCTCTTCCGCCCCAAGCAGGGAAGCTGCTCCTCCTACTCAGCCCGACAAAACGCTAGCCGATTTTGTTTCGCAGACCTTGCTTTCTCAGGGGCTGTATCATTATTTCCACTTCAGAACTTATTTATCGGATGCACTTGGAAAGAGCGCGATGGAGACAATGCCCTGACTAGCCAACCAAAGGTTCACACAGAGGAAAGGCCATATAAAGGATTGTGGGAAGAGCTTCTCTCACAATAGTAGCCTGCCATCAGAAGGTTCACACAGGAAAAGCCATATAAATGCTTAAAAGTATGGAAAGAGATTCTCTCTGGGGGGCAGGGCACCGCACGGGATGAAGCCAGAGCCTGAAAAGCAAGCTGCAATCCCGTTCTCCACTCCAGCCATTATTTCATAGCACCTAGGCGCTGAGCTCAGTAAAAAACGATGGGGAAAGCCGTGGGGGAACAGAAACAAATCTGTAGACCCCATTCCCCCATCCTTGGAAGCATATTTCCTGGCTGGAGAAGTAAAAAATGGAACCGGCTCAGACACAAAGAAAGCAAATAAGATTGCTGCCAGCATAAATGAAGTAAATGAAAAAAAATTGTTAATGCTTGATAAAGAAATTAAAAACAAAATCGACATGCTTGAAGAAAAAATAGCTCACAGAATAGAGACCGTGTTAAAACCAATCACAGATCAATTGAGTGAAAATAAAGACACTATCCATCAAGTGTCCCAGACAGCAGAAACAGCTCTGCAACTTGGTTTGACTTTGCAAGAAGAAACGTGCACCTTGCAGTCTAATGACAGTTGGCTCAAAAGCAAAACTGTTGTCCTTGTATCATCAGGGAAAAATATTCCAGGCATTAGACCCTGACTAGCAGACAACTCCTAGCAGAGATGAAGCTGGTAGATTCCAACAGCATAGCAGAAGAAAACCCTTGCCAAAATAGAACCTTGGTGAAATGGAGCAAAATCCCAATAAAACAGTCATCACAACTTAATGCTGTCATTCAGTGCCTCACCAATGAGACTCTCTCTGGAGACTGAAACTGTCCTACAAACTGTGATTTTCAACCTTTACATAACCACTGATCTTACCAAAGCGAGAAAGGCCAGCTTTTCAAGTTACATGCCTTGTTTTTTTTCTTTTTCCTCGTTTTTTTTACCCCATTTTAGTCTATTAGTTCTGGCTGGAGGGGTAATCGGGGGGGGGGGAAGCTTGCCTCTCTCTACCTACATTGTTATTGTTAGGGACATCCAGTATGAGGGTACTCTCTTCCCTCTATTCACTGCCTCGGGGGGCCACCACCCTGGAGGAATTCCTCTTACTGAGGACAGAGTTTAAGTTATTTCAATGTTTCTGCTTTTTCTTTTCTCATTTTTTTTCTTTTACATGTCGTAGGCCTGAATGGGAAGGATGTTTGGAGGGGGGTGGGGGTTGGTTGGAAGTTGAGGACAGGGAGGGGAATGGTTACTACCTTGATTATCAAAGTAAAGGGTTAGACACTCATCACAGTTCTGTACCGCTATGGCATACTGTTCTTGTTATAGGCTGCTTCAACTGATTATTATACTTCTGTTTGACGTTTATAGCACTGTTAAGACCAATATACTTATTTTACCTACTTTTGCTTGCTCATTTAGGAATACTTTTGATCAATCGATCGATGAGACTCTATGTGGTCATCATCTAATGGCCAGCCCACCTGTTAGACGCTATTCTTTTATGAGATCGCTGTTTGTTGCAAACCATGACAAATAATATTAAGGTAATTTTGTTTAACTGGAAAGGGCTTAATAACATTATCAAGCTAAAGTGCATTACTTCCACCTTAGTAAAACAATGCCCTGATGTTTTAATGTTACAGGAAAACACATCTCAAACACAAAATGCCCCAAGTGCTCAAATCTAATTGGTTTCAATACCAGTTCCAGGCCCCTGGCTCTTCTAAAGCCCGGGGGGGGGGGGGGGATGGTGGTATTAATCTCTAAAAGTTTTAAGTTTCATTTGTCAGCAATTAAAGCTGACCCTTCAGGCAGATACTTATGGATCAAGGGCTCTGTGAATGACATTAAATTAACAGCCTCTTTGTATGCTCCTAACATAAAACAATTAGAATTCATACATGACATCCTATTAAACCTCTCTACCTTTGCTGAAGGAGAAATCCGTATAGGGGGAGACCTGAATTATATCGCAAACCCAACCCTTGATAGGTCCTACACTAATAAACCAAGGTGCAGACCAAAAAAAAAATCACCCGGCACTTCAAAATTAATTAGTTTGTTTAATAAATTTTCTTTAAACGATATTTGGCGTTTACAGCATAGCAAGGAGAGGGACTATACTTAATATTCTTCTCGCCACAATATTCATACAAGGATTGATTATTTGCTGACTTCACTAGTGCTAAGTCGGCAAGTAATTTCTTCTAGGATTGGGCTCAAAGCATGGTCAGACCATGTCTGGGTCAAAAGTGAAATCGCACTAGACACAGAAACCAGACTAGGCTTTTAATGGAGTCTCAACAAATCTCTCTTATTTGATCACTCTCCAAAGAGATAGAAAAGGAAATAAAAGAATATTTTAAATTTAACACCAACGGTGAAACTTCTCAGAGCATGGTTTGAGATGCCGTCGTTATAAGAGGCAGGTTCATTTCTCTCACCTCACTCTACAAAAAAACCAAAGAAAAATATGAATTAGAATTATTAACCAGTATAAGATCATTAGAAGAAAAATGCAAGAAATGCTGCAGCCCCAAAATCTACAAGAAACTACTAATTGGATGGAAGAAATTAGAAGCGCTTGAGTTTAGTGGAATTCATAAAAATTTATTATACTTAAAAATATTGGCACCAAAATCCAAAAACGCTTCATATTCAAGTGTGGAAAATCCACAAAAAGGCAAAATTTTAGATGTTTTTGCAGATTTCTACAAAAAGTTGTATACATCTGAAAACCCTAACAGGACCTCAATAGCTTATTTAACTTCTCTTAAAACCATAGCAAAACTGACCCAGAAGCACAGAGACATTATGGAACAACAGCTTTCTAGGCAAGAAATCAAGAAATCACTGCCAAAAACCTTAAACTAAACAAAGCCCCTAGTAGAGATAGCTTCTCAGCCAAATTTTACAAACAAATCATTAATGTTCTGGCCAGTCCTCTAAGGAATACATGCAACTCAGCAATGCTCTCAGGAGATATCCCTCAGAATCTAAAATAATTTTAATTCCCATACTAGCCTGAATCGTATAGGCTTATTTCCTTACTCAACCATGATGCTAAGATTTTCACCACCATACTAGCAAGTCAACTAAAATTCATCACAGATTACATTCACAGTGATCAAACTGAATTCATGCCCTATAGAAACAAATCAGACAACATAAGGAAAACTATTAATATTATTAACCATTGCAGATTCAAACAGGAGGAAGCCCTAATTCTTTCTTTAGATGCAGAAAAAGCCTTTGATAAGTTGGAAACAACTTATCTAATCCAACTTCTTGAAGCAATGAATTTTGGCCCTATTTTCCTTCAAACTATTCAAAAGCTATACGCAAGACCTACAGCTCAAATTTCTGCAAATGGGCTTCTATCAGCCAATTTTACCTTGAACCAGGGCACTCGTCAGGGTTGCCCCTATCCCCTCTTCTCTTCACTATATCTATCGAACCGTGGGCGGGCGCTCTGTTCTAGGGTGACCACCTTGTTGGGGACCGGACGTAACACCCCGTGGCCTACCCTATATCCGAGGTAGGTCAGCTCACGGAACCCGATGCGGCTCTTGCGGGGGTTGGCCCAGAGGCCAGCTTGCTGGAGGGCGTCCAGGACTATGCGTAGGTGCCTCAGGTGCGAGGGCCAATCGGGGCTGAAGATAATTATATTGTCAATGTAGGCCCGGGTGAACTCTTGGCAGTGGGCGAGGATGTGGTCGACGAGCCGCTGGAAGGTGGCCGCAGCCCCGTGGAGCCCGAAGGGCATTACCTTGAATTGGAAGAGGCCCTGAGGCGTCGCGAAGGCCGTCTTTTCGCGGTCCTCAAGTGCCATGGGGATCTGCCAGTACCCCTTTGTGAGGTCCAGGGCCGAGAGGTACTGGGCTGTTCCTAGCTGGCCTATGAGGACATCGGCCCGGGGCATGGGGTAGGCGTCGAAAGTGGCGATGGCGTTTACCTGCCGGTAATCCACGCAGAAGCGCACCGAGCCATCGGGTTTCCCTACCAACACTATGGGTTCAATCACGTTCAGGCGTAACATTTCCTCCACCTCCTGGGCTACGACCTCCCATTTCTTCCACGGCAGAGGCCGCCACGGGGCCCAGGCCACCCGCCCTGGCGGGGTGGGGATGGGATGAGAGATGACCGCTGTCCTCCCCGGGCAGCGCGAGAAGACCCCTGGGACTTGGCGGAACACGGCTCGCACCTGCTCCTGCTGCTCTGCCCGGAGGTTGGGGTCCAGATCAGGCTCTTCCACCACTGACGCGTCGGCCGCCCAGGGTAGGTCTCCTTCTGAGAGTTCCAGGGGCTCCGGGGCCAGGATGCACTGTAGGGTCGCGGGGTTGTGCCACGCTTTTAGGTCGTTCACGTGGAGCCGCTTCCGATGCCGGGGTTTGGGGCCACACTGGACCTCATAGGACAAGGGCCCCTTGACCTTGGTGACCGGGTAAGGGCCCCTCCACGGATCCCCTGGTCCAGGCCCCATGACTCGGTGATGGACGAGAACCTTATCACCGACCCGGAACTCTCGCGCTTGGGCGCCTCGGTCGTAGTAAGCATTTTGGGCTTCCTGGGCCACCTGGAGGTGTTCCCGTGCCTCAGCTCGACAGGTCGCTAGGCGGGCCTGTAGTTCCTGGACATAGGTGGGGATGGGCCGAGCTTCCGCCGCTGGCGCTGGTCTCCATCGTTCCTCCACCAGCCCCAGAATGCCCCGAGGGCGGCGTCCGTAGAGGAGCTCGAATGGGGCGAACCCCGTCGAAGCCTGGGGAGTCTCCCGGACCGCGAAGAGCAGGGGGTCTAGGTACAAGTCCCATTGCTGGGGGCGGTCGTGGGCCAGCTTCCGCAGCATAGATTTCAGGATCTGATTAAACCTTTCCACGAGCCCATCCGTCTGGGGGTGGTAGACGCTGGTGAAAATTTGGCGGACCTGCAGAGTCCGACACAGCTGCCGCGTGAGCTGAGCTGTGAAAGGCTTCCCGCAATTGGACAGGAGCTCCCGCGGCAGGCCCACAAAGAAATGCAATAGCGCAATAGCGCACGTGCCACCCTGGGGGCTTTCATGTCCCTCATTGGGAGGGCCTCGGGGTACCGGGTGGCATAATCCATAAGGACCAGGATGTAGCGGGCCCCTCGCGGCGTCCGGGGTAGAGGTCCTACGAAGTCCATTGCCACTCTGGTGAAGGGCTCCTCAATGACCGGCAACGGGGCAAGGGGGGCCTTAACCGGGCGACGATGGGACAGCCGCTGGCAAAGGGTGCAGGCCCGACAGTGTCGTCGTACATCCCTGGCCAAGCCGGGCCAGTAGCAGTGGGCTTTGATCCGGGCCATTGTGCCCTTGGCGCCCTGGTGTCCCGCCCAGGGGTGATCGAGGGCGGACTTCAGGATCTTGGGTCGGTAGGCCGCAGGCGCCAGCAGTTGGGAAACCTCCCCCCGGGCTCCCTTCACCTTCCGGTACCAACGCCCCCCCTCCTGGACGACTTGGGGCCATCTTCCCGCCCGACGGGGGTCAAGGACGGCCCCTTCGCTTACCGCCACCATCCGGCGTAGATCCTCTAGGGTGGGGTCGTTGGCTTGGTCTGCCACGAACTGAGGCTCCCCCCCCCACTCCTGGCGGAGCTGCTCAGGGGCACCTGCCGCCTCGGCCTCTGCGGGGTTGGCCTCGGGTTCGTCCACCTCTTCCCCGGCCAGGGCTTCTCCGTCCTCCTCCCCCTCGACCACCGGAAGTGCCTCTCGCATGGCGGGCCGGAAGTGAGGGCCGTCCCTTCCAAGTAGGACCGGGTATGGGAGAGCCCGCACCCGCGCCAAGGGGGTGTCCCAGGTGCGCCCCTGGTAAGTGACGGGTACCAGGACGACGGGGCACTCCTCGATATGGTTGTGAAAGCAGGCAATGGTGGCTTGCCGGACCACGGGGAGGTCCGGGGGCAGGAGATGGGACCGGATCATGGACACTGAGCTCCCGCTGTCGAGTAGGGCCGTCAGCCGCCGCCCTGCCACCCGGACATGTACCAGCATGGGTGGGGGCCGCGAGGTTCTGAGCGAGACCGGCAGGGCGGTGTCCCAGCCGAGGTCGCATTCCATGAGGGGGCATTCACGCTTCCAATGTCCCCACTGCCCGCAGGTGAAGCAGGGGCCTTTCTCGCTGGTTTCCTTCCCGGCTCCCCCTCCTGGTTGGGCCGCGGGGGCTGGGGTTGGTGGCGGCAGTACAGGCCAGGGTGCCCGGGGCCCCACCGGCACTCCCGGTGGGTTCCGCCCCCTGGCGCCGGGCGGGGGCCCTCGCACCCCGGGTCTCGCCCGGCCGCCTCGAGTCCCTGTGGTGGAGCCCCCTTCCCCACTGGGCCGGGTGTCCCCCCGGGGAGGCTCCCGGGTCTCAGCCGCCATCACGTTCTCCCACAATACGGTGGCCTCCTTCAGGGTGCCCGGCTTGTTGTAGGCCACCCAGTTCCTAGCTCGGGTAGGGATCACTTGGAGGAGTTGCTCCAGGACCACCTGGTCGGCGATTCGTCGCCCCTCATCTGTGGTCGGCTTGAGCCAGCGGTAGGCGGCGTCCTGCAGGTTGGCCACGAGAGTGCGGGGGCGGTCCGTCTTTTGCAGGGTCAGGGCCCGGAACTTCTGGCGATATGTATCCGGCGTTATCTCGTACCGGTCCAAGATGGCATCCTTCAACTTGGCATAGTCGGCGCCCTCGGCCTTGGGCAGGGCCTTCAAGGCGGCCTGACCCTCCCCTGTCAGGTATGGACCCAGTATGAAGGCCCACTGGGCCGGGGCCCATCCGGCGGCTTCGGCCGTGCGCTCAAAGGCCTCTAGGAAGGCATCAACGTCATCTTCCGGGCCCAGCTTGGCTAGTTGGAACGGTGGACGGGGGGCAGGGGCGCCGCCTCCTGCTCCGGCTACACCCGCTCCCGCCCCCGCCTGGGCAAGGACCTGCTGTAGGTCTCGCACCAGGGATGCTTGGGCGTCCTGTTGCTGCCGGGCGAGGACGGCTTGGGCGTCCAACTGCTGCTGGGCTACCTCGCGTAACAGCTGCCCTTGATGCTCCGTCAGCCATTGCCCGAACTGGGTGAGGTCCATGCCGGGGTTGGTGCTGCCGGACGGCGCGGTTGTCCCTGGGGCGCTTAAGGTGGCGGGCTTCAATAGCGAGCGAGGGCTGCGCCAACCTGTAGGGGTGGGCAGGTAAGGGCGGGGGGGCCTCACGGGGCTGCCAGTGCCCGCATTCTCCACCAGTTTGTGAGGCCCCGCCCTACCCGCTGCCGCCCCCCCTGCTCTGCCTTACCCTTGGACCCTGGTTGGGGTGGTGGCAAAGGAATACCCTCGGCCTCAGACTGGGCAGGGGCAGCAGTTGAGCCACTGGCTTCTGCCTCCTACCAGCTGCCTGGAGAGCCTATGGCCATTTCCCCTCTCTCTCTCGCTTCCTCGCTCTGGCCGTATGCGCTCTCCCCACCTACTTCTCCTCCTCGGCGTCCTCGGGCTCTTCCCTTTTGTGCCACCGCCTCAACCCGCTTCTCCCCTCTCCCCCAATCCACCACCGTGCTCCCTCCTTTCCCCGCCCCGTGCTCTGCTGTCCGTCCTGTCACTGGTGCCTTCCCTTGTCTGTTCCCACTCCTTTCCTCTCAGCTCGCCTGCCTCCTTCGTCTTCCTCCCTTCCCTGCGCTCCGCCGACCCCCTCTCCTTCCCCCTTCTCGTGCCAGTCTCTTCATACTGGGGAGCCCTCCCAACCTTCTGCTCCCCAATCTGGCTCCGCGCTGCCCCGGGTGCCCGCCTCCCTTCCGCTGCTTGCACCCGCGCCCTCCCCCTTCCCGGCCCGGGCCTGGCCCGCCCGGCCGCCATGTCTCCACCCAGCCGCCTCCTCGGCGGAGGCCTCTCCAGGTTTTCCCCGCCCGCCGCCGCCTGTGTTGTCGGGGACGCCGGTCTGGTGCCCATCTGTGGGGGTTGCGGCGGCGGCGGCGGCCCGGCGTTCCCCGGCCCAGCCGCTTCCTCCAGCCTGCCCCGTGCCCGGGCGCTGCTCTGCCGCCGCGCCCGTCGGCACTCCTTCGAGCCGGCTTCCCCCGGTCTTGAGGTGAGCGCTGGGGGTCTGGTGAGCGGGGGGGGGGGCGTTGGCAGGGCCTGGCCTCGGTCCGGGGGGGCCCTGGGTGGGCCCAGTCCGGGGCGGGAAGGTCCCGCTCCGGACAAGACTAACCAACTTTACTGTAGCATAAACCGAGAACCACAGTTTTCTTCGTCAGATGCACGGAAGATATGAAGAAACTGGCCAGAGATATATAGGTGGTGAGGGGAGGGGGTTTATCGCTAAATAGTCTCATGTAGTAAACAATAGAAATATTCACATACCCTTGAATTATCAGAAATCGTGGAAGAGGTTTTGCAATTTTGAGATATTGGATATGCAATGGGATATAATTTGGAAAGCCAAAACACTAAACACCAAGGCTATTAATATCCAAATGTTATCTTTTAAGATGATGTCTAGATGGTCTCTGTCACTGTCCCAACTTAAATTGATCAACCAGAGTAACAACCCCCTCTATTGGAGACAATGTGGCTTAGATGGCAATTACTTTCATTGCTGGTGGGCTTGTCATTGCCTTCTATTCCACGCCTGATCCTGGCCAGGTGAGAGGATGGCAGGCATTGACACCTGCTCCATGCTCTGATCGCCGCTTGGTGAAGGCGGGGGGGGGGCAGGTGGGCATTCTTGCTTCCTCCCTGTCCAATTGCCACCAGGTAAAGGTCGGTGGCGGGAGGGAGGGACGAGCCACCTCAGTTGTGCTTCTCACCCTGGAGTGCTCTCTGGAGCCATGGACTTCCTCGCCTGGGCATCCCACCACAGCAGCACCCTCTGGACAAATGCTTCCTATGACTTGGATTTCAGCTTTTGATCAAACACTTCCCCGATCTCTGAAATGAGTCTTTATTGCCAGTATGGCAAATGCTCTAAAGTCCTGGAGAGTTAAGGAAGCGATATTCTTAATCCAGGTTTCCTGTAAAAATGACATATCAAAACTACGTAAAAATGTTAACATTTCCACAGCATGGAGCTTCTTATTCTACTTCACCCCCTCCCGCTCCCAGTTGCATGGCAACAGCTTTAATGGTCCATCAGTCATGATTTTACCAGTGGGTGGAATTGTAACAAAGGTGCCTGAGTTTACTTCCACCTGCTCTGAGTGATGGAATTGCACTTGAGTTGTTGGAACATCCTTTAATGGCAGGAGCTTTGTTTTTAGCCACTCCAGTCTAGTTATTAATGCTAACTGTTCATCTTCTGGTAGATTCAAGGAGTTGAGTAAAGCAACTTCCATATAATTTTCGAGCTGGAGACATTTGCTTTCCTGCTGGAAGTCTTTAGGTGTATCCAGAGTGCCAATTTTATCCTGGTAATACATAGTTGTTTAGCTTCTCAAGGAGGAGCTTTGCATAGTTACGGGGATACTAGGAACAAAGCCTGTTTGGGGGAAATAATACAATGGGTTCTAGAAAGGGCAGAGTAGAGCCAGATATTGCCCCCTCTGCCCTGATTGGGCAAGGAGGGCAGGCCAGCCAGGCGGGCATTACTCCGTCCCAGTGCCCAGATGGAGGGAGGGAAGGAGGCAGGTGGGCTTCTGTGCCTTTCAGCCACCCAGTGCGCCCCAATTGGGTTTGGACTAGGCGGGTGGGCTGGAGGTGGGGAGAGGAGGGGAGGAGAGGGAGGGATGGAGGCAGCCAGGTGCTGCTGCGCCTCTCAGCCTCCTGATGCACCCGGATCTGGGTCGGACTGGGTGGGTGGGCTGGAGGTGCAGGAAGGGGGGAGAGAAGGAGGCAGCCAGGCACTGCTGCACCTCCCAGCCACCCAGTGAACCCCGATCTGGGTTGGACTGGGTGGGTGGGCTGGAGGCATGGGGAGAGGAGGGCGGGAAGGAGGCAGCTGGGCTGCTGCGCCTCTCAGTCACCTGGTGCGCCCCAATCGGGCCTGGACTGGGCAGGCAGGCTGGAGGTGGGGAGGGGAAGGGAGGGAGGAAAAGAGGCAGCCAGACTGCTGCGCCTTCCAGCCACCCAGTGCACACCCATTGGGGTCAGACTGGGAGGGCTGGAGGCGCAGGGATGGGGGAGAGAAGGAGGCAGCCGGGCGTGTTTCCCAGCCACCTTGTGCACCCCAATCTGGGTCAGACTGGGAGGGCGGGCTGGAGATGCGGTGACTGCAGCAGGAGGGAGTGGAGCTGGCAGCCATGGATCCTAAACCTGGCCTCTGAGGATTCAGCCCCTACTGGCCCAACTGTGGAGGCTGGAGCGGGGAGGGGAGCAAGAAGCATGCTGCTGCTGCGCTGGTCTCCTGGGCAAGCTGGTTTTGAGGACTCACCTCTCATCCCCACCAGGGGCGCAAGAGTGCGCCTACGCTGTGGGATCCGATGTGAGTCGTCAGAAACCCGCTTTCTGAATTATGTTATAGGATTTACATATTGCAATTTTGGAAGTAAAGGAGTTATTATTGTGTTAGCAAAAACCCTGATTAGAAAGATCTCTGGTTCCTAGAAAGATTTTCTGACGGCGTAGCAATGCAGGCATCTTTGAGCTATTGAAGTTCAAAAGAATTCTCTGTGTTTGATTTGAACTGCTTAACGTTTCTACTGAAATTAGGTCTATTGGCATGTTGTTCTCTGTGAAAAGAGTTCTCATATGAGAGACAGTTTGTTTCTTAAGACTTCCAGTTAGGGGTCTGTCCCCTGTATCAACATATGGTCAGACCTTATGGGATTGCAGAGTCAGATTATAAGGTTTTCTACCTTCTGCCTGCCTGCTTTTGATCCAAACCAAAATTGTTCCCTGTTAGGGCTGAGATTATGTGGGACCAAGTATCCCTGGGCATGTCGTCACTTGGAGATTTTGATGAACTTGTTAATCCTGTTACGAACTTTGCACATTGCTCCAGGTTTGATCTTACTTCTTTCAGTGATTCAAAAATAGAGCTCACTGCCAATATCTTAGCTGTCAATACTGAAAGCTCCTCTAAAGTATTATTTGCTCCTCTGTGATTGTTGCTACTGATTGGAAAGTTGTAAGGTCCCACAGTAAGATTTTCCTCAAGGTTGGGCGTGTCAGCCAGAAAGGCATATCAGTTTGCAGTGGGAATATTATAGTTTGTGGCTTCCTTAAATACAAAATAGTCCTCAATACTTTTCTGCTTGCAAGCGGGGTGTGTGATCGAATCTTCTAAGTCACATATTCGTTGGTCTGTTCCCATTGTGTGACCTTAAAGCATTTATAGCAGAAGTGGTTAATTACTCAATTAGACACTTAGACTTCATAATCCATAGTTTATATCTTCTAAGTTTTGGCCATCAACCATTGGTTAACAAAACAGTGAGAGGTCAGGAGGCTGTTTTAGATAATTGAGGAGCTGATTACTTAAAACTAAAGCTGACAGCAGCTTAATTGGCTTGGCATTCCTAACTCTTCTCTATGGGAAGGATTCAAGTTAAGTACTGTTTCTAACTTTCAGTTAGAGGTGTCAGGGCCTGTCGCTGCTGCCGCTGGGCGTGGCACTGGCTGGACCGGCCCTGACATCAGAGGGGCACCAGGGATGCTGCAGAACCCTGCTCTGTGGAAGGAGGGGTGGTATACATCACCCTGACTCCCTCTCAGTCCACTCACTGGCCTGCTCAACCTGGCCTGCTTACCCCCTGCATCCTCCATCATCATCTTCTCCTCCAAGCCTCCACTCTCACACTGCTTTGCTCTCACTCCACACCATCACTCCTTGCTCACACCCACCACCTCAGAGCTCTTCCCAGCCAGCTTTTATAGGGCCTTCTTTCAGCACCCCGCCCACCTTGCAGGTCCTGCCTGCCAGGCCACACCCCTCCTTGGCCTCCTAGCATTGGCCTGGGCTGTCTCCAGCTGCTGCAGCTGGGGTAGCTGGCTGGGCTGCTGGGATCAGCAACAGCTGTGTTATGGTGGCTGGCTGCCAGGCCTCTCTGGCTGAGCTGATTATTGAAGGTAGGCCCAGCTGTGGCCCTTTGGCTGGCTGCCCAGCTCTTCCTACAGAATGCTTTCAGCAGCTCCACCTGGAGGGGCTTGGTTGTGAACATCTCCTGAGCCAGGCTGCTGTTTTCAAGCTGAGGTGGAGGCTGGGGCGTGGCTCTGAGCTGTTGCGGCTGCTTCTCCTCCCTGCTAGGTAAGAGCTCTGTTTGGCTGCTGCTGGGCCCCTATTTCCCCTGCCTTGGCCCTTTTCCTCTGGCCTGCTTAGCCCCCTCTCCTCCCCCTGGAAGGTGGGACTAGCTGGTCTCTCCTTGTTCCCTCCAGTCCTCTGAGGCTTTGGCCTTTTGCCCCTTCCCCCTGGAGTAGGCAGGTTCTGGCTCTCATTGCGGACTGGGGTGGCAGGGTTGCTGCCTCCCTGTTGCCTCCTGCTGTTCCCTCCTGGCAAGTCTGGGGGCTGGGGCTCAGACCCCGGACAAGAGGCACCAGCTGCAGTATGCTGTTGTAAAAGGTAGGTTAAATAAAATATAAAATAAACTAGAAACAAAGCCCGTTGTAGCAAAAAAATACAATGGGCTCTAGAAAGGGCAGGGGGGCCTGGCTGGCCATTGCCCCCTCCCCAGCACCTGGATCTGGGGCAGGGGAAGGAGGGCAGGGTGGCATGCCCACCTCCGGGGTCCCCTGCCCTTGCCCCCATTGTAACTTGGGGCCAGCAGCTCCAGGCGGTTCAAGGCTGCTCCGCCCAGCAGCCACCCTGATCAGGCCGTCAGGGTGTTGCAGCCAGGAGCGCGAGGGGCTGGGGATCGGGGCACTGCGGGCAGGAGACGCACGGGGGCTCACGATTTGAGGCTGCTCCACCTGGCAGCTACCCCGTGCCGGGGGAGTATGAGGGGGTGGCGCTCCAGGCTCCTCTGCCCGGCAGCCACCCCGATCAGGTCGCTGCGGGCGGGAGGCGCATGGCGGCCAGTGGTTTGAGGCTGCTCTGCCCGGCAGCCACCCCGATTGGAGTACTGCGGTCAGGAGGCACACGGGGAGGGTCGAAGGTTCGAGGCTCCTCCATCCTGCAGTCGCCCCAATGGGGCTGCTGGCACAGAGCAACTCCGTATCCCCGCTAGGGGCGCACTTCCGCGCCTGCTCAGTGGAATCAATGTGAGTTGTCGAAACCTGCTAAGACAATGATGTTATAGGATTCAACTTGCAGAGCGATGCAGCCAGGGCTTCTATCTCAGCACCATCTTGCTGATAATTCTTGCCAAGATCTTACCTCAGCACTGGGGTTTGCTGACTGGAGATTACCATATATCTTACTGGCTGAACTACTGATTTAGGAACAGTCTTGGGTTTAATTCAGAATGGCAATCTTCATGTTACTGCTTATGCCAGTACAAGCGAGTCTTGTAATGAATGTAATTATCCAGAGAACAAATCAGAGTTTCCCTAGGAGCAGGGATGATATTCCTATAAAACATTAAGAAGGAACTAGACAAGCAGAAAGATTTGTTGAAATGCTTTCAGGGAGTCAAAAAAGTATTGGAATTATGGGATGTGAAAGGTTGCAAGAAAATGATTCAATTGCATAAAGTAGAATTTGAAAACCAAGGATATCAAATATCAGCCAATAGCAACAAAGTCCATTATGGAGTGGGGGGAATACAACGAGTTCTAGAAAGGTCAAGGCAGGGGGGCAAGGCATTGCTGCCTCCACCACACTCAGATCCCATTGAGGGGAGGGCTGGGCAGCTGCAGTGGAGGGGGAATGCTAGGCCTGGCCACCTCTCATTCCAGTCCCAGAGCCCTTTTGTCACACCCAGGGGCCGTCATTCCACTTGGGGGCCTCTCATTCCAGACCCAGAGCCCTTCTGGCACACCCAGGGGCCGTCATTGCACTCGGGGCCTCTCATGCCATCCCAGAGCTCTTCTGGCACACCCAGGGGCCGTCATTCCACTCAGGGGCCTCTCATTCCAGTCCCTGAGCCCAGTCTATCTGGGCCCAGAGACTTTCCTTTAAAATCCGTTCCATGTTTTCTTTGCACCTTTTTTTTGCTCTAATGTGTTTCAATGGAGCCCATGCAAGTCAATAGGCATTCCAGGTTCCCATTCTTTCCAACGGGCATTCAAGCCTCTCCCATTATTTTCAGTGGGCAATTCTGTCATTCCTTTTAGTACATCCCCTTTTCAGGTATATTTCCCCCTCTCTCATCCCTCGGCCTGTGCTTGGCTAAGATCTCTTTGGGGAATCCCAACCTCGCTTTTCCCACAGACACGCAAGATCCAAACTCTCCCTCTGCCCAGTGAAAAGGTGGGTCTCTCTTCAATCCCTTCGGATCCCCCTCAACACAGGGAGGAAAAAAAAGACCCACCTGGCTGAGCTCCCCGCTCCGTGAGCCTAGCAAATCTGGGCTGGCAGCTTCGCGGCTCGCACGGGCCTCCGGGAAATGTAGTTCTCAGGAAGAGCACAAAAAGCAATAAAACCATAAAAATTCGGGCAGAAAAGGTTTCTTCTCTCTCTCCTGCAGTGGGACCATATAAGAAGCTGCTCCACACAAGGACAGAAGAGCCACAAAAGCTTCTTTTCACAAATACTTTGGTTTTGTTGTCCAGCTTAGGACATGGTCTGTTTCGTTGAACTACACTTCCCAAGAGGCAGTGCGAGGAGCAGCGAGACCAAGCCTGCGTTTCTTTTTCGAGAGGAGGCTGGCGGGGAGACATGGAGCTCAGCGGGGCCTCTCCTCTCCGGCGGCTTCCTAGAATGGAGGGAGACTTCGGCTTTGGCCCGTCTGCGGGAAAGGCGAGTTTGCGGGGCTCATAAGCACAGAAAACACGTGAGAATGAGATGGAGGCAGGGCGGGCCAGGGGACCGCGGATAGATCTCTGTGTGACTCCGCAGAGCCACGGAGATCCCTCCTCTACATAGTATTCCCCTATAGGGGAGTTGGGGGTGACTCTATCCAATAAATGACAGCTGCCTTGTGGCTGGGGAAGAACTTGGGAGCTCTGACTCTCGAGAGCTTCCACCTTGGAGAACTTGTGGGTCTCTCAGGTGCCCCTGGACTGAAATCCTGCTGTTAATTTGGCCACTTTGTGTTGACAGAGCTGGATGCAAAATTTACAGTAACACAGAGCACTTCTTCAGGCAGAAATATTTAAAGAGGAAGAGTTCTGTGCAAATAATTTTTTTAAAATTTCTGGACTGCAGGGCCAGGCGAGGGGAGATAACTAGACTTGTTTACATTTAATTGGACTTGACCAACAAAAGCCCAACTCTCTGCAATGTTCTTGAAGAATTTCAGTATATTATGCTGTATTGCATGCATTTAATCAAACGGCTGGATGAGGGATTCTTTCTTTCTCTCTTGAATGCTCAGCAACAAGAATAGATGATCAAGTGGGCGATATTTTCCTCTTTCAGACCTCCGCAGTGTCCTTTGAGGAGGTGGCCGTGTTCTTCACGGAGGAGGAGTGGGCTCTGCTCAGTCCAGGCCAAAGACAGCTCTACTGGGAAGTGATGCGGGACAATTACGAGACGGTGGCCTCTCTGGGTAAGAATCTTTTTCCCTTTTCTCCTGGACAGAGAAGAGAATATGGGGTGGCATCTTCCTTTGGCCCTCTTTGATTTCAGGACACCCTTTCATTTGCCGCAGAGGAAAGAATGGAACTCTCATGCCTGGTTATCTTGTTGTGTGTTATGTGCTGTCAAGTTGCTGGGCGACCCTGTGAATGAAAGACTTCCAAAACGTCCTCTCAGACTTGCTTGGATCCTACATACTGGAGGAGGTGGCTTCTTTCATTGAAGCAAGGGTCTTCCTTTTTTCCTACTCCTTTCCACTTTTCCTAGCATTATTTAATTTTATTTATTAATTTCATTTATAGTCCACCTTTCTCGCTGGGACTCAAGGTGGATTGCATAGTGTGAGATCAGTACAATCAGTTGCAAGGACAAGGGTAGGCATTTCCATAAAACAATGTCGTAGGATAAATGAATACAAGTTTACAGAGACGTAGCATTGGCAATGATCCAATACAGGGTTGAAGGGCTGCTGAAACTGAACATAATCAGAGAATCTTGTCTTCTAGAAAGACTTCAGGCTTGATTTCATCTATTACCCACTTATTTGTCATGTTGGCCATCCGTGGTATCCACAAAACTCTCCTCCAGCACCACATTTCAAATGAATCAATTTTCTTCCTGACAGCTTTCTTCACCATCCAGTTTTCACATCTATCCATATTAATGAGGAATACCATAGTTTGAATTATCTTGATCTTGGTCCCCAGAGAGATATCTTTATCTTAAAGGATCTTTTCTAGTTCCCTCACAGCTGCTTTTCCAAGCTTCAATCATTTTCTGATTTCTTCATTGCAGTCTCCCTTTTGGTTGCTGATTGATCCAAGGAATAGAAAATCTTGAAGCATTTCAGGTTCCTCATTCTGAACTTTAGAATTGTGTCACTCCTCAGTAGTCATTACTTTTGTCTTCTTGATGTTCAGCTGTAATCCTGCTTGGGGATCCTACAGCCCCTGAAAATGAAAGCATTAGAAACATTCAGGTTGTAACGAGAAATCTATTCATGGAGGGCTCTGAGCATGACGGGTGGATGAGAACCAATTAGGTTCTTGCTAGCAAATTTCTGCTGCTCACCCACAGTTTGGTAGCTGTCTTGCTCTGCAATAGAACAGCAGGATTGGTGTCCGGTAGCACTTTGGAGACCAACAAGATTTTCAGGGTATAAGCTTTTGAGAATCAAAGTCCCCTTTTTCTTCATATCTGAAGAGGAGAGCTTTGACTCTAGAAAGGTCATATCCTGAAACGCTTGTTAGTCTCTCAGGTGCCACTGAACCCAAACCCTGCAAAATTTTTAAGGTTTCCTACTTAATTCTGCATCCAGAGATTCCCCTATGAACAAGGAGTTCAGCTTCTGCTGCAGGAGAGAAGGCAAGTCACGTACAGCTACCCCTGGAGTCTCACTTTTGTTTCAGATCCAGATTTGGGGGGCAAAGAAGGGCTGTGAGCCTGCAGAGAAGAAGGTGGCTTAGAAAAAAAGAAAACAGAGTCAAGCTGGAGCCAGCCCCAAAGCGGATGTGCTAAGATAAACTCCCAACAGCATGATCCTAAGCAGAGTTACTCTGGTCTATGACCATTGATTTAATTTCAGATACAGATGCTCAGCTTGCCCAGACAGGGCTAGGGTTGCCAGTCCCCCTCTGGGGGCAGGGGATCCCCTGGTCCCACCCTTTGCACCTGCTCCCACTTACCTGGCCAGCAGGGGGAAAGGTAAGGGAATGCACCTTCCGGGGCCCACTCCCATGTGGGCCCAAATCAGGCCAGATTGAGCTGCTGTGGAACCCAGGAGCATTCCTGGGCTCTGCAGCTGTCCAATTCAGTCTGATTTGGTGTATTTCAGGAGCGCTCCTGGGCATCACATGGCCTGAACAATTACGTAGTCTGGGAATGCATGTGTGTTTTGTGCACAAGTGAAGACTACCAAAAGGTAAGTGCCAGGACACCCATCTAGAGGGTGAGGGGACCTGGCAACCCTAGACAGGGTGGCCAGATCTAGTTCTTGGCCACATCTGCATTTCAGGCTGTAATAGCCACTTTGGAACAGGCTCCGTTGGCCAAGCCAGACACAGCCGGGAAGGGAGGAGAGAAGTGGGTTGAGGCTGCATCCCTGCTCCATCCCTATAGGGCCTGCCTGCAAGTGCCAGTGGATTTGGGAGGGCGGGACCGCCTGTTAGTACCTGTGAGCGTCAGCTGAGAAGCTATGAGTGGAGGAATCAGAATCTGTGAGCAGTTGCTCAGCTGCTCACATTAGCGGGAACACAGGGGTGGGAGTTTCTGGGGACTGCATGGTCCAGGAAGTTCCAATTCCTTTTGTGTTTCACACTACAAGTTCCAGTCATCCTAAAGCCGACGGCCAATTAAGGACCTGGGGTCTAATCTTTTGGACTACTGAATAAACTGCCTCTAGCTCTCTATTAACCTACTATATAAAAGAGGAAGCGTGTTCTAGACAACTCACTTCCTACCCTCATGCGTCACCAGAGGGCGCTGCTGCATAGGGAAACCAAGGTGAGGCTCCTTTTCCTCCAGAGAGGATGCTACAGTGGGAAGTCTAGGCCGGGATCAGGAGCGGAGCAGGTGGCAATACCCACCCTCTGCCTTAACCCCGCTGGGGTCAGAAGCAAAACAAGTGGCAATGCGCGCCACCCACTGTCACACATCCTGGATCAGGAGTAGGTAGAAATGCCTGCCCCTTCACCTAGCTGGGATCAGGAGCAGAGCAGTCAGCAGTGTCCACCCCTTGCCTTCACCCAGCTGGGATCTGGAGCAGAGCAGGTGGCAATGCCCACCCCCTGCCTTCACTCAGCTAGGATCAGGAGTGGAGCAGGTGACAAAGCCTGCCACCAACCTTCACATACCTGGATGAGGAGCGGAGCCAGTGGAAGCTAGTCCCCCCCCCCCGGGATTATTTGGCTCAGCATTGAAACTTCCTTACAAATTTAACAAAGCCCAACAGAACCAAACTGCAGCAAGCAAGGGAACCATTTTCATATCTGAGAAACCCAATATAGAACCTGAGAATCCCAGTGTTGGATAAGAGAATCGCTTGTCGAGCCCGGAGATTAAAAGGAAACTGTCAGAGTCAGCTGCTTGAAGAACTCTTTTGGAATTCGGGTGGAGGGAGGGGTAGAATGGGATGGGGATTCAGTCTGCCTGGTGCCTTGTTCCCTGCTCCACCACCACCACCACCACCACCACCACCACCATTCGATCTATACAATGCTCTTCAGGACAACTTAATGCCCACTTAGAGTGGTTTACAAAGTATGCTATTATTATCCCTACAACAAGCCACCCTGTGAGGTGGGTGGGGCTGAGAGAGCTCCTAGTTGACTGACCCAGCTGGCTTCAAGCAGAGGAGTGGGGAATCAAACCCGGTTCTCGAGATTTGAGTCCTGCACTCTTAACCACTACACCAAACTGGCAACCTCATGTTACTCTCTTGCAGTGGTGAGGACCTTGGATCCAGCTCCATTTGTGCCAATGTCTGCCCTCTTATCACTGCTGTCCTATGGCATTGGCAGCTACTGTCTACAACTGGATAATCACGCCCAGCTAAGTTTTGTTCCCTGGATCGGCTGCAGGGTTCGTCCTGGGGAACCGTCTTATCTGGATTATAGTGGATCAGCATAAATCTTGCTTTTTTGCCAGTTCCCACATCCAAACTACACACTTCTAGGTTGAACTCACATGGGGTCATTTCACTTCCCACTATATCCCCTTACCTTATTTTCAACTTTTCTTTCTCTCCTCACCCCTAAGCTAAGCTACCTATATCTGCCCACCTGTGATGAGCTTTCCCTCCTTCTCTCCCCCAGGCACAGCTCTGATGTGCCAGCCCAGCTGCTGGAAATGCCAAAATACCCCTTGAAAGGACCCTGCCCGCTCCCCCAACCAGGGTTGGAAGGCAGGCAGTACTGTGACTGCCTGGCAACAACCAAAGAGTACATTTGTTTTCTAAAGTGTTGCCATCTTTTTTATAAAGAAAAAATATTTCATTACGTCAGGATTTGAGCCCAGGGGCACCTTAGAGACCAACAAGATTTTCAGAGCATAAGCTTTCAAGAGTCCAAGCTCCCTTTTTCAGACAAGAAACTGTTGAACCTTATGCACGCTGCAGGCCATAGGAACAACCCCAACAATATTGTCAGCTTTTAGCAACACACTCTCAGCCCACAAGGACTATTTATCCTTCTGCACCACAAGATCTCCAAGTTCTGTGCTGACTTGGAGGCCTTCTTCTCCGTCTGTGTCTGAAGGAGTACTTCCATCAAGCCTCAGAACAGAGCATGGAGGGACAGTCCGCATATTCGTAACAAAACAACTCACAATCTACTGCTGACCCACTCTCATCTCTTCAGCCTCCTAATAGACAACACACTGTTCACCAATTACCACCCACCAAAGGCTCCAGGAAGAAAGACTCCACATGATCCCCCTGACAGTCACAATGCCACATTGGAGCTCTACATAAAATGCTTTTGCTACAGAGCCCAAACTGATGTGATTTAAAAAAATCATCTATGCCAACACAACCTCACCTGCCAGCCTCAGAAATAATCCAGGCATCACGATTAAAGAAGCTGACAAAAGATGAGCTGTTGCCATCCTGGAAAAATCTGAGTACATGAAAGAGGATGAAAGACAACTCTCCAATACTATATTCAACAAAGGACTAATCCCAGGCCCCACTTGAGAACACAAAAAAAATAAATAAATCACAGGATTTGAAGGAATTACCCACACACATACAGGAAGAAATCTATACACACACACCACAGGAACCTCAACCAGGTACTTTCTATCTTCTGCCCAAAATACACAACCTGGCATCTCAGGATGTCCTATTGTCTTGAGCGTAGAGTCCGTCACTGTTGGGGTGTCTGAGTACAAGGACTGCATTGTCAAACTCTGTCCCATCAAATCAGTGGCACAGCCATGGGCACTCTCATGGCACCCCAATGTGCCAACATTTTTATGGCTGACTCAGAACAGCACCTTCTCAGCACCCACCTGTTAACACCCCTCGTGTAAAGTTTTATTGATGACATTTTCATCCTCTGGTCACTAGGCCTTTAGCAACTTCCACCCAACTTCAACTTAAACTCAAATCTGAAAGTACATTTTCTTGATACCACTGTACAAAAACATGACAGATATTTAAGAACCCCCTTATACCAGAAACCTACAAGTTCTACATTACAGTCGCATCTGTTCCAATCTCTCACCTGCAAGATTGACATCAGACATTTTTAGAATTACAGTACTTCCTGATGCAAGGTGACAAAACCAGAATGATACAAAGGAATAACCTACTACAAGACATGCCCAAATGAACCAAAAATAGAACACTGTAGGTGGTCACATATAGCTCTCACTTCAAACCAGTTTAAAGCATTGGGAGGCAAAACTTTTCTTCCCACAAACAGCCGCCTAATCTTCTCACTTAACAACTTCTCACTCATACTAATGTACTATCTAACACTGACACAGACTGTGGGACCAGAGTGTGAAATAAACCAAGATGCCAACTCTGTCCCCATATTTACTACACTAGGACAATCAGTGGACATTACCACACCAGTTATACCATCTCAGGTTCATTCGCTTATCTTCCAATACTATATATGCTATCAAGTGCCTGCAATTCCTCTCTGCTCTCTACATTAGACAAACAGGTTGGTCCCTGTGCAAAAGAATAAATGGACATAAACCTGACATTAGAAAACACAACACGAGCCAGTTTGTTGTAGTGCTTAAGAGTGCGGGACTCTAATCTAGAAAGCCAGGTTTGATTCCCCACTCTTCCACTTGAAGCCAGCTGGGTGACCTTGGGCTAGTCACACCTCTCTCTCAGCCGCACCCACCTCACAGGGTGTTTGATGTGGGGATAATAATAACATACCTTGTAAACTGCTCTGGCATTAAGTTGTCCTGAAGGGTGGTATATAAATTGAAAGATGATGATGATGATGATGATGATGATGATGATATTAACTCTGAAAAACCAATAGAAGAACATTTTAACCTCCTAGGACATTCCATCTCTGACATAAAAGTGGCTGTTGTGAAATAGAAAAACTTCAATGGGAGACTGCTGAAATAGGGTTCATTCTCCAATTTGGAATAATGAACCCCCCCACACACACTCCACCCTTACCTCCGGAGCTGAACAGAGGCAGGATTCTTATCTCACTACAGATGCCAATTGCTGATCTTATCAAGTTGCATTGTACTTTTACATCCTGACATCTTCCTGTGCTTCACCCCTCCCATCTAATGAAGCTGAATTTTACCTTTAAATCTTGTAATACATAAACGCATACATACATACAAAAAAAAGGTCTGACTCTATGCTTACACTCTAAAAATCTTGCTGGTCTCTAAGTTGCCATCGGAGTCAATACAATTCAAGTTTTTTTTAAAAAAAATTCATTTCCTGTTCTGTCTCCATGTGTGGAACAGAGAAGCAAAATGACCACTAGAAAACAAATTAAGCTTTCTGCAAAAAAAGCAAGGAATTTCTTTCCCCCGTGTTGTGATGACCTCTTCCATCTTTCCAAGACATCCTGGCACATGATTAGAGATTGCTAGGACTTTTTCAGGACTCCTGGCTCTTCTTGCAGAAATTCCCATTCACTACTCACTGTACCTGCTCACAAGCATTTTTTCCTTTCCTTTTTTATTTAATTTTTGTCTCTCTTTTGCATCTGCAGATGTGAGTGACGTTGTAGTTGAGAAAGAGCCAGAAAGGGTTATTGTGGAAAGAGATGATGAACTGCAGGTAGAAGCGAAATCTGGAGTTCAAGTAATACCCAAGAGAGAGCGGAGAAGCAAAAGGAAAGGCAAACAGAAGCAGAGGAAGGAATTGGTTACCCATCAGAGCAGGAACGTACCTGAGGTCTCAACCGAAGATGACATACAAAAGAGAAAGAGAAAGCTGACAGGTCCAGTGTTTGTGAAAGGGTTGATCTGCAAACTCAGAGTTAAAAAATGTCAGAAAATTACAACATGCTGGAAAACATACAAATGCTTGGAGTGTGGCGAGATTTTCTTTCAGAAGAGCAAGCTAGCTAAACACCAGAGGATGCACACAGGGGAGAAGCCGTTTAAATGCATGGATTGTGGGAAGAGCTTCTCTACGAAAGGAAACCTAACTAGCCATCAAAAGGTTCACACAGGGGAGAAGCCATTTAAATGCTTGGAGTGTGGGAAGAGGTTCGCTCACAAAAACAGCCTAATTTGCCATCATTCGGTACACACAGGGGAGAAGCCATATAAATGCTTGGAGTGCGGGAAAAGCTTCTCTCATAATAGTTCTCTTTTTAATCATCAAAAAGTTCACACAGGGGAGAAGCCATATAAATGCTTGGAGTGTGGGAAGAGGTTCTCTCACAAAAACAGCCTAAGTCGCCATCATTCGGTTCACACAGGGGAGAAGCCATATAAATGCTTGGAGTGTGGGAAGAGCTTCTCTCACAAAAATAGACTGACTATCCATCGAAGGATTCACACAGGGGAGAAGCCATATAAATGTTTGGATTGTGGGAAGAGCTTCTCTCATAATAGTTCTCTTACTAATCATCAAAAAGTTCACACAGGGGAGAAGCCATATAAATGCTTGGAGTGTGGTAAGAGGTTCATTCACAAAAATAGCCTAATTCTCCATCAAAAGGTTCACTCAGGGGAGAAGCCATATAAATGCTTGGAGTGTGGGAAGAGCTTCTCTTATCAAAAAAACCTAATTCTCCATCAAAAGGTTCACTCACGGGAGAATCTGTATAAATGCTTGGAGTGTGGGAAGAGCTTCTATTACAATAGTAGCCTAACTAGCCATCAGAGGATTCATACAGGGGAGAAGCCATTTAAATGCTTGGAGTGCGGGAAGAGCTTCTCTAACAATAGTCACCTAATTAGACATCAAAAGATTCACTCAGGGGAGAAGCCATATAAATGCTTTGACTGTGGGAAGAGCTTCTCTGAGAATAGTAGCCTAACTATCCATCAAAGGGTTCACACAGGGGAAAAGCCATTTAAATGCTTGGAGTGCGGGAAGAGCTTCTCTCATTATAGTTCTCTTTTTAATCATCAAAAAGTTCACACAGGGGAGAAGCCATATAAATGCTTGGAATGTGGGAAGAGCTTCTCTCACAAAAACAGCCTAATTCGCCATCATTCGGTTCTCACAGGGGAGAAGCCATATGAATGCTTGGAGTTTGGAAAGAGCTTCTCTAATAATAGTCACCTAACTAGACATCAACAGATTCACTCAGGGGAGAAGCCATATAAATGCTTGGAATGTGGGAAGAGCTTCTCTGAGAATAGTTGCCTAACTATCCATCAAAGGGTTCACACAGGGGAGAAGCCATTTAAATGCTTGGCGTGTGGAAACAGCTTCTCTCATAATAGTGCTCTTATTAATCATCAAAAAGTTCACACATGGGAGAAGCCATATAAATGCCTGGAGTGTGGAATTAGCTTCTTTCTGAATGGCTCCCTAATTAGACATCAAAAGGTTCATGCCAGTGAGAAGTTATATAAATACTTAGAATGTGGAGAGATGTTTTGTGAGAGCCACAGCCTTAACTTACACCACGAGGTTCGCACTGGAGAATAGCCATCAGTTAGTGTGGCTGACCTTTCCTGCTTGTGACTGTGATGTAATTTATTGTAGGTGTTGCGACAAGGAACATATTTATGCCTAATTTCCTCCTTTTCCTTTTCTCCTCATTTCATTTTGTTAGCATCAAATATATACATATAGGATTCCTGGTGGGCAAGACATACATATTTTTTCTCTGTATTCTCTTAAAGCCTCTCATGTTAATGGATCATTCACCAATGTGGTGAGATTGCTTAATGCCTCATATTGTCTTTTACAAAATGACACATGCTCCAGTTATCCAGTGGGAAGAACTTTGATTCTATCTGAAAAGTTTTCATATTGTGGATTACATTTCTGTCCTCCCTCTTGAATATGAATAACAAATGTAACTTATCTTCTGTATCTCTTAACTGTACAGTATCCCTTTCTTGGAAATTTATTAAAAAAATAAATTACTAATAAATGTACTAAAAATTATCAGTGATTTTAATATGTTTTCTTCCATAGGAATTTTGTTTATATTAGCTGTCCAAAATTCTGCACATCTAGTCCAAAGGAGTGCTGAATAATCCTTGTTTTTCTTCATTTTTCAGTTTTCTGATTATTTTCATCAGTTTTATTTTTAGACAGTTTGTGGTTTTGATTCTCTTGTCTAAAAAAATGAATAGATGTCTCCTGCTCGGACACAGGTACTTACATCTCTGTCCCTTCAGTTTTGCTTAGGTGATGACATTGGAGAGCATGGAATATATCAAATGCATTTAGCAGTATTTTTCTCATTCTTACTTAAAGATCATCCCTTCATTTCAGTGCGGTTAATACGATGTAAGACTTCTGCTTCCTCTTGCTCACTACTGTAGAACTGGAATTGGAACAAGACCAGGGATGACAATCCTTGGCCAGACTCAAGAGCACCTGGATATTGGGAATTCATTATGTATCACGTAAATCCAAATGTAGAGTTTTTTAGTATCATGTCCAAAGTTGGCTTGAAGCTTTTGTTCCTCCTCTCAACCAAGAAAAGGACGGTGAAAAGCAAGCTCATCCTGAGATATCCAAATCAATAAATCTACCACATCTTAGAAATTCTTCCCCTCAGATGCAAAGAGCTGGTATGAAACCACTATCTGAAGATAACATCTGCCTGATGGATTCCAGCCAGTTTAACTTACCTGATAGCAGATAAGAAAAGTCTGTAGAAAATGTATAAATATCCACCAATACTACCGTATTTCCTGAAGACAAAGCATTCATGAATGCTTTGCTTTGTGTTTTTCTCTTTTATATTTTTTAATAACTTATCAAATAGCTGGCCATCCAACCTCATGGATTGCTTTTTGGGTTGTGCAATATGTGTGCTGCTGTCTTTTAGAAATTGTTTTATGTATTTACTAGAAACAAAGCCCATTGTGGGGGGGGGAGAGAAATACAACGGGCTCTAGAAAAGGGAGAGTGGGCTGGCAGGCATTCCCTCCTCCTCCATCCCTGATCCTGGCCAGTGAAGGAAGGGGGTGGACATTGCCACCTGCTCCATACCTGATCTCAGCAATGTTGAAGAGGTGGTGGGCTTTGCTACCAGCTGCATGCCTGATTCAGGTCAGGTAAATGGGGGCAGGCATTGCCACCTGCTCTGCTCCTGATCCCAGCTGGGTGAAGGGAAAATGGGCATTGCCTTCTGCTCTACACCTGATTACAGCTGGGTGAAGGGGGGCAGACATTGCTGCCTTCTCCAAGCTTGATCCTAGCTGGGTGAAGGGAAGTGGGCATTGCCACCTGTTCCCTGCTGGGTGAAGGGAGGAGCGGACATTACTTTCTGCTCCTCGCCTGATCCCGACAGGTGAAGGCAGGCAGTGGGCTTTGCTACATGCAAGGGGGGCAGGCATTGCTGTCTGCTCCAAGCCTTATCCTAGCTGGGTGAAGGGTGTGCGAGCATTGCCACCTTCTCTGCTTCTGATTCTGGCAGGTTGAAGGGGGGGGCAGAGATTGCTGCCTCCTTGGTGCCTGATTCCAACAGGGTGAAGATGGGGTGGGCATTGCCGCCTGCTCAGTGCCTTATTCCAGTAGGCTGAAGGGGACAGGCATTGCCACCTGCTCCACTTCTTATCCTAGAAGTTTATGTCCTGATGACATCCCTTGTAATCTTACTATATAATTGAGTAAGCGTATTTCATTTTATACCCTGGTACATGTCATGACTGACTGTACCCATTCTCTCATGCCAGTTGATTTTGCTGTCAAGTGTATGCTTTATTCTGTCGGGGTAACTCCATTTTGTATGCCTGGAGATATCCTTGTTGCTAACATTTCAATAAGTTCTCACCCATTCCCAGGTGGCTGGGTGTTTACCAGTTTCAAGCTTTTTTCCTGCTGGTGCTATGTCTACTCTCTCTGTACAGCTTGATAACCCAAATATGCATACCGTTCTCACAGATCAAACTTGTTTGGAAGTTGGGAGGGGGGATGAAACAGAGGGTAGAAGAGGGGTGTAATTTTCCTATGTAGTTATTCTGGTCAACTTTCTAGTAGAACTGCTTAGCTGCTTACCTTGCTCCTAAGTAGACCTTTGGATCTGATTATGGAAAGAACTGATTTCTGAATAAAAGCCATTTAACCAAGAACCCGTTGTTACAATGAACCAGGGATCTGTCTGCTGTAATCTATCATCCAGAGTCTGACATTTTGACCAGAATCCTCTTCAGTCCTCTGTACCTGAAACCTGAGATCATGGCTTCCGGCTTCACGTCGTCTGAGCCAGTCCCGTCACACCAGCAGGGACCGGATACCGTCCTGGAAGGAGCTTCCACGGAATTAGTACCGACGACCCCTCACCAATTGGAGGTTCTAATGGACCATAATATCTCGACCATGAGAGGTTTAAGTGTGGGGGGAACCCTCCCAATGTACCACGAACTGGGAGCGATCCCTAAAGCTGAATCTGAGTACTGCCAATGGACTTTACCAACCCCGTGCGAGTGGAACCCACGAAGATCCACAATGGCCGGGGAAGGGATCCAACGCCATAGCACAGTGTACTTTCGGCGTTCCTTGGAACTAGAAACTTATGTTGGAGAGCCACCAACGCAGCCAGTTGCTCCCACCGCTGGCCAAGCGGGATGGAGTTTGAAGCCAGGGGCTGCCGCGCCCCACTCCTTAAGGGAGGCACTGGAGTTGCAGATATTGGGAGGGCCTGGAATAACCCCTGGAGGGACTGCGGAGTGGGGTAATTCTACAATCGGCCCACTTGTTTGGTGGGAGACGGGAGCTGCGGCTGGGCCAATTAACCAAGAGTGGGGCCAGAGGCTGCAGCTCTCACTGCTACAAGCGGTGCCAACACAATCAGCGTTGGGGGATGGACAAATGGGAGCAGTGGCTGGGCCAATCTACCAGGAATGGGGCCAGACACTGCCGCTCCCTATACCAGCACAATTGGTGTTGGGGGATGTACAAATGGGAGCCGCGGCTACAACTGAGGACATTTATTTCCTTCAGAGCAAAGCCGGGTGAGTCATTTGGGGTCCCAACTGGTGGGGGCGGCTGCAGAATGGTATGTAACGTTGCATAAAAAAGCTCAGAACCATTACACAAGGGTACAGAGCGCCCCCGGAGGCCAAAAGGCATAACAAGGTACTCGAATTGGCCAAGGGGCCTATTAAATGCTGTTTTCCATTCATCCCCCTCCCGTATTCTTACTCGGAAGTAAGCATCTTTTAAGTCCAAATTTGAGAAGATTTTCCCTTTTGCCACCACACTGAGTAAGTCTCTGATCAAAGGTAGGGGATATGCGTTCGACATCGAGACCACATTTAGCCCTTGGAAATCTGTACACAATCTTAATCCCCCATCCTTCTTTTTTCTGAAGAGCACCGGCGCCGCATGAGGACACCTGGCGGGGCGGATGAATCCCCGCTCCAAATTTTTGTCAATGAACTCTCTATGTTCCTTCCTCTCTGTTGCGTTCATTGAATACAACTTACCTTTAGGTAACTTTTCCCCGGGAAAAGCAGTCAGTTTTCCTATGTGGAGGTAATTCATCAGCTTCCTTTTCATCAAACACTTGTTTTATATTCGGGGGGGGGAGATGCTCTCTTCTTCCCTGGCAGTTAACAGTACAATTTCTAAGGGAGACCGTGCTGCTTTTCCCCATACCTTCGTCCATGCATGCTTAGCACACCGATCACTTTTGAAAACTACCATTCCGGTGGACCATTTGATATATGGATCGTGATCCCATAGCCATCGACTTCCCAGCACCAAGGGGTATTTGGCTACATTACTCACTACGTAAGTCAAATTTTCCCAATGGTCTCCCATTTCCATAGCTGTAGGCTCGTTTTGAAGCTGTGCCGGTTGCATGCCAGACCCATCCATTTGTTCAAAAATTATGGGGTCTTTAAGTTTGGCTACTTCTAAGCCTAATCCATTTACCAGTGCTGGTGAACAACCAGAGTCTATTAGTGCCTGTACTCGAATATGAGTTCCCCTTTTCGGGTTCAGTAAAGTCACTGGCATAAATAATATGGCTCCTCTTTCTCTCCTCTTTGGAATGTTAGGTTCTTTAGACACCTGCCGTCAGGACCCTTTTATGGCAGGTCTTCCTTGTTTCCCTCCAGGGGACTAAGATCCATCTCCGTTTCTGGGGATGAGGTTCTTTCAGTTAGCTTAGGGGTGTCCTCAACCTCCAACCCAGTTTCTGGTTTTCCCCTCTTCATCCCTCCTCTCCGGCTCACTGGCTTGGAGGGAGGCTTAGTAGTTTATCATCCAGAGTCTGACAGTGCACCACCAGAGGGGACTGCGATGGAGAGAAGCCTAGGCAAGTCACCATGTCCCTCCAGAAAATGTGTCATGGTGGGAAGCCTAGGCTGGGAGCAGGATGGGAACAGGTGGCAATGCCTGCCTCCCGCCTTCACCTAGCTGGTATTAGGAGTGAGGATGGTGGCAATGCCTACCACCCAACTTAACCCAGCTGATATAAGGAGTGGAGCAGGTGGCAATGCCCTCCCCTGCCTTAACCCAGCTGATGTTAGTGGCGGAGCAGGTGGCAATGCTCCCCTCCTGCCATCACCATTTGGGATCAGGAGTGGAGCAGGTGGCAAAGCCCACCTCATGCCTTCACCTGGCTGGGATCAGGCGCAGAGAAGGTGGCAATGCCCGCACCCCCTTCACCCAGCTGGGATCAGGAGCAGAGCAGGTAGTAAAGCCTGCTGCCCACTGTCACCTGTCAGGATCAGGTGGGGAGCAGGAGGCAATGTCTGTTTCTCCCTTCATCTGGCAGGGAGCAGTTGGCAATGCCCCCCTTCACCCAGCTGGGATCTGGCTCAGAGCAGGTGGCAATGCCTGCCCCCCTTCACCCAGCCATAGTCAGGCACAGAACAGAAGGCAATGCCACCCCCTTTACCTGGCATGTATCAGGCATTGAGCAGGTAGCAAAGCCCACCACCCCTTCACATGGCCAAGATCAGGCATGGAGCAGATGACAATGCCCACCACCACTCCTTCACCAGCTGGAATCAGTGATGGAGGAAAAGCAAATGCCTGCTCACCTGCCCACCCTCCCCTTTCTAGAACCTGTTGTATTTTTCCCCCACAACGAGCTTTGTTGCTAGTAAATAAACAAACAAACAAGCAAACAAACAAATTAAAGGTGTCTGAAGAGCTTTGTCTCTCTGTTTACAGTCTGAAAATCTTGTTGGTTTCTAAGGTGCCACAGGACTCCAATCCTGCTTTTATTCTGCAGACCAACACAGCTGCCCATTGAAAACTATTTCAGTACAATTGAAGGAGTTTTTTTAAAGCATTCCATCTACTGTTCTGTCTCCATCTGCGGAGTAACGAAGCAAAATGAACACTAGAAAACAAACACAAGGAATTCCCTTCCCTCATGTTGTAGAGATCTCTTCCAACTTTTCAAGACATCCTGGCATGAATTAGAGATTGCTGGGGGTTTTCTAGGCCCTTGGCTACAGAAATTACCATTCATTACTTATTCTACCTAAGAGGCATTTTTTCCTTTTTTTATTCGATTTCTATCTCTCTTTAGCATCTGCAGATTTGAGTGACATTGCAATTGAGAAAGAACCAGAAATGGTGACTGTGGAAAGAGATGAAGATCTGCAGGTAGAAGCTATATCTGGGGTTCAAGTGGTACCCAAAAGAGAGTGGGGAAGCAAAAGGAAAGCCAAACAGAAGCAGAGGAACAAACTGGTTGCCCTTCAGAGCAGGAAGATGCATGAGGTCCCAGCCCAAGATGAAATACAGATGAGAAAGAGAAGGCTGACAGGTCCAGTGTTTGTGAAAGGGTTGATCTGCAAACTCAGAGTTAAAAAATATCAGAACATTACATCATGCTGGAAAACTTATAAATGCTTGGAGTGTGGAAAGACATTCTTTCAGAATAGCAAGCTAACTAAACATCAGAGGATGCACAGAGGGGAGAAGCCATATAAATGCATGGATTGTGGGAAGAGCTTCTCACAGAGGGGCAACCTAACTAGCCATCAAAAGTTTCACACGGGGGAGAAGCCATATAAATGCTTGGAGTGTGGGAAGAGCTTCACTCTGAACAGCCACCTAAAAAGACATTACAGGATTCATACAGGGGAAAAGCCATATAAATGCTTGGAGTGTGGGAAGAGCTTCTCTGAGAAGGAGAACCTAAATAGACATCAAAAGGTTCACACAGGGGAGAAGCCATATAAATGCTTGGAGTGTGGGAAGAACTTCTCTCACAATAATAACCTAACTAGCCATCAAAAGGTTCACACAGGGGAGAAGCCATTTAAATGCTTGAAGTGTGGGAAGAGCTTCTCTCAAAATAGTAAGCTAACTCGCCATCACACGGTTCATACAGGGGAGAGGCCATATAAATGCTTGGAGTGTGGGAAAAGCTTCTTTAAAAATAGTAGCCTAACTATCCATCAAAGGGTTCACACAGAGGAGAAGCCATATAAATGCTTTGAATGTGGGAAGAGCTCCTCTCACAGTGGTAACCTAACTAGCCATCAAAAGGTTCACACAGAGGAGAAGCCATTTAAGTGTTTGGAATGTGGGAAGAGATTCTCTCACAGTTTTACCCTAACTAGGCATCAAAGGGTTCACACAGGGGAGAGGCCACATAAATGCTTGGAGTGTGGGAACAGCTTCTCTCATAATAGTGCTCTAATTGATCATCAAAAGGTTCACACATGGGAGAAGCCATATAAATGCCTGGAGTGTGGGATTAGCTTCTTTCTGAATGGCTCACTAATTAGACATCAAAAGATTCATGCAGGGGAGAAGCTATATAAATGCTTAGAATGTGGAGAGATGTTTAGTGAGAGCCACAGCCTTAACTTACACCACAAGGTTCACACAGGGAAATAGCCAGCCAATTGTGTGGAAAACCAGTCATTGTGGCTGACCTTTCTTGCTTGTGACCATGATGTGATTTATGGTAGGTGCCCTAATAAAGAACATCTTTATGCCTAATTTCCTCCTTTTCCTTTACCTCCCCTCCTTTTTGTTAGCATCAAATAAATGTATGTAGCACCTCAGGAGTGTAAAACATCCATATTTTTCTCTGTGTTCTCTTAAAGCCTCTCATGTTAATGTACCACGCACTAATATGGTGAAATTGATTAATGCCTCATGTTGTCTCTTACAAAATGATGCATGCTGTAATGTTCCAGCGGGAAGAACGTTCATTCTAAGTATCTGAAAAGTTTTTATATTGGGGGTTAAACTTCTATCCTTCCCCTTGAAGACCAATAATGAATGTAATTTACCATCTTCTGTATCACTTAAGACTACAGTATCCCTTTCTTGGAAATTATTTAAAAATAGATTACTAATAAATTTACTTTAAAAAGTCAGTAATGTTCATAAGTTTTCTTCTGTAGGAAATTTGTTCAGATCAACCTTGCAAGGTTCTGCACCTTTAGTCCAAAGGAGTGCTGAATACCCTTCTGCTTTTTCTCCATTTTTAATTCATCTGACTCATAACTTTTTCTCAGTTTTATTTTGAGAGTGTTTGCTAGATTAGATTCTATTTCCTTGTCCTGCTTGGACACGGGCACTGGCCTCTCTCTCCCCGTAGTTTTCCTCGACTGATTGCATTGGAGAGCATGGAACATCTCAAATGCATTTGGCAGTTTTCATTTTTCTCAGTCTCATGGGAAGATCCTCCCTTCTTTTCAGCGCAGTTTGTTCCATGCAAGTCTTCTGCTTCTTCTGGCTCAGTACTGTAGAACTGGAGTTGCAACAGGACCAGGGATGACAATCATTGGCCAGACAAGAGCACCTGGATATCGGCTATTCGCTATGTGACATTTCTGAAGAGCAACCATTGTCCTGTTAATGGATTCATGAATGCCTTGCTTTGTGTTTTTCTGTTTTGCCTTTTATAATATTTTACCTCTTTCCGGTCCTGAGACGGGAGGGGTGATACATTTCTGTTTATGTATTCTCTTGTAGTTTCCAGTCTCTAAGCACACCTGTATCAGTTGATAACTTAGTATAAAAAGATTCTATTTTTTATAAGATTCCCATTGCATTTTCCTGAGGTTGCTGTGGGATTATCCTGTACAAAATTAGGTCTTAACTTCCTATGGTCTGCATTTGTGGCTTATTGTGACTCAAATGGATTGTCTGTTAACTTTGAAAAAAATCTAAAATTAGGGTCTTTTCGAAGATTTCAAATATTTTTGTTGGAGAGTCAAGGGCAATATTATTGAAGTACGACAATGTAGAAATGTGGGTATAAACTTCCAATATAATAACAGCTGGACAGCACAACAGAAATCTGCTCTTAATTTCGTCCGCTGTGACATGTCTGCAGAAGTGCGCATTGTCGATGATAATGGTGAACCACGTGTCTGCGGCCGTTCTTGTATTTAAACTACAATACAGGGCACACCGGTTACAAGACTGTGGACACAACCAAAAATGCCGGTGTATAGGAATTACACGGTCACAATTTTCAATAAATGATTTTAAATAATTTCTTTTTAGTATTTATATTAATTCAAGGTGCAACGGTGCTCAGTGCTATACAAATAATTCCTATAACATTTAATGGACAATAGGGAAACCCTATTAGTTATGTGGATTCCTAAATACTTCACTTTTATCCCCCATTGAAAACCGGATTTCTCCATTAGCTTCTTGATTTGTATTTTTGTCATATTCTTAGTAATTATTTTTGGTTTTTGGTAATTAAGTCTCATTCCTGCCATTTTGCCAAATCTTCTTAGTTTCTCCATCAAGGGATCTATTGCTTCTGTAGGTTCTTCCAAAATGCATACCAAATCATCTGCAAATGCTTGTATCTTATATTCTTCTCCTTTTATTTTTGTTCCTTTTATCGCTTCCGTCTTTCTAATCTCATTGTTAAGCACTTCCAATGTCAGGATGAATAGAAGTGGCGGTAGAGGGCATCCCTGTCTGAGGCCCCAGAGAGCTGCGGCCAGTCAGAAGAAACAATACCAAGCTCAACCGGTTAATATTTATTGATGGATTGACGCACACCCTGCCTTTCTCTCAATCAAGGACCCAAAGCTGCTTAACATCATACTCCGCACCTCCATTTTTCTCTCACAACTGTCTTGTGAGGTAGTTACTGCTGAGAGACTCTGACTCAGTTAAAAGTGGGCTCATATATTCCAAATAAATAGGCAGAGCATCAGCTTTGTGTGTAGCTGGGTCCACACTGGGAACCCGTCCCTTACCCCAAGGCTCCCCAGACCCAATAAGAGCACACAACATTGGTCTTGATTGACCAATAGGTGACTCAGTACAAGGCCTATCCTTGAAGATTTCTTCTGCCTGCCTCTGGGTGTTCCCATCTTCAGGATTCAGAAGCACAGCTTTCATGATAGTGGCACCTTAGCTATGACATTCTTTGCTCCAGTACATTTACACTGCAGTCCTAAATAGAGTCTCACCTTTCTGACACCAGTGGACTTATTGGGATGTAACTATGTTTAGGCTGCACTGTTAGGCTGGCCAAGTGCCTGTTTAAGTAGGCGATCTGTGTGTTGTTGTGTTGTTTTTCAGGTTTCAATTGATTTTTTGTAACACTACATTGGGTTGCAAAAGCAGATAAATATTTTCTCTCTTGTGAAAAGCTTGTGAAACTGGGATTGCAAACCAAAGCAATTTGGGAAACTTAAAAAACTGATTCAAAAATTATAGCCATTACTATCGGGGTCCCCAATCTTTTTGATCTAGCATGCTTCTTTGAAATTTCGAACCAGGGTGGTGGCGCAGTCACAAAATGACTGTCGCAGGAGGCAGCTCCTTGAGGCCATTAAAAAGACTGCTCTTGTGACCTCTACCACCCTTGCAGCAGAAGTCAGCCCTGTGCATTACCAGAAAAATGGGCAATCTAAAGAGGGATGGAAGGTATCTAGAAAGCCACTGGTGGGAAACTCATGTTGAATCTAATAGAGCAGGTGTGGCCAAACTGCGGCTCGGGAGACACATTTGGCTCTTCTAGACATGTTGTGCGGCTCCCAGAGGTCTGAATATTGCTGTGGCAGTATATTTGATTTTATTTCCCTCCCTTCCCTTCTTTCTTTCCATGTCCTTCCCTCCGTTTTCCTTTTTTCCTTCCTTCCTTCCTTCTTTCCATGACATTCGTATTTTCAATAAAATGTTGGGGTTGCCAGGTCTGACTCAGAAAATACCTGGGGACTTTAGGGGTGAAGCCTAGCAAGGATGTGACATTACGTTTGTGATGTCACTTCCAAGTCAAAGGTAAGGTGATGGCTCTTCCCAAACTCCACCCTTTCCGATGATGTCACTTCCAGCATACTGCACCCAAACCCTACCCTTTCTTGTGATGTCACTTTCCGGACACTCCCCCAAACCCGCCTCTTCATCTGAAGTCACTTCAATGCATCATGTCTTGCGGCTCTCAAACATCTGACGTTTATTCTATGTGGCTCTTACATTAAGCAAGTTTGGCCACCCCTGTAATAGAGGATGCTGCAGAACCCACTGAAAGACCTACGTAGTGGCAGTGATAGCAGCAAGAAACATTATTTCTCTGAAACAATTGCATCAGCTGGTTCACAACTATTCCAGTTGTATCTCAACATTTTGTGACCCCTAAATCTGAATCTTTAATGGCTCAACAACAGACAATTAGCAGTGATACTTCTGGAGCTTTTTACCCATTAAATAGTGCAAACATGCTCTGATCTGGACACCAGAGGTAACATAGGCACAGCAGAAGAAATGTTTAATATTTTTGTTCTATTTATTTATAGCCCAACTTCTCAATGAGACCCAAAGCAGATTACACAGTTCAAGGCACTGTCTGGAGATCAGTTGCAATTCTGGGAGATCTCCACGATCCACCTGGAGGTTGGCAAGCCTTCTTTCTCTACTTAAGCCACAGTTGCTCACATTGTTCTCCCCTCCTCCATTTTATCCTCGCAACAACCGTGTCACATAGGTTAGGCCAACAATCTGTGACTGGTTACCTACCAAGCTTCCATGGCAGATTGAGAATGCAAACCCACGTCTCCCAGATTTGAGTGTTAACACTTTAACCAAGACTCCACACAGGCGGGGAAGGTGACAAAGAAAGATGGTGAGAAGCCTGTTTATTTCTGCTGCATTCAAGTCTCTCTCTCAGCCTTTTCTTTAGCAGCCCTCCCTCCCTCCTTCAGCTGCCTTTTTTATAAACCTGACATGATGGACCCTGAAACCACTTGAATGGCATCCAGCCATTCTGGATCCTGAAGAGAGGTTGAGAGGTTCTCTCTGATATAGGAGGGAACCCTCAGAGGAAGGCAGGGTGGGGACTAGGCTCCCCAATCTCCTTCCCTTCATCATCAAAGCAACCTCTGCCCAGCAATTCAAGCAAGGTGGGCGACTCAGAGGCGACTCCTGTAAGACTGAGCAAGGATGCATCTCTTGCCCCCAGAACCTCTCTTGCCTCTCTTGGACTGTGAAGTTTTTCACTAAAACTTAGAGAGTATCTCACCAATTAAATAACTTGGGGGACAGAAAGCTTCATTGGTTCACAATTTCATCATACAGCCAATTGAATGAGCCATTCAGAGATCTGTGTGATTTCTGGGTTGGGCTCCCCATTCCGGAGTATCTGTCAGCTACTGTACAAAAGAACATGAATTTGTGCAAGAAAGGTAAACAAAACAGACCCGTGTTCAAAGAACAAAAATTTAAGAAATGCACACAGCCCTTTCTCTCAGTTAAAAGATCCACAAAGCAGCTTGCCACAAGAAAAGTAAGCAAGAGATGAAAGCAGCAAGATCTAGAGAAAATTTTGACTGAAGAAGCCTCCTTCTGCAGCTTCCTATCTATACATGAGAAACAGGAAGAAATTCTCAAATTTATACTGCAATTCACTGGAGGAGGAAAAAGATGCCCCCTCCCAATTTTCAGTTCAGGAACTCTTAAGGATTTTCTGATACTATCTGTATTGCAGCATACACTTCATAACAAAAAAAATTCCCATTTCAAGTATACGTGAATAGGGTCTGAACCTGCTGAGACTGAGAGGGAAAGAGATCGTGGGGCCATATGTGGATAGTTCAGTAAAAGTCAACCCAGTGAGCTGCAGCAGTGAAAAAGGTGAAGTGCATGCTGGGATTAGGAAAGGTATGAAAACAAAACCACCAATTCGATAAAGCCACCATAGAGATCTATGGCGTGTCCTCATTTGGAATACTGTGTGTTGTTCTGGTAAGACATTGCAGAGATGGAAAAAGCACAGAAGAGAGTAACCGTGATATTAGGGGTTTGTAGTACCTTTCATATGAAGAATGTTGAAGAGTCTGTAATGTGCAGGTTTAGAAAAGGAAATTTTTATTTTATTTATTTTCGATTTCTATTCCGCCCTCTTCGCACAGGCAGGCTCAGGGCAGATTACAACCATTAAAAACATTTATAATATATGCTTTAAAGCAGATTAAAAACCATCCAGTAAAAACAGTATAATATAAATCTTCAAATATTGAAATAATTAAAAAATTCACAGAAATGGCAGTGGTTGACTAATAGGATATGATGGGGGGGAACATGATAAAGTTTTATAAAGTTATGCACATAGTAGAGAAAGTGGATAGAGAGAACATTTTCTCAGTCTTCCCAAATACTAGAACACGGGGGCATCCAATGAAGCTGATAGGCAGCAGATTTAGGATGGGAAATAGTTGTCTACTCAAGTAATTAACACGTAGAATTCACTTCCAGAGGATGTATGGATGGCCGCAGGCGCAGATGGCTTTAAAGGAGGATTAGACAAATTCAAGGAGTGCAGGTCTATCGTGGGCTACTAGCCAGGCACACTAAAGCGAACCTCCATATTCAGAGGCAGTAAACCTGTGAATACCAGTGCCAGGAGGCAACATCAGGGAAAGGCCTCAGCCTGTGTCCTGTTGTTGGCCCTCCGTAGTAACTGGTTGGTCGCCATTCCTACTCCTGTCTGGAGGGAGCTCTGGGAGCTGTGATTCTCAAAAGCTTACTCTGCATATCTTGTGGTTCTCTAAGGTGCCACTGAACTCAAATCCTGCTGATGGCCACTGTGTGAGCAGGACACTAGACTAGATTGGCGACTGGGCTAATCCAGCAGGGCTCTTCTTATGTTTGTAAGACAGCAAGAGTTTTACTATAACTGAATTCCCCCCCCCACACACACACACATTCACTGGTGCTGCAGTGGAACCCTTTCCTATTCCCAGGGCACTTATTCCTCCTCGTTCCCTTCAGTACCTTGTCTTTTATCATGACCTCATGCAAATCCCTTTTCTGACAAGCAAATAATTCGTTCCCCCAGTTCTGTTTTGCCCCCCTTTTCCTTCTCAGCTGCCTCTTTTGACTGCCTGGATTCCTTGGTTCCTCTTCTGCCTCCAGCTCCTCCTCTCTTTCCACAGACCACCCTCCTGGGTCCCTCTCATTCTCCGTCTCCCACTCAACTCCTGCTGGAACAGACAGCCAGGAATCAATGGAGAGCCTCACCACGAGAAGGAGCGCTGCGGAGCAGAGACACCCATTAGCAAAAGGCACTTTCTGTGAGGGGCCAATGCGTGTGGTGGGAGGAGCATATCCGCCCTTTTGGATCTGACTCTGGTGATGCTCAGGAGACCATGTGCCTCTGTCAGGATCTCTGATTCCACTTTGTGGGGCTAAAGTAGACTGTCACAATTACACACCTTTGTAGCCTTCTTTCCATGCACAGAATTGGCCCGCCACGAAGTATGGGAACAGGGCCTCCTAGGACTGATGTTGTCATGTCTTGGCATGGGAGGCCCATTCCTCTGCCTTTTGGCCCCTCCAGCCCAGTTAGTGATGGCGGGGGCAGTGGGTGGGAGCAAGGAATCCCCCTCCTTCACCAGAACACCAGCAACTCTAGTGCCAGGGTAGTAAAGAACAAAGGGTGAACAGACTGCTGACCTCTTTATCTTTCTAATGCTCTGGTTTGTCCTTCTCTGAAAGCTGAGAAAGGGATACCTCTGTCCTCCTACAAGGAATGTCTGGCTGCACATCCACACAACACTCTTGCTCTGGCTCTGGGGACATTTTCCATCTGCGAAAATGAAGGGAGAAACCAGTTTTCCTACATGGATAGGAGGACTGAAAGTATACTAAAAGATTCCATGTTTTAAAAAACGAACGAGCAGTATCATTTTGACATCCTGGGCTGGCCTATTTGGCTTTGGGGGGGGCAGGGGGCCTCTGCTTTGCTCTAAGAGAAAACAAGTTGCAGTCCACTAGCTAACCAAGAACTAGTGGACATAAAGACTACACAGTCCTTCCCAGGGGTCATGGTCAGACCAATGAGAAGGATCTTACGCCACAGAAGGAAAACTCAAGAGTGGGACACATCTGTCTTTCCTGGGGGAAACTCGATGGGATCCCATTTCTTAAGTTCTTGAGAGGTCTTTCAGCCCATCCATGGAAGTATCTGGTGGGTCCGTTTCCTTGGGAGTACTGGACAAACACCTCTCCCTCTTTGGGAAAGGAAGGGGCCATGGCTCAGTGGCAGAGCATCTACTGGCTGTGTGGAAGGTCCCAGGTTCAAACCTCCAGCATTCCCCTTTAAAAGATTAGGTTGTTGACAATGTGAAGAGCAAGACTCTGAGACCAAACAGATTTCCAGGGTGTAAACTTTCGAGAGTCAAAGCTCCCTTCATCAGACACCCTTGACTCTCAAAAGTTCATACCCTGGAAATCTAGTGGGTCTCTAAGGTGCTGCTGCACTGGAATCTTGCTCTTCTGCTACAGACCAACATGGCTCTATCCATGTTCAGTAACACAAAAGGAACAGCAAGTCCAAAATATTCACTTGTAAATAATAGTAATAAACTCAAGGTGGTTGCATGAAACTCATCAAAAAGACATGTAAAGGAGAAGCAAACTGGAAGCCTTTGTCTCTAGCCAGACTCCTTCCCTCTCTTCCCTATTAAGGGGCTCTGTTCAGGTATATTTCCCCTCTCTCATCCCTCCGGCTGTTCTTGTTCAAGATCTCTTTAGGGAATCCCAAACTGCCTTTCTCGCAGACACACAAGAACCAAGCTCTCCCTCTGCCCAGTGAAAAGGAGGGTTCCTCCTGAATCCTTTCGGATCCCCCTCAACACAGGGAGAAAAAGAGATCCTCCTGGCTGTGCCGCCTCCTGATCCTCCTCCTCTGTGCCTGGCAAATCTGGAAAGGCAGCCTTGGGCTCGCAGGGGCCTCTGGGAAAAGTAGTTCTCAGGAAGAGAACAAAGAGCAATAAAACCATAAAGATTTAGGCAGATAAGGTTTCTTCTTCTGTCTCTCCTGCAGTGGGACCTTATAGGAAGCTGCCGCGCACAAAGATAGAACAACCACGAAACCTTCTCTTCCCAAATACTTCAGTTTTGTTGTCCATGTTAGGTCATGCGTATTTCGTTGAACTACACTTCCCAGGAGGCCGTGCGAGGAGCAGCGAGGCCGAGCCTGCGCTTTTTCCTTGAGAGGAGGCAAGCGGGGAGACATGGAGCTCAACGGGGCCTCTCCTCTCCCGCGGCTTCCTCGGATGGAGGGAGACTTCGGCTTTGGCCCGTCTGCGGGCGAGGTGAGTCTGGGGTCTCATAAGCAAATGCCGGGCAAGGACAGGGGCTGGGGCAGAAATACGTGTGAACGGGATGGAGGAGGCAGGGCGGCCCGAGGGAGTGCAGAGAGATCTCTGTGTGACCCCGCAGAGCCACGAAGAACCGTCTCCTAAATAGTATTTCCCAATAGGGGAGTAGGGGGTGACTCTAGCCAGTAACTGACAGCTCCCTTGTGGCTGGGGAAGAACTTGAGAGCTCTGACTCTCGAGAGCTTCCAGCTTCCACCCAGGAGATCTTCTGGGTCTCTTAAGGTGCCGCTGGACTGAAATCCTGCTGTTAATTCATTCAGCCAGTTTATGTTGACAGAGCTGGATGTAAGATTTACAGTAACACAGAGCAGTTCTTCAGGCAGAAATATTTAAAGAGGAAGAGTTCTGTGCAAATTTTTTAAAAAAATTCTGGGCTGCAGGGCGAGGTGAGGGGAGATAACTAGACTTGTTTACATTTAATTGGACTTGACCAATAAAAGTCCAACTCTGTGCAATGTTCTAGCTTTCTTGAAGACTTTCAGTATATTATGCTGTATTGTATGCATTTAATCAAATGGCTGGTTGAAGGGATTGTTTCTTTCTTTCTTGAATGGTCAGCAACAAGAACAGATGATCAAGTGGGCGATATTTTCCTCTTTCAGACATCCGCAGTGTCCTTTGAGGAGGTGGCTGTGTTCTTCACGGAGGAGGAGTGGGCTCTGCTCAATCCAGGCCAAAGACAACTCTACTGGGAAGTGATGCAGGAAAATTACGAGACCGTGGCCTCTCTGGGTAAAAATCATTTCCCTTTTCTCCTGAACACAGAAGAGAATATGGGGTGGCATCTTCCTTTGGCCCTCTTTGATTTCAGGACACCCATTCATTTGCCACAGAGGAAAGAGTGGAACTCTCATACCTGGTCATCCTGTTGTATATGTGCCATCAAGTCACCTCTGCCCTATGGTGTCCCTATGAATGAAAGACTTCCAAAGCATCCTGTCCTTAATAGACTTGCTTAGATCCTACAAACTGGAGGACATGGCTTCTTTTATTGAATCAAGCCATCTCATCTTAGGTCTTTTTTCCTATTGCTTTCCACTTTTTCTAGGATTATTGATTTTTCCAGAGGATCTTGTCTCCTGATGTGACCAAAGTTCAATAGCCTGAGTTTTGTCATTTTAGCTTCTAGGGAGAATTCAGGCTTGATTTCATCCAGTACCCACTTATTTGTCATTTTGCCTGTCCATGGTATCCACAAAACCCTCCTCCAGCACCACATTTCAAATGAATCAATTTTCTTCCTGTCTGCTTTCTTCACTATCCAACTTTCACACCTATATATAGTAATGGGGAATACCATAGTTTGGATTATCTTGATCTTGGTCCCCAGAGAGACATCTTTATCTTTAAGTATCTTTTCTAGTTCCCTCACAGTTGCTCTTCCAAGTCTCAATCGTCTTCTGATTTCTTCATTGCAGTCTCCTTTTTGGTCGATGATTGAGCCAAGGAACAGGGAATCTTGAACCATTTCAGTTTCCTCATTGTCACCTTTAAAATTGTGTAATTCCTCAGTAGTCATTACTTTTGTCTTCTTGATGTTCAGCTGTAATCCTGTTTTGGCGCTTGGGGATCCTACAGCTCCTGAAAATGAAAGCATTAGATACATTCAGGATGTAAAGAGAAATGTATTTGTGGAGGGCTCTGAGCAGCAGAGTTGGATGATAACCAATTAGGTTCATGCTATCAAATCTCTGCATCTCCTTTTTCATTCTCTGGCCTTTCTATTTGATACAGACTGGCTCACCCACAGTCCTTTCTTGTATGACTGAGATTGAGAGGGGGAGAAGAGACCTGGCATTGGCTTCCTCTAAAGTATGATTCCAATGCGCATCATGCTCAAGAAGGTCTCTTAACTGGCAAATTTCTTGTGGTCCAAGTTATCTCCTGGTATCATGTCTGCCCCATCCATGCCATTAATTTCGTGCTGAATCAGTGATGTCATTCATTATTTTCATGCTGAACCAGTGATACTGTTCTGAACCATATTTCATGCTGTAACTTGATGTCATATTGCCAATGCCATAACTGTTTCCTTTCACAGGCTTATCGGAGCTCCAGGTGTCTTATCTAATGGACTGTAGAAACTCTCAGTGCTAGTGACCTTGTACCCTGCTCACTCCCAGGCACTGCTATGTTACAGCTTTAATCTCCTGCTTTCTCAGTGTCTGGGCTTGGTAGGACAAATATGTGAGACGTTCTCAGGATGCGTTCGCGCCAAAAGTTATGTTTGGCTGATGAGAGGAGGAAGGAGTAAATGTGTGAATTAAGAGAACAGGTTTTCCCACATGTTGTCATTCCTGCCAAATTGATCCTTACTGCTTAGTAGCTTACCTTGCTTCTGAATAACCCTGTGGACATATCTGTGGAAATGATTTGATTTCTAAATGAAACCATTTAACCAAGAGCCTGGATTCTTGCTGCAATGGTACAAGGATCTATCTGCCATGGCCTGCCATCCATAGCCTGACACCTGGAACTGCCACCGCCTTCTTATTTCCAGTTACTATTGATGGGAACCTACCTTTCTTACTTTGCTTGCCAACCATATAATCCACAGTCACTGAAATATTTTACTCAGAGTTTGCCCATTTGAGATATTTAACAGTAGTTTGAATACTGAATGAGCAGTTCTGCCTAGGGTTGCCATCTTCCAGGTGGGAGCTGGAGCTTTCCCAAAATTACAACTGATCTCCATAGTATACGGATCAGAAAATAGCTCCTTAGGAGGATGGACTCTTATGGCATTATACCCCTAGGTAGCCCTAGGTCTATCTATTGGCAAACGAATTGTAGCTGAGGTTGAAACAACAGACTCAGAGAACGGACCATTGGATACTCACTGTGAAGAGTCCTTCTCCTCTGAGGAATGGAGGACATCTTGATGGATAAGTCTCACCCTCCAGTCAGGGAGGCAGGAACAAATTCTTTCAGCTTCCTGTCTTCTTGATGAGCGTCACCCTTCTGCTCAGTTAATTCTGCAAGCAGTAATACCCCTAGTTTATGTAGAAGGAAGAACTCTAAACAGTTAAACTGGAAGTATAACAATTAAACAGGAAGCATAAGATAAGTAGAAGACAAGAGGAAAAGTGTTAACTGAAGTGAATAGACAATATATAGCTAGGCAGAAGGTGAAGTTTATGACAATGACTTCAGGAGGGCCTAAGATGTCCTCCGTTCCTCAGAGGAGAAGGACCCTTCATGGTGAGTATCCAATGGTCTGTTCTCCCTCTGAGGCGGAGGATATCTTGATGGGATCTCCCAAAGCAGTGTTCTTAGTTTGTGGGTGGGTCATTGTATTCCAGTTGCAGTATATACTGGAGCACCCTTCTGCCGAATGCCGCATCTGCAGAGTTATATATGGCGAGCTTATAGTGCTTGACGAAAGTGGATATGGAGGACCAGGTAGCTGCCATACAAACCTCTTCCATCATGGTGTGTCTGGCAAAGACTGCATTGGTTGCTGCACTGCACTTTTCCGTTTGGAACCTTGAATCTTTGTATCTCGTTAAGATGGTTAAGCATGACATCTTTTTTTTTTTAAAGAATTTTTATTGGATTAGAAACATATAATAACAATTATAATCACATTCTTTAATTTTTTCTAATTCTAACCCCCTCCCTTTCCCCCCCTTTTTATTGACTTCCAACAGTTTTCCAACCCCCTATCCACTTTCGCTCTACTCCTTCATATTTATTTTATTTGTTTATTATAATATACTTTCAGATTCTTCTAAGCACTATTTCCACTTCCTTTCACATATAAATTGTCATATAAATTGTCATATAAATAAAATCCTCTTAATCTATCTTCTTCATTAAAACTACTAATAATATTCATTTTGATAACCTGTGTTTTATCTTACTCCTTCTATTCTCTTCAATATGGGACAAACAATTTGCCCCCCTTTATACATCAATTCCAATACTTCTATACACATACTTATTATACACACTTATTGTCATTTGCTTAGGCTTCTGTTCTATATGTTGTTCTTTATCTATACATATACCATAAGTCTAACAATTAGACCTATCTTTGAATTTACGTATGTATGTATATATTCACTCTATGTTATACGGTTATCTTTCCAAAAAATATAGATTAGTTAATTTCTATCCCATTAATTCACATAGTATCAACGCTATTGCTACTTAATATAATACTTAAAAATCATATAAAGTTGCTTAGAATTTTTCCATTAACTCTCCACCCCCTCGGTATAGTCACTTCTCTTCTCCTGTGTACCTCAATAATTTTCAAACTGCCACAGTTCTCCTCCCACCTCCCATTTTTTCACCAAATACTGTTTCAGCTTTCCCCAGTCCGTGTTAAACTGCCCTGGATCAAGGTCTCTCAGTTTTCTTGTCATTTTGTCCATCTCCGCCATGTACAGCAATTTGTAAATCCAGTCCTCAGTAGTTGGCACTTCTTGTACTTTCCACTTCTGCGCATACAAAAGTCTGGCTGCTGCCGTCATATAGAATATCAATGTCCTATGTTGTGCTGGGATGTCTTCCATTCCCAAGTTCAGTAGCAGGAGTTCTGGGTTCTTGTTAACTTGAAATTGTAAAATCTCACTCATTACTCTTATTATTTCCCCCCAGTACTGCCTAGCTACCTCGCAAGTCCACCACATATGATACATTGATCCCTCATGTTTTTTACATTTCCAGCATTTATTAGACATATTCGAGTTCCCTAGCGCAATCTTCTTTGGCGTCAGATACCAACGGTAAATCATTTTGTAAATATTCTCTTTAATATTGGTACATGTCGTGATTTTCAATGTATGTTTCCACAAGTATTCCCACGCCTCCATTGTTATTTCTTTGTTAAAGTTTATAGCCCACTTCACCATTTGCACTTTGACTATCTCATCTTCAGTATACCATTTTAACAACACTTTGTAGACCTTAGAAATTTCCTTTTGGTCTTCTTGTAAAATTACTTTCTCTAATTCTGAGTCTTCCATCCTTATCCCTCCCTTCGCACAGTCTGAGTAATAAAGATCTCTAACTTGTCTATATTGAAGCCAGTCGTAGTTTGGAGACATCTCTTGTTGCGTTCTTATTCTTATTTTAAAGGATTCTAGTTATCTCCTTATACGTTAAACACTGTTGTTCATTATCGACCGTTCTTGGATCTATTACTTCATATGGAACCACCCAGGAGGGAATTCCTTCTTGTAGGTATTCTTTGTACTTCTTCCAAATTGTGAAGAGGCTTCTCCGAATATAGTGATGCAGGAACATAGAATCTGCTTTTACTTTATCATACCATAGGTATGCATGCCATCCAAATAATTTTTTGTATCCCTCTAAGGCCAGCAGTTTGCGATTTTTCAATGTGATCCAATCCTTCAACCATACCAGACAGATTGCATCATAATAAAGTCTCAAGTTGGGCAGTTGCATTCCCCCTCTTTCTTTTGCATCCTGTAACACTTTCATTTTCACTCGAGGCTTCCTGCCTGCCCACACAAACTCTGATATTTTCCTCTGCCATTTATCAAATTGCTTGGAGTCCCTAATGATTGGTATCGTCTGTAACAGAAACATAACTCTTGGTAACACGTTCATCTTGATTACTGCAATTCTTCCCAACCATGACAAGTTCAGCCTATTCCATTTGAATAAGCATGACATCTTCATTCCCCTGTTCAGTGGTGAGATAGAGATGAACAAAGAGGTAGATTTTCTAACTGGTTCTGTTTTGGCTATGTAGGCTTTTAATGAGCACCTCACGTCCAGCGTGTGCCAAGCTCTCTCTTTGGGATAGATGGGCTGGGACAGAATGAAGGTAGGCATATTTCCTGAGACTTACGGAATTGAGAGTTGACCTTAGGGATAAAGGACAGATCTGGTCTCAGTACCACCTTGTCTTGATGGGACACACAGAGTTCAGGGCTAGTGGAGAGGGCGCCCAGTTCCAACACCCTCCTAGCTGAGGTGATTGCTGGGAGGAATAAATTCTTCATGCGTAGCCACTTGAGTTGGACTTCCTTTATGGGCACGAAGGGTGGTCTGGTGAGAGTTGACGGAACTGTGTGTAGGTTCCGGGTTGGGAACATGCAGGTCTGTGGAGGATCCTTGAATTTGGTACCCTTGAGGAATCAGCAAATGTGAAGGTGTCTTGAGAGACTAAACACCCTAGTACGGATGGTAGGACAGTCACTAGAGCTGGTACCTGGTGTCTCAGGGTAGATGATCTGAGGCCACTAGCGTGACCATCTTGTAAAAAAGAAAGAATTGTTTCCACCTTGGGATCGATATAGTTGGCCTTCTTTCTTTGGCACCAATGTGCAAAGTCCTTGCAGGATGTGTTATACAACCTGTTTGTAGACTGCCTTCTGGATGCAAGGAGTGTGCTGATGACTTCTTGGGAGTAGCCTAGTTGTTGGAAATATCTCCACCCAATCTCCAGGTGGTCAAGTGTAGCCATTTTGGGTGAGGGTGCCAAACAGGACCCTGCTGGGGCATGTCTGGGTAGATCAGAAGGGTTAAAGGAGGGAGAATTGACCATTGCTGTAGGGTCGAGAACCACAGTTGTCTGTGCCAGTGAGGTGCAACTATGATTATCTCTGCCCTTTGTTCCCTGATCTTCCTGATCAGTTTTGGGATAACTGGTATACGGGGGAAGGCAAACAGTAAGACTTGTGGCCATTGAGAAGTCAGGGCATCGATTGCTTCTGCTTCCGGATGAAAATATCTGGTAAAGAATCTGTCCACTTGATGATTCGTTGCGGATGCAAAGAGGTCTACTTGAGGCAGGCTGAGATGTTTCGTCATTAATTGAAACAGATCCTTCCTTAGGGACCATTCCCCCTGTTGTAGTGGCTGTTTGCTGAGCCAGTCCGCCTAGATGTTCAAGGTACCCTTATGGTTGTCAGGTTTTTCTCTGCCCAGGATAGAATTAGCAGAGTCTCTTGTGGAGCGCCATGAACCTGAAGCCTCCCTGCTTTTTTATGTGAGCGTTGGCCGCCATGTTGTCTGTCCTTATCAAGACGTGACTTCTGGATATGTGCGGGGCAAAGTGGAGCAATGCCAGGCATAATGCTCAAAGTTCTAGAAGGTTAATAGGGAGCTTCGTTTTTGTCTCTGAAAACTGGCCCTGTGCTGAAAGGTCCCCTAGCATTGGCCCCATGTGAGTAGGCTGGCATCTGTTGATATCTGTATGGGAGCTGAAATGTTGTAAGGCTTCTCCTGCAATAAGTTGGGCATTTTGGTCCGTCAGGAAAGACTGATCTTGACAGGTGCGGGCACTTGAACCAGAAGGTCCTTTGGGGTCATGATTTGGAGTTGAAAGGGCCTTAGCAGCTGGTGTAGTGGCCTCACGTGTAGTCAACCCCATTGGATAGATTCTGTGCCTGACATGAATAGGCCCATAAGCTTGGCAAGGGTCATCAAAGAAGACCTAGTCCCAGTGGAGAAGGAGACTGCGTCCTCTCCTACTATCAGTGCCTGCAGATCCAGTGCTGACACGGCTTTAGAAAGGAGGAACTGGTAGTCCTCTGCCTTAAAGAACCTAGAGGACTGCTTTGGGGCTTCTATGGTGTCTTCCTCTTCATCAGACAGAAATTCTCCATCCTCTCTGTCTAAAGAGTCATTGTCTGCATAGGAGAGGGAATCCCAGAGGGGGTGTCTCTCTCTGCTGCCCTGGACGGAGTCTCTGCTCTAGATGTCTTGTTAGGCCATTGGGAGTGAGGGGAGTCCTAGTCTGCGCCCTCTGTGTTTCCTCGATTTTAGGTAGTCTGAGCAATCTGGACTACAGAAGTACTATAAGAGCACGTAGAGTATGCTCACCGATATACTTGGGCCTAACATTGTTGCAATCTCTTCCAGCTATTTTGACTTCCTGACAGTTCCACGTTATCAACGATTATTTATGTTAGCCAGACTGAATGCCATTCCATCAGGAGAGTGGCTGGGATGCTTAAATAAGCTTCCCTACTCAGAGCGACTCTGCCAATGTGGCTCTGGCCAGATAGACACATTTCAACATTGTCTATTTGAATGCAATATTCTAAACGTGGCAAGAGACAGCTGGATCAAGCCCTATATCCAGGACCCAGGAAGTATAGAGGATAATTTAAGGCTTCTTTTAGCAGGGGTGGATTTTAGTACTACTTTAGCAGCAGCCAAGTTTCTCTCCCAATTGGTTAAGGAAAAGACTTATTAAATTGTTAAATTTTAATACTAAACAGATTACATATTAAAAACGTTGCCTTTTAATTCTAATTCTAGTGTGGCACCGCTCAGAGCCGAATAGGCTGCATGAGCAGTATCATTAAAGTAAAAAGAAACCTCTGTCTCAGCAATAAACCCCAGGAGCAATCTTAGGAATGCAGACGGGATAAACTCACAGTCTGTCCTTTGATCCAGTTAGATAGCCAGGTGAAATCTCTCTCCCACTACCAGCAACTTAGCTGTGCTGTGCTGCCTCTCAGCTCCCACCCACCAGTTAAGCTATCTATGTCTGCCCACCTGTGTTCAGCTTTCCCTCCTTACCTCCCCCAGGCACAGCTCTGATGTGCCAGCCCAGCTGCTGGAAATGCCAAGGCACCACTCCAAAGGACGCTGCTCTCTCCCGCAACCAGGGTTGGAAGGCTGGCAATACTATGTGACTGCCTGGCAACAGCCAAAGAGGGCATTTGATTTCAAAAGTGTTTCCATCTTTTTTTTTTCTGTAAAGAAAAAATATTTCTTTACAGCAGGAGTTGAGCCCGCTGGCACCTTAGAGACCAACAAGATTTTCAGAGTATCAGCTTTCGAGAGTCCAAGTTCTCTTTTTCAGAGAAGAAACTGTCTAACCTTATGCACGCTGCAGGCCATAGGAACAACCCCAACAATATTGTCAGCCTTTTGCGGCACACTTTCAGCCCACTAGAAGAAATGGTTCTTTCACAAGGACTATCTATCCTTCTGCACCACAATAGCGGCACAGATGATACAGTTCTGTGGTGACTTGGAGGCCTTTTTTGCCGTCTGTGTCTGTAGGAGCACTTCCATCGAGCCTCAGAACAGAACATGGATGGCCAGGCAGCTTCTTCCTAACACAACAACTCACAATCTCTTGCTGACCAACTCTCATCTCTTCAACTTCCTAAAAGGCAACACATTGCCCGGCAATTGCCACCCAAAAAATGCTACAGGAAGAAAGACTCCACATGGTCTCCCCAACAGTCACAATGCCACGTTTGATTTCTACATAAAATGCTTTTGCTGCAGAGCCCAAACTGATGTGATCAAGAAAAATCATCTCCCACAACACAACCTCACCCACACTGAAAGAAATGCTATCACCAGCCTCAGACATCATGATTAAAGAAGCTGACAAAAGATGAGTTATTGTCATCCAGTTTGGAGAGCCAGTTTGGTGTAGTTGTTAAGAGCAGTGGGCCTCTAATCTGGAAAACTGGGTTTGATTCCCCACTCCTCCTCTTGAAGCCAGCTGGGTGACCTTGAGTCAGTCATAACTCTTCCAGAGCTCTCTCACCCCACCCACTTCACAGGGTGATTGTTGTTCTGGGAATTATAATAACATACTTTGTAAACCGCTCTGAATGGATGTTAAGTTGTCCTGAAGGGTGGTATATAAATCGAATGTTGTTGTTGTTTCTATCCTGATTATATCCAAGAGGCTGAAAGACAACTCTCCGATACTATATTCTACAAAGGACTGATCCCAGACCCCACTGGGGAATACCAAAGAGAACTGAACAGGATTTGAAGAAATTACCCACACACATACAGGAAGAAATGGACACACCACAGGAACTTTAACCAGGTACTTTCTACTTTCTGCCAAAAATATACAAGCCTGGCATTCCAGGATGTCCTATTGTCTCAGGCATAGGGTCCATGACTGTTGGGGTGTCTGAGTACATGGACTGTATTGTCAAATCCTATCCCATCAAATCAGAGAGACAGCCATGGACACTCTCACAACACTACATTCCGCCAACATTTTTATGGCTATGGCTGACTCTAACAGCGCTTTCTCAATTCCCACCTGTTAACACGCCTCCTGTATAGTTTTATTGATGACATTTTCATCAAGTGGACACATGGGAAAGAAGCACATGTGGGATTTCAGCAGGTCTTCAGCAACTCCTGCTACACCTTCAATGTGACCATGAATCAATCCACACAGAAAGTACATTTTCTAGATACTGCTACATTTAAGAATCACCTCATACCAAAACCCTACAAATGGGCAAAAATATCTACATGTCACCATCATCTGTAGCCAAGTTCTACATTACAGTTGCATCTGTTCTGATCTCTTTGAGATTCTCACCTGGAGGATCGACATCAGACATGTTTGGAATTACAATACCCTCCAGATATAGTAAGGGAACAGATTGACAAAGCCAGAATGATACCGAGGGATAACCTACTACAAGGCGCCTAAATTAAACAACAATAGAACACTGCAGGTGGTCACATACAGGTCTCTGATCAAAGCATTGAGAGGCAAATCTTTTCTTCCCACAAACAGCCCCCTAACCTTCTCACTTAACAACTTTTCATTCATAATAATGTACTGTCTAACACTGACACAGACTGTGGGACCAGAGTGTGAAATAAACCAAGATGCCAACTCTGTCCCCATATTTACTCCAACAGAACGATCTCTGGACATTACCACATCAGTCATACTATCTCAGGTTCATTCTTTGGTTCATCTTCCAATGTTATATATGCTCTCAAGTGTCTGCAATTCCTCTCTGCTCTCTGTATCGGACAAACAGGCTGGTCCCTATGCAAAAGAGTAAATGGACATAAATCTGACATTAGAAATCACAACACTGACAAACCAATGGGAGAGCATTTTAACCATCTAGGACATTTCATTGTTGAACTAAAAATGGCTGTCGTGAAAAAGAAAAACATGAAGGGTAGATTGTTGGAATAGGGTTCATTCACCAATTCGGACCAGTGGACAGCACCACACACCCCTAAGCTGAACAGATGCAGGATTCATATCTCACTACAGGTGCTAATTTCTGATCTAATCAAGTTGCATTGTACTTTTACATCCTGACATCTTCCTTTGGTCCACCCCTCCCACCTAATCAAGCTGAATTGTACCTTTATGTCTTGATGACATCCCTTGTAATAAATGAACAAATAAACAAGCAAACAAACAAAAGGTGTCTGAAGAGCTTTGACTCTCTGTTTACAGTCTGAAAATCTTGTTGGTTTCTAAGATGCCACTGGACTCAAATCTTGCTTTTATTCTGCAGACCAACACAGCTATCCATTGAAAGCTATTTCAATACAATTCAAGGTTGTTGTTTATTAAAAAAAGCATTTCATTTCCTGTTCTGTCTCCATCTGTGGAGCAACGAAGCAAAATGAACACAAAAAACAAAAGCAAGGAATTCCTTTCCCTTGTGTTGTGGTGACCTCTTCTGCCTTTCCAAGACAAGTGTATTAGAGATTGCTGGGGGTTTTCTCGCCCCCCGGCTCTTGCTACAGAAATTACCATTCACTACTGATTGTATCCGCCAGCATGCATTTTTCCTTTTCTTATTTATTTGTTTTCTGTCTCTCTTTAGCATCTGCAGATGTAAATGATGTTACAACTGAGAAAGAATCAGAAGGGGTTATTGTGGAAAGAGATGAAGCTCTGCAGGTAGAATCAAAATCTGGGGTACAATTGGTACCCACGAGAGAGTGGAGAAGCAAAAGGAAAGCCAAACAGAAGCAGAGGAACGAACTGTTTGCCCGTCAGAGCAGGAAGACGCCTGAGGTCACAGCCCAAGATGAAATACAGAAGAGAAAGAAAAGGCTTACGAGTTCAGTGTTCGTGAAAGGGTTGATCTGCAAACTCAGAGTTAAAAAATATCAGAACATTATAACATGCTGGAAAACTTATAAATGCTTGGAGTGTGGAAAGACATTCTTTCAGAATAGCAAGCTAACTAAACATCAGAGGATGCACAGAGGGGAGAAGCCGTATAAATGCATGGATTGTGGGAAGAGCTTCTCTCAGAGGGGCAACCTAACTAGCCATCAAAAGTTTCACACGGGGGAGAAGCCATATAAATGCTTGGAGTGTGGGAAGAGCTTCACTCTGAACAGCCACCTAAAAAGACATCACAAGGTTCATACAGGGGAGAAGCCATATAAATGCTTGGAGTGTGGGAAGAACTTCTCGCAGAAGGAGAACCTAATTTGCCATCAAAAGGTTCACACAGGGGAGAAGCCATATAAATGCTTGGAGTGTGGGAAGAGCTTCTCTCACAATAATAGTCTAACTATCCATCAAAAAGTTCACACAAGGGAGAAGTTATATAAGTGCTTGGAATGTGGGAAGAGCTTCTCTCAAAACAGTAAGCTAACTAGCCATCAAACCGTTCATACAGGGGAGAGGCCATATAAATGCTTGGAGTGTGGGAAAAGCTTCTTTAAAAATAGTAGCTTAACTATCCATCAAAGGATTCACACAGGGGAGAAGCCATATAAATGCTTCGAATGTGGGAAGAGCTTCTCTCACAGTGGTAACCTAACTAGCCATCAAAAGGTTCACACAGGGGAGAAGCCATTTAAGTGCTTGGAATGTGGGAAGAGCTTCTCTCACAGTTTTACCCTAACTAGGCATCAAAGGGTTCACACAGGGGAGAAGCCATATCAGTGCTTGGAGTGTGGGAAGAGCTTCTCTCACAGTAATAGCCTAACTATCCATCAAAAAGTTCACACAAAGGAGAAATTATATAATTGCTTAGAATGTGGGAAGAGCTTCTCTCAAAATAGTAAGCTAACTAGCCATCAAACTGTTCATACAAGGGAGAGGCCATATGAATGCCTGGAGTGTGGGAAAAGCTTCTTTAAAAATAGTAGCCTAACTATCCATCAAAGGGTTCACACAAGGGAGAAGCCATATAAATGCTTCGAATGTGGGAAGGACTTCTCTTGCAATAGTAACCTAACTAGCCATCAAAAGGTTCACACAGCGGAGAAGCCACATAAATGCTTGGAGGGCGGGAAGAGCTTCTCTCACATTAGTAACCTAACTAGCCATCAAAGGGTTCACACAGGGGAGAAACCATATAAATGCTTGGAGTGTGGAAAGAGCTTCTCTGATAATAGTAGCTTAAGTATCCATCAAAAGGTTCACACAGGGCAGAAGCCATATAAATGCTTGGAGTGTGGGAAGAGCTTCTCTCTCAGTAAAAGCCTCACTAGGCATCAAAAGGTTCACACAGGGGAGAAACCATATAAATGCTTGGAGTGCGGGAAGAGCTTCTCTCACAATTTTAGCCTAAGTTGCCATCAAAGGGTTCACAGAGGGGAGAAGCCATATAAATGCTTGGAGTGTGGAAAGAGCTTCTCTGACAATAGTAGCCTAACTATCCACCAAAAGATTCACACAGGGGAGAAACCATATAAGTGCTTTGTGTGTGGGAAGAGCTTCTTTCACATTAGCAGCCTAACTAGCCATCAAAGGGTTCACACAGGAGAGAGGCCATATAAATGCTCCAAGTGTGGGAAGAGCTTCTCTTGCAATAGTAACCTTACTAGCCATCAAAAGGTTCACGCAGGGGAGAAGCCATATAAATGCTTGGAGTGTGGAAAGAGCTTCTTTCACAATTTTAGCCTGACGTTTCATCAAAAGGTTCACACCAGGGAGAAGCCATATAAACACTTGGAGAGTGGGAAGAGCTTCTCTGATAATGACCACTTAACTCTACATCAAAAGGCTATTACAGTGGAGAAGCCATATAAGTGCTTGGAGTGTGGGAAGAGTTTCTCAAAGAAGAACAACTTAACTAGCCATCAAAGGCTTCACACAGGGGAGAAGCCATATAAATGCTTCGAATGTGGGAAGAGCTTCTCTCATAATAGTGCTCTAATACATCATCAAAAGGTTCACACATGGGAGAAGCCGTATAAATGCCTGGAGTGTGGGATTAGCTTCTTTCTGAATGGCTCACTAATTAGACACCAAAAGATTCATGCAGGGGAGAAGCTATATAAATGCTTAGAATGTGGAGAGATGTTCAGTGAGAGCCACAGCCTTAACTTACACCACAAGGTTCACACAGGGGAATAGCCATCCAATCCAATTGTGTGGGAAACCAGTTAGTGTGGTTGACCTTTCCTGCTTGTGACAATGACGTGATTTATGGTAGGTGCCCTAATAAAGAACATCTTTATGCCTAATTTCCTCCTTTTCCTTCACCTCCCCTCCTTTTTGTTAGCATCAAATATATGTATGTAGCACCTCAGGAGTGTAAAACATCCATATTTTTCTCTGTGTTCTCTTAAAGCCTCTCATGTTAATGGACCATGCACTAATATGGTGAAATTGATTAATGCCTCATGTTGTCTCTTACAAAATGATGCATGCTCTAATGTTCCAGCGGGAAGAACGTTCATTCTAAGTATCTGAAATGTTTTTATATTGTGGGTTAAACTTCTTCCCGTTGAAGACCAATAATGAATGTAATTTACCATCTTCTGTATCACTTAAGACTACAGTATCCCTTTCTTGGAAATTATTTAAAAATAGATTACTAATAAATTTACTTTAAAAAGTCAGTAATGTTCATAAGTTTTCTTCTGTAGGAAATTTGTTCAGATCAACCTTGCAAGGTTCTGCACCTTTAGTCCAAAGGAGTGCTGAATACCCTTCTGCTTTTTCTCTATTTTTAATTCATCTGACTCATAACTTTTTCTGTTTTATTTTGAGAGTGTTTGCTAGATTAGATTCTGTTTCCTTGTCCTACTTGGACACAGGCACTGGCCTCTCCCTGCAGTTTTACTCAGCTGATTGCATTGGAGAGCATGGAGTATCTCAAATGCATTTGGCAGTTTTCATTTTTCTCAGTCTCATGGGAAGATCCTCCTTTTCAGTGCAGTTAATTCCATGCAAGTCTTCTGCTACTTCTGGCTCAGTACTGTAGAACTGGAGTTGCAACAGGACCAGGGATGACAATCCTTAGCCAGACAAGAGCACCTGGATATTGGCTATTCGTTATGAGTCGTCCCATTGCTGAGAGGGCTCAGCTTTAAGCATGTAATTCTGAATGCAGAGATCTTTATTGTCATGTCTAAAGTTGACTTGAAGCTTTTGTTCCTCTGAAGATGAATAATAGCTGCTTGATGGATTTCAGCCAGTTTAACTTACTTGATAGCAGATGAGAAAAGTCTACAGAAGATGTATAAATATCCACCAAGACCACTGACATTTCTGAAGAGAATCCATTGTCCTGTTAATGAATTCATGAATGCCTTGCTTTATGTTTTTCTGTTTTGCCTTTTATAAAATTTTACCTGTTTCCAGTCCTGAGAGGGGAGGGGTGACACATTTCTGTTTATGTATTCTCTTGTATTTTCCAATCTCTAAGCGCACCTCTCCACTTCTGATAAGCACAACCATTTTCATTGTACCTCTGCATTGTTACTCCTGCTGGCCCTTCTTTATAAAATCCCTCCCACCTTCTAAATGGGATGTGATGGCTGATGGGTCTTCATTCTCATTTGCATCTAAAGAAGTGAGGTTTGATTCATAGATGCTTATACTCTGGAATATTTTGGCTTTCTAATGGTCCTACTGGAGTTAATTTTTTTTCTGCTAATACAGTCTAGTATGAAAATCTGCCTAAAACTATTTGCATAATCTTCATAGATTTAATGATTGTGTGAGAGTGTAACAAGACATCAAATCCATGCATTCAGTCCGTTATCTATATATATAATTGAGTAAGCATCTTGCCGACGAGTCACCCAGTATCCCAGAGAGCAGGCGTGGTAGTACGTCCCTATCAGGGATAAGAGGAGAGTTGCTCCCAGCTGCGCTCACCACCCGGCCTGATCCGGTTGCCAATGGGTGCTGGGGAGGGAGGGAGGCATGATCCTCCAGGGTGCCTGGCACTGACCCTCCCATCAGTGGCTGCAGCTTGAGCTGAGACCCTCTCAGTGGCTCTGTGGGGAGGGAGCTGCCTGCTCAGGGGCTTGGAGGTACACAGAGAAGCACTGCAAGGCGGCCCTGAAGGCGGGCAGGGGAGAAGCACAGGCAGGCAGGGGCCTGGCTCGCTCCACTGCCTCCCAGCCTGTCATGGCCCAGTCTGGACTCAGTGAGGATGAGGTCTCCTCTGGAGGAGAGGAGCCTCATGTAGCCATCCAGGACTCCTCAGGAGAAGGGGAGTTCTGTGTAGCCAGCCCTAGCCCTGACTCAGCAGAAGCTGGTGATCAGGAGCAACAGCTGCTGGCTGATTAGAGCTTACAGCCAGCAACTGAGACACCAGCACCCTCTGGCCCCAATACCACAGGGGAAGCTCAGCCAGGGACATCCAAGGCTACAGGTACAGTGCAGCCAAAGGCCAGGTTCACCCACGCCCAAAGAATGCTGCAGACAATGGCCGAGATTGGAACTGCAGGAGAGACAGCGCAGTGCTCATCTCCTGAGCCAAAGCCAGCTGCTGGAGAGCGATTATGAGCAGCATCAGGGTGGAGCCCCAGCAGCTGGCTGAAAACCACGCCTGGCTATAAAAGCCAATCTGGAGAAACTGCCAGGTGTGGAAGCAATGTGTTGATTACCTGCAACCACTTCCTGCAACCTTGCATCTTGTTCTTGCCTGCATCTTGACTTGATACTCTTGTGCTCTGACTTATGGACTGGACTGAACTTGGCTTTTGGATTCTGGACACACCCCTGGTGTTTACCTTGTGCTCTGACTATGGACTGGACCTGGCTTTTGAAACTTGAATACTCCTTTGGCTTCGTGTTAGTGCGTGGACTATCAGTTTGCGTGGGCCCAGCCCATGACAGATTGCTGCCACGCCATAAACTTCCCGGCATAGACGTGGCAACGCCCATCCTGGGGAGCCTGACAATGCTGCAGAACCAGGTACTGCAATGAACTCAAGCGCTGGTGACTTTGCAGCAGCAGATTGCTAACCTACTTGCTGCCCCTGTTGCACTTCTGCCAGCTAAATGCCCAGTGAAGCTTCCTGAGTTTTGAGGGCAATGTGAAGGAATTCCCAGTGTTTCTCGCCCAGTGCCAGCTGTATATTGAACTCCGGGCTAGAGACTTTCCCACGGATAAAATCAAAGTTTGCTTCATCCTCAGCCTGTTAAGGGGACAGCAAGATGGGCCACACCCTTGTTACTGGCCAAATCCTCTCTGCTGGGGGATTTTCCAAACTGTGTAGCCCACATTACTGCCACCTTTGCGAACCCCCTGAAAGCCATCAAAGCAAACCAGAGAATACACGCCCTCACCCAGGGGGATGGGATCGTGGCCCAATATACCAGTTACTGCCCCAGGACTTGGACTGGAACAAAGCTGCCCTAATCGACCAGTACCTGGAAGGGCTGTCTGACAAAGTATTGGATGAAGTGGCCCAATCCAAACGACTGGGGGAACTGCAAGTGCTCATTTTCCTATGCCTTCGAATTGATGGGTGACTGGAGACCCGAAGACAAACCCGTGTGCTAGGCCACCAGCCTCTGCCCCAGGCCTCACCCAAAAGATGGCTGAATCCGCACCATTGGGCAGCCTTGTACCCACTTGCCTCCTGAGGAAAAGGAGCTGCGTCATGCCCACAACCTCTGCTAGTATTGTGGTGGGGCGGGCCATTATACTGATGGCTGCCCTGCAAAAAGAATGACCCTAGCTATAGGCCTGGAGTGGACTCCCATTAAACAACTCGTTGGAACGGCCAGTGCCTCCTGTGAACATCCCAAACCATTCCTTGTGCCTGTAAAGCTGTGCCTGCCCAACGACCAATGGCTATTTGTGTACGGCATGATAGATTCAGGGGCATCCTGCTGCTTCATGGATGCCAAGTTTGCAGCACAGCACCAGATTCCTTTTCGAGCAAAGAATACCCCCACCATAGTTGAGGCCATTGATGGGCGGCCACTGCATTCTGGGACGGTGGTCGAGGAGACCCAGGACCTCCTCCTGCAGATCCAGCATCATCTTGAGCAGCTCTGCGTTGATGTCATGAGCATCCCTCATTTTCCACTTATCTTGGGACTTTCCTGGCTTCACTGCCATGATCCGGTTATTCGATGGGGCCAGATAGACCTTCACTTCTAGAAGCCATGCCCGCATGAAAATCTGTGCCCGGGTCCAATTGCAGCCGCTGCAACAGAGGCCTCTGCACTGCCTGAGGTATATGCAGATTTTGGAGATGTGTTTGAGGCAAAAGGAGCAGACCAACTTCCCCCTCGGTCTTATGATTGCACCATTGACTTGATTCCCGGCACACCCCTGCCAGTGGGACACCTGTACTCATTATCGGAGCCCGAGTTGGCCGCACTCCGAGACTTTCTCAGCACCAATCCATGGCAAGGGTTCATCCGCCCATCTACCTCATCCACCTCTGCCCCAGTCATCTTTGTTAAAAAGAAAAGTGGAGAACTCCGGCTTTGCAATGATTACCAGGCCCTGAACAAAATCTCCATCCGAGATTGGTATCCACTGCCTTTGATTTCTGACCTCTTGGACCAAGTTAAGGGAGCCTAGATTTACACCAAGCTGGATCTTCAGGGAGGCTACAACTTGGTGCGCATCCGGGAAGGCGATTAATTTAAAACCGCCTTTAGTACCAGATATGGACAATACGAGTACCTAGTCATGCCGTTTGGCCTGACTAATGCACCAGCAGTGTTTCAGAGGTTTATGAATGACATTTTTTGTGATCTCCTGGATCAGTTTGTCATCATTTGTTTGAATGATATATTAATTTACTCCCGGGACGTGTCTCAACACCCCAGCACTGGAAAAATGTGCATTCCACATGCCAGTTGTAGAATACCTCAGCCATGTGATCTCGCCCCGGGAAATCCAAATGGACCCAGCTAAGGTCGAAGCTGTACAGACCTGGCAAGCCCCCATTCTCAGAAAGATGTGCAGCAATTTCTGGGTTTTGCCACCTATTATCGGCAATTCATCCCCCATTTTGCATCCATAGCCGTCCCCCTCACCTGACTTCTCCAGCCATGAGAACCTTTCCGTTGAACACCGGAAGCCAACGAGGCATTCCACACCTTGAAGCCACACTTCATCACGCAACCGGTACTACGATACCTAGATCCCCAGCTACCCTTCATAGCTGAGACAGATGCCTCCAGCACCACCATTAGAGCGGTGCTGTCACAACGTTCAACCTCCTCCAACATCCCACAACCCTATACCTACTACTCTTGCCACCAGGATCGTTGTGAACGAAAGTCCTGCAACTGGTTCATGATTCCAGACCTGCTGGGCACTTTGGCTGCCACAAGACTACCCATCTATTGACCTGTGATTTCTGGTGGCCCCAGGTGCAATCAGTTGTGGCCTGCTACGTGGTAGCCTGTGGAACATGTAGATGGGCCAAGGATTTCCCTGGCAAACCCTCTGGTCTTCTGCACCTGCTACCTACACCCACTGGGCCTTGGAGGACTAGCTCTATGGATTTTATTACAGACCTGCCCTGCTCCAGAGGCCATACCTTCACCCTGGTGCTGGTGGACTTATTCACAAAAATGGCCCATTTTCATTCCCTGTTCTGGACCCCCCCCCACCGCTTGGGATACTGCACAACTGTAGCTTCAGCATGTTTTTTTACTCCACGGGCAACCGGATAATGTAATTTCTGATCGTGGAGTTCAATTCACTTCTCGGTTCTGGCAGGCACTTCGCTCACTTCTTGGCACCCAAGTTTACTTATCCTCAGCACACCATCCTCAATCAGACGGACAAACCGAGCACACAAATGCTACCCTGGAGCAGTATCTGAGATGCTATACAAACCATCAACAGGATGACTGGCTAGCCCTACTGCCCTTGGCCGGGTTTGCATATAATAATGCAGTGCATTCCTCCACCCAGCAGACCCCTTTATGGCAAACTACGGCCATCACCCTCGCTTCTTCCCTAGCACTGCACCCTCGTTGGGAATCCCAGCTGCTGACGATCACCTCCAGGAACTCTAATCCATGCACAAACTGTTGTGGGAACAACTACAGCTCGCCAGGGAAATCTACAAGGAGGCTGCGGACCGGAAACAGCAACCTGGCATCCCCCTGACTATTGGCGATCAGATCTGGTTATCTACCCGCCATATCCGCAGCCAGAGGCCCTCTAGAAAACTGGATGCCCGGTTCCTTGGACCCTTCATTATCACGAACCAGATTAATCCCGTAGCCTATCGCCTGCAATTACCGCCAACCCTCCCGATCCATCCTGTATTTCACTGGTCCCTTCTAGTCCCAGCTTCACCCCCAGACCCACACCATCCACAGCCTCCTCTGCCTCTGATCACCATCAGAGTTTCAGATATCACTCCTGCTGGGGAGGTACCCACCCCAGCTTGCTCGTTCACACTGGCCCTCCCCTCTACCCTCACCCATGTCTCCCAAACATTGGCCTCTGTGGTTGAGATTCACCAGTTTGTGGGGCATAGCCCCTGTCCATAAATCAGCATTTCCCAAGCCTGTCACAGTCGTCCAGGAAGCCATGCTCAACACAACAGCTATGGGGGACCTTCCAACAGCCAATGTTGGACCTCTGTTCAGATCCCCCCTCGGTCAGAGGAGCAAGCACAGCTGTGGGTCGGGGTGAATGGGTGCTTGCTTTCATAACTCCCATGCTGTGGCAGCCATGCAACCTCTTGACTGTCTCCCACACATGATCAGAATTTCAAGCAGCCCCGCATGAGCGGAACATCCTAATGCAGACGAGGAACACTTTCTCACTGGAGGGGCATCCATTTTTTTTACTTCATGTTTTCTTTATTTAAAAGTACAGAATGTGTTCAGTGTCTGGAAGTATTTTTTTAAAACAAGTTTTAAAAGTCAAATGTATTGACTCTAAGCAAGCTCTGTATGGGAGTCTTTTTTGTTTATTTGGATTCTTAAAATATTGGGGCTTTCCCCACATTTCTGAACAAAAGAGAGTATTATTGGACGGATTTTGTTTGGAACACGACCACACAAAAATGCATACCAAGGAACATTAGTGTTTAATCAAATGGTTCTTATCCTCAAAAGTATCTTTTAAGATGGGAGTGGGAGAATAAAGAGATATTTCTACTTCCATAGATTGCTGAGACTGGTCTATTTCCAAAGAGAATCTGTTATGTTAATCTAACTGGACCTCCACCATCCATCATATGCTTGACAACAGTACCTGTGACGATGAAGCCGCCACTGTCACCTCTGGCCATGGACACTTTCCCAGGATGTGGCAGACCTGACTGTAATTTGCACGAGGCCAGGCCAGTCGCCACACGTCTGTGTTTCATTTCAGGCAGGTGATGACCTATCAGGGAGGCCAAAGAGCATGGCTGTTCCAGCTGTCAGTAATCCTTTTCGAGTGCCATTCTGTCCAGCTCCAGGAGCAGTTCCCCAGGCAGCCTGTGAATCAACCCCGGTCCTGTGTAAGCAGCACAAGGAATGGCTCTTCTGGCCCTGACTGCTGCACAAACAGGTGCAGCTCCCTACCTGGGTGAGGGAAGTTGGCAGCACGTGTCCAGAGAGCCCCTTCACTTTTGGCAGTTCAGTAAAGTCACTGTCAAACAACTACTCTCTCTCTGTCTGTTTGCCTGTGTGTGACAGTAGGTCCCACACACACACACTTACCTGTAGGGCTGTCTTTTTACACAACCCAGCAAATGGTCTCTGTCTCTGGACTGGTACCGATGTGGTGGCCCTGAAGAGGCTCCAGGTGTCTCCCTGCCTTTGTGTGGCTCTGCTGCCAAAAGAGCAGAGATCCAGCAGTACCTTCAAGTCCCCTGCTCCACTCAGCTGCCCCCCTCCCCCCCACAAATTTACTGCAGACAGCAGGGTGGGATTTGGAGTGTTGCCTTTGTGTGTCTGGATGGGGTTACACCATGGAGGATTCTCAGTCTCTAATTCTGCTGCTGGCATCTGATAAGCCAGGCAGAAGACCACTGCATGCGGGAGATGAGGTTGATGCTGGGATGGGGAGCGTGTGTGTGTGTGGAGCGACGTCCCAGGATCTATGGGGCTCCTCTCCTGCAAGGCCAGATCACTCTCCCTTTTGCTGTTTGCAGAGGCATGAATGAACTTTGGAAATCTTGCTCTGGGGGTAGGATAATCGCCCCCAGAGCAGTTCCTCTGGTCCCAGGGGCCATCATCCCAGCACCAGAGCACTACTCTCAAGGTCCATGCCACATTCTCCTCGCATCTTTTCCATGTAATAATGTTATTTCAATGGAGCTGGTGCAAGTCAATGGGCATTCATGCCTCCCATCATATCCAATGAGCCTTTCAGCCTCTCCCATTGTTTCCAAAGGGCATTCTCATTGTTTGTTTCAGAACCAGCCCCCCACTTGTCTATAAGGATCTCTTTCTCTGAGACTTGGGGGGGGGGGGCTGTTCCTTTGTGCCAGGGGTTGCAGGTGCAACCTTTGCTAGGTCCCACTGCCTTTCCAGTCTTACTTTTCCTGGAAAAGGTGCATGTTTCTTGGACTAGTGGTGGTGGAGAGGTTATGAGCGAGCGGTACTTCAGCTGCCAGCTGGGCCCTTATTAGAAACAGGGGTTGGGCGAGCAGGTGGGTGGGCTCCCTGTCTGCTCCTTCAGTGTAACTCCCCACTATGGGGCAGTGCTCCTCTTGAGGCATGCATCTCTGTTGGGGTGCAGCATCACGGGGGTCTTTCTGCTCTGTATACCTCCTGTCTGCAGGGCAGGGGATTAGCACTGGCAGCTGGTGATGGCATTAGTGGCCCGGCCCATGGAGTAGCTTTTTCTTTTTCTGCCACTAACAGCTCTGTCAACTGCAGCCACCCTACAATTGTTGGATTCTGCTAGAGTTGACAGGAAAATTATTGATCATTTTCTCCTGGCCATATCTTCCTGGGCTCAGCAGCAGACATGGCTCTCCTGCGAAAATCCCTTGGAAAAGGACGAACAGCGCCACAGATCCATGGGCACTAGTGGGGGGGGGGGCTTAGGAGGGTTCTCCCCATCAGCTTGTTTCCCTTTTTGCATCACATTTTGGGTTTCCAAACTTTGGTAGCATATGCAACCATTTTGTTTAGAAAAGGGCTGGGATATTTGGAAACTAGGGCCTGGCTTCATACTATTAAATATGTAGTTAGGAACACTTCTTAGCTTAAATAATCAGCTACTTGTTTTGTTCACTCCAGATACATAAAATATTTCCTGGAAATCTGGTAATCAGCAGGAAGCAAAGCACGTTACCAAATAAATAAATAAATAAATAAATAAATAAATAAATAAATAAATAAATAAATAAATAAATAAATAAATAAATAAATAAATAAATAAAAGTGTAAATCGTTCAAGAAATTTTGGCTCGACCTCCATTTTTATTCAGTTGATTTCAAGCAATTGATTGTATTTAATTTTGCAGAAAATTAATTCAATTGGTGTGTTACTTGACTCACTTTTAAAAGCTGTACTGTTCTCAGACTGGTGGTGGTGGAGAGGTTATGAGCGAGCTTTTATGCTCACAAGGTTTAATGTTTTGCCTTCAGCAGTTCTTCACGGTAGATTATCAAGACTTCCTCATCAGGAAAGACTCTACCTGTGTAGGGCAGTGTGTATTATGTAGGGGAGTGCATGGCCAAAAGATTCGGTTTTCCACTTCGGGTTTACCCGAAGCGGGAAAAAAATTCGAGGGAACCCAGGAGTTGGGTATTTAAATTGCTTCGGTATGCTCCGTAAAGATTCAGAGCATACTGAAGTGCGGGGGGGGGGAGTTTTGTCTCAGCTCCCCCACACCTACTTAGCCCCCTCGCCCCAACCTACCCGGCACTTATTCCCCCCTGCAGTGGCCCCCTCGCCCCAACCTTCCCTGCACTCCCCCCCCTGTAGTTGCCATTTGAGGGGAAGGAAGGGACTCTGCTGCCACTTTTGCTGCTGCTGTTGCCATTTGAGGGCTGGACAGCCCGGAGCCAGCTCCTCTGCTGCTGCACCACTGCCTCCAGGGCCTGCAATGGCCAGCTGGGTGGTGGAGAAGGCCAGAGCTGCCACCACCATGGAGCCTCCTCCTCCACCATCACTGTGGCCCTGCCAGCCTAAGGTAAGTGGGGGTGGGTGGGAGTGATTGGGGGCTGGGGCTGGTTGGGCCAAGTTTAAAGGTCCCTACCTCTTGCAAGCGGCAGGGAAAGGGCCCTTTAAACTTCACCTGATAGGCGGAGGGGGGGGGAATCCCCTGGCCTGCCAACTGAACCCAGCCCCGGACCTGAAGCTTCCTGAAGCAACCCAAATTCTTCAGGAAGCTTTGTTTTGGGATTTCCAAATCAGGGCCAGCATGCTGGATCCTATTAGTAAATCTCAAATCTTTACAGATTGGGTGTCATGGTCAGGGCTGGGGTTTCTGCTTGGGCGCTGGGCTGAGCAGGAGGCAGAGAGCGAGAGTCCAAAGCATGCCGGGGTCAGGAGCCAGAAAGTCTGTCCGTCAGGGGAGCAAGCAGAGGAGAGTCAGAAAGCCAAGCCAAGGTCTGAAAGCCGAGTTGTCAGTTCAACGCAGAGACAAGCAAAGGGTGATTGAGGACAAAGCCGAGGTCAGGACACAGGAGGTCTATCCGAGCGAGGGCGGGGTACAAGGCAGAGGTGAGGCTCCCAGGAGCCGAGCTGCCGGGCACAAGGAGTGGTGAACAACGTTGCTCCCACGCTGGGCTCCCCTTACAAGCTCAGGACAGCATAAGAGGATGAGGGCCAGGTGTTTCTCATTCACTTGATTGCCCTGCCTCGTCCTCAGCGTTCAGCTCCACCTGTCGCTGCACTTGCAGGCGCACACTCTTTCACCATTCCCAAACCGTACCTCTTGCTCGAGCCCTCCGCCTTGCTGCTGGCTCGCAAGGCTTGGCTCTCTGAGGCACCGGTTCCTCCTCCTCTCTGTTCAAGCCCTCTCCTTTGCTACCTTGCGCTGAGGGACTGGGTTGCTGGTCGCTGGATGGCTCTTCAGGGACTGTGGGTGGGGCTCCCGCTGGCTCTTCCAGTCCCCCCTCCTCTGAGGAGGAATCATCCGCAGGTAGAGAGCCCAGCCGATGCGGGTCTCCGACACTGGGTCCAATTCGAGTATTTTTTCCGAATTGAAAGGACATAAATAAGTAGAATTCTAACTCGAGCAGACTCTATGATATATATTTGATATTCCCTCCCTACTTGTTCCCTTGTCCTCCCCTATTCCTATATGAGAAAACTAATAAAAAGCTATTAAAAAACAAACAAATTGAAAACCCAAAGTTCACCCCCCTAGTGTTATTTGCCGTCAAGTCACTGCCAATCTATGGCAACCCTATGAATGAAAGACCTCCAAAACATCCTATCACTAACAGATTTCCTCAGATCTTGCAAACTGGAGGATGTGGCTTTTTTTATTGAGTCAAGCCATCTCAAGTGTCAAATATAGAGCTAGAATTCCTGAATTTCTCTCTCGTGTTCCGCTTTATTGTAATTTTTACACCGAGTTGAGGAATTTTCTAATAAGCTCTCTTTTATCTAAGTTTAAAGGTCATTCTGACGAGTGGTTAGTTTTACATCTTTTATCTGACAGGAATCCTTATATTACTAATCATTTGCTACGTATTTCCTAGCGGCTATGAAGTTCTGTGAGTTTATGAAGAATAATTTTTATCACTTTTTTTCTTTTCCCCTTGAAGTTTATGATTGTTTATCTGGGCTGTTTTTTCATGTTGTGCTCTCTAGTTATGCAATATTTAGAATTTTTTAAAAAAAGGTTTGATAGGTTTTGTAACTTGTAAATCTTGGAACCTCAAAAGTGTCCTCTAGCTCCAGGATGTCGACAGGCACTGCTGTGCTCAAAACTGAACTATCCTGGCCCCAATTATCTCCAGATCCTTCCCCTGCCCCCTTTTTCAATGAAATTACTGTTGACTGGGGTAGGCACCACTCACCCACAAATAAAGCTAGGAGTCTCAAAATTGGCCACCTGCTTCAGGGATGATGGTAGGACTTGGGGTGCCAAAAATGAAGGGAATTGGATTATCCCGGCACAGATTAGATCCACAACCAGCCTGTATGTGCAGAGACAAGATCAGGTGACGGCGGGGCAGGCCATACCTAACTATGCCCAAGAGGACCACAGCACTGAGAAGCCAGCTCTAGGAGGGCAGAGCACACCTCAGGTCAAGCAGCTTTTGGCTGACGACTCTGGTCCTCAGCAGAGATCAGCAGCAGCAGTTGTGAGAAGTTGGGGATGAGAGGCAGCTAGACCAGGCGGATTGTTAATAATTGCTTTAAAACCATCTGCCAGAAGCTCTTTGATGTGGATGGAGACAGAGTTTGGTTTTTAGGCTATGTAGTGGGGAAAGGTGATGCTAACTACTTCTTGTGAGCCTTGGATGTTGAAGGGCTGATGTTGATCCATCTGAGAAGGTTGATGTGATTTCTGGGGGGAGGGTTCCCAGGTGCCCACCAATTGCGGGCTATCTCCTGGTGGTTGGCTCCATTGTCAGCTACAGGAGAGAGGTGGCAAACTGCCTGGCGATTGCCTGCCACCAGCAGGCAACACAGTCAAGTGTGCAGAGGGCGCACTCCCTGCAGGGCACAACAATATCACTTCCTGGGGTAATGTCATCAAGCCAGCCTTAGGAGAGCTCCTTTGCTTTGCAGAGGCCAAAGTTGGGCCCCAACAGGCTCCATTGGTCCCACCTGAAGCACAGAAGCATGCCTTCCACCAGGAAGGATGACATCACTTCCAGAAGTGTCATCATCTCATTGGTGCCAGAAGCTGAAGGTCATTGACCCAGTGAGTACCAGGTCCCTCCTCCCACTGGAAGCAAACAGGAAGTCTGGTGCTCCAGATGGCTCAGGAGGCATGTAGTCCTGCCACAAATAGGTACACATCTTTGTAAGAAAACCAATGTGTGTTCATTTTATAAGTGAAACGAGGGACCAGAACAGGTACGGTCTCAATCACATCTTCAATAAACAGATGTTGGATGTAACATGAGAGTTAATCACACAAGTAATGTATAGCTTCAAGTACGTAACATGAGAATTACTCCCACAACCCCACCTCTGTAAGAAAGTTTAGTTTGTGAGATTGTAACCCTAATTACACATATTTGGGGAGAGGGAGAAATGTTCCCTTTCCCCATACTATACAGATTTTTATAATCATCCGTCATACACAGTCTCAAACAAAGTTGTTCACACTGCCTGTGAAATCTCAATGGTTTTCTGTCTTGGGCCTCAAATGTGGATACTATCAAGTAGCAGTAGAACCAGCAGGTTGTCAGAAGACAGCTTTTACCACTCCATCTGGAAACTGGCAATTTAAGATGATGCCCCGAAGATTGACAAATGCCCCAGTGACATTTCAGGAAATGATGGGGAACATCAGGGCTTTTTTTCAGCAGGAACGCGGTGGAACGGAGTTCCGGAACCTCTTGAAAATGGTCACATGGCTGGTGGCCCCGCTCCCTGATCTCCAGACAGAGGGGAGTTTAGATTGCCTTCGGTGCCGCTTCAGCAGCACGGAGGGCAATCTAAACTCCCCTCTGTCTGGAGATCACCAGCCAGCCATGTGACCATTTTCTCCAAGGGCAACCCACTGAGTTCCACCACCTCTTTTCCCAGAAAAAAAGCCCTGGGGAACATGATGCACGGTTTGAATTTAACAGAAAGAAAGAGTTGCCTTCCTAGAGGGTGTAATTATATTCTCTGTTACTAAAAAATGAGGACTAACTTCTAAAAGTATTGAAAAAACTTCAGAATTACGGATTAAGATTGGCTCCTAAATGCAAGTTACTCCTACTGTCAGTAAAACACCGTGGTCATATAGTAGGGTGGATCCTACCCTGATCCTACCACACCAGTGAACAAAGTTTATTCATTCATGTACTAAAATATTTATACCCTACTTTTTATTTGGCTCAGGTTTCAAGTCTTCATCTAGCCTAAGGTGCCTTCTTCAAATGAGCGGTTATTCTGTTGTAGTAAGAAATGTTTAAGTTGGAGGAAGGCTGCCTATGGAATGGTCACACTGGAAAAGAAGTGAGCTGGTCTGAAGAAGTGAGCTGTGGCTCATGAAAGCACATACCCTACCACAGATTTTGTTAATCTTATAGGTGCTACTGGACTCTTGCTGTTTTCTATGGGGAATAGACTTAGACAAATTTTTAAAAGCACCTGGCATGAGTGTATCACCATCAGAGAGCTTCAGAGATTCCTTAGGTTGTTGAATATTATCAGAGGTTTGTGCAAGGATATTCAGTTATGGCCAAGACATTTTTTAAAAAATCACTTTTTGAAGATAGCCCCAAGAGGAATTAGGAATAATTTTTCATGAACACAAAAGGAACGCATGCTGCCAGGCAACCTTTGAAACCCTCAAGCTAAAGTTAGCCACAGCACCAGCACTGGGGTTTGCTGACTGCCTGCCCTCCCCTTTCTAGAGCCCGTTGTATTTTCCCCCCACAACGAGCTTTGTTGCTAGTATCCACATAATATCCTTGTTGACAAGTTGGTAAAATGTGGTTTGGATCCTATTATTGTTAGGTGGATTTGTAATCGGTTGACAGATCGCACCCAAAGAGTGCTTGTTAATGGTTGTCTTCTTGGAGAAGAGTGACAAGTGGAGTGCCTCAGGGATCAGTCCTGGGACCTGTTCTGTTCAACCAAGGCCAAGGCAGGCACCCAAAAAGCTGGAGGAGGCTGCCAGGCCTGCTTCTCACCTCCTCCTCACTCTCCTAGGCTGAGACCAAGTTTGGCTGGGGGGGGGGGAATTGAAATCTGCTCCCTACCCACCCCAGAGCAGGCCAACCAGCTGGAGGCTGTCTGTAAGGAGATACTGGGGTCCCAGTGAGTGAATTGGGGGACTGGGCTACGCATCTGGGACAGGTGGGGGAGAAGGTTTCAGCCCCCTTGCAGCTTCACCCATCTAGAACACTCAGGCTCCCACTTGTTCATTGCCAGCTAGGGCGCTCTCATGTGTACCTTGCGGAGAGCTAGCAGTGCTGGGGGCTGCAACAGTCAGAGACTCAGATGAGTGGGCCCCTCCCCAGCCCTCTTAGGAACCCCACCCAGCTGGCTGGTGCTGCAGTCCATCGGTTGTCGGTTCAAGCCAGGGTTCTAATAAGGATGTCTAGACTTGGTTCAGTGTAGTGTTTTTAAGTTCTGGCCTAAGTTTAAAATGTGCTGGCTAAGTTGATTAATAACACCTGCAAGCAATCTCTGAGTTCCCCAGTGATTTGACCTGGGGAAGCTGTTCTCAGAGAGGATCCATCTGTCCTCCCTAGATGTTCTCACATCCATAATGCTAATTAACAGCTGTGCCCTGATTGGCTCTTGAGTTGCCAGGTGATGCATGAAGTTCTAATAAAGATGGCATCTCAGCTCACCCCCCAAAACCCCCTTCATTCTTTCTGCCTCAGCATGTCCCTATGCCAGACCAACTAGGCATGGAGGGGGGCACACATTCTACCAGATGGGTAAGACGCACAACCAGAGATGCTTAAGGTAGCAAGCGTTTAAGTATTTAGATAGGCAGGCTTTTAGAGTTTTTCTTGTTTTATTTTTGTTGCCTGTGTAAGAGTGCTTTATGCTTCTGCAAACACTCCTTAAAGCTACTAAGTATAGTTTTATTTAAGCTGAGTCTGGAATTCATGACTTGGGCACGGGTGTGCCACAGAACGAACCCAAAGATTGGAAAGCCAATTCTTTAGGACTCATCCAAACCAGATCCCGCCCCCCCCCCCAAAAGCACACAGACCCATCCAACAGAAGAAACCTGCAGTCAGGTCCCTGGCTTTTGGGAGAGGTCCCTGCAATTAGCCCAAAGGGTAGCCTGCTATATTGTTCCAAAACTAGGAGCAGCTCAGGAGGATGGCAAAAAGGATCCCAACCATCAACCTGCAGGAGGGCCTCTCAAGGGGACTTGAGACTTCTTTAACCTGTATGAAAGCCCCACTGAAAGGGGTCAAGGAGAAGACCTCTTGAAAAGTGGAAGGAAAAACAAGGACTCTCTTGGTCTTCTCACTCTTGCCTCCATCTACTTTTCCTTTTAATGACCTGTGACTATTCATTCACTTTGCCCTTAATAGCATAGCAGAATCAGATGTGTCTCTGCCCCAAGGAACTTCTAGTTTGTATGTTGAAAGGAGGCTAGAGAGTGGAGGGAGGGGAGGCAGAAACCAGGGGCTCCACGGGAAGAGGAGTCGAGACAGTGGGAGCTGCCTCCAAGGTTGACTTCCGATTTTAGGCATTCCAGGCTTTCTAGAGCACAGATTTGTGTTCAAAGCCATGAAGCACATAGAGTGGCCTTGGCCTGGTCTCTCCCTGTGCCATGCCTCACCGGGTTCTCATGAGGATGAAGGAGGGGAGAAGATCCATGGGTGCTGCCCTGAGTTCAAGCCACAAGCTTTCTGCCCTGGATGGACCAGGGCTGTTTGGGATTTCCTGTGGCAGCCAGTTGGGGAGCGGTCCCTCTTTCAACCCTCCTCAGCACAGCTGGGGAAATGGGCAGAGGATACTGTCAACTGGAAAGGAACCCCTTTCCCTGACCTGCTCAGGGGCACTTTTGACATGCTTGGCGGGGGAGGGAGTGTCAGTCCTGAGGACTGGGCCCTCCCTCTCAATGAGGAACAGCTAAAGCATCAGACTCATTCTGGGGAGGTCTGGGTTCAAGTCTCCAGTCCGCCACGGAAGTTCACCGAGTAGCTTTGGGCCAGTCTAACATGCCTCACAGGGTTGTTGTGAGGAGCCAATGAAGAAGGGGCAAGCCACATAACCTGCACTGAACTCATGTAAGGGGCAGAGTGATAAAATTAAGTCAGAAAAATTTTGCCTGGTGCAAACAACTTGGGAACATTTCATTTTATCTTGGGACAGAATTCATCTTCCACATCCACCTGCAGGGAGTCTAGGGACAAGCCGTGCTGGGCCAGCCAGAGGGCCCCCACATAGGCTGGCGGCCTCTTTGCCCTCCCCCCTGGCCTGGAAAGAGAAGGTGCTGGCCCTTGCCTGCCCATCCCCATTTTGGGGCAAAGTTGCACTCACCACTTGGAAACACTGTCTCTCCTGCTTCTTTGGCATCAGCCTCCTCCTGATTCTGGCTCCCCCCCCCCCGCCCCCGCCCCCCCCTCTATCTTTCCAAGCATCCTTTACAGGCCCTGGAAACTGCCAGGATTCTGGCCCTTAACACCCCTTCCTTACACCCCAGGTTTTCTAGACTGGGGACCTGCCGAGCGAGAGGTCTGCAGCACCCCCACCCCACAACACTGATAGCACTCCCCCCAGCCCTCCCTCCAAACCCTGCAAACCCCCACATGTCGGCATCAAGAACGAGGCAGGAGGAACTCTGCAAATGACTCATTGGGAGGTGCTTTATCACAAGGGTCCCTGATGGGTGCGGAGGGCTTCTGATGTGCGAGTCCCAGGAAGCCCAGAGCCCTCCCTCTCAGCGCTGGGAGGCAGAGGCCCCGCCAGGCACAGAATCCGCATTTGAATACTGGCGATGTGGAAGCAAGCTCAGGAGGCCAAATGTCCAAGGGGGCACACCCCTCTGCTCCTGCTCCGCTTGATGGGTGCCCAGGGCCTCTTTCACCCCCACAGGGGGCAATTTCTTCCTCCTGAAGCCACGCCTACTTCCGGAAGCGATCCAACGCCGACCGTCGGCTGGCAGGGAACGCCTCTGGAGGACTCTCTGGCTCCTGGACTTGGCCCTTCTCAGCCAAGCTCTTCCGAATGGCGGCCTGAGGAAAAAGGGGTGAGGCATTAGCGAGGGAACCCACTCCTGACTCCCGCCCCCCCCCCCCAATTTCAAGAGGGTTGAATCCCACTGTCTGATCTCATGGGCCCCTGAACAAGCGCTCCCCAGCCACTCTCCATTGTTTCCTATGGAGGAAACATTTCAAACTTGGCTTGGGATGCTCTGGTTCGACAAAGACTCCCTTGCAAGCTTATTGTTAGAGACTCCCAGTGTCAAACCACAGGATCCCAACACAGAATCGGAGAAACCCAGAAAAAATCCCTTTAGAGAAGCAATGGAACGGAGTGGGATGAGGCTTGCTGAGTTTAAAAGGCAGCTGGTGGCAGTGGCTTGAAGGGGCTCTTTTGGAGCTGGAGTGGGAGGAGGGGCAGAACGAGATGAGAATCCCCTTTGCCAGCTGACTCCTGCCCTGCCCTGCCTGCCTCATGCCACTCTCCTGCTCTGGCGTAGAGCTTTGCACAGCTTGGCTGCCCCTCTTGTTCACAGCCTATGGTGGTTGCCTACAGCTGCTTACAGCCACATAATCCAGCCCAGCGGATTACAAAAAAACTACTTGATACACAATAAATATCAGTGAAAGTCATGTTTGTCAATGTCTCTCGTCTTGTTTGTTAATATCTCATTACAAAGACACAATCACTGCCCAAACAAGTATATGTCATTAACACTGAGGCAATCACATACAGTCAATCCGTGGACAATAGCAACCAAGGTCACAAAAATACAGAGTAACCTCAGAGTAGTCAAGCAGACTACCATAAAGTGCTGAGTGCCAATCAACAGTCCAAGATGTATAATTTATATAACAATAAAGAAAAGAGAACGTGACCAGTACTTATTCATATAAAGCGACAATGCCTCAATACAGGATAATAAATATCCGAGACCAAAATACGCCAAGTATACAAAATTCATTAGGAACAATGTCCGTAAGATCCAAGCTCAATCATGCCAGATCAGCATCAATCTGCCTTTTTTTGCCAGTTCCCAGACACAGATCGCACCCTTCTAGTGCTCTGTTCAGAGAGCCACTAGCAAAGGAAAACCAAAGTGGGAAGTTCCTCTTGATTCTTTTCTGAACAGCTCGGGGACACCAGCTCACAGAGGGGTGCCCAGCTCGATCAGACCAGAGAGGGTTCCCCGAGTCGAGCATCCTGTCTCACACAGCAGCTTTGAGGGCGGACAAACAGGTCAGAGAGGAACCTCGAGGCTGGGAGGTGGCAACAGGGACTCTCTACGATGCAGCGCAAAGGGAAGAATTGGAGACCTACCCGCTGCTCCTCGGCAGCCACCTTCTGCTTGCGCTTTAGCCGGCTGCCCGCCGAGTCTCGCCCCTTCATCCGCCGCCGGGGGGAGAATTTGCCCTTAGCCTCAGGATCGTAGCCCTGCAAAGGGGGTGGGGGGGGGGGAGAGCTGGCATCAGGACCTCTCCCATGCACCCCAAGCACCGTTGCGGTAGCCCCCATCTCATTAAGACAGGCAGCAACTTCTCAACCTGCCAGCTGGCTGCCCACCCACCAGCCCCCCCCCGATGCCCCTCACCAGCCTCGCCACCCGCTCCTGGCGCTGCTGCTCCAGGGAGATGGTGTCCACGGTGCCCAGCTGTCCAGGATCGAGCGAGATGAGTTCTGATGGTATCTGTGGGATTAAGCAGGCCACGATTCAGTGAGGAGGCCCTGCCCTGCTTCCCCCACAAAGGGGCGTAGGTGAAAGGTCCGAAAGCTGGAATTCCGTCTTGCCACATCACTGGCTAGAGGCAGCTGAGGCAGGCATCTCCAAACCAGACATGAAGACTAATTCGGAGCCCAGATTCCAAAAAAGCCTCCCCTACTGGAACCAAAGGAACCTCCCGATGGTTAAGCCGCAGCCGGACAAACCACCAGGAATACTTGGGCAGCATCCCTGCATCAACGGAGACCGAGTTGCAATGCGGCAGAACTGGACTTCCCTGTGTGGCTGAGACTCTCCAGCCCCATGGGTCTCAGGGAGATTTCACTTCCTGGTCCAAAATATTTGGGTTTCTCTTGGGAGGGGGGGGGGGAGACAGAGGCTGAGTAGGCAAGGTTCAGACCCTGGGAAAGCCTCCCTTCAGAAAATGACAATGGGGTTACCCCATTCATCGGCAATCAACAAACTAAGGGGCAGGGTGGAGGGGGCTGGATGTTTTTTGCCCTTTCTTTTGCTTTTCTCTGCAGCTTGGCTGACTTGCTTGAGTTATCTACTCTCTGCTCTGCAGGCCACTTTCTGCAAAGGATCCCCTCATGAGCACAAAGAAAAGGAGGGCTTTTTAAATCTTTTTCAGTTCTATAACCCAACCCTCTTAAAGTCACCCACAGGATCCAATCCTGCCCAGCGCTGAGGGCATGTGGGGAACGCTCCTCCCCCCACCCAACATTACCTTCTCCAACAAGGCTTTGACCTCCCACTCTTGCCGTTGCTTCCGACTTCGGAAGGGATTACTCTCCAGGGCATCAAAGTTGGGCTCTCCAGCTCCTGCAATGGAGTGCCGGTATTAGCAAGGCCCCCATATGGTTCTGAAGCGGCCCCCTGTGCCCCCTGCCCATCCTTACCTGGCACAAGGAGGCTCTCAAAGCCTTCTTCATGACCTACCCCCAGCACATCTTCGAAGGGGCAGAAGCGCAGGCCCTGGGCAGCGCGGGGCAGGGCATGGCACAAGTAAGGCTTTTTGGATGGGCAAACAGAAATGTCCTTGTAGACCTGGGAGAGAGGAAGGAAGGAAAGAGGCAAAGGGGAGACGCTGACAGAGCTCAAGAGGGTTTGGGAAATGAGGGTGGGCATGCTTCCAGAGCCGAGACTCCTAAGCGGATCTGCACAGAGGGAAGCAGGAGATAGTTTCGATTGGGTCATAGTCCAGTAGCACCTTTAAGGCTAACCAACTATATTGTAGCATAAACTTTCAAGAACCACAGCTCTCTTCATCAGATGCAGAAGGGAGCTGTGGTTCTTGAAAGCTTATGCTACCGTATGGTTGGTTAGCCTTAAAGGTGCTACTGGACTATTTACTATTTTGTAACTACAGACTAACACGGCTAACACCTCTGGATCTATGTAGTGCCTACTGGGATTTTTGCAAAGGATGTCTAGCTAGGTGGCCCCTGGCTGGATCCAGCCAGGCATTTCTGATGCACCTGGACAGGACTGCAGCCTCAAGATTGCTCAGCACCAATCAGTGATGCTGCAAGCCCTGCAGTGAGCCCCTTGCTAATTGAAACACGCAATCAGGATGATGGAGATTCTAGAATGGGGGTGGCAATCAAACACACATGCACCCCGTCCCATTATCCAACAACATTCTGCCACTGACAATGAGAAAGCAAAAACTGGGGGAGGGGTGATTGCAACATTCTAGAGGATGAAAATTCAGCATGGACCCATAAACACAGGAAGGAGAGTTACACCAGGTCCCATGAAACAGGAAGTTGCCCTTCCTTGACTAGACTACCTACCCCCATACCCCGGCTGCTATTCAAATCAGATCGGTTCTGCCACTGTCTTAGAGGCTTTTGGCAGGAGTGCCGTAGGCAAAGGATATGTTGATGTTCCAATCCCTGGTTCTCAAGACTCCTTACCGCCCCACTATCTTCCACAATACATGGCCCCACCAGTTACCTGGACCACCTCTTGGCAGGCAGCCCCCAGAAGCCCCCTCTGGCTGAAGTCCAGGTGCCCAGCCCCAATGGGCAGCAGCAGTGAGTGGAGGCGCTGATATGTCCGCAGGTCATAGATGTGGAGTTTTCGGTCCAGACCAGAGGTTGCCATGTAGCTGTTTGGAGAAAGCAGAAGGCCTGGCAAATGTTGGGCTCCCTTTGTTCTATCCCGTAATTCTGGGTTCTCCCCACAACCCCTGAGCTCCCTCCTTCCCATCCTACTCACCTCCCAGAGCCATCAACAGCCAATGCTCTCACAGCCCCGCGGTGGCAGAGCATCCGCACCAGAGGCTCCTTAACATTGGGGCTCCACAACGTCACAGTGCCTGAGAGGGGGGAAGGCAGCTGGTCAGTCCCAGGGTGAAGAGAGCCCAAGGCAGGACAGAGGAGGGTACTAGGGGCCCCCCCAAAAAGAGGCCTGGCTCACCATTGCTGTGCCCCAGGTGAACGATGGCGTTGGAGGGGTTCTGCGTCATGACGCCTAGACGGCCCCCTTTGGTGCAGATGGTGGCTACCTCCTTTCCCACAGAGACATCCAAATACTGGAGGAAGCCTGTCTCACTCTGGGTAGCAGAAGAAAGGGAGGTTACGCCAGCAAGGGCCTCCCCCGTGCACTCAAAAAGTTACAAAGGCTTCCCTCATTGGGACCCAATTGGAGCTGGCAGTCTCTCTCAGAAGGAGCCCAGGCCGAGCCCTCTGAAAAGCCCCATCCCAGCTTCCACAGGGATGGGCAACCTGTTCCCAGCCCCTGGCAGACACTGGGATTGTTTGCTCCAAACATGCAGCAGGGAACAGAACACGCGGGGCCAGGGCCTTGGAGCAACAGCCACCCACTATTGTCTGCAAAGCAAAAGGGGAAGGTGGGGCAAACCCAGATCCTTATCTGCAGTGTGGGGAGGGGAGGTAATTCAACTGGCCTAGCCCACAACAGGCAATCCTTGAAACTGTGCAGCACACCCACCCACATATGAAACATTGCTATTTCTCCTTAGAAACACAACATGTGGCAAGCCGAGGGCCTTCTGGTGTGGGAGGGGACACCAGGATATAAAACTTTTAATGAATCAGGGAATCTGCTCAAGTTGCCTGGCAGCCTCTTGAAGGCCCACAAAAACAATTTCATCCAGAAAAAAAAAGCCACACCGCATTATATTGTGGAACTCAGGGCCACAATATTGTTCTTGGCCATGCTACCATAGGATGTAGCGTTGGCTGCTTGTTCAAAAGAGGCCTCCTGGGTTACAAAAACAGAGAAAACCGACCAATACAAGGGGAGGTGAACTACTGGCTCACAAAGCATAAAGAGCCTTGCCGGATCAGAGCAGGGGGCCGTCCAGGCCCCAATGACACATTTTTAACTAGGTTCTCTGGACCCGATTCACGTTCCCTGCCATCATGCAGCAGCTGTAGGGAATGAAGCACTGCAGTGGCCCAGCTGGGCTGGGAAGCGCAGCAGGGGAGAAGAGAAGTGGTGACTGCCTTCCCTGCCTTAATGGCTTCCCAAGCAAAAATGCCCACCGGGGGGAGGAATTTTTGGCCCTATTTCGGAGGTGTAGGTGCAATGATTCAGCATAGGTGTAACAGATATTGCCATTTGCAATATACACTCTTTCCCTGTGTGGCAGTTTAGAAAGCCAAACTCTCACGTTCCCCTTCCTCCTCACCGCTGTGGCCAGTAAGAAGTGATAGGGCAGGAACTCCATCCGCTGGACTCCATGGAAGCGTTTCAAGCAGCTGAGTTCCACGCCTTGGTTGTCGTAAACGTACAGCCACTTGCGCTGGGCCACAGCAAACATCGTCTCCGTGTGCAGCCACCTGTGTGCAAAGAGCAGCAAGCGACCGAAAGGGGAGTGAGTAGCAGATACACGACGAGTGCCCCCAACAGCAAGACTGATCATATGGACTGTGATGTTAAATTTTACCACTTCCCTTGCACTTATTTCAGCTATGCTCAATGATGCTCGGATTGAAATGGGGGGGGAGGGTCTATATCAAGTTTTATTTTAGCACTCAGGAGAGACATCCAGGACATTCCCATGCCAACAAGCACCCTGTGAGGTAGGCTCTCTCATCCTCCAAACAAGGTCCAGATCAGGACTGAGGAAAGGGGGGAAAGGGGAAATGGTGGGGAGAGAAGTGACAGCAGCAATCCTCCAGCCCTCTGCTTTGGATTGTCACCCACCAAAACATGTGAGGATTTTTCCAGCTTATCCCTCCCCCCACTTACTAATCCCCGCATCAGCTAGGCCAGGAGGGAAGGAGTAACTGGGTAAAAGGTACCCACTGAGGAGCCAAGTAGGGGCCAGGGCTTCACAGCCTGCACTCTAACCACTACACACCACGGAAGCCCCATGAGTTTGGTGTTGAAATGAAGCCAGGAAAGTAAAACTTGGGGCTCTCCTCTCTTCCGAATCCTCTCTCTCTCTTACACAGGCAAGCTGTCACAACAAGTGCCTACAAAGAGCCCTGCCTCTTTACATGCCACACCCCCACACGCACCCCATCCTACTCACGCCAGGTCTGTGACGGTCTCCATGACGTTGATCTCGCACAGCAAGGCCTTCGTGTGCCAGTCAAGAGCTGCCACGTGGCCCCGGCGTCCTCCCAGCAGAAGGTGCCTAAGATGGAAAACATCAGGGGGTGCCACATGGACCAGTCCCTCCCGCAAGCTGCCCAGAGTAGAGCCCAGGCAAGCCGCTGCCCCCTCACCTGCCATTGCGCGTGTAGCTCAGCCGGTAGGGACCAAACTGGGCCAGACGCAGTTCAAAACGCTGCCAGGAGGGAGAAAGGGAGGCAAGGTCAAAAGTCAGTTTTCCACACCACCCCTCTCAGTGCCCTCCCTTCTGACCTTCCAACCCTCCCCCACCTTGGCACCGGCAGCCAGGTCCACAGCATCAGCAATGTCCGCCTGGGTGATGGTACAGGTGTCTTCGCCCTCGTCCCCTTCCAGGAAGCTGTCAGAGCAGGGAAATAGGATGCTCAGGGTGGGGGAGAAAGACATCTCAGGCCAAAACACTTAAGTTGGGAAGCAGGGTCTGGGGGCGCTCATCCCTACCTGGGGGGGAGGGTCATGACCCATCAGGCATACGTTTGAGCCTCAGCAGTCCCCCTCCCAACTTTTTTAGTCATGGTGGCGATAATTGCAGATTACAAGGAAACAAGAGCAAGAAACTGAAAATCAAACTGATCTCTCTCCCCCTTCGCCAGGCTCTGGTCTCCAAATAGGATCTCAGGGCAGCTGAGAATCCAGGCAGTTCTCTCTCTTGTCATGCCAGAGAAGAGAAACTTGTGGATGAGAAGACAAAGCTCAACAACATCCCCAGAGCCAGGATACAGCCCACGCAGCCCCCTTCAGTGGCCAACCCCCCCCCCGGAAATCAGCTTCCTCCTCTACAGAATGCCCATGAATGTTGGCGTGGCTTACTAGCCAGCCTCTGCTTGGGTTGGCCAACAACAGCCTTCCTTTCTGGCCTGGAGGAGCAGCAAAGTCCTCTTGCTGGTGAAAAACAGCAGGAGAGGGTGACCGAACCTCCACGCCAGACCCTGCCTCTCTCGCTAGGCCTCGGCTTCTGCTGGAGGGAGAGCAGGGCATGCGCTCCTCAGGAACAGTAGGGGCCATGGGCTCCTGCTAGCCAGCCTTCCAGGCAGAAATGCTGCCCACAGCAGGGAAGCCTGCCCCAGGGTGAGGGGCCAAGTGCCTGCAGGCCATGCAAGGGCAAACAGAGGCAAAGTGCTGAGGGAGAGGAGGAGGAACCCGAGAGCTTCCAATGGGGCAGGGGGAGGGTGGGCAATTACCCAGGCTCTTCCAGGAGCAGCAGATCCATCCGTGCTGCCTGTTTAGCCGCCGCCTCAGCCTTCTCCTCCTGTAGGGCCAGTTTGTGCCTGAGCTGCTTGTTTGACACCTTCCCCTTCTGCAGAAGAAAGACAGCTGGGGTCAGAGGCAGCCCCCATGCCAGCCGCAGGGTAAAGGCCCTTGCCTGGGAGACAGCATCATCTCACCTCCTTGGGTTTGGTCCCTCGCCTGAATTTCTGCACCCACTCATCGGAGATGACGGCTGGCCCAGGAAATGGATCCACTTTCTAGAAAAACAAGGCCAGCTAGCAACAACAACAACAACAACAACGTGTTCAGATACCTCCCCCCCCCCTCCCGATTAGTGCCATCCTCAGAGCGGTGAACAAAGTAAGTCTTGTTACTTGAACTTGACTTGTTATTACCCTCATAATGTCACTAGGGAGCAGGGGCTGAGAAGAGTGGCCACCTACAGAGTTCATGGCAGTAGTGCGAGTTGAACTAGCAGAGTTCTGATTCACAACCCAACCACTTAATCATTATGCGACAGCAGCTACTGCAGAGAGGTGGGTGCCAGGCCCCCCCCCCCGGCTGCTTTTTTGGCCTTCCTTTCTTACCCCTGAAATCTGATCCCTTCCGCCAGGCTTTGACTTCTTCCCCACATGGACCCCAGGCTGGCAGGGTTTCTTGGAGTCCAGAAGATCTACCTGCTTATGTTCAGGTTTGCTCACTTCTTCCCCCTCCCAATATTGCTGGGGCCTCTTTTTCTGGAAAGCAAAAAGTAGGCAGAAATTTGTACACCTCTGTACCATGATCCCATGAGTTCCCATGGCCATGTTTTTAAACATGTTTGTATTTGTTATCCGCCCTGAGCCTGCGAAAGCAGGGAGGGCGGAATATAAATATAATAAATTAAATTAAATTAAATTCAAACAGCCATGACCAAGGGCTGCCGTGTGGGGGCCGAGGGGGGCCAATAGCAGGACACTATTTAGAGGTGGAGGGACAAAGGAACTGGTCCTCCAGAAAGGAAGCCAGGCACCCCAGCTCCATGTGGACAACAGCCTGTCCAAATGGGGTGGGGAGGAATACAGAAGACAGACCAAGATTTGGGGGCTTCAGAAAACATGAATGCCAAGCCCAGAGGTGGGTCTGGATTCAGGGGATTTCCTCCTTTGGATGCACCCATCATCGGGGTGTACCAAAGCCCATCCACAGCGCTCCCTTTGCCAAATGCTAAGAAGACAGGCTAAAACATGGCCTGAAGGTCTCTGCGGACTTCAAGCGGAATCCTTCAGCCCCCTGCCTTGCACTGATCACAACACAAAGAGGCAACAATACAGCACAATGGTGAGTGCAGAGGGAAGCGGATGTCAAGGAGCCCTCCCAGTGAAGCTTTTTTGGCTTCCCTTCTTACCCCGGAAATCTGGTCCCTTCTGCCAGGTTCCAACTTCTTTCCCAGATGGCCTCCATCCTGGTAGGGCTTCTTGGAGTCTGGAGGGCCCACCTGCTCAGGTTCAGGTTTTCTCACTTCTTCCCCCTCCCAGTATCTCTGAGGCCTCTTTTTCTGGGAAGCAAAATGCAACCAGAAGAAAAAATTGTATGCTTCTGTACCATGTTTCCATAAACTCCCAAGGCCTTCAAACTGTCAGGCTCATGGGCTGCACTGTAGAGATGGTTATGTGGGAGGTCAGGAGGGAGGGTCAACAGCTAGCAGGATGCTATTTAGATGTGGAAGGAGAGCAAAGGAAACAGCCCTCCAGAAAGAAGTCAGGCAACCCAGCCCCACACAGAAAGGAATTGCATATCCAAGCAGGAATATGGAAGGTTTGGCATTTAGGAAAAAGTCGGGCCAGCAGTGGGTCTGAACTGAGCTCGATTTCCTGCCTTGGATGTATCCATGATCAGGGTGTCCCTCTGATCCTATCCACAGCACTCCCTCTCCCAAATGCCTGAACAGTGGCCTGAAGGTCTCCACAGACTCCTAGCAGAATCCTTGGGCTACCTGCCTTGGACTGCAGCAACACCAGCAGGCAGTTTGGTGCAGCAATAGAATCCTACAGTAACTGCAAAGGTCAGCCTCCCTTTCCCTGCAGGGGTCTCAGAGAAAGTCAGGAGCATCAAACAGAGAGAAAAAGGGAGACAAAACAACCCCCCTCGCTTTCTCCATTAAGTAATGCGCCAGGCCAAAAGCACAGAGGAGGAGCTGCCTCCCCCTTACCCACGAAAGGTACTGATACTAGGGGGCCACTGACAAGCTCCCCCTGAGGACGAGTTTCTTTGCTTCCTTCCCCCACCCCTCCTTTTATCCCCAGTGGGGCTCGAGCTGCTCCCACGGTTCTCCTCTCCGTTTTATCCGCACTTCAGCCCAGAGAGCAAGTCACTGTCTCGAGGTCGCCCAACCAGCTTCCATGGCCCAGGGGGCATGCGAACCATGGCCTCCCCGATCCTAGCTCGACTCTCCAACCACTACACTGCACTGCCTCGCCCTCCTGCCCTAAAGTCAGTCCCTCCTCGCAAGGGACCCCAGATCGGATAGGAATTGCTGCCTGCCAGTCATTCTGGAGGGAGGAGTCCGAGGCTCCACCGCGGTTGCACCCGCGGGGTTGTACATGGGAGCCATCAGGCATGCGATCCACGAATCGGCCCACTCCACCGCAGCCCCCTACCTTCTCTGGGAAGACCCCCGCCTTTGAGCCGCACGCTCCATTAGGGAGAAGTAGGCTGCTCCTGGACACAGAGGCTCCACCTCTCTAGCAAATGCTCGGTACGGAATTTTGCCTGAGGGGGTTCTGTTCTCTCCCGAGACGCCTCCGCAGGACAAGAAAGTGAGGGAGGAAAGCAACAGCCCCACTCCGCCTTGCAGCCGGATACACTGCCCCACTAGAGAGAAAGAGAGGCGACCACTTACCTTCTCGCCGAGACCCCCCACCATGGTCCCGATTCTTCTCGTTCCCCCACGTGGAAGCGCCCCAAGACCAGGGCAACCTTCCCCACTTCCGGATACCTCCCCCTGCCCAATCGGAACGCAGAAAACAGCTGCTCTCCTCCAATCAGCAGGGAGAGGCCGTCATTCCGGAAGAGAAATGAGCCACCATGTTGAAGAAGGGCAAATGGGTTCTTCGTCAAAGGCAGGCGCCATTTTGGACCAGGGCACCTTAGTCCCCGTTCAAAAGTGGGATCTGACAACCTTCGCGCGCAATGGAAAAAGGGGGAGAGAAAGCTCAGACAACGGAACCGCCTCCCTCCTAGCGTGCGCGCGCGTTGGGGAGGAGCTTGGCAACTTTTCTAGGCTAGGCGGCCACGGGCTGACTAATTACGAGGCTGCAAGCGATCAGTGGCTGCCTGGAGTAATGCCAACTCCAGGCCGGGAAATTCCTGAAGATTTGGGTTGACACCAGGGAGAGCAAGGGGGGGTGCTCAGCAGGGACTCCATAGCTGCCTGTGGACAGCTCCTTGCTGAGAGTAATAATAAAAACAGCCACAACCACCTTCATCTCCATCACACAGGCTGATTTCTCCACATTCACACGTCCCCAAGATGGATTCTGTTTTCATCTCTCCTCAGCCTCACAATGTAACACATCAATGCTACGGACCAAGTACAATTCTGAAACGTGTTTATTATCACTTGTGGAAGATGCACAAAACACAGCAGTGATGCTCATTCTGCCCCAGGGCTTACAATTGCTGCCAGCAGACAGAACAGGGTTTTGCAAATTAGGCAGAGGTAATCTTCCTGACAATGTCAGGATTCCTCGCTGGCTCTCCTCCATAACCCACTCTATAAACACTGCACCCAGCTGGCTCTTTCATACAGTGGGCCTTTGGGGGAAACCGGTCGCAGGGTGCACCTGCCTCAGTCCATATGGAAAGAGTCAGTGAAGGCCCAGGACTCGTGCAGTGTTCTCAGCAGTCAGGGGAAGGGTCATACACAAGCAGGAGACTGCCCCTGATCACCCCCAAGAAGATCAGTGAAGAAGCCCTCCATCCCACGCACAGTTCCTACTCCTGCTGTGGTCAGAACAGAGGAAGAAATGGCAGGGCAGCTGTGTGTTAGGGAAGAATCACTCCCTTTCCTTTTGCAGAGCCAGCGCGCCAATTCCCCTCCTGCAACCCACGGTCTTCTGCAAGGAATATGTAGCACGGCCCAATGGATTTCTTCGGTCTTCTACACAAAGTCTTCTACACGGAGGCCAAATATCCTGTTATATAACCACTGCCCTTCACCAGAGACTCCCCGAACAGAGGCAGCAATTGGGGTGGAGGGATAGGATGAGGAACAGACATACAAAAACAGTCTTTCAGTAGAGCGTGACCATCCCTGAGTCCAACCCACTCCCATTATAGCACTACACACAACAGAGTCTCGAGCACCCCACCCCGCAGGGCAGGGGTACTATCACACATAGCATGGGATTGGGGGGGGCAGGGAGCCTTTTCATCTGTGACCAGTTTTAACTCTATCCTCTCTTCAAAGGGATCTGAGGCCAGACCCCAAAAAAACGCGGCTGCAGCAGTCCCAGTTTACTCCAGTTTCTGTGGGGAGAAGAGAGGCCTGTGAGGCTCAGTTGATGTTGTAAGAAGAACAAAGCAGAATGTCTCCCTGGTTTTCTGAAAAGGGGTCTGGCTGTATCCCAACCCATCAATCAAAGCCTATGGTACTGGACACATCTGACACATAGACAGAAGCCCCCTGGATTCAGACAACCACTGGGGAGACACACAGAAAAGCTGCCTGGCCTCTGGTCTGAGGGGCTGGGACCATTCAGGAACTGCAGCAATAGACAGGAACTCCTGGCCACCCAACTGCTCCCCCTGGAGCCACCAAGAGGGATTGGCCTGTGAAGAGGCAAAGCTACCTCACAGCAACAGCTTAGGGTGGCCTCCTCTAACCACCAGCAGCTCTTTCGGGCCTTTCCCATCCCAGGGCCATTGGAGATGCCACCGGAACAGATGTAAGGGCCTTCTGTGCCCAAAGCAGGGTCCCCCCCCCACCACCATGAAGCTGGGCCCAGATCTCTAAAACACCTCTCTTTCATCCCAGAAAACCTTCTGGAGAATTTGTAGGAGGGATTCTAAGAGCTAGGCTTCAAGAGCTGGACCAAAGGAAGACGGCAGACTGGTCAGGCACGAAGGCTTAACTGCGGGCCCCGGGGCTGACCCAAGAACTTACCTGAGTTTTGGTTGTGTCGACAGCGACTGTAAAAGGAAAAAAAAGGGAAAGATTAAACGGGCCCAATGGGAGTTGGGGAACCGATGAACGGAACCTGTCTGCAAGGGAATAGCTTACTGCGCCTGAAGATCAGCCTCAGAATCCCGTACAGCACAAAGGCCACCAAGAAGAGCCCTATCGCGTCTTCCACAGAGGGTCCAGAGGAGCCTTGAGAGAAGGGAGAAACAGAGGGGAAATGTGAGAGGCAGCCAGCACGCCCCTCCCCCCACACACATACTTACCCCTTCCCTCCCTATGACAGCTCTGTGAGGATGGTTCAGCTGAGAGACAGTGCCTGGCCCAATGCTCACACTGTAAGGTGGGGCTTTGGACTGGTTCTCCCCAGTCCCGGCCCAACCTTTAGCCCTTCCATCACACTGCCTCCTTTTAAAGCCAATAATGCTTTCAATGCTCCCCCTGGGACCTCTGAACTGCTTTCCTCTGCTTCTGACTGACCTCTGGCCAGCTGTACCTCACCCCACCTTTGTGCTTATTCCTTTGCTTGCTCTCCCTAAGGCCTCCCTCAGCAACTGAAAGCAGAAAATCACAGCTGAGCTGGACTCAGCGGAGATCTCAGCTGATCTGCCGCACCACTTGTTAGGTTCAAATTATGTCTTCCCAGAAAGACAGACTGCGATGGTACCAAAACCCAAACGATGCTAATTTTGCACAAGTGTGTGTAAGCAAACAAAATACCTAAATGCAACCCCAAAAGCCTGCCAGGGAAGGTCACATCTTGCAGCAATGCCTAAGCATCTGTGCACATGGGCTAAAAAGAGTTCTGTGACCACTCAAATGATGACCCTGTCATACCTCCCCAAGCCACTGAACTGCAAGTCAAGACCCCCCAAGACAGCACCCCTTCTTTCTTTCTTTATTACTTTTATCCACTCTTTCTGCAAGCGAACTCAGAGCAGAGCACAACATGACAGTAAACATAAAGAGAAAAACAGTGGTAGCAGTTACAATTATATTAAAACATCGTAAAACAGCCACTCAGTGCAGGAAGCGAGGGTCATGACTTTTTGTAATTTATTTACATTTACATGACCCTCACTCCCTGCACCCTCTCCCCCCTCCCCTCACCACCTATATATCTCTGGTCAGTTTCTTCATACCATCCATGCATCTGACGAAGAGAGCTGTGGCTCTCGAAAGCTTAAGGTACAATAAAGTTGGTTAGTCTTAAAGCTGCTACTGGACTCTTCAGAATTTCTCATGTCTCCTCCTAAGTGAGGCTGAGCCATGAACAAAGGATTTCGCACTGGAACCTTGAGTTCTCCACCATTCAGCCCCCTGCTTAGCACAAGCTTGGGGGCTTCAGCCACTTGCAGGTATAGCCACCTCTCCCCACAGCAGCACTTACCTGCCACATGGAGCTTCACGGCCTTTTGCAACCCAGCAGCCCCCAGCCCAATGTGGGCCACATGACAGCTGTAAGAGGCACCATGGTCTTCGGGCTGAACAGCTCCCAGGCGGGCAAAACTGGTGAGGCTGAAGGTGCCATCAGGTGACTGCCTGTGCCCAGACTCCCAGGTGTCAAGGAGCACTTCTTGAAGAGTCCCTGGGCTCTGTCGCTTCCAGCTCACAGACACCCCCAGTGGGTAATAGCCAGATATCTCACAGGCCAGCTCGGCCTGGCTGCTGGGGGACACCAAGAGGGGGATGGGGCGGAGGGTCACCAGCGGAGGCTCTGTGGGGAGAAAGACTGGTGTTACCAGAAAGCAGAGCTAGCCCTCCCCCACCCCCCTTCATGTGAAAAAGAAAGAACTGGTAAGCCCAGCACTCAGTCCTGGGGGTTCCCACGTGGCCGAGCCATCCCTACACCAGCCACAGAGCAGAGGTGGGGCTGACTTGAGGGCACCATCGAGGTCAGGGGCTGACTGGTCAGTGGAGCCCCTGCCTTGGAAGGGGCCACCCGTTGAACATTTGATCTCAGCAGAAGACAGAGCCAAGCAGAGGGCTGTTAGAAAATGTGGCTTATTCACATGAACGCATAGGCTTGTGTGGTTCCTTCTGCTGCTGCTGAAGCTACCAATACAGCGCAGCTGCAATGGGGCTTCCACCTGGCAGGTTTCCCCATTATTTTCCTGCCCCCTTCCCATGGAAGAGGACAACCCCCCCCCCACAGGACTTTTTTTTAAAAAAAACAGCCAGCTGGGTGGCCATGGGTTAGTCACAGCTCTCTTAGAGCTCTCTCAGCCCCACCCACCTCACCGGGTGATTGTTGTGGGGATAATAATAACATACTTCATAAACTGCTCTGAGTTGGCGTTGTTCTGAAAAGCGCTATATAATTCAAATGTTATTATTATTATTCTATCACTATAACAGTGTAATAATCTCTGTTCCGGGACAGGGAAAATCCAAATTTTTCCATTCACGTGGCAGCCATCCAGGCTTTGCCAAAATCTTTCCCAACATGTGGCAGCGAAGCAGAACTGGGAAAGATCAGGGGAAAGTCAGGGAAGCCTTGGGAGCTGCATAAATGCACCATGATGCTGTGGAGAAGAGGGACAACCTGCCCCCCACCATCCAAACTGCACTGAACCCAGGGGAAATCACCAGTGTGGAAACCACCACAGGAAAACTCCCTTCTTCTGAGCCACAACACTGGTCTCTGAAGGTCAGGGCTGCCTCTTGTGTGTGGCTCTCCAGGGCCTCAGGCAGCAAAGCGAGGGGGTCACTTTCCCTCCTAACTGAGCTGGAAATGTTGTGGGTTGAACTCAGAACCGTCTGCAGGCAAAGCACTGCTGAGCCACGGCCTCTCTCTAGTGTCTACTTCAGAGCATTTCTGCTTTCGAAGAACAGCAATTTCCAACTCAAAGCCCCATAGAAAAGGCAGCTGCCTCCCGGGGAAGCCCTCTCAACCTTGCCCGAACCTCTGGCTCTGGCCATGCAGAGCTGGCACATCAAGTTTCAGCAGCAGATCTTCCTCACATCTGAGAAAAGTAAACTGCAGCCTTACCCTGCCCCTTCTTTACTTACGCAGCTGTGTGTGAAAAGAGGCTCACTATGCGGACGGGTCAGTTTCAAATCACATTAAATCAGTGAAGCTGCAGTCCACCGAATCAGACCCCCAAGTCCACCCTTCTCAGGTTTTTCTCCTCAGATTGGCAGTGGCTTCCCGCAGATCTTTCCTAGCATCCACTGACTGCCTGAGACATGATGATGAGGCTGGCCTGAACTGGGGAGTTTCTGGCTTTTTTCAGGGGTAGGGGTATGGGGTTTCCCCATGGCTTCAAAGTTTCCAGAAATGTGACATTTTTATGCACAGCAGAGCAGCAGCCAATAAACCTCCTTTGATTCTCGCAAGGGGGACGCTGGCACCAGTCACTCACCCACCGTCTTCAGCTCCAAGGCCTGCTGGGCGTGCAAGTGGGGCAGGTAGACAGTGCAGATGTAGGTGCCCTCCCGGTGGACCCCAACGTTGCGCAGGCACAGGGAGATGTTGTTACTCTCGGGGTCCAGGAACAGCTCCACCCCCTTCTCCGACACAGAGATCCGCTCAGCAGCCCCGTCATATGCCAGTATCACTCGTCCTGCCCCGCGGTGCTGATGGCGCCACTCCACCGAGAAGGGGGCAGCTGGTGCAGAGAATCCGCAATCCAGAACTACATCCTGACCCAGGCGGGACTGCACTTGCGGGGTCCGAGTGAACACAGACAGGACTGCTGGCAAAAGGAGAGGGAAAGAGATGAGGAAGCAGTGGTTGGAACGTGAAAACTGGCCTCTTCCCACAAACATCTGACCACACCGGGCGAGGGCCAGAAACTGGCCAATCTCCTCACCATTGCCCAGAGAGATTTCTGCTACACATGGCACTTGCGGGCACCCCTGTCTTGCAGGCCACATTTCCTTATATGAGCATGTATGCCATCTTGGAAACACATTGGTCATGGGTGGGGTGGGGGGCTCATAACCCCCACACACAGCAGGCTCAGTGTAATGGCTTACATACCGGGGGGGGGGGAGATGCAGCTGGCCTACTACATATTTGAATAGAGTGTGGTTGCTCCAGGCTTCAACTCCCCCTTGTCCCCAAATTCCAGAATCCCCCCCTCATACATATTTGCCTCAAGGAGGAGTCACAAGCTGTAGCTTCCACCAAACTTGTTACTACAGAAGGTCAGAAAAAAACCCTCCGCTCAGCCATCTGGTGGTTCCTTCGAGGCCTTTGGTGTGATTGGCTCCAGCAGCCCTCCACCGTCGCCTCTGGACCTGTTGAAAGGGCCCAACCCAACAGGTAGTGCTGTCAATGCAAGAAAAATCTTGGTGCTTGCCTAGGCATGGTTACTTAAGAGCAAATCCCACAAGGGCTCACTCCCGGGTGAGCTTGCCTCAGATTGCAGCATGCCTCTCTTAACTATCATCCGAGTGCTACTGGGGCTGGCCCCTGTACTGTTGATGGGCGCATGCAACAGAGGAAGTAAATAGCACACTCCTCCAGAGATGAGAAACAGGCACAGCCATGGCAGAGACCAGATCTCCTCCTGCTATTGTGTTTGCATGCAAGGGAGGAGGGGGAAGCTCTATTCAGTGGGTACCCTGCCAGAGACAGTTTTTGGTAACATTTGTCATTTACATGCAAAAAGAAAGTCATTTTTTAAGTGTTGTCTAATGAGTGGTGGCACCTTTTTTGTAGGTCAAAAGGCTTTCAAGTGATCAATCCACCTGCTTCTTTGACTTCAAGCACAATCCTGTGCATATTCACTCAGAAGTAAAACTCACAACATTCAGTTGAGTTTATTCTGGGCACCAAATGGTCCAGGTAGCCTGCTCTCGTCAGATTTTGGAAGCTTAGCAAGGTTGGCCCTAATCAGTATTTGGATGGGAGATGATCAAGGAAGCCAGAGTTGCTACACAGAGGCAGGCAATGGCAAACCCCCTCTGAATGTCTCTTGACTTGAAATCCCTGTGGGGTTACGGAAAGTTAATGGTAAAAAAAAGAGCATGCTTAGAATTGCAACCTAAATTGTGGTTGTTGTGGGTTTTCTGGGCTGTATTGCCGTGGTCTTGGCATTGTAGTTCCTGACGTGACACTGAGAGATCTCTGTCTTTTGGTGCTACACCTCTGAAGATGCCAGCCACAGCTGCTGGCGAAACGTCAGGAACTACAAAGCCAAGACAACGGCAATACAGCCCGGAAAACCCACAACAACCATCGTTCTCCGGCCGTGAAAGCCTTCGACAATACAACCTAAATTGTATTCATTTTACCAGCCTTTTCTAAAAAACTGGAAACAAGTGTTTACATTTCCATTGCTTGTAGGCTGATGAAGATTTTGAGAGAGGCTGTCCCTTTGGGTACCTGCTGCCGTAGTGATGCTGCTGGCTGCCGCCTCCTGTTTCCAAGGCAACTGCTCTTCTTCATGAAGGATGCTGCTGACCCCATAACCTGCTTCTGGGTTCTGGATGGTTGTGATGAACCATTTTCCTTTCTCCAAGGAGCGAGGGCAGCCCTCCTCGCCCACCAGCCCTGCCGCCCAGGAGACGTGAGCCTCTTGTGGAGAGTAAGCGTTGATCTCGCAGGAGACTTGGTCAGGGTCTGCCCCTAGCCAGAGTGGGGCAGTGCTGGATTCGCTCCCTCCCCAGAGGATCCCAGAGGGATCTGCAGAGACAGAAATTGGGAAAAGATGGACTGATGAGACCGTCATAGGGGTGATCAGAACCAGATCTGCCTTTGTCTGGTGCCTGAAGTCCCACTCCTGGCCCTTGCTGAGGGCAGCCTCTGTTCCCTCCTGAATTTGCCATCCCCTTCTCCCCCCCCACCCCCCGCCACTCCGCCTGGAATGGCCTGTCTATTGAGGTCAGGAAAAGTCTCTCAACCTCTTGGCTTTCCATAAATTATGCAAAATTCATGAGGGCTTTTAACACAAACAACAGGGCTATTCATTCAGAACAAAGCTTGGGGTAAACAGGGACTGTGGGTTATACAGCTGTATACAGTTAGTACTATCTGTTGCTGTCAGTAGGTTTTCTGCTATGTAACTGCTGCATCATTTAATGTGTCACGTTAAAACTTATGCTTCGCTTCACCACTGTTTCTGCTCCCCAGGAGGTTCCAGATTTCCTCCAGCCCAGATGTATTGCACTGTCTATTGGATGCCCCACCCTGTTGATTGTATTGTTGTATTCTGTGAAATCTGCCTGTGTGACTGGCCCAAGTTCACCCAGCGAGCTTCCATGGCAGAGTGCGGATTCGGACCTGGTTCTTCCAAGCCCCTAACCTGACGCTCTAACCACTTCGCAACACTGCCAAGAAGCAACGAGGGATACCCACATGTATGTGTGGGTGGTGGGGGAGGGTACCAAGGAGGGGGGGGGGAAAGAGTACCAAGGATCTGGAAGGCCAAGCCCGGCTCCACCTCGACTGGCACCTCTGGCTCCAGCCTTTCGTCCATTCGTCTCCCCGGCGGGGGTAGGAGCAACAGGGCCCGGCGCTGGCTCAAGGCGCTGGGCATCACCGAGCCGCCACCTCCGGTTTCCTCCACGAACCAGCAGGCCACCCTTGCCGCGGGGGGGCCCGGAGAAGAAGCGGAGCTCAGCGCCACACCTAGACAACCGAGAGAACTGCGGGTGAGGGGGAAGGCAAGCTGGGCCCGCCCGATGCCCCCTCTGCAAGGTGCCCCGAGCACCCTGGGCATTTTTGCATTTATTTATACCCCGCCAAACTGGAGGAGGCCCGGAGGCGCCGATCCCCACCCCCACCCCGGCACTCGCGGCCTGTGCAACAGGCAAAGCTCCCCTCCCTCCCCCCCGCAGAACCCAGGCGTCCGGGGGGCCTCCATCTCCGCCCCTTCGCGGGACACTGCGCGAGTGCCGGACAAGGACCCGGGCCTCTGGGGGACCCAGGCATCCGGCTCACCCAGGAGGAGAAGAGTAGGGGGGCCCATCGTCTTCGGAAAGCCCAGCGGCCGCCTCGCTTCCACTTTTGCTTTCGGACCGGAGGAGGAAGCGGGGCGGGCTGTCTGGTGGGTGCGCCTCTAGGCATGCGGAGCGGGGCCGGGGCGGGCGCCTCCTCCTGGCCCGCAAAGCCGTCCCGCCGTGGTTCCGAGACTCCCACCGGGCCGTAGGCGAGGAAGGGGAGCCCGGCCGGGGGTCGCTGGTGGTACGGGGGTAGGTGGCTGAGAACCCAGCGAAGAAGACCCCTGGCAAGGCCCCGGTGCATGTCTTTGGCTGCCGCGCGCTCACACGGGCCGTTTCCCGGTTCCGATCCCGCTCCAGCACCGCAGCCTCCGAGCCCAGCCAGTCGTTCGTCCTGCCTTGTGCGTTTGCCGGGAGGGAGGGAGGGAAAGGCGTGGAGCTCCGAGCCCTCCTGACGGCTCTTGTCAGGTCCTTCCTGTCGTCTGTGACCAGTCTCTTCGCAGTGCCCGGGAATTGACTAATTGTTCCAATTTTACGCTGTCCGCTCCGCCTTGAGTCTCGGTGAGAAAGGCGGACTGTAAATCAAGCAAATTGACCTCATATATGTTTCTCCCTGTGGATGCTCCTCTGCCTCTTGTAATGGCTGGACCGTTTCCAAGCATTGTGATTTGCAGAAAGGCTTGGCCAGCTGCTATAAGCAGAAAAGGTGTTGTGAGTGGAGGCTTCCTGAGGGCATCTGGCCAGCTGCTGCTGGCCAGTGAGGGCTGAGCCAGGTGGCCCTTTGGGGCTTGTTCTAGCCAGGTGAATCCTCTCTCTGCCTGCCCCCCTGTTACCTTTTTGGTACCCCCTGGATAAAGCCATGTGCTTCCAACACTCCCTTCGCCTGACACCCCCCTCAAGGAAAGCGGCCACTGGGATGGGGAAGGGCCTGGAAGTCCCACATATTCCTCATATCCCACCCGCCCCATCGCAGAGCTCAAATAGCCAAGGGGCTTGATTGTTCCTAGGCGTCTTGAGTCTCATCTCTGTTCCATGGACCAGGGATCAGCATCAACAGCATCTCTAGCAGGATCAGGCCAGGCCCCATGGAAAACCTGCTTCCATCCCCAAATGGAACGAGGGAGGAAAAGGACTTTGCCTCTTCTTCAGACCTGAGGAGTGGGCTAGGCACAGGCTCAGAGGAACACCAGGAAAAATTCATTCTGAGGCAGCATCAGCTGTCCCTGGACAGAAGCAATAACGACTGGTCCCTTTTGGAAAGATGTTCTTTCAGGTCAGAGCCTGAAAGAAAGTGCAACAGTTTGCAAGCATTGGGTATATTTGTAATTTTTTCCTATAGAAAACTAAGCAATCTAAGTAAGTTACAGACTTATGCATTTTATGGTTCCATGTGGCTAAAGATGCCATGTTAATTAATCACACTTTATTTCAGAAAAGTTTGTTTGGTATAGTGGTTAAGAGCGTGGGACTCTAATCTGGAGAAACAGGTTTGATTCCTTATTCCTCCACTTGAAGCCAGCTGGGTGACCTTGGGTCAGTCACAGCTTCTAGGTGCTCTCTCCCACCCACCTCGCAGGGTGTTTGTTGTTGTGGGGATAATAATGGCATACATTGTAAACTGCTCTGAGTGGGTGTTAAGTCATCCTGAAGGGCGGTATATAAATCAAATATTGTTGTCGTCACCACCACCTGTGTTCAGCTTTATGCCAGTTGTCAAATTTTCTGCTACCATACTCTATTGCATCTGTTTTCTCTGAAAGTTCTGTTGATCATACTGTATTTTGCTCAGTGAATGCCCTAGCTATTGATTATATTGTATTCACTTGCAATGTGTAATCCGCCTTGGAGCTCAGTGAGAAAGGCCTTTAATAATCTGGATGTCTCAGACAGAGAGGGTTATAGGAAGGTGAAGGCAGCCATCTTGAGAGGGGATGTCCTGAGCCGGGAGAAGCAGCGTCAGCAGTTCAGGCATTTATGCTACCAGGAGGCCGAGGGCCCACGGGGGCGCTTACAGCTGATTGCGGAAGATGTGCCGTGGGTAGCTGAGAATAGAGAACCACAGCAAGGAGCAGATCCTGAAGCTCTTGATCCTGGAGCAGCTGCTGACTGTCCTGCCCCCGGAGATCCAGAGGCATGTGAGGAAAAATGGCCCTGAGAGCTGCTTCCAGGCAGTGGCCCTTGTAGAAGAGTTCCTGCTAAGGCAGCGAGAGTCTGAGAGACAGGAGTAAAGCAACCCTATAAAACTGCACAAAAGTGACAGTGAAAAGCTTCTTCGAGGAAGTATATTCTGTGATTTTGTGGCTACAACTGAAAAGGCCCTGCTCTTGATCAAAACTAGCACTTTAAAGTATGGTCAACAATAAACTTGTATACGGTGTAGACATTTCACAACGTTTTACAGAGAATGAGACTGTGAATGTTTGGTTGAGAGGCAGTGAGGTTGGGCTTCTGTCTCTGACAGTGTCCTTCTCAAGAACTACCACTCCCAGAGTTCTTTGTGCCTAGGTTATTGATTCCCAGGGAGTGTGGGGGCAAGTGTGAACTGTGAGTAGGATAACAAGTCCAGGGGCACCTAGAGAGGGAATGCCATAAATAGGGTGCATCACGACGGCACTTTCCACCACCACAAAAACGACACACTAGACAAGTTTACCAGTCAAGAAGTCTACAAACAGTATCAAGGACATTTCCATACAGTGTCAAAAAATTTCCATAAACAATGTCATAGGATTTTACAAAGACATAGCATTAGCAAGGATCCAATACAAAGTCAAAGACTTGCCGAAACATAGCGTAATCAGTTCTAGGACTGACATAGATAACATGAAGCATAGGTAGAAATACATATTCAGAGCAACAAATAATATGCAAGGCAACATAGTGGTGAAGTCTATGGACCCTAACTGATTAGCGAAGCATGGGAGACCCCCTCCCTATAATACTTCCCTCCTATCTGAGTAAAAAGCCTTTTTGAATAATTCAGTTTCACATTGTTTGCGGAAAGCCAGGAGAGTGGGCAGACTGCTGTTGATTTTGCCCATGTGTAGGCTGGCAGCTACAAGAGACCCTGTTCAGATGAGCAAAGCTGCTGAGGAGGGACATAGGGAGGGAGGCGGTCCCAGAGGTATGCTGGGCCAAGGCCATGAAGAGCTTTGTATGTAATAACCAATACCTTGAATTGAGCACAGTAACTGATAGGTAGTGACTGTAGGATGGGAGTGATTTTCTTCCCAACTTTGACTGAGTCACAGCATATTTATAACCTCTTAACACTCAAAATATCGTAAGTTAGAGAGGCCATGTGAAGATAGGTGCTGAAATGGGGGCAGGCAGTGTTTCTGCATATTTGGTGGCCTCTTGTGGTACGCAGAAGAATGTTTGTGAGATGAATGAAAAGATACCCTCACCCCATAGAAGAACCTAATGGGGGCTGAGTTTAGTTGAGCATTGTTTAAGGGAATAAATGGAAACAGAAAAAGAGAGGTTGCCCAGCCCTGATTCCTGTTCGCACACACATGCATACACGCTCTAACCCAGGATATTACAAGCATTTCAGGGCTTTCACAACTTTGTCCTCATGATTCCTTCCCCTCCCTGTCCCAGGACTCTTCCTGGTAAAGTGGACAGAGACACTTGTTATCCTTAGCTGGAGGGAGGTAACTTTTAAAGTTTTAGGGGAAATGAACCCCACCACAACACTCATACCTCCTGGGCAGACAGATGGCATTTAAAAAAACCCTCTAAACCCAGCATTTTCATCTGTTTCATTGTCCATTTGTGTAGAGGGATTTTCCCTCCTAACTTCCCCTCAGGCCCTCTCAGCTGCACCTTCCTCACAGAGTTGTTGTTAAGAGGCTGAAATGGAGGGTGGGAAACTTTTATCTCTACATCTCATTGCCAGTTTGAGGACCTGAGAAGATAACAGGCTCAGCGGAGAGTGGTTTATAGATTGTTAAATAATAATCCTGCTTCTTTTTCTTTATTTCCCAAATAATTAGAGATTTTTAAAGAGTTGTATTGTCGAAGGCTTTCACGGCCGGAGAACGATGGTTGTTGTGGGTTTTCCGGGCTGTATTGCCGTGGTCTTGGCTTTGTAGTTCCTGACGTTTCGCCAGCAGCTGTGGCTGGCATCTTCAGAGGTGTAGCACCAAAAGACAGAGATCTCTCAGTGTCACAGTGTGGAAAAGATGTAGGTCATTTGTATCTACTCAGGAGGGGTGGGGTTGAGCTGAGTCATCCTGTGAGAGTTTCCCAGGGTGTGGAAATATACGGTATACTCCTGCAGCTGTGGACAAGTTTACATCGGGACCACAAAGCGTAGCATCCAGACAAGAATAAAAGAACATGAAAGACACTACAGACTTGGACAACCTGAAAAATCAGCAGTGGCTGAACATAGCCTAACTCAAACAGGGCACAGTATCTTATTCCAGGACACCAAAATACTGGACAACACTTCCAACTACTTTGTCAGACTGCACAGGGAAGCCATTGAAATTCACAAGCATAAGCAAAACTTCAACAGGAAAGAAGAAACCTTAAGAATGAACAGAGCATGGTTTCCAGTTCTGAAAAACACCAGGCCAACAAAACATTCTATCCCCGACAATAGCCCTGCAGAGAAGATTAGCACATCAAGCACCTATCCAGATGCAAAAGAACCTCCTCAGGATACAGTGACGCCTCCCTCCATTAGCATTCCACACCCTGGGAAACTCTCACAGGATGACTCCGCTCAACCCCACCCCTCCTGAGTAGATAAAAATGACCTACATCTTTTCCACACTGTGACACTGAGAGATCTCTGTCTTTTGGTGCTACACCTCTGAAGATGCCAGCCACAGCTGCTGGCGAAACGTCAGGAACTACAATGCCAAGACCACGGCAATACAGCCCGGAAAACCCACAACAACCATCATTTTAAAGAGTTAATTCAATGAGCAAAGGATTATTCCAGTGTAAGTGTGCTGTGTATTTTTTTTCCATTTTGTTCGAAACAACAGAAATGCCACACCACTCAACCAAGGCCATTCTCATAAGAGACTGTGTGGAGCAGTGGCTTAGGGCTGCAGACGCCCCGATTCAGGTGCGCCACTTGCTTTCTTGAAGCCTAACTTACCTTGGAGCGCTGCTGCAAAAATAAATGAAGCATCAGACAGCCATATGTCCTTCCCTGAGCTTCTTGGAGAAAAGTAGGATAAAATATAATTAGCTGATAACTCTTAATAAATATTTCCTATTAGAACTTGATTTTTAATAACTAAGTATATAATGAGTTTTTGGAAGCTAGTTTTGTGCTCCATTGCAGCCTGCAATAGGGAGAGGCATCCCTTTTTCTGCGTCCTCCAAGCAATGCCTCTGAGCATGAACAGACTTCCTTGCTACTGAGTAACCACAAGAAGACCTTTCACCGCTGGGATTAGAAAGCAGAGTTTCCTAGTGGGGGCGGAAAGAAAGGTGCCTTTCCCCCAGCTTCCTTTAAAAAATTAAGCCATATTCATTAAAATAGGATTTCTTTTTGCCTTCAAGGATTAGAAAGGGTTAAAGTGACAGAGTTGCGTCTTCTGGACGGAATGCATTAGAAGGGTGGGGGTGGGGAAATACTGACTTCCTTCGCCTTTGGGGATCGAGGTTTGCTTGCAGGAGAGCTGAAAGACTGAGGCTGGAACCGAACTGGGGGACGCCTGGAAAGGTAAAGAGCGGCAGGGAAGGGATGGAGAAGCTCCCACAGGCAGGGGATTTCTTGGTGTCTCGAGGGCAGAGCAGGGCCGAGAAGGAGTGGGTCGGGCTGGCAGCGTCTCTCTTTCTCGATGAAGGCTTTTAAAAAATCATTTATTTATACCACAGCCTGTCTATCTGTCACCCTGCCTGACTTGGAGGGGGGGATGATAGGGGGGTGTTATTTGTTTTAATTTTTATAGTCTGTCTCACAGACTCAAGGCAAGTTCCATAATGTAGGTCACTGCCACCAATATTTCTTTCTGTCAATCAAGAAACTCCCTCACCCAGCTTGTTTCTTGATCTTTTCAACCACTTTGGTTCTGGGTCTCGCTAATTTATTTATGTCATTTATAATCTGTGGAGACTCAGGGCAGATTACATGCTGTGAGATTAGTACAGTCGATACTCCATGCTGCAGGACATTGCAATAAACAATGCAATATTCTCTGGGGGGAAATGCAAATTTGCAAAGATATAACATCAGTAAAAATCCAATATAGAGTAGAAGAAATGCTGAAACAGCATAAGCAATTCTGTGACATGTTAAACAACATAGAACTACCCAGAGGGACTATATTTAAAGTAACAGATAGTACATTGTATCACATCCTTAAAGCAACAGATAGGACATGAGACAACAGAGAGATGCAGGTAGATAAACTCCCACTTAACGTGGGGGAAAGAGAACACTTTTTTTCTTATAGGAGGCTGAGGAAGGGATAGTACTGTCAGTTCCCAGCCAGATTAGAGGAGGAGTTGGTGCCACAGGTGTTAAATCTTAACGGTTTCAGGAAAAGGCCGTTAGGGATGCTTGCATTGGCATTCCATCTCATTAATGCATGGCATTATAGGAGTAGCGTGATTGATTCTTCCTCCACCTGTGAAGTCAGGCAGCTGCAATGCATGTTGCCACAGGTTAAGCCCTTTTCTGATTGGTCTAGCTGGTGAGGCCACATTGCTGGAGGTGATGGTGAGTGCGCATAGCTGTTGGCCTTAAAAAGTTGTGTCTGAGGGCCAAACTACAAGTGACGAATGACACAGTTTGGACACTTGTCAGCTTCCCTCAAGTTTTGATGGGAAATGTAGGCAGCTTGGCGGAATGTTGGACAAGTGACAGTTGAAAAGTCCATTGGACAGCAGTCAGAGAGCCAAGCTGCAAGACCAGGACGCCTACATTTCCCATCAAAACTTGAGGGAAGCTGACAAGTGTCCAACCTGTGTAATTTGTCACTTGCAGCTTGGCTCTGAGTCTAACTTTGAGGCCTGTTTGGATTACAACATTGTTTTGCTGCCTTGGACTCTGAAACTTGTTGCTGTCCAAGAATGCTGTGTAACACTGGCAAGGTATTGTCATGGCAAAGGCTCTGCCTTTTATGTGTAGGGCTAACGCTAGTTAAATCTTCATGGTTTTATCTGTTCTTTTTGTACACTTTCCAATTATAATCTTTCATGCACAAATGTAAATAAAATATTCTTCATATCTGTATGATGTTTCCTTGGTCCTTAGTTTCAACCTAAACCAGTGCTCAAGCCACATTTGGCTCAGCTACCTTCATAATGTTTTGGGTGGCAACTCAGCAGTGCTGATTCTCGTGTAAAGTCCAGTAAACCAAAGGGCTTGTTTTCACCAGCCTCTGTGCCAGGGCTTACTGGGGGGGGGGGGGGAAATGGTGGCATCTTATTAACTCTCCCTCCCCTTGTAGGATTGGGATTTTAACCCCGTTTTGCTGAATTTCCTGGACCTACTTGGCCCCCTTTTACTTTGTTTTCTCTATACCATGTAAGCATTTTCAACTTTGCTTTGTGAATGTTGGGTTTATACTCTGTGAATACTCAGGGTCTAAGCTCAAAGTGCCTTTACCTAGTCAAAAGAAAGTGCCAGCTCTCCCCCCGCCCCTTCCTCAATTCAATTCCTTCCAAGTTCCAGTTAGCAAAGTCTTGTGGCTGGAGAGAACAGCAAGAAGGTGGCAACTCAGTATGCATAATGGGCCCTTCAACCTCAAAGTGACCAAATGATTTTAGTTTTTTTTCTTTTCCTGCCTCAACATGTTTGCTGAGTTGACATCTCGCTCCCTTGGAAATCCACCTCAAAGATTCTGTGACAATTTCATGAGACCTCTTTTTCGTCTGTGACAATTTCAAATTAAATCCCCTCAAGGATATAATCTTCTGCTGCCCACTTATAAGGTGCTCTGTGTCCTCTCCCACAAAATGGAAGAGTCGTCTTGGGTCATTGAAAGATCTTTTGGAGGGTTGGTAGAGCTCTTGAGAAGGGCCTTTGGTTGCCTTGAAAGATAGTTGTGGAAGTTTTGTGCTCCCCCCACCCCCAATTTAATTTAATTCTGTCATTTTTCAACCTGTGAGGATTTTTAAAATTGTTGTTTACCCATCTTTGGCCCCAGTTACCTGGGAGAAAGGAGGGCTTAAAAATCATGTGTGCGTGCACATGCGCACGGACATACATGCTTTGTTTAAGTCTAGTATAGATGATGCAGCCATCATGAGCAGCTTTCTGTGTTATAAATGAGGAGTGAGCACAAGTGTTCTGGCACCTCCCCTGCCTGGGCACAGTCACCAGAGGGTGAGCCCAACATCCACACAGAAATCCTTCTCCATGACTAAGAATGTATTTAAAAAGCAGTGGGGACAGAAGAACTTATGTGCTCACCCTTGCTATGAACTGATTCAAGGAAGGTGAGGAGTGGGGTCAGTGCACTGAAGCCTGCTGACTAGGCAAATATTGGCATATGTAGAAGTCTCATCTCCTGAAGGATCGGCAGCTTCAGGCTACATGTGGCACCTTCTTCAGTGCTGTTATCTCTGCTGGAGGTGGATGGATTGTGATGAAGGAATTTATAGCTCAATGGCAGAGCCCATGGATTGCATGCAGGAGGTCCTAAGTCCCTGGCATCTGCACCCAAAGCCAACCCTAATAACATGTTCAGGAAAAGCTCCAGAGAACCAGTGCCAGTTGGAGTAGATAGCCCAAAGGTCTGAATAATAATAATACTTGCTTTATATACCGCCCTTCAGGATGACTTAACACCCACATAGAGCAGTTTACAAAGTATGTTACTGTTCTCTCTCTTTTTCTGTTTTTTTCCAGGGAGACTCCAAGTATAGAACATAATTTTCTATAGGAAAAACATCACTGAACAATCGCCAGGAACAAAAATGTATGGGCAGAACACCATTATACAGAAGGCGTCAGAGGGGATGTCTGTTCTCCAGGCTGGGAGTATTGAGAAATGCCTATAAAGGAGACCAGGAGATCCAATGGATCAGCAAACAGAAAAAGGTTCCCTTTCCCTTGCACGGTGGGAAGCTCAGTGGCAGGAGTTCCTCAGAACAGTGGAAAACCCTCACTCTGGATGGGGAATCCCACATTTGCCAGGTAAACCTTCACCGTGGGAGGATGCTAAGGCCTTTCTGGTCTCCTTTGAGCAAGTAGCCGAAGCCTGTGAGTGGCCCAAGGAAGAGTGGGTGAACCGACTCCTGCCAGCCCTCAGCGGAGAAGCCGAGCAGGCCTTTAATAGTCTGGATGGCAAAGACAGAGAGGATTATGGGAAGGTGAAGGCAGCCATTTTGCGAGGGGATGCCCTGAGCCGAGAGAAGCAGCGTGAAGCATTTAGGCATTTCTGCTATCAGGAAGCCGAGGGGCCAAGAGGGGCTTACAGCCAACTCCAAGAAATGTGCCGTGGGTGGCTGAGAGTGGAGAAGCACAGCAAGGAGCAGATCCTGGAGCTCTTGATCCTGGAACAGCTGCTGAACATCCTACCCCTGGAGATCCAGCGCTGGGTGAGGGAAACCGGCCCTGAGAGCTGCTCCCAGGCCGTGGCCCTGGCCGAGGAGTTCCTCTTAAGGCAGCAAGAGGCCAAGAGGCAGGAGAAGCAGGTGAGGCCCTTTTGCTGTGTGGGTCCTGAGTGTGGGAGGGCCTGGGGTGGAACAGGGGTGAGAACTCTTTCCATTTAGAGATGCGAAGGGGAATGCCATGGGATAATGTGTTGATCTATTCCCTCCTTTTCTTGGATGCTCAGCCTAGATAAGAATAAATTGAGGGAACAGTCTAGGAGTAGGAGAACCCGTTGCCTTGAATGGGGCCCAACCTCCACTAAAAGAGCAGGTCCTTAGATTGTTTTGTACTGCAGTTATTTTTTTGAAGTTAGAGGAAGCTAGGGAAACACATGATAAATTAACCAGACAGAAAAATAGTTTGCAGTATCTTTCTCCTTAGCTTGTGGATTAGGCCAATTCCTAGTTTCTTTATCGTCTTTTTGTTTTACAACTATGGGCCCCAATATGAGAGCCAGTTTGGTGTAGTGGTTAAGAGCACGGGACTCTAATCTGAAGAGCCGGGTTTGATTCCCCACTCCTCCACTTGAAGCCAGCTGGGTGACCTTGGGCTAGTCACAGCTGTCTGGAGCTCTCTCAGCCCCACCCACCTTGTTGTGGGGATAATAATGACATACTTTATAAGCCGCTCTGAGTGGGCATTAAGTTGTCCTGAAGGGTGGTATGTAAATCCAACGTTATTATTATTGTTAATATGTGTTCCGTAACAGTTTTGTTCATTAAGGAAACCTTGTCCTCCTTTCTCTTTCTTACGTAGCAGTGGGCTGCTAAGCTCAAGCTGGAGTAGAGAACCCTCCTCTCTATTTTGTGTGTGTGTGTGTGTGTGTGTGCGCGCGCGCGTACGTACGTATGTAATTTATATTCTGCTTTTATCACTGAGACTCAAGGCGGATTATGTAGTGTGAGATTAGTATAATCAGCAGCAAGGACAAGGGCAGGCATTTCCATACAGTGTCAAGAACATTTCCATAAATAATGTCATAGGGTAAACGAATACAAGTTTGCAAAGACATAGTATTAGCAAGAATCCACTATGGGGTTGAAGAATTGCTGAAACAGAACCTAATCAATTCTAGGACTAACATTAAACAACATAATGCACAGGTAGTATATAGGAGTACATATTTAAAGCAACAGATAATATGTAAGGCAACATAATGGTGAAATCTATGGTTCTTAACTCATTAGTGAAACATCTGGGACCACTTTCCTACAATATTCCTCTATTAGTTGAGAAAAAAATCTTTTTGAATAATTCAGTTTTGCATTGCTTGCAGAAAGCCAGGTGTGTGGGGGCTCTCCTGACGTCCTCAGGCAGGCAGATCCATAGGGTAGGGGCCACTACAGAGAAAGCCCGTGTATGGGCTGCTATTGATTTTGCCCATGTACTGGCTGGCAGCTGCAAGAGACCCTGTTCAGATGAGCGAAACTGCTGTGGAGGGACATAGGGAGGGAGGCAGTCCTGTAGGTATGCTGGACCGAGGCTGTGAAGAGCATTGTATGTAATAACCAATACCTTTCCTGTTCATCTCTGTCACTCTACCCTGAAAGGGTCCCTCTCTGCTATTGCAGGTGCCCTTGGAGGAGGCATCTGGGAGTGTCTCTGAAGCAGGCCAGGATCTGTCTGAGATCGAGTGGAGGCATCTGTTGAGGGGCATCAAGGAAGAGGAAGAGGAGACAAGCCTACTAGGTCAGGAGAGAGGGAGGTCTTCTGGGGCCTGAAATCTGGGAGGTTTGGAAGCTCCTTCTGTGGCTGAGCTCAACTGTGGCTCCTGAACTCCCTTCTGGGGCTACTTTGCCCTTAGATTGTCCCGACTGTTACACGTTCTGGGGAAAAGACTTTGAATAGAAAGATCAAGGAAAGAACCCTCCCAAAGTTAGGTATTCAGAAGAGCCATCCTGGATGAGATCTGAGGCTCATCCACTCTCACATCCTTTTTCCCACACTGGTCAGGAAGATGCCTCCTGGTGGAAGCTGTGAAGCCGAGCTAGAAGGCTGCAGCCCTTCTGGCTTGTTTTTTTTACCTCCTGCTCCCAAACCCTACATCTGGTATTTGTTGTCATTCTGCTGCTGAACATGTAGGTTCCATTCAGGCATCATCTGCTCAACTCCGTCACTTCTAAGCAAGACTGGCAGCTGCTCTGGTGGCTGGGAGGAGTGATGTCCTGACTTCCTCAGGAGCTGACCTGGACCATCAGGCATGCTGACACCCCCTCCCCACACACACACACATGGGGACTGTGAGACGGGTCAGGATCCACCCAGGTCCCTGATGCTGATTGGACCCACCACAGTACTGAAATGGCCATTGGTGGGTACATGGGGGCTGATGAGGTCATGCTGGCCAATCTCTCCCCAACCTGGAGGATGCTGAACCCCACCCCTTCTCCCTTTCAAGGCCCTGAAAGCTTGCAGAGTGCAGCATGGGCCAGCACGGTAGCAGGACACACATCTCCCACCACCGCGTCCTTCACAGTTAGAATGTTGGACAACATTCTGTGGCCCCACCCTGGCAGTGATCATTTGCCAGGCAAGACCACGTATCTTCTCCCCCATAAGGTGGCCTGCTTGAGAAGACACAGATAGGCTTCTAGTCCAGAAGTGGGCACCCCACCCCTGGTTCAGACAGAGGGAGAGGAAATTCCATGAGATGGAACTGGACCCTTCTCACAGGATAGGGAATTTGGTGGGGGTAGGGAACCAGCAGCCTGAGACTGAAAAAGAACACTTTAGGGCTCCTTCTGTCCACTGAGGAAGTCATACCAAGACATAGTTAAAACAACCTGTAGAGAAGATGAAGACATGACCTTCCTTCCTTTCCAACATGAGGCCTCAGAAGTGTGTAATTCTTCCCCCCTCCCCCAGGTACAGGATTCCAAGTCCCTCAACAGCTGGCGTCAACATATTGACTTTGTGCCATTCTGTCTCTCTCTGCACAATTTGATAGTCTTAGACTATAATTTATTTATTTATATTTTATTTATATTTAATGTATACTCCGCCCTCCCCACATCAGTGGGCTCAGGGCATATTACATCATATACATTATAAAAAACGTTAACATTTCAACTTTAAAAACAATAGACAATAATATATAATTTAAAATCTAAAATACAGAGTACAAAAAGCAGCAGCACAGAAACTATACATATAATCCTTCATCCAACTGCCCCTAAAAGAATATCACAAAAGGTCGGGTGGTAGCTATTTCCTGATAGGGAGGGACAGTCCCCTCTGTTCAACCAGTGGGAGGCCCTGCCCAGCGTCAACCATACGCCTGGTGGAACAGCTCTGTCTTACAGGCCCTGCGAAAGGATAGCAAGTTCTGCCGGGCCCTGGTCTCATCAGACAGAGCATTCCACCAGGTTGGAGCCAGGACCGAAAAGGCCCTGGCTCTGGTCGACGCTAGGCAGGCCTCCCTGGGACCAGAGACCACTAATAGCTGTTTTTCACTGGCACAAAAGATCCTCCAGGGCTCATATGGGGAGAGGCGGTCCCGCAGATATGCTAGTCCCAGTCCGCATAGGGCTTTATAGGTTAAAACCAGAAACTTGAATCTGATTTGGTACTCAACCGGTAACCAATGCAGCTGGCACAATACTGGTGTTATATGTGCATTTCCCGGCACTCCAGTGATGTCCTGCGCCGCCACATTTTGGACCAGTTACAACCGCCGGATCAGACTCAAGGGAAGCCCTGCATAGAGCGTGTTACAGTAGTCTAACCTAGAGGTGACCATTGCTTGGACCACTGTAGTTAAATCACAGGTCGACAGATAGGGAGCAAACTGCCTGGTCTGACAAAGATGGACAAACAAGGACCTGGCAACTGCAGCAACATGGGCCTCCATTCCCAGGGAGGCATCCAGGATCACCCCCAGACTCTTCACCCTCGGGGTTGGTGTAAGCACCGCCCCATCAAGAGTAGGAAGTTGGAGTCGCAAATCCATGTTCCCATGACTCAAGTACAGGGTCTCCGTCTTTGTGGGATTTAACTTCATCTGACTCTGCTTCAACCATCCAGTCCATCAGCAGGTATAACTGGTGTCATCTGCATACTAATGACACCCAAGTCCAAAACTTCGCACCAACTGGGCGAGGGGGCACATATAAATGTTAAACAATAACGGGGAAAGCACTGCCCCCTGCGGCACACCACAGACCAGTGGGTGCCAGGATGACAGTTCTTCCCCTAGTGCCACCCTCTGTCCCCGACCATGGAGAAAGGAGACAAGCCACTGTAGTGCCATCCCCTGTATCCCCACGTCGGCAAGGCAGTGGGTCAGAAGACCGTGGTCAACCGCATTGAACGCTGCTGAAAGGTCTAATAATATCAGCAGTGCTAATCCGCCTCGATCCAGGTGTCTGCAAAGATCGTCCGTGAGGACAACCAGCAATGTCTCCGTCCTGTGGCCCGGGCAAAAACCGGACTGGAAGGGATCTAAGGCTGAGGTCTCCTTCAGGAAACTGCAGCTATTTTTCCACCGCTCACTCAATCACTTTACCCAGAAACGGAAGATTTGAAACTGGGCGGTAACAGAGCGGGTCCACGGGATCTAATGTAGGTTTCTTTAAAAGGGGCCTCACCCCCTTTTGAAGTGTTGTATTTTAATACATGTTTGAAGTGTTGTATTTTAATAAATAATAATACAAATGTGTGGTTGCCCTTTGAATTGTGGGTTCATTAGAGGGAAGTACCCTCTTACGATCATGTATGTCTTGTTCAAAGACTTGAAAAAAATGCTACTCGTGGTTTGTATCTAAGGTTTGGGGAAAAATTGTGTCAGCTGCAGGTCCTGATCAGGCTGCAGTTTATGACAATGTTTCGTATTGAACCATGAACACCAGAGAACAAAACCATGCATGACATCTCAGGTGTGGAGGGTGGAAAGAGGAATCTTTACCATCACCCCATTTTACCATCACCCCATATTTGTTTTAAATAAATATGGGAGTGTTCTCAGATCAAGGAGGGGAAAGAAAGGGAGAGTTTACAGCTTGTTCCTTGGTAGGGCATAGTTGGGTAAAAAGTGTGACCACCCACACACTTGATGCAGGGGACAAGTTCTCCCAAAGGAAATAAAATGCATACAGATCAGTTAAGAGGGAGCAATTTGGGACTTGGCTTCTTGCAAGGGAGGTAACTGGGGATCTCTGTGCCTTTGTTCAAGCAGGTGATGTGAAACAGAATGAAAATGATGAGAGACTCCAGGCATTGTCATTGGACGACGTCAAGAATGAAAACTTAAAAGAAAATGTCCAGAATCAAGATGGACAAAAGAGGCAAGAAGGAAGCCACATGGTGGAGGGGAGGAATAAACCTATTCCTTGCCAAGGTGGGGAATTCCAGGAAATCTCAGCCCAAGGAGAAAAGGCAGCTGGAGAGAGGAGAAATAAGGGCCCCAGTGCTCAGGTGAGAATCCATACTGGGGAAAAACAAAAAGATAATGTGGAGTTTGAGAAGAGCTTCAGTCAGAGCATGAACCTTACTTCTCATCAACAAATTCACCCGGTAGGGAAAGCATATAGTTGCTCAGAGTGCAGAGAGAGCTTCAGTAGGAAAACAACTCTTACTTCCCATCAAAGAATTCATGCAAGGGAAGAGCTAAAAAAAAATCCAGAGAACAGCTACAGTTGGAGATCACAGCAACGACACCAGATGACCCATACAGGAGAGAAACTAGATCCACGCTCAGAGGTTGAACAGACTGTCAGTAGCCATGTAAGCCTTACTGTGCAACAAAAAAAACACACAGAAGAGAAACGGTATAAGTGCTCAGAGTGTGGAAAGAGGTTTAGGAGCGCATCACACCTTCGGCAGCATCAGACACTCCACACCGGGGAGAAACCATATCAGTGCTCAGAGTGCGGTAAGAAGTTTACTCGAACATCATCCCTGCGCCAGCATCAGAGAATCCACACTGGAGAGAAACCTTATGAGTGTTCGGAGTGTGGACAGAGATTTGGTTTCAGTTCCCTCCTTCAACGACACGAAAAGATCCACACAGGAGAGAAACCATATCGATGCGCAGAGTGTGGGAAGGCTTTCCGTCTCCGCTTAAGCCTCATTGTGCATCAAAGAGCACACACAGGGGAGAGACCTTACAAATGCTCAGAGTGTGGAAAGACATTTAGCCAGACATCATCTTTGCAAAAACATCAAAGAACACACACAGGGGAAAAACCTTATGAGTGCCCTGAGTGTGGGAAGAGATACAGTTGCCAATCCCACCTTCAGCGGCATCAGAAGATCCACACAGGGGAGAAACCATATCAGTGTTTAGAGTGTGGAAAGAAATTCAGTTTAAGTTCCCATCTTCTACGCCATCAAACAATTCACACAGGGGAGAAACCGTATCAGTGTTTAGAGTGTGGAAAGAAATTCAGTTTAAATTCCCTTCTTCTACGCCATCAAATGATTCACACAGGGGAGAAACCGTATCAGTGTTTAGAGTGTGGAAAGAAATTCAGTTTAAATTCCCTTCTTCTACGCCATCAAAGGATCCACACAGGGGAGAAACCATATCAGTGTTCAGAATGTGGAAAGAGGTATATTCAGACATCAGATCTTCGGCAGCATCAAAGAATCCATGCGCCAAAAACCACATAGCTGCTCAGTTTTCAAAACTGGCTGACAGCTTCAGGATTAGTAGCAGTGCCAAAAAAACAAACAACCTGGACCAGGTTCTCTCCAGGACATTCTTGTGTTATTTGCAGGGGAAGTGACAGTTTACACACTAAAAGCCAGGAAGGTGGAGGCAACACCACCTGAGAGCGTGGAAAATATCCCCTCCTTTACAAAACAAACATTCAGACAAGTTTACCAGTCAAGAAGTCTTCTTAAGGATAATACTAACTGGAATAAAACTCCAGAGGAAGCCGTGGTTGTGCAGTCATCTTAAACATTATGAAATCTCTTTGCTACAAGTGTTTGTGGTTATCCTCTGTGGAACGTAGTTAAGGAGCACCTCTCAAAAGGTGTTTTGAAACAAGCCAGAATAAAAAATCTAGCTATGAAAATGACACATAATGATGTAATAGAGCACTTGCCATGATTGACAATTGTACAGTAACCGCAGGTGGCCCGCATTTGAAAACAATTGGTCTTCCTGAACCACAGAGGGATGATGGTTGTATCCCATGCCACTTGCTGAGACGTTTGCCAAGTATATGCAGGGTTTAAGGGATGCGCTTTGGACTGGTTTAAATAATTTCTTACAGGCAGGACTCAAAGGGTTGCTGCTGGTGACCAGTTGTCATCAGTATGGGACTTGCCTTGTGGGATTCTTCAAGGCTCCATTTAGACCCCCGTGCTATTCATCTGCCCTGATCTGGATGGCCCAGGCTCGGTCTTAGAAGCTCACTGTAAGCTAATGCACTCTTATGTCATCTATGTTGGTCTTTTCTGTAGGATGCATACTAGTTAATAAACATCGTTTCTTCTAAGGTGGTTTGGCTGAAGAAGGCCCTTATTCATTTGCCTAATTTTTCGGATATGCTTAAACACGTGCACATATATGCCACCGAGGCTCAAGCACTAGTTGGGACGGTTGGGGAAGCAGAGATTTCAGGGTACCATGAACGGTGGCCATTTCTATCAGGGATCCCAAAACCTGAGGAGGGGGCTTGGAGAGGGTTTTCCAAATAGGGATTGGGGTTTCTGACAAGCTCGCACCTCAACCACTCACTGACTTAAAGCAAGTGATGCGGGGGGGGGGGGGGCGGGGGGGAACAACACCTCCAAGGGGAACATGATAACTCCAATCTGATGGAGGTGTTCAGGAGGGCCCCCATATTTCTATCATTTTCGCAGAATATGCAAAACGAAATGTTCAGGAGGGCATTTTTAAAGTAGGAATTTGAACGATAATATAATGGAACAGCTCAGGAGTTCACTTTCTCTAAGGGATAGTGTTGGGGTCTATTGCAGTGTTTATTTTACGTATCACTATCCCCTTTATTGCCTTATACATTTGTAACCCACTTTCTTCATTATGATCTGTCATAGTCTGGTTTTTGTTCGCTACAGTGCTCTTTATTGGAAGTCCTTGCTGTCTGATTGAACTGGATTTTATATTTTGTAGCCGATGTTGAGCCTCCGTGAGAAAGGCAGGGAATAACTATAGTTAAATAACAATAACGACAGAATAGGATTGCTAACTCCAGTTTGGGAAATTCCTGGAGATTTAGAGATGTGCCTGGAGAGGGACCCCAGAGGAGATGTCATGTCATGGAGTTGAGGGAGTGGGGCTTGTGGATTTCATTAAAGGCTCTCCTTTTCCCTCAAGAGACAGAAAATCCCAAGGGCTGAGGCACTGAGTGAAGAGTTTTTCCCTGACAAGCAGGATGTCCTGCACTAGTCCAGGGTCGGGGGTTAGGGAGATTTTCCAGGGGAGCAATCAAAGTGGTTTCACCTGGAACAGAATGGATTACACACTATCGATACCTTGAATTCTGAGGGAAAGAAGTTGGTGGTTACGTTTGTATCATCTTCAACTGAAGTATGGTGCACTAAAAACCTTCATGGTCCAAATCCTATCCATTTGGCGCTGAAAGGGGTGGGGGTGGGGTATTTCTGCATATTTGGTGGTCTCTTGCAAGAAAATGTTGTTGGCTAAAAAGGATCCCAAATGAGAGCAGTTGATCATTGAGGAAACGAAGAAGAGAGGGTGCCCTGAATGAGCATCCTCTGGCCCTTTCACCCCTTTCAGAGCTAGGATTTTATGATCTTTTCAGGTCCTTTTCTGGTCCTATCTGGCTGATCAGTCCCAGAAGTGGGTCTAGGGGACCCCTGTTTGACACATGTCACATCTCTCCCTCCCTCAAACAAGAGCCTAGCGCCATGGTTTAGCCCAGATCTGGAAAAATTACCGAGAAAGACTAAGCAGAGGCACACACTTCTAAACCTTTGGAAGCGCACGCTGGGTTGGATTGCCAGGTTTAAAGGGCACATTTAATATTTTCCTCAATTCGAAAAAAAAAATCTTTTTTTTGCTCTCTGTCTTCAAGTGCTAGGAAAGGGTTAAGAGGCAGAAAGCGAGATAGTTCCTAGAGAGGATATCAAGGGAGAAATAGTAAAGACCTCCAACTTCCTGTTTGGGGGGGGAATCGTTCTTTGCTTGCAGGAGAGCGGGAGGACTGAGGCTGGAGGCGGACTGGGGGATTCCTGGAAGGGTAAAGAGCGGCGGGGAGGGGAGGGAGAAGCTCCCCAAGGCTGGGAGGCCTGCAGGGGATATCGCTGTCTGGGCCCTACGAACAGTGCAGGGCCAGTGACGGAAAGGAGGGGGTCCGGTTGCTCCTTTCTTTCCCGAGGAGGATTGCCGTCTCTGATGAATATGCAGCTGGGAGCAGAAGGGGATCCGGTTTCCACCCAGGATGGGAACAGATTCCTGTATGGATCTCTGCAGATCGAAATCCTCTGCTAATAGCTCTGCGGTGTGGTGGGCTGGTTTGGTTGACAGCTCTCGTGCAAAGAGCGTTTGGGAAGGCACCAAATCTGGCATGTCGGGCATTGGACTTTGACAGGTGTGTGTAGAGCTCCCCTCCGAGTCTGAAAGAGAGGAGGGCGCCTGAACTTCTCAGGTCTGCATTTTTACTGAGATCCTGCAAGTGACTAAAAGCAAATTAAAAGCCCCATGGAGTCCAGAGGCAGGTATCACACTTGTTGGTTCCATCGTCTTCCGCTCTCTGTTATGGCAAATGGGATTCATTAGAGCAGCAGCAGGGAGGTGTGGAAAGGCAACCCAGGTGTTCGAGACACAGCACACTTTGGCCAGGTGCATGTGTGTGCACGTGCATGTGTTTATTTCAACGAGATTCCTGCCCAGCGCCGTTTTCCCAGCCAACCCTGGCCCTCCAGTTTAGCAGGGGCTTGCTCATCTTTCCCCCTCCGTCTGAGCAATTCTTAGCCTTCTACATGTGGCCCTAAGCATGCTGGATCAACATACCTCATAACAGAAGCACATGAGCGTGCTGGCTCCTGCCTCACCTATGCAAAACCATGTCCTGAGCACCTTGCGCCTCTACTGTAGGATCCTTCTTTGAGTGAGAAAGTTAAAAAGCAGAGTTCCCAATTACAGGGAGGGAATCTACATGTGTGTATTTGTTATGCGCATAGACATTGTGTTCAGGAACCAATGATGGCGAGAGGTGAGGCCAGCACAGTTACATGATGCTTGGATGGGAATGAAAAGGGTTCTGTGGGGTGGAGGTGAGGCTGGCTCACAGTTCTGTGGTTAAAAACACGTATTGAATCCAAGAGCTCCCTCATTCCATCCCAGGCACATCAACATCCAAAGCCAGCCCAAATAAGATGGTTGGAAAAGGCTCCAGAAACCATTGCAGACCGAGGGTGGAGTAGGTTGCCCAAAGGTCTGACTCGATATAAGGCAGCTGCATGCGAATCTCCGTGGAGAGAGAATGTGCTTATTGATATGACGACTTCACTGCACTTCAGAAGAGCAATGTGGTCATACAGGAGAGACCAGGTGTGAAAGTTCGGAATCCAATCTTTAAAAGAAATTCTGTACATTTTAATAAGAATGTCAATGTATGCATTTAATAAAGAACTAGCAACAAAGCCCGTCGTGGGGGAAAAATACAACGGGCTCTAGAATGGGGAGGGCGGGCAGGCAGGCAGGCAGGCATTTGCTCCTCCTCCATCACTGATTCTAGATAGTGAAGGGGGGGCATCTGCTCCATGCCTGATTTGCCTGATCTTGGCTATGTGACGGGGTGGTGGGCTTTGCTACCTGCTCAATGCTTGATACCTGCCGGGTAAAGGGGGAACATTGCCTCCTGTTCTGTGCCTAACTGGGTGAAGGGGGCAAGGCATTGCCGCCTGCTCTGAGCCTGATCCCAGCTGAGTGAAGGGAGGAACAGGCATTGCCTCCTGCTCCGTGCCTGATGCTGACAGGTGATGGTGGGTGACGGGCTTTACTACCTGCTCTGCTCCTGATCCCTGTTGGGTGAAGGGGTGCGGGCATTGCCACCTGCTCTGCTCCTGATTCTGGCACGTTGAAGGGGGGGGCAGGCATTGCTGCATGCTTGGCTCCTGACTCCGGCAGGGTGAAGACAGGGTGGGCATTGCCACCTGTTCAGTAGCTTATTCCAATAGGTTGAAGAGGGTGTGCATTGCCACCTGCTCTGCTCCTTATCCCGGCTGGGTGAAGGGAAGGAAGGCATTGCCTCCTGCTCTGCGCCTGATCCCAAATGGGTGATGGCGGGAGGCGGGCATTGCCATCTGCTCCACCACTAACACCAGCTGGGTTAAGACAGGGGAGGGCATTGCCACCTGCTCCATTTCTAATACCAGCTGTGTTAAGGTGGGGGTGGACATTACCATCTGCTCCGTTCCTAATACCAGCTGGGTTAAGGCAGGGGAAGGCATTGCCACCAGCTCCATTCCTAATACCAGCTGTGTTAAGGTGGGGGTGGACATTACCACCTGCTCCGTTCCTAATACCAGCTGCTTTAAGGCACAGGTGGACATTGCCACCTGCTCCACCACTAGTACCAGCTGGGTTAAGGCAGGGGAGGGCATTGCCACCTGCTCCACTCCTAATATTGTCTGGGTTAAGCGGGGGATGGGCATTGCCATCAGATCAGCTCCTAATACCAGCTGGGTTAAGGCAGGGGGCAGGCATTGCCTCCGGCTCTGCTCCTGTCCTGATCCCAGCTGGGTGAAGGTGGGATGCGGGCATTGCCATCTACTCCCATCCTGATCCTGGCCTGGGCTTCCCACCACCATGGCACGTTTTCTGGAGGGACATGGTGACTTGCCTAGGCTTCCCTCCATGGCAGTGCCCTCTGGTTGTCTGAAATACGCTTACTCAATTATATAGTAAGATTCTGTATATAAAATCATAGGAGTTAGCCGTGTTAGTCTGTAGTTGCAAAATATTAAAGTCCAGTAGCACCTTTAAGACTAACCAACTTTATTGTAGCATAAGCTTTTGAGAACAGCAGCTCTCTTCATCTGACGTATGGAGTATATGAAGAAACGGGCCAGAGATCTCTGGCCCATTTTTTCATACCTTCCATGCATCTGACGAAGAAGGCTGTAGTTCTCGAAAGCTTATGCTACAATAAAATTGATTAACCTTAAAGGTGCTACTGTATATAAAATCACACTGATGTCTTTTAACCTGTAACTTACGTATCTGACTAGAAATTCTAATAGAGGATAAAATATCACTTTTATCTGTTCTTTTTCCTGTTTCTGTCTCTTTTCTCCAGGGAGAAACCGAATCTAGAACATTGTAAATCATGGCCACAGTTTTCCATCGGAACAATATCACGGAGCGATCACCCCATATGAAAATGGAGGGGCAAAGCACCACAGCAGGGGAAGCACCAGAGGGGATAGCAAAATCTCTTCGCATCCTCTGGGACGGGAGCATCGGGAAATTCCTTCAGAGGAGACCAGGAGTTCAGGCACATCAGGAAGCAGGGGACGGTTCCCTTTCCCTTGCCCAGTGGGAAGCCCAGTGGGAGGAGTTCCTCAGGACAATGGAAAACCCTCACTCAGGATGGGGAATCCCACATTTGTCGGGTAAGCCATCACCCTGGGAGGATGCCAAGGCCTTCCTGGCCTCCTTCGAGCAAGTGGCTGAAGCCTGTCAGTGGCGCAAGGAAGAGTGGGTGACCCGACTCCGGCCAGCCCTTAGTGGAGAAGCTGAGCAGGCCTTAAACAGTCTGGATGTCAGAGACAGAGAGGATTATGGGAAGGTGAAGGCAGCCATCTTGAGAGGGGATGCCCTAAGCCGGGAGAAGCAGCGTCAGCAGTTCAGGCGTTTCTGCTACCAGGAGGCTGAGGGCCCACGGGGGGCTTACAGCCAACTCCAAGAAATGTGCCGTGCGTGGCTGAGAGTGGAGAACCACAGCAAGGAGCAGATCCTGGAGCTCTTGATCCTGGAGCAGCTGCTGATCATCTTACCCCAAGAGATCCAGAGCTGGGTGAGGGAAAACAGCCCTGAGAGCTGCTCCCAGGCAGTGGCCCTGGCCGAGGAGTTCCTCTTAAGGCAGGAAAAGCAGGTGAGGCTCTTCTGCTATGTGGGTCTTGAGTGTGGGAGGGCCTGGTGTGGAGGAAGGGCTGAGATTTCTCTTCATCTCAGAAGGGCAAAGGAGATCACTGTAGAGCGCTATGCTGGGTCTGGGACCTCCATTATCTGGAAACTCAAATGTGGTTAAGCTTGGATTTTCTTTGGGGTGGAGATCCATCTTTTAATCTAGGCGTCAGTTGGTTTGTCCTGGAGGGGTCCCCCTGCTTATCAAAGGGCACTTCTGGAGTTTCTGGATGCTCCTGTTTGTAGTGTTCCCTGTATTTTTCAGCAAATTCCCCATTTCCTAGATGATAGAGAGCTTGTCTCCATCATGCATGCTTTGGTGACCTATAGACTGGACTGCTGTCATGCACTCTCTATGGAGCTGCCCTTGGAAAGTATTTGCAGATTTGAGTGTTGATTTGAAGTCTAAGGATAGATGTTTTATACACACCCTGGGTGTGTATAAAACATTGATACTTACACAGTTGCTTGGGAGCCAGATGTGGCTCTTTGCCATACCACCAGTTGCTCTTCTGAACACTATGCCCCCGCGTGGTAGCTGCCCTGTTACAGGAAAGTGGGCAAGGTCCTTGGCCGGTGAGTCTTGTGGTTGGCACGTGGCTCTCACCATGAAACATCTGCCACTGGAGTAATGGGTAAGCTTCGAATCTCCCTGGGGTGCTGGCCTCATGCCAGGAATGGAAGTAAATGCGGCTCTTTTGGTTGAAGGTCATTAGTTCAAACATTACGCGTTTTTGGTATAGAGTATTGGTAACAATTCAGTTTAGCAATCTATTAAATTACTAGAGGTGTGCCCACTTGCTCTACTCAAGATACCTAATTGTCATCTGAATACCGAATGAACAAATGCACCTACTTTTGCCATCCTCCAGGTGGGGGCTGGAGATGTCCCAAATTACAACTGATTTCTGTTCCCTTGAAGGAGATGGATGAACACCATGGCATTATATTCTACTGAGGTCACTCGCGTCCCCAAACGCTGCCCTCCCTAGGCTCCACCTCAACATCTCCAAGAATTTTCTAACCTGGAGTTGACAACCTTAACTCTGCCTCATGACAAAAGAGTTGCAGCAATACTGGATGAAGCAACAGCTGCAGAGGTCATCCTTTCCTAGCAAACCGTAGAAAAATCTAAATTGATAATGAATGTCATACCCCGCCTTTCTCTCCCATGGGAGCCCAAAATGGGTTTACACGGTTCCATCTTCCATTTATCCCTACAACAACCCTGTCAGGTAGGTTAGGCTGAAAATGTGTGCCTGGCCCAAGGTCAGCCAGCAATCTTCTGTGGCAGAGTGGTGATTAGAACCTGGACCTCCTAGATCCTTCTCAGACACTCTACCTACTAAGCCACAGAAGCGACGTTATCTCAAGAGGCTCTTAAACCCCCTTGGTTTTGTAAAAGGGGATATTTTCCACCCTCCCTGTCTGTGTTGCCTTTCTCCCCAACGGGGACACAAAGTGGCTTATACTGTTCTCCTCCATTTTATCTTCACAAAAACCCTGTTAGGTACGCCTGGCTGGGCATGTGAGACTGCACCAGCTTTCTTCCATGGCAGAGTGGGGATTCGAACCTGTACGTCCTTGGTCCTAGTCCTGCATTCTAACTACTACCCCACACAGGCTCTGACATGACAGCAGAATTGTTAACCCCTGTGTGTGTTTTACAGAGGGGATATCCATTATAACTACATAGATCATTAAAGGAGAGCAATTACGTGAGTCCAAGAAAGTATCTTACCCAAAGATTAGCAGGTTACAGGCAAAGGACCCCCTTCTAGGAAGATGCTTCTGATTAATTCAGCTTCTCGTATTTATACGGTTTCAGAACCGTCTCTTAACAATAACCAGCTGTCCCACTTCAAAGGGCTCACATTCTTGGCTCCCTGATTATCTGACAACTTCAAACACCCAACAAGGTTATCTATATTTGAAACAGAGGAGTTAGCCGTGTTAGTCTAGTAGCAAAATCAAAAAGAGTCCAGTAGCATTTTTAAGACTAACCAACTTTATTGTAGCATAAGTTTTCGAGAATCACAGTTCTCTTCGTCAGATGCATGGAGGGCAAGAAGAAACTGGTCAGATATATAGGTGGAGAGGGGAGGGAGGAGTAGATGCAAACAGTAGCTTCTGATATGGAGATCAGTTTGCTTCTGTTAAGGAAGCCAGTTACTTCTGATAATGAGATAACCATTCATAGTCTCTATTCAATCCCAGCCTGACTAAGTCAAATTTACATATTGAAACATCTTCTTAAAGTATATACAAGTTGATACTTATTTTTGCTGCACATTAACTTAACAAAGCCTATGGAAAATTAGTGATTACAAGTTTTTCACACAAATGAATATCAGCCAATACACCCGTCCTTGATTCTGTCTCCAGCTTCTGTAAAGTCAGACACTCCTGTCATTCTCAGACACTCTCTGCACCTCGGCCTCAATACATAATATCTATTAGGATGGGTTAGACTGCTCTTCAGAACTACACAAGGCCACTGTGCCCCTTTTCTCTTTCATGCCCCTCTCCAAGGATGGTTTTAGGCCTCTAAACTTCCTCTGTGACGTGTCTAGCTATGGAGCAAAGCTAGGCCTGTTCCTGTGTACAAAAACATTTTCTATCATTTACCTCATCAAATCGAGCCACAGTTCTATATTTCTGTCTGTTGCACATTGCTCCTTATGGGTGTTCTGAGTCCTTTCATGTTTAGCAGAGCAACTCCCACAAGCATCCTGAAGCCAGTGAACAATTTTGAGGCTCCTAGGTTAATTTTTGGAGGAGTGACAATTGTGACAGTGTATTAAAGAGGCATTTGTACCCAAATGGGGACCATGCTTAGTGTACATCATCATTCTCTTCTGTTTTGCCCTCACAACAACCCTGTGAGATATGTTTGGCTGAGTGTGTGTGGCCCAAAGTCACCCAGTGAGCTTCCATGGCCTACTGGGGGTTTGAACCTGGGCCTCCCAGATCTTAGTCCGGCACTCTAACCACTGTGGCATGCTACCTTTTGTATTATATATATATATAATTTATATAATAATGTAGTTTATAAAATATGTCTGGAGAAAGTTTGGAAACCTGGATATAAATTACCCAAAGAGATTGCCCTGTGTGTGAACTGCCTACCAAACCCTTTTTCCTCCTGGGTTGTCTAATTCCTGGTTTATTTTTGTTTCTTGCGATTTAAAATTCTGTCCACAAGAAGATGTTCCTCAAAAGTGTCCACATTCCTTTAGGAAAGTCTGTACTAATTTTCCCTAATCCTACTATATAAAAGATTGTGTCCAGACAACTTACTTCCTAACCTGGTGTGCCACCAGAGGGTGCTGCTATGGCAGGATACCCAGGTCAGGATCAGGAGCAGAGTAGATGACAATGACCATCCTCTGCTTTCACCTGGCAGGGATTAGGAGCGGAGCAGGAGGCAATGCCCGCCTGCCACCTTCACCCACCCGGGATCATAAGCGGAGCAGGTGGCAATGCCCACCTGCTGCCTTCACATGGCCAGGACGAAGAACAGAGCAGATGGCAATGTCAGCCCCCCCCCCCCCGTCTTCACCCGGCCGGAATTGAAGCAGAGCAGGTGCCAATGCCAGTCCCCTGCGTTCAGCCAGCCGAGATCAGGAGCGGAGCATGTGGCAATACCCATCCCCTGACCTTCACCCAGCTGTGACCAGGAGCGGAGCCAGTGGCAATGCCTGCTCCCCTCCCACCTTCACCCGGCCAGGATCAGAAGCAGAGAAGGTAGCATTGCCCTCCCTCCCTCCCTCCCTGGCCGAGATCATGCATGAAGCAGATGGCAATGCCCTGCCACTGCCTTCATCAGGCCAGGAGCAGAAGAGGAGCAGGTGGCAATGCCCACCCCCACCTTCATCTGGCAGGGATCAGGAGCACAGCAGGTGCTATGCCAGCTCCCCTGCCTTCACCCAGCAGGGATCAAGAGCAGAGTAGGTGGCAATGCCTGCCACCTGCCTTTACCAGGGTGGGATCAGGAGTGTAGCAGGTAGCAATGCCCGCCTTCCCTTCACCCAGCCGAAATTGCGTTGAGCAGGTGGCAATGCCCACCCCCACCTTCATCTGGCCGGGATCAGGAGTGCAGCAGGTGTCAATGCCTGCCATCCACCAGCTCATTGACTGAGGAAAGAACTTGGTTGTGATTATATGCTGGATAAAAACTGAAATGATTATTATCCCCCGAGAAAGTGGTTACATGAAACAGGCAAGAAGCTAGCATCCTGTCAGTATGAATCGGTTTGATTGGATCACTCCATAATACTTCAGGTCCAGAGGAATGACTTTTCTACAGTACCTTGGAGTCACAATTGGTGTTGCCTGTGGAGTAGGAGAAATATGTTGTAACAGCAGTGAAATCCTCATTGGTGAGATAAGATATCCTTCTCTTGATATATTGAAGAAATTTATCTGAAGAGATATTCCCACTACTCACCACTACCGTTCTGCCGTGGTTGAACTTTGATATACAGAGTGCAGCCTTGTGCCATAAATATCTATTTTTGTAACACTGTCTTAGGATATTGGTTATTCTTACATTGACAGTCAATGAGTTTTGAGAATGCGATTTATTGTATGGTTCATTTATTGTCACTTGACAAATCTTCTCTGGCACGTAGGATTATTGGTTGATGCCAGTGGCTGTAATTTATATGCCAGTTATTTAAGTTATATATTCATTGATATTCATGCACTGACCACTTTAACATAAAATTATAAAAAGTATAAAAATTACATTTGAATTTGTTTTTGTGTATTGTAGGACAACTGGTATATTGCAGGGACTTTTTTCTGTATTGTTGCACTGATTACCTGTGATTAGCCTTTTTTGTTGTTAGGGATCAAGTGGCAATGCCCGCCCCCCACCTTCCTCATGTCATGATCAGGAGCGGAGCAGGTGGCAATGCCCGCCCCTTGCCTTCATCCGACCGGGATCAGGAGGCAATGCCTGCCCCAGCCTTCACCTGACCAGGATCAGGAGTGGAGCAGGTGGCAATGCCTTCCCCCCACCTTCCTCACGTTATGATCAGGAGTGGAGCAGGTGGCAATGCCCGCCACCCACTTTCACCTAGTCGGGATCAGGAGCAGAGCAGGTGCCAATGCCAGCTCCCCGCCTTCATCTGGTCAGGATCAAGAGTCAAGTAGGTGGCCATGCCCACCTCTCTGCCTTCACCCAGCCAGGATCAGGAGAGGAGCAGGTAGCAATGCCGCCCCCTGCCTTCACGCAGTGGATATCAGGTGCAGAGCAGGTGGCAACGCCCGCCCTTTGCCTTCACCTGACTGGAATCAGGAGTGGATCAGGTGCCTGCCCCAGCCTTCACCTGACCGGGATCAGGAGTGGAGCAGGAGGCAATACCCTCCCCCCTTTCACATGGCAGGGATCAGGTGGCAATGCCGCCCCTCATCTTCATCTTGCCAGGATCCAGAGTGCAGCTGGCAGCAATGCCCACCTCTTCTTCACTCGGCCAGGATCAAGTACAGAGCAAGTGGCAATGCCTGTCCCTTCACCTGATCAGGATCAAGAGGGGATCAGGTGGCAATGCCCACCCCTTGCCTTCACCTGGCTGGGATCAGGTGCCAAGGAGAAGGCAATGCCCCCCTGCCCCCCTCCCCTTTCTAGAGTCCATTGTATTTCCCCCCACAACAGGCTTTGTTGCTAGGACATATCAATAAATTTGCTAAGTTCAGGATGGAACACAGAATACTCCCCTTCCACCCACCCATCTTTGTTGCTCTGGCCTGAAAGAATCCCTCTCTGCTGTTGCAGGTGCTCTTGGAGGACGCATCTGGGAGTACCTGTGAGGCAGGACAAGATCTGCCTGAAAGCAAGTGGAGGCAGTTCTTGATGGGCATCAAGGAAGAGGATGATGGAGAAGCCAGCTTGCTGGGTAAGAAGGGAAGGTGCGAGGCCTTTTGGAGCCTGAGATCTGGGAGACTCAGAAGCTCTTTCTAGGGCTGAGCCCATTGGTAGTTTTTTAATCTCTTTAGTGGCTGCAATATTCTTAGATGCCAGATGTTACAGGGGAAAGGACTGGTAAGTGAAGAATAAACCTGCCAGAGCTGGCTAATGGCCCATCGACTGTTCCTACAGTGGTCACCGAGATGCCTCCATGACATGCCTCCTTCCCTCAACAAACCATGGAGGTCTGCTTTGAACTCTGGGGTTCGCTTGGCAAGCTCCTGGCTCCATACACACGCACACAAGTAAACTTGAGGTTTCGAAATGCTGAAAACCAACTCCGTATAGCTCTTATCTCAACTAGAAGGAAACTCTCTGGTCATTGCCGGATTGAGTATTTTGATAATTTATCGTATATAATCATCAATACCAGAGAATCAAAAGACCTGCAGAGCAAATCAAATGTGAAGAATGAAGGAAGGATTCTTTTTGAATTTTTCCCATAAGGTACATGTGAGGAGGGGGAGGGATAGGCAGAATATAAAAATCACTCACCTGGAGAGCCTGGCCAAGGAACTGGGTCAACCAGCTGCTCGGTTTAGGATAAAAGTTCTGTCAAAGGAAATGCATACCCATTGATTAGAAATAACTGATAGGTGGCTTGGCTTCCTGCCTGTGTGCTGATTGTGTCTCTCTCTTTTCATTCCATCAGGAGATGTAGAGGAGACGGCTAGGAAATTCCAGGGGTTTTCACTGGAAAAAATCAAGAGCAAAGAAGCTGAACAAATCTGTAGAGATCAAGACAGATGAGGGAGGCAGGAGGGAAGCCATGCAGAAAAGATGAGGGAAAACCCCATTCCTTGCAAAGGAGAGGGCTTGCATGAAACCCCAGTCGAAGAAGAAAGCTCAGCCCAAGAAAGAAGGAATAAAGGCCTCTGTGCTAACCAGAGAATCCAGTCCAAGAAAAATAAAAATGAAAGTGTGGCATTTGGAAGGACTTTCAGTCAGAGCATGAATGTTATTTTTCAGCAAAAGGTTTGCACAGGACAGAAAGTCTATAATTACTTAGAGTGTGGAAAGAGACAATTTGGTGTAGTGGTTAAGAGCGTAGGACTCTAATCTGGAGAGCTGGGTTGGATTCCCCACTCCTACACTTGAAGCCAGCTGGGTAACCTTGGGTCAGTTACAGCTTCCAGAAGCTCTCTCAGCCCCACCCACCTCACAGGGTGATTATTGTTGTGGAGATAATGATAACATACTTTGTAAACCACTCTGAGTGGGCCTTAAGTTGTTCTGAAGGGTAGTATATAAATCGAATGTTGTTGTTGTTGTTATTACTATTACTTCCCACCAAAGATTTCACTCAGGTGAGGAGCTGTATAGATGTGCAAGTTACTCTGATACAGCAGGCTTTGATGAACATTTAAATGGTCCATTAATGAACACATCAAAGTACAGCAGGAAGAACCCACTGAAAGGTTCTGAGTGTAGAGAGAACTTCCTGTGCAGGTGAGGCCTCTTTTCGTGGGTGCTAATGGGGGTCTCTCTCTTTATTCCCACAGGGGTTGATCAGGAGAATGAGGAGGACAAGGAACAGCATCAGGTATCACCAGATGAAGCCAAGAATCAAGAGATGAAAGGAAGTTTCATGACTCTCAGTGGACCCAAGAAGCAGAAAGGAAGCCAGATAGTGGAGAAGGGGGATGAACCCATTGCTTGCCAAGGAGGGAATTTACATGAAGAAATTCACATGTATGAATGCTTGGAGTGTGGAATGAACTTTTCAGATCAATCCCATTATAATATCCATTTGCAAAAGCACAGTGGAAGGAAGACCCGTCAATACTCAGAAGGGGGAAGGAGCTTCATTCGCACATCAGAGCTCCTTAGACATGAAAGAATCCATACAGGAGAGAAACCATATAGCTGCTCAGACTGTGGAAAGAGCTTCTTACAGAAAGCAAATCTTATTCAGCATCAAAAGATTCATTCAGAAGAGAAACCATTGATCTGTTCAGAGGTGGGAAATACTTCCTCTGAGGGAAAAAAGGCCAATGTACACTTTCCCAAGCATAGTGTGATAGAGCCACATAAATGTTTTCTATGTGGAAAGTGTTTCAGATACAAATCAAAGCTCCTTGCACACCAAAGAATCCACACAGGTGAGAAACCTTTTGAATGTTCTGAGTGTGGAAAGAAATTCAGTCGGAGATGCCATCTTCAGCAGCATCAGAGAATCCATACAGGAGAAAAACCTTTTCAATGCTCCGAGTGTGGAAAGAAATTCAGTCAGATTATGAATCTTCAACAGCATCAGAGAATCCACACAGGAGAGAAACCTTTTGAATGCTCTGAGTGTGGAAAGAAGTTCAATCAGATGACAAATCGTAAGCAGCATGAAAGAATCCACACAGGGGAGAAACCATTTGAATGTTCTGAGTGTGGAAAGAAATTCAGTCGGAGTTGCCATCTCCAACAGCATCAAAGAACTCACTCAAGGGAGAAACCTTTCAAATGCTCAGAGTGTGGGAAAAGCTTCAAGTGGAGTGTCAGTCTTCAGTGGCATCAGAGAATCCATACAGGTGAGAAACCTTTTGAATGCTCAGAGTGTGGAAAGAGCTTCAATTGCAGTCGTGACATTCAACGGCATCTAAGAACCCACACAGGTGAGAAACCATTTGAATGCTCGAACTGTGGAAAGAATTTCAGTCAGAAATCCTCCCTTCGAAAGCATCAAAGAATTCACATAAGGGGAAACCATGTAACTGATTAGCCTATGACCAGAGCTCGTCTTGTATTTCAGACTTTAAAAACCACAGAGAGAGACACAGTTGAAATCATATAAATCTTTGTAAAGATCTTGCGTCTGCACCGAAACATTACTGTAACCATAGAAGGCAAACAAAGAAAAATCATTTTGAGGAGAAACAGTATAAATGCTCAGAATGTGGAAAGAGGTTAAATTGGAGTAGTACTGTTCAACAGCATCAGATAATATACATAGGAGAGAAAAAGTATAAATGTTCTGATTATGAGAAGAGCTTTAATCCTGATTGACACCTCAAATACATTTCACAGGGAAGAAAGCAAAGATTTCACAGGGAAGAAAGCAAACATGACTCTGCCTTCCTCAGAGTCATGTTTCACAAGTTGCTGTGTAACAAAGAGAAGAATCTAGAAGAATACTTGTATACAAACAACATATTTTGCAAAAGAGAACATCCTGTACACAGCAAACATATGACTTGTAAGCCTGCCTTTGAATTAAGTTAGAGCGTTCCACTTCTCCTTTCCTTTCATGCGGCTCAGTCTCCCTGGGTAACTCCAGAGATATGCATGTCTTTACTTCTATCGTCCCGGTTAAATCCTCATTCAGATCAATTACACTTGTTGCTTAAAGCAACCAATACCTTTAAATGAAGGGTGTATAATCTACCTCACTATTGAGACCATAAGGTGCATAAGTTTTATACTCATGTATAAATTGCATTTCTTTTTGTAACAATACCTTTTTATATCCTTTAGATTGTAGGGATCAGGGTCATATTTGTAAATTACAAAATATCTCACGTCTTCAGAAACGTGTTGCTTGTCTAAGAAATGCTGAACCAAGGGAGCCTCTCAAACTTGATTTTTTTAAAACCTGGATGCCTGTTCCAACATCCTCACTTTAATTTTTCTAGTACTGTTGCCTAAATAATGGAGGCTCCCTGCTGGGCCATCCTGCCCCTTGTTGGGTGCTGGGGACAGATGACAGGCGGGTGCCCTTCCTAATTTCGGTGGTGAGCATCAGGGAAGCGCGCCCTCCCTCCCTCCAGCCTGGCCAGGGCTTGACAGGCATGAAGGTACCTGGCTGCAGCCGATCTGCAGTGAACAACAGAGAAGCACCCGCCCTCCCTTCAGCCCAGCTGGGGCTTGACAGGCACAAAGGGGTCTCGCAGCCGCGGAGCCCAGCAGTGAACAACAGGGAAGCGCCCCCGCCCTTCCTGCAGCCCGGCTGGGGTTTGACAGGCGCCGGGGGCACATCGCCACCACCGATCCCAGCAGCGAGCAGCAGGGAAGTGTGTCCGTCCCTCCTGTAGCCTGGCAGCGGTTTGGGGGCTTGACAGGCACGGGCGAACCTCGCCACCACCGATCCTGACAGCGAGCAGCAAGGAAGCATGCCTGCCCCTCTGCAACCCAGCCAGGACTTGACAGGCCATGGGGCCCCTCGCCGCTGCTGGTCCCACCTACGAGCAGCAGGGTAGTGCACCTGTCCCTCCTGTAGCCCAGCAGGGGCTTGGGGGCTTGACAGGTGTGAGGGTGCCTCGCTGCTCAGGTCCCAACAGCAAACAGCAAGGAAGCCGCCCTCCCTCCCTCCCTGTAGCCTCTTTTCCCTCCTAGGGGTGCACGAGAGCACACCTGTGCAGTGGAATCAATCTGAGTTGTCACTTGTCAGCAATATGCTTTCTCAATTATGTTACAGGATAGTGCAGAGTGGTAAGCTGCAGTACTGCAGCCCAAGCTCTGCTCAGGACCTGAGTTCAATCTTGACAAAGCTGGGTTCAAGTAGCCAGCTCAAGATTGACTCAGCGTTCCATCCTTCCAAGGTCGGTAAAATGAGTTGGGTTCAGTGAGGCTCCTCTTTGCCCAGGCGTCAAAGATTGTGAAAGTTCTTACACAAAGAAATTGCCCTTCTATGTGAAACTCACTACTTAAGGCCACCTGTCAACTTAACGCTTTCTGATATTTGGAAAACTGGCAAAAACATTTATATTTTCTAAATCCTGTGAAGAAACAGACAAGATGGGGAGAGTAAATATCTACAGTTTTTCTGCTAGAGGTGTAAATGTAAGAGGAATAGCCAACATCTCTAATTTACAAACAGTTTTATCTGACCAGAAGTTCTAAAGAGGTATCACCCACCAACCCTAAGTCTCCCCCACCAGCCCTTTCTGCTGCAAGCTTTCCAGGGTCTCCCCATTGTGAAGCCCAAAAGTTCTGGCAGTAGAATTGACTGCCTCCAAATTCAAAGTGGTCAGACCCCCTAACACCATACAATGTTGTGGAAATGGGTGGATATCCTTGGAAATGGTAGGTGAACATTGTGAGACACTAATTCCCCAATTCCATTTGACCCTCATCCCCATATTCTCCTCGAGAGCATCAGGAAGGAGAATTAAAACTCCCTCCTGCTCTGTACCCCCCCCCGGACTCCATACGTGGGAAATTACTGGGTGTTAACCCTGGGGGAGGAGGCCAGCTTTCTCACCTGGTGATTTATTTTAGGGCCAGGATTTTCCCACCTCTGACTTCTCACCTGACCCTTGAATTCCTCTATGGAGATTGTGCCTTTGTTGAATCGACTGAGCAAATTCTCTTTTCATCTCTCTAGTTTAGTTTGGAAAGGTATCTAGCTGAGGGTTGCTAAGGATTCAGAGGGTGGGGGGAATATATCCTGCCCCTTTCATAGAGGCTTAGTATGTGGAAATGGACAGCTGAACTTTTCCTGGCCTGGAGGTAAATAACGTCCCATGAATCCTCTTTTTTCTCTCCAAGCAGTTGGTGAAACCTTCATCGGGTGTTTTACCGTCTGAGAAAACAAAAGTCAGCTAATGAAGGGTTACATTGAGGCAATCAAAGTTTTTATAAATTACTCCAGATTGTGTGTTTTCTTCTTTGTGCTTTGTGGGATTTTTATTAGTTGGACTTAATTAAATGTTTAAAAGGTTAGTCTAATGTAAGTCAGTGGTGAATCTTTTTAAATGTATATAAATATGTAGAATTAAATCATCTTGCATAAACTAGAGAAGGGCAACTTGTATTACGACAGATCTCTGGGACCGAACACTTTACCCATATTCATGATGTGAGTCAGCTACGTTCAAGAGCCAAAGTGTTGGGTTATGACTGTGTGGATCTGGGTTCAAATCCACAGTTGGCCTGTAAACTCATTGGATGACTCTCAGCCAATCACATTTTCAGACTAACATACTTAGCAGGACTGTTGGAAAGATTATATCTTAGGATGGAGATGAGAAACCTTCTTGGAAGAAATGTATTTGATAGGTACAGAAATCTCACTACTTTGTTGCAGGGTGGATTTGATTTAAATCAAACTGATTTAAATCACGATTTAAATCACTAGTCATTAAGGCTTGATTTAAATCATAGTTTTCTACATAAAGACTAATTCTTGCTGGTATAACTTTAATATGCAAGTAGATGCCTGCCTTACGGATAGGTAAAGAAACTTCATTAAAGTATTCCCAAACTGGGTCTCTTTTACGGCCTGCTGCCATTATAGGTTTTTTCCTCCAAGGAAAGAATGTGATAAACCTCAGGTCATACACACAAAAGATCCAAAGACTTGTGCAGTATTGTGCTCAAAAAGTTTCAATTTCATTTTGTACTGCTTGCCCCTCCCTCCTCACACTTAGTTTCTTCTTGTGCAGATCTATTCCACTCCAAACAATCAGAAAAATAATTGTTTCTGTTCACTGAACTTCTTGAAACTTAGCACTGGAGGGGCTGATTCTGTCTTCATAGGTTTGTAGAACAATAGGATTAAGGTCTTTTTCTCAACTCTGTTCATGTTATAACATTTTTGCTGTGAAGAAGAGGCATGTGATCTCTGCTGAGCTGACACATATTCAGTTTTGAGAACTGCAAAACCAAGCATCTGTGATAATATCTTGTAGGCAGAGAAACTGCCCAATAATCTTACAAAAACCTCTGGAAGAGCATGACATTGTGAATGGATTAATGGAATTTATTTACCAAAAAAATTAAACATATACAGCCTTATTCTACATAATTAAAAACTAATCTTTATTTCATGATGGAATAACCTCAAAAAGCATTTTATTTAAAAAAATCCAATTTAAATAAAAAAAATCCGATTTAAATTTAAAAAATCCGATTTTTAAATTTTTTTTAAAAAAATCATTGATTTTTATCCACCCTGCTTTGTTGGTAAATGGTACCTCTTGGATCGGTTCTGTGCCAAGTACTAATTGTTATTGTGAGAACACCAAAGTCAAACTTCTGAATTGTTTTTATAGAGAGGTGTATAAATCTCCCATTTATAAGATTAAAAAAATATATTAAAGAGATAACTGGCATCAACTACTAGGCTTAAAACCCTGGATGCGGCTTCCTTACCAACCTATAATTCAGGCAGGATTTGAGAACTGTAAACATGAAATTCCTCCGTCCCTCATTCTGTGCATGCCTAAATTGAACTTTTTTTTAGGAGGCTCTTACAGGGGTTCTAAAAGATGACAGTCGGTCACCTTTGTTGATGTCATTGTTCAGGCAGCCACCCCTCCACATGGTAATCTCCCAAAGAGAGTTTCCCCCTCTGTGCCAAGACTTTTTAAAAATCTTTTTGCTTACCCCCCCACCCCCGGTCAAAGAAGTCTTTCCTGACATCTCCAGGAGGATACATGATAGCCTCTTTCACCTCCTGTCCTTTTCTAGCTGTCAGGTTCTAGGTGGAGGTGTGAGATGATTAGCATTTCTAGAGCATTACTGGGTACAGCTAGAGACCAATTGCCTTCCCCTCCTCCTGTCTTTTCTCTGCTATGAGACAGGAAATCTTTTTGAAATTAAAGGGGAAAGTTTTGTATAGGCCAGACTTCTAAATTACAACTTATCTTTCCACAGCCTGTAAGGAAGACCCTCTGAGAAAGAAAGAGGGGTTGGAGAGTGTCCCAGCTTGCTCTCCATCAGTAGCTTAGATGGCAGCATCCTCTGTCAAATAACAAAGATGGTAGTTGGGGGCATCACCCTCTGGTGATTCTGGTCTTATTTGGCTGAGCAGCCTCAGAAGTAGGGCTGAGGCATCCCTGCTTGACATCAACCATGTCGTCGCAGAGAGCTCCATCTTGTCTTCCATGCTTTGGATTCTGGAAAATTCTGGGGGACTTCGAGAATCCCAGAGTTATATCTGCTGGAGTCTCTGTTCCAGTCTAGAATGAGAGACTTTTTGAGGTATTGGATGGGATTTCTCTCCAGGGTCCTCTTCCTCCTTCAAACAAGAGCCTGGCTCCTTGGTTTACTCCAGACATGGAAAAATTACTGAGCAACAGTAATTGCACAGTTCAAGAAAGTTGAGAGCAAAGTGGTGGAGTGGGCAAATTTCCGGTGCTTTATTTTTCTGCTAGAAAGCTTCAGTTTCTAAAGATTTCTTGTTTCATAAAGGGAATAGTGAATGAGTGCTAATACAATATTAAGTCAGTCTGGAAATTCCAAAATTATAATGACAGGGCACATTTTGAGGGGGAACGTGCAGGAACCCAGTTCCGGCAGTTCCCCAAAGAGGTCACGTGACAGGTGGCCCTGCCATTTTGTGCCCGTTTCAGCCTGAATTGGGGCTGAAATGGCCCGGATTGGGCCTCTGATGGTTGGTTGTAATTTGAGAGTTGCTCGGGAACCCCAAAGAACAGTGCTAAGACATTCATACCTTAGTTCATTCACTGCTATTTTATGGAGGGATTGGTATCTTTCATAAGCAGTGGGTGAATGTTACTCATTTTACAGGGCAAATTGTTTTACTCCCTTTTGTTTTCAGCCTATTTTTCCATTGGCTGACAATGCCTCTGAGCATAAGCAGAGTGCCTTGCTGGTCCCACTGAGCTACCACAGCCAGACTTTTTATGCCTGTGGAATTCGAAAAGATTTTCCTGGCCAGGTTTAAAAGGCACATTTAATATTTTCCTGAATTCGGGAAAAAATCATTAGAATGGTCTTTTCTTCGCTTTCTGTCCTCAAGAGCTAGGAAAGGGTTAAAAAGAAGACAGAGATGGGGTTCCTAGAGAGGATATCAAGCGAGGAATAGTAAAGTCCTCCAGTTTCCTGGTTTTTTGGGCTCCCTTGCTTGCCCGAGAGCAGGAGGACTGAAGCTGGAGGCGGACTGGGGGACGGGTAAAGAGCGGCGGAGGGAGGGGCGGGGGGCAGAAGCTCTCCAAGTCTAAGCCGCCCTGCAAGAGGGTCTCTCTGGACCTCAGGAACAGAGCAGGGCCGGAAAGGAGGAATCCGGTTGTCCCCTTCTCTCTTTCCCGAAGAGTGCAGCAGGGAGCAGGGGGGCATCCGGTTTCCCCCCTGGGCGGGAACAGATTCCAGTATGGATCTCTGCATATCGAAGTCCCCTGCTAAAAGCTCTGGGTCGTAGCGGGCTGCATTGGTTGGCAGCTCTCGTGCAAAGAGCGTTTGGGATGGACGAAATCTGGTGTATTGGGGAATGTACTTTGACGGGGGCTTAGAGCTCTCGCCCCATTCTGAAAGAGAGGAGAGCGCCTGAAACTCCCCGAGTTCCACTTTGACTGATCCTGCAGGTGTCTAAAAGCAAATCAAAACCCCAGCGGAGTCCAGAGGCTGTATCATACTTGCTGTTTTCATGGTCTAGAGCAGAACCACAAGTGACAAAAGGCACAGATTGGACACTTGTCAGCTTCCCTCAAGTTTTGATGGGAAATGTAGGCAGCTTGGCGGAATGTTGGACAAGTGACAGTTGAAAAGTCCATTGGACAGCAGTTAGAGAGCCAAGCTTCAAGACTAGGATGCCTACATTTCCCATCAAAACTTGAGGGAAGCTGACAAGTGTCCAATCTGTGCCTTTTGTCACTTGTGGATCTGCTAATCTATGTTACGGGATTCCTTTGAAGCAGCAGTAGGGAGGCGTGGGAAGGCAGCCGAGGTGTGCAAGACACAGTAGCCCCTTCCTTGCCCAGATGCGTGTGCGTACAGGCATCCGCGTGCTATTAGAGGAGATTGCTGTATAGAGGGAAGAGAAGTTTTCCCAGCTAATCGTGGCCCACGTCCGCATCCATCTGAGCAATTCTAAGCCTTCTACCCGTGGTCCTAAGCATGCTGGATCAACATGCCTCGAGGGAGAAGTGGGCACGACTGGGCTGGCTTCTGCCCCACCTGTGCATCATCATGTGGCTGTGAGCACAGTGCCTCGACTGCAAGATCCTCTCTGTGATTGAGAAAATTAAAAAAGCAGAGTTTCCAATTACAGGGAGGGAATCTGCATTTGATATGCACATAGACATTGTGCTCATGAACCAGCGATGTCAAGAGGTGAGACCAGAACAGACACGTGGTGCTTCAGTAGGGATGAAGGGGTTTCTGAGGAGTGGAAGTGAGGCTGAGCCACAGTTCTGTGGTTAAGAACTCTCCTTAAGACCAGGAATTTGCCTGTTCCATCCCAGGTGCCACCATCCAAAGCCAGCCAAATAAGATGGTTAGAAATGGCTCCAGAAATCTTTTCAGATAACAGAGGAGTAGGAGACCCAAAGGTGTGACTTGATACAAGAATGATGAGGTCATGCAGGAGAGACCAGGCATGAAATCCTGATTTCAACCTTTTAAAGAAATTCTAAACATTTTAATGAGAATGTCAATGTATGCATTTAATAAACAATTCTGTATAGAAAATCATACTGACGTCATTTAACCTGTAACTTATGTATCTGATCAGTAGAAAGCCAAATAAAGGACACTCACTTTTATCTGTTCTTTCCCTCTCTTGTTTCTATCTATTACTTCTAGGGTGAAGCCGAACCTAGAACATTGTAAAACATGGCCACAGTTTTCCATCGGAACAATATCACGGAGCGATCACCCCATATGAAAACGGAGGGGCAAAGCACCACAGCAGGGGAGGCACCAGAGGGGACAGCAAAATCTCTTCGCGTCCTCCAGGACGGGAGCATCAGGAAATTCCTTCAGAGGAGACCAGGAGTTCAGGCGCATCAGGAAGCAGGGGACGGTCCCCTTTCCCTTGCCCAGTGGGAAGCCCAGTGGCAGGAGTTCCTCAGAACAATGGAAAACCCTCACTCTGGATGGGGAATCCCACATTTGTCGGGTAAGCCATCACCCTGGGAGGATGCCAAGGCCTTCCTGGCCTCCTTTGAGCAAGTGGCTGAAGCCTGTCAGTGGCGCAAGGAAGAGTGGGTGACCCGACTCCTGCCAGCCCTCAGCGGAGAAGCCCAAGAGGCCTTTAACAGTCTGGATCTTAGAGACAGAGAGGATTATGGGAAGGTAAAAACAGCCATCTTGCGAGCTGATGCAATGAGCCAGGAGAAGCAACGCCAGCAGTTCAGGCATTACTGTTATCAGGAGGCTGAAGGGCCACGGGGGGCTTACAGCCACCTCCAGGAAATGTGCCGTGGGTGGCTGAGAGTGGAGAATCACAACAAGGAGCAGATCCTGGAGCTCTTGATCCTTGAGCAGCTGCTGACCATCCTACCCCCAGAGATCCAGAGCTGGGTGAGGGAAAACAATCCCGAGAATTGCTCCCAGGCAGTGGCCCTGGCCGAGGAGTTCCTCTTAAGGCAGGAGAAGCAGGTGAGGCCCTTCTGTTATGTGGTTCCTGAGTGTGCGAGGGCCTGGTGTGGAGCAGGGGCTGAGATCCCTCTCTATCTCAAGAGGCCAAAGGGGATGACCGTAGGGTGATAGGCAGGGTCAGTTGTCTCCATTACCTGGAAAACCAAAAGTTGGCAAAGTTGGATTTTCTTTTGGGCGAGGATTGTCTTTCAAACTGGGCATCAGTTGGTTTGTCCGAGATAATTACCCCTTTCCGTCAAAGAGCACTGTTGGACGTTCTGGATACTTCTGTTTCCTACCCTGTTTGCAATGTTCTCCGTGGTTTTCTGCAGCTTTTCCATTTCCTAGATGATAGACAGCTTGTCTCCATCATACACGCTTCAGTAACCTGTAGATTGGACTGCTCTCACATGCTCTCAGTGGTGCAGCCCTTGGAAACTATTTGCAGATTTGAGTGTTGACTTGAAGTTACTGCAGGGTGTGTCTAAAACAGTGATAGTAGCTTGGGAGCTGCATATGCTCTCTGCCATCCCACCTGTAGGTTTTCAGAACACTGTTCCACAGAGTGGCATGTGTCTCATATTTCAGGAAAGTGAGCAAGGCCTGTGACCAGTGGGCTTGTGGTTGGCAGGTGGCTGCCATCTTGAACCAGCCACCACTGGAACTCTGGGTAAGTTGCAAGCCTCCCTCAAATTTCACCATGAGACAACAGACATTACAATCCCCACATTGAAAATGGCCTGTGGGAGCCAATCTAGGTAGACTACTAGCGGAATTCTCCTGTCTAAATTCCGAGCGGGTTAGTATATCTTTAAGGCACCTGGTCCGGCGAAAACCGATAGCAGAACTATCCTCACACCCCAATGTTTCCATACAATCTTACAAATTGGAGTAGCAAGGGCAGTGTAATCTATAGCCCATTTCATTTGACTACCCCCCGTGTGAGCTTTAAGCATAAGTAGTTCTTCACGTGGGGTCCTGGCTGCTCTGTTTCTAGCCGAAGAAATGGCTAGCGAAAGCTCCCCCGGGTCGGGTACAGCTTGCCCAAAAGTCCCCATCACTAAAGGAGTTCCGCTTGAGCCTAAGAAACTGACCTACTGGGATATTATATTTCAGCCGTCTCGGATGAAAGGAGGTGAAATGGAGGTAGGAGCATCTATCCGTTGTCTTTTTAAAGGGGCGCACTCCTAATTTTTTATCATTAAGTCTATAGCTGGTCACATCCAAGTAGTTGATACATTCACTACTCCCCTGCCATGTAAATTTGATGTCCATGCTGATCCTGTTAATCCACTGGCCAAATGGTTCAGCTATGTCTTGGGTCCTAAGAATCGTGATGACATCATCTATGTAGTGACGGTAGTATACAATGTCATCAGTGAAGGGATTCTGATCCCCATTCAAGATGTATTCCCTTTCCAGTTGCACCATAAAGAGATTGGCGATACTGGGGGCGGCGGCGCAACCCATCGCCACCCCTTTCGTTTAGTAATAATAGTCACCATCAAATTTGAAATAATTGCGCTCTAATATAATATCTAGGATATTAAGAAGGAACGGAGTGGAGGGGCACTGAAACCTTCTAGTCAATAGGGCTGATTCCAAATATTGCAAGAATCCAAATATTGCAATAATAGTTGTAAAAAGGAATTTGTACCTGAGATAATGGATCTACCTGGTGATGGGAAGCATTATTTGTATATTTTAGACAGCACATAAAACACAAGGATCCTAGGATACTGACTTATTAGCCCCTTGAGGAATACTGATATGTTCAGACAAGAACTCTCTATACTGTCATGACTTATCAAAAACTTAGAGGCAGGTTCATCAATCCAGACGAGTTAGCCATGTTAGTATGTAGTCGCAAAATAGTAGCGTCCAATAGCACCTTTAAGACTAACCAACTTTATTGTAGCGTACAATATGACCCAAAATACAATATGACCCAAAATGCAAACTTCATCAACTACCATATGTATTAAACATAAAATAAGTTTCATAGGATCCTTTGCAATGGCAACAACAGGTATGGCAACAACAGGTATGCTGAACCGCTCTATAATAATCCTCTGTATCTGTTAAGACTATATCCCCACCCTTATTAGCCTCTTTAATTACAATGGATTCATCCCCAGCCAAATCTTCATAATTTCACATTGACAATTTATTCCATCAATGCTTTAAGGAATTCTCAGGTCTAATTAAGTCTCATATAGCTAATTGTTCAAATACTTGTATGGATGGGCTGTTAGACACAAGTATAAACATTGATTTTGGACAAAATTTATTTCTTTTTTGGGTTTCAGTATTAGCAAAAGAGGGTCATAATTTCAATTGTCCAAGCAGTCGAAATAAGTCAGTATGAGTTTGGAAGGAATCATATTTTGGGGTGCGTATAAAGCTCAAACCCAAATTCTGTATTGATTAACTGTGTGTGTGTTATGTGCCATCAAGTTGCCTCCGACCTAAGGTGACCCCATGAATAAAAAACCTCCAAAACGTCCTACCATTAACAGGCTTGCTCAGATCCTGCAAACTGGAGGACATGGCTTCTTTTATTGAGTCCAGTCATCTTGTTTTTCGTCTTCCTCTTTTCCTAGTATTATTGACTTTTCCAGAGGATCTTATCTTCTCATGATGTGACCAAAGTACGGTAGCCTCAGTTTTGTCATTTTAGCTTCTAGGGAGAAGATTGCCTAACTAGAGTAATATTATTACATCATCTGGAGATAATGTGTGCTTGACCACTGAAGAAAGCCATAGGGCTGAAACATGTTCGGTTAGAGTCGCCTAAGGTTTTTGTTTGAGATTTCTGTAAGATTTTAATCTGTACATAGCCCGAAATATTTTTAAACTCTTTTGTAATAAGTACATGTATTTTTGTATATTGATATACATTTATGTTTTTATATTGAGCCCTACAATCTGGATTTATTTAACGTTTGAGGTTCTTAACTCATTTTGCAGAGTTAAGTTTCCTTCCCCGCTTTTTTGTCTTTTTCTGATTTTCTTTATTACATACCAATAAATCCAGAGGAGTTAGCCGTATTAGTCTGTAGTAGCAAAATCAAAAAGAGTCCAGTAGCACCTTTAAGACTAACCAATTTTATTGTAGCATGAGCTTTCGAGAATCAAGTTCTCTTCGTCAGATGCATAGTACCAGTTTCTGTACTATGCATCTGACGAAGAGAACTTGATTCTCGAAAGCTTATGCTACAATAAAATTGGTTAGTCTTAAAGGTGCTACTGGACTCTTTTTGATTTTGATACCAATAAATGTCTAAGTTCAGGATGGGGCACAGAATCCTCCCCTCTGTACCTCCCCCTGACTGCCTCAATAGGATCCCTCTCTCTGCTGTTGCAGGTGCTCTTGGAGGATGCATCTGGGGGACAAGATCTACCTGAGAGCAAGTGGAGGCTGGTGTTGATGGGCATCAAGGAAGAAGAGAACACAGAGACCAGCCTGCTGGGTGAGAAAGGAGGGTGGAAGACCTTCTGGAGCCTGAGATCTGGGAGGCTTGGAAGCTCCTTCTGGAGCTGAGCTCACCTTGGCTGCAGTATCCTTAGATATCCGGTATTACAGGGAAAGGGGCTGGTCACTGAAGAATAACCCTGCTGGATCAGACCAAAGACCCATTGACTATTTCCTATAGTGGTAACCTACGTGCCTCCAGACATGCCTCTACTGCAACAAACCATGGAGGTCCTCTTTGAGCAAGGGAGTTCACTTGATGAGGTCCTCTCCTCAAAAAACCCTATATTAAATTAACACTAGATTAAATTTGTTTGTATTCTAAAAGGTTCTCCTTGTCTTCTAGTCTGGAAGTATAGCTAAGATATCTCTGGGCTTCTTAGTTTCTGATTTTTTGTGTGCTCCCACTTGGAAAGCCGTGGTGATCAAGGGGGCTTCTCCCTTTTTGAGTTGCAAGTGCTGTGCTAGCCATGACGCTAGAAAAGAGGGAAGATCTGCATTTAAAGTTGTTCGCTCTTCAGAATTTCTAAATTTAAGCGTTGATTGTTTTGTCGAGATCTCCATGTTTAAAATTCTTTGTTGAAGTTATTTGTTCTCCTGTTGTAACTCAGATAGAAAAGACTGCAGCAACATGCTTAATTCCAGTGTTCGTTTAGTGTTTTGTGCTGCTTTATCTGAAGTTGTTTCTATTTCTGTTAGTTCTATTATCAGCTGGAGCAAGATTGACATTTTGTGTATTATTTTTTGTCCCTTATGGGCTAGTAATTTGATAAGCGTCAGATCGGCAGTGATCTTACCCCTGCTGTTTTCATCCGCCATTTTGATCACTTCGCATTCTCTCTCTGCTGCTTGCTGCAAGATCGGGAAGAAGTCCTGCGGTCCTTTAGAGACATTTGACTTTGTTTTTCCCCCCTTTTTTGTGTTTTGTTTGCCCATAGTCTTTTCTTTAGTTTCTTTTTATTTTCATTTCTGTTACGACTATTTACAATGAGGAATTAGGGTGGGGAGGAACAGAGCTCTCTTCCCAAGCATGCTTCCCAAGCATCACTTTTCCTCATAAAATACCGATGGGGAGGGGACGGGTAGGCAGAATATAGAAACCGCTCACCTGGAGGGCCTGGCAAAGAAATTGGGTCAACCAGCTACCGAGTTTAGGAGGAGATGTTCTGAAAAAGAAACTGCATACCCTATGATTAGAATTGCCTGATAGGTGGCTTGGCTTCTTGCCCGTGTGGTGATTGCATCTCTCTTTATTCCAGCAGAAGATGTAGAGGAGACGGCCAGGGAATTCCGGGGGTTCTCACTGGAAAAAACAAAGGGCAAAGAGTCTGAAGAAATCTTTAGGGATCAAGACAGACCAGAGAAGAAGGAGGGAAGTCATGCAGAAAAGATAAGGGAAAAATTCAAAGGAGAGGGCTTGAATGAAATCTCAGTCCAAGAAGAAAGCTCAGCCCAAGACAGAAAGAACAAAGTCCTCTGTGATAACCAGAGGAGCCAGTGCTGGGAAAATGAAAATGAAACTGTGGCATTTGGAAGCACCTTCAGTCAGAGCATGAACGTTATTTTCCAGGAAAAAGTTGACTCAGGGGAGAATGTGTATAATTACTTGGAGTGTGAAAATACCCTTCCTTCCCAGCAAAGATTTCACTCAGGTGAGGAGCTGTATAGATGTGCAAGAGTTGAATGTTTTTCTCTGATGGATCAGGCTTTGATTAACATTTAAACGGTCCATTAATGGACACCTCAAGTTAAAGCAGGAAAAACCCACTGAAAGGTTCTGAGTGTAGAGAGAACTTCCTGTGCAGGTGAGGCCTCTTTTCGTGGGTGCTAATGGGGGTCTCTCTCTTTATTCCCACAGGGGTTGATCAGGAGAATGAGGAGGACAAGGAACTGCATCAGGTATCACCAGATGAAGCCAAGAATCAAGAGCTGAAAGGAAGTTTCATGACTCTCAGTGGACCCAAGAAGCAGAAAGGAAGCCAGATGGTGGAGAAGGGGGATGAACCCATTGCTTGCCAAGGAGGGAATTTACATGAAGAAATTCATATGTATGAGTGCTTGGAGTGTGGAATGAACTTTTCAGATCAATCCCATTATAATATCCATTTGCAAAAGCACAGTGGAAGGAAGACCCACCAATACTCAGAGGGGGGAAGGAGCATTCACACATCAGAGCTCCTTAGATATGAAAGAATCCATACAGGAGAGAAACCATATAGCTGCTCAGACTGTGGGAAGAGCTTCTTACAGAAAGCAAATCTTATTCAGCATCAAAAGATTCATTCGGAAGAGAAGCCATCGATCTGTTCAGAGGCAGGAAATACTTTCTCTGATGGAAGAAAGTCCAATGTACACTTTCCAAAGCGTATTGTGATAAAGCCACATAAATGTTTTCCATGTGGAAAGTGTTTCAGATACAAATCAGAGCTCCTTGCACACCAAAGAATCCACACAGGTGAGAAACGTTTTGAATGCTCCGAGTGTAGGAAGGACTTCAACTGGAGTAGCGACCTTCAACGGCATCTAAGAACCCACACAGGAAAGAAACCTTTTGAATGCTCCGAGTGTGGAAAGAAATTCAGTCAAAATTCTCATCTTCAACAGCATCTAAGAATCCACAAAGATAACAAAGCTTTTCAGTGCTCCGAGTGTGGAAAGAACTTCAACTGGAGTGGTGATCTTCAGCGGCATCTAAGAACCCATAGAGGGGAGAAATTTGAATGCTCCATTTGTGGAAAGAAATTCAGTCAGAGTTGCTATCTTCTACAGCATCGAAGAACCCACACAGGCGAGAAACCTTTTGAATGCTCCAAGTGTGGAAAGAAATTCAGTCAGAATTACTGTCTTCAGCAGCACCAAAGAACCCACACAGGTGAGAAACCATTTGAATGTTCCGAGTGTGGAAAAAAATTCAGTCAGAATTCTCATCTTCAACAGCATCTAAGAATTCACAAAGATGACAAAGCTTTTCAGTGCTCTGAGTGTGGAAAGAACTTCAACTGGAGCGGTGATCTTCAACGGCATCTAAAAACCCATAGAGGGGAGAAATTTGAGTGCCCCATTTGTGGAAAGAAATTCAGTCAGAGTTGCTCTCTTCCACGGCATCTAAAAACCCACAGGGGGAGAAACCTTTTGAATGGTCGAACTGCTGAAGGAAATTCAGTCAGAAATCTGCCCTTCAACAGCATCAAAGAATACACAGAAGGGGAAACCATGTAGTTACTTAGCCTATGACTCAAGCTTGTCTTGTATTTCTTACCTTAAAGACCATAGAGTTCAGAGTTGAAACCATATATATTCTTTTAAAGATTTTGCATCTGCTCAGAAACCTTACTGTAACCGTAGAAGAGAAAGAAATAAAAATCAAATTCGGGAGAAAATGTATAAATGCTCAGATTGGGGGAAGAGTTTTAACCATAATTGAAGCCTCAAATACATATCATGGGGGAGACAGCAAGGAAGTGCTGTCAGGGTTAAAGGAACTTCAAGGCTAGCTCTGCCCTCCTTAACCATCAAGGAATCCACACAATGCCAAGACCACGGCTATACAGCCTGGAAAACCCACAACAACCAATAATATACAACGTGCCACAAAAACTGTACCAAAATAATAAATTTTTAAATAACATGTTACAGCTACCGTTAACTTACCCATGTTCATTGTAATGAAAAGCTCAGTGACACCACCCAATCAGCATAGAAAGGCTCCAGCGTGTTATGGAAAGTGGTTAGGTGTTTATATATCACTACTAATTACCTTAAAGCTAAAGTACAAATAAAGTTGTAGTTTAGCCCAACAGCCCCTTCAAAGACAGATCGCTATTCAGACCTTTAGGCACTTAGAGCCAAGATGTTTCCCAGATAAAGAGACAGTTTATCACAAAAAACAGTTCAAAGACAGGTCGTTAATCAGACCTCGGGGCACCATTGTGTCCAAAGAATGTATCCACATTGCTTCTTTCCTCAACAGATCACATTGGTATCCTGTTCTTTTGGGTGTGGCATAAAGTCCCACAACCCGCAAATCCACTGGGTCATGCTTGAATTCTAAATAGTGCTGCGTGAGAGGTGCTTCTAATACTCTGTTTCTTATCCTAGAAGCATGTTCTAATAGTCTTACACACAAGGGGCGGATGGTGCTGCCCACATACAACTTGGGACAGGGGCACGTAATTAAATATACAACCCCAACTGTCTGACAAGTGATGAAATGTTTAAGGAACAATTTTCTGTTCAGACCAGGCAAATCTAAAGAGTCACCCGGCAGGATGAACTGACATGCTGCACAATGTCCGCAGCTGTGTGTGTCACGAGGGGCGGGGGGGAAGCAGTTCCCTGATACTGGCAGTCTTCCTATAACCTATAGTCGGAGAAAGCTCACAGCCCGTGATCTCCGACACCACAGACCAATGTTTGTTAATTATTTTCTGTACTGCCTTAGATAAGGGCGTATAATCAATCGCCCATCTAATTCTGTTCTCCTGTTGGCGATGCCTTACCGTAAGAAGAGATTCTCTGGCAACCCTATCCACCCTTGTCCTAGCCCTATGAAGGACCTCTCTGGGATATCCCCTGTTCAAGAACGCCCTCCCTATTTCTGCACATTCTCTCTGATAGTCCCCAGCAGCTGATGAGTTCCTCTTCAACCTCAACATTTGGCCATACGGTATGTTGTTTCTGAGATGGGGAGGATGGAATGATTGATAATCAAGGTATGAATGGCGGTCCGTTGGTTTGTGAAAGGGACGAATTAGCAAAGTGCCTTCACTACCTCTGTACACAGTGACATCAAGGAAGTCAATAGCGTTACAATCGTAACGCCAGGTGAATTGGATGTTAGGATCACAACTATTCAGCCAAATACAGAAGTCCCTAACCACCTCCTTACCCCGGAACAAGAAAAAAAAGATCATCAATGTACCTAGGAAAGATACAAATATGATTTGCAAATGGGTTCTCATGACTTGCAATATATTTCTCTTCCCATCTGGCCATAAACAGGTTGGCAATACTTGGGGCCGCGGCGCAGGCCATGGCCACCCCTTTTGTCTGCAGGAAAAACTCCTCTAAAAACTTGAAGTAATTCTTCTCCAATACTAAATCTGCGAGTTGCATAAGGAACTCAGTGGGGGGGGGGGGTTTGGTCCGTTCTTTTCAATAAAGTTGATTCAATCACGTCTCTGGCCTCTTCATGGGGAATGGACGTGTACAAAGAATTCACGTCCATTGTTAGCAAGATTTGATCCGTCCCTAAAGGTATGCCCTCAACCGTCTCAATAAAGGCGCCAATATCTTTTATGTATGATGGAACCTTAGACACCTCTGGCTGTAAGAAATAATCCAAAAAAATGGATAGTGGCTCAAGGACGGAACCACAACCCGATATGATTGAATGGTTGGCAATGAAGAGCAAGGTTTCCTATTTTGGTTTTATTATGCTGTATTAGATTTTAAAATAATTTTCATGTGATATTTTACTATACTGGTTTACTGCCCTATTGATTTATTTACCCATATGTTTTGCTATTTATTGTATTGTGCTTGCTGGTCTATGACCGTAATAATAAATTTGTTGGCTGTTGTGGGTTTTCCGGGCTGTATTGCCGTGGTCTTGGCATTGTAATTCCTGACGCTTCGCCAGCAGCTGTGGCTGGCATCTTCAGAGGTGTAGCACCAAAAGACCAAAAAGGTCTTTTGGTGCTACACCTCTGAAGATGCCAGCCACAGCTGCTGGCGAAACGTCAGGAACTACAATGCCAAGACCACGGCAATACAGCCCGGAAAACCCACAACAGCCATCGTTCTCCGGCCGTGAAAGCCTTCGACAATACAACAATAAATTTGTTGCTGTTGTTGTTGGAGCAGAGGGATCTCTGCTTGACATCAACCATGTGGTCCCAAAGGGCTCCATCTTGTCTTCCATGCTTTCGATTCTGAAAAGTTCTGGGAGACTTCAAGAATCTCAGTGGTGTCTCTGCCGGAGTCTCTGTTCAGGGCTAGAATGTGAGGCTTTGGGGGGTATTGGATGGGATTTCTCTCCAGGGTCCTCTCCCTCTTTCAAACAAGAGCCTGGCTCCTTAGTTTACCCCGGATCTAGAAAAATTAGCAATGCTGAGCAGAGTCTCACGTTTCTGAACCCCTGGAAGCACACTTCCTTTTGGACTGCACAGTTCAAGAAGGTTGAGAGCAAAAATGTACAGTGGGAAAATTTCTGGAGCTTTATTTTTCTGCCAGAAAGTTTCTATTTCTAAAGATTTATTCTTTCATAAAATGAATAGTGAATGAGTGCAATTGCCAATACAATATTAGTTGAGTCTGGAAATGTGACAGTGTCCTTTATTTGGATTTCTACTGGTCAGATACATAAGTTACAGGTTAAATGATGTCAGTATGATTTTCTATACAGAATTGTTTATTAAATGCATACATTGACATTCTCATTAAAATGTTTAGAATTTCTTTAAAAGGTTGAAATCAGGATTTCATGCCTGGTCTCTCCTGCATGACCTCATCATTCTTGTATCAAGTCACACCTTTGGGTCTCCTACTCCTCTGTTATCTGAAAAGATTTCTGGAACCATTTCTAACCATCTTATTTGGCTGGCTTTGGATGGTGGTGCCTGGGATGGATCAGGCAAATTCCTGGTCTTATGGAGTTTTCTTAACCACAGAACTGTGGCTCAGCCTCACTTCCACTCCTCAGAAACCCCTTCATCCCTACTGAAGCACCATGTGTCTGTTCTGGTCTCACCTCTTGACATCGCTGGTTCATGAGCACAATGTCTATGTGCATATCAAATGCAGATTCCCTCCCTGTAATTGGAAACTCTGCTTTTTTAATTTTCTCAGTCACAGAGAGGATCTTGCAGTGAGGCACAGTGCTCACAGCCACATGATGATGCACAGGTGGGGCAGAAGCTAGCCCAGTCGTGCCCACTTCTCCCTCGAGGCACGAATTGTTTTACTCCCTTTTGTTTTCAGCCTAGTATTTCATTGGCTGACAATACCTCTGAGCATGAGCAGAGTGCCTTGCTGGCCCCACTGAGGTACCACAGCCAGACTTTACACCTGTGGAATTAGAGAGGATTATCCTGGCCAGGTTTAAAAGGCACATTTAATATTTTCCTGAATTCGGGAAAAAATCATTAGAATGGTCTTTTCTTCGCTTTCTGTCCTCAAGAGCTAGGAAAGGGTTAAAAAGCAGACAGAGATGCGGTTCCTAGAGAGGATATCAAGGGAGGAATAGTAAAGTCCTCCAACTTCCTGTTTTGGGGGGGTGGGGTTCCTTCTTTGCTTCCCCGAGAGCGGGAGGACTGAAGCTGGAGGCGGACTGGAGGAAGGGTAAAGAGCGGCGGGGAAGGAGGGAGAAGCTCCCTGAGTCAGGACAGTCCTGCAAGGGGGTCTCTCTGGGCCCCACGGGCAGAGCAGGGCCGGGCAGAAGGGGATCGTGTTGCCCCCTTCTCTCTTTCCCGAGGAGGGCTGCTTACTCTTCTGCGAATGGATGTGCAGCAGGGGGCATGAGTGCGCTAGCTCCTCCCCCAACCATGCATGATCATGTGGCTGTGGGCACAGTGCCTTGACTGCAAGATCCTCTCTGTAAGTGAGAAAGTTAAAAAAAGCAGAGTTCCCAGTTACAGGCAGGTAATATACAAGCGTGCATTTGTTACTGTGCTCATGAACCTGTGATGGTGAGAGGTGAGGTCAGTACAGTTACGTGGAACTTGGACAGGGATGAAGGGATTTCTGTGGGGCGGAAGTGAAGCTCGGCCACAGTTCTGTGGTTAAGAACATGCCGTGAGTCCAGGAATTCCCCCTGTTCCATCCCAGGCTCCACCATCCAAAGCCAACCCAAATAAGATGGTGGGAAATGGCTCAGGAAATCGTTGCAGACAACAGGGGAGTAGGTGGCCCAAACATCTGACTTGATATAAGGCAGCTTCAGGCGAATCTTCATGGAGAGAGAATGTGCTCCTTGATATGACAACTGCGCTGCTTCTTACAAGAGCGATATGGCCATGCAGTAGAGACAAGACGTGAAATCCTGATTCCAACCTTTAAAAGAAATTCTAAACATTTTAATGAGAATGGCAATCAATGTATTTAATAAACAATTCTGTATATAAAATCATACTGACATCCTTTAATCTGTAACTTAAGTATCTGACCAGTAGAAAGCCAAATAAAGGACACTGTCACTTTTATCTGTTCTTTCCCTCTCTTGTTTCTATCTATTACTTCTAGGGTGAAGCCGAATCTAGAACATTGTAATTCATGGTCATAGTTTTCCATCGGAACAATATCATGGAGCAATCACCCCATATGAAAATGGAGGGGCAAAGCACCACAACGGGGGAGGCACCAGAGGGGATAGCAAAATCTCTTCACCTCCTCCAGGACGGGAGCGTCGGGAAATTCCTTCAGAGGAGACCAGGAGTTCAGGCGCATCAGGAAGCAGGGGACGGTTCCCTTTCCCTTGCCCAGTGGGAAGCCCAGTGGCAGGAGTTCCTCAGGACAATGGAAAACCCTCACTCTGGTTGGGGAATCCCACATTTGTCGGGTAAGCCATCACACTGGGAGGATGCCAAGGCCTTTCTGGCCTCCTTCGAGCAAGTGGCTGAAGCCTGTCAGTGGTGCAAGGAAGAGTGGGTGACCCGACTCCGGCCAGCCCTCAGCGGAGAAGCCCAAGAGGCCTTTAACAGTCTGCATCTCAGAGACAGAGAGGATTATGGGAAGGTGAAGGCAGCCATCTTGCGAGCCGATGCCATGAGCCGGGAGAAGCAGCGCCAGCAGTTCAGGCATTATTGTTACCAGGAGGCCGAGGGGCCGTGGGGGGCTTACAGCCAACTCCGGGAAATGTGCCGAGGGTGGCTGAGAGTAGAGAAGCACAGCAAGGAGCAGATCCTGGAGCTCTTGATCCTTGAGCAGCTGCTGACCATCCTACCCCCAGAGATCCAGAGCTGGGTGAGGGAAAACGGTCCCAAGAATTGCTCCCAGGCAGTGGCCCTGGCCGAGGAGTTCCTCTTAAGGCAGGAGAAGCAGGTGAGACCCTTCTGTTGTGTGGTTCTTGAGTGTGGGAGGGCCTGGTGTGGAGCAGGGGCTGAGATCCCTCTCCATCTCAAGAGGCCAAAGGGGATGACCGTAGGGTGATAGGCAGAGTCTGTTGTCTCCGTTATCTGGAAAACCAAATGTTGGCAAAGTTGGATTTTCTTCGGGGTGGAGATTGCCTTTCAAACTGGGCGTCAGTTGGTTTGCCCGAGATAGGTCCCCCTTCCCGTCAGAGAGCACTGTTGGAGGTTCTGAATACTTCTATTTCCTACCCTGTTTGCAATATTCTCCATGGATGTCTGCAGCTTTTCCATTTCCTAGATGATAGAGAGCTTGTCTCTATCATACAAGCTTCAGTAACCTGTAGATTGGACTGCTCTCACACGCTCAGGATCTTGGGAGCTGTCAGCGATATTCAGTATCTTGGGAGCAGCATGTGCTGTCTGCCATCCCACCTGCAGGTTTTCACAACATTATTCCTCAGGGTGGCACGTGCCCCATGTTTCAGGAAAGTGAGCAAGGCCCTGGCTGGTGGGCTTGTGGTTGGCGGGTGGCTGCCATCTTGAACCAGCCACCACTGGAACTCTGGGTAGGTTGCAAGCCTCCCTGCGGTGTCGGCCTCATGCCAGGAATGGAAGTAAATGTGGCTTTTTTCTTTGGAGGTCATTACTTCAAGTAATACATATCTTTTATAACAATTCAAGTTTAATTATTAATTTAAGTATGCACACTCGCTCAAGGTATTTAATGGTTGTTTGTATACTGAATGAGCAGCTGTGTGTATACTTGCCATCCTCCAGGTAGGGCCTGGAGATATCCCCAATTTACTACTGATGTCTGTACTGTACTTCCCCTGAAGGCGATGACTGAACACTATGGCCAGCTTTTTCTGTTGATGGACGGCCGGCCAGACACGGCCCCAGACAATCTGGCCAGAGCTTTGGAGGCTGTGACGGCATGGTTGAAACAGAGTAGGCTGAAATTGAACCCAGTGAAGACGGAGGTCCTGCAGCTGGGACGGGGGCTGCCAGATGTTGGGATCCAGCTCCCTGCCCTGGATGGGACACCACTGGCAACTTTGCCAGTGGTAAAGAGTCTGGGCGTGCTCCTGGATGCCTCCCTATCGATGGAGGCCCAGGTCACGGCGGTTGCCAAGTCTGCATTTTTCCATCTTCGTCAGATCAGGCAACTTGCCCCCTACCTGACGCCCCAGGACCTGGCTACAGTGATCCATGCAACGGTCACCTCCAGGCTAGATTACTGTAACTCACTCTACGCTGGGCTACCCCTGGGCCTTATCCGGAAACTACAACAGGTCCAGAATGCGGCGGCACGGGTCCTGACTGGTATACCTTACCAGTTACACATTACACCTGTCCTGCGCCAGCTGCACTGGCTTCCGGTTGAATTCCGAATCAGGTTCAAAGTGCTGGTTCTTACCTTTAAAGCCCTGAGTGGGTTGGGACCAGCATATCTTCGGGACCGCCTCTCCCTGTACGTTCCCCGGAGATCGCTCCGATCAGCGAATAAATATTTACTTGTGGTCCCTGGCCCTAAGGAAGCCCGCCTCGCTTCAACCAGGGCCAGGGCCTTTTCAGTCCTGGCCCCAGCCTGGTGGAGCGCTCTGTCAATGGAAACCCGGGCCCAGCGGGACATATTGTCGTTCCACCGGGCCTGTAAGACAGAGCTGTTCCGCCAGGCGTTTGGTGATTGAAGGGGGAGGTGCCATGTCGGCCTCCCACCTTTGGGGTGGGGAAGGTTCTCCCCACCACTGCACCTTGTTAATTTGTTTTATTATTTGTATATTGATTTTAGTTTTTGTTTTTATCGATTTTAATTGTTCACCGCCCAGAGCCCCTGGGGATGGGCGGTATATAAATTGAATAAATAAATAAATTATATTCTGCTGAGATCACTCCCCTCCCCAAACCCTGCCCTCTCTAGGCTCTGCCCCCAAATCTCCAATAATTTTCTAACCTGGAGTTGACAGCCTTAACTCTGCCTCATGACAAAGGAGTACGACTAACAAAAAACAAAAAATCACTGTGATTATATGGCTGCTATTTTATAATGAAATAATATATAATCCTTACAGGTTACATGAATAACAGCAAATTATCACAAAAATATTACAATCTTGCATCACAAAATTAGAAAAGTCCCATTCTTGTGATGTAGTGGAACAACTTTTGTAATGAGTAGTAATAAGACGAGTATCTAGATGTAAGCCTGTTTTGTTGTTGACCTCCCTGAATTCTTAGTAGATGTTCCTCAGAAGTTCTTTCGAAATTGATCATAATCATTATGACACAAGGAGTACCACACAGCTGAATGGAACCTTAGTAGTAGAAAGAAGTGTAACTGACCTCTTGTGTTTACATAAGAAACCAGCCGTAAAAATAGACATTCCTTAATCAGGTGGAAAGGTACTGCTCTAATACTAGCCAGCAACATGCTCTCTAAACATACTAACAGCATACCTTTCTTAAGACAAACTATCCTCTGCAATTCCATGCAGCTGTGTGTGAAACTACACATCCTTAAAGGTACAGATCACAATTATAACCATAATCAGTTATTGTGAAGTTAATAAATTATTAATATAACATTTCAACAATTCAGACCAGTGCATGGGACAGAGACGGCATTAGTGGCTTAGAGGTAGGTTCATCAATATGACCGAAAATACAAGCTTCATCAAGTACTGTATGCATTAAACATAAAATAAAATTTGTAGGATCCATTGCAATTGCAGCATAACAAGTATGGACTTCTGATGCTGAACTTCTCTATAATACAATTTATTCCAGCAATGCTTAAAGGAATTCTCAGGTTTAGTTGAATCATAGAGCAGAACCACAAGTGACAAAAGGCACAGATTGGACACTTGTCCGCTTCCCTCAAGATTTGATGGGAAATGTAGGCATCCTAGTCTTGCAGCTTGGCTCTCTGACTGATGTCCAATGGACTTTTCAACTGTCACTTGTCCAACATTCCGCTGCCTACATTTCCCATCAAAACTTGAGGGAAGTGGACAAGTGTCCAATCCGTGCCTTTTGTCACTTGTGGTTCTGCTCTCATATAACTAATTGTTCAAATACATGTATACGTAGATGGGCTATTAGAAACAAGTATAAACATTGATTTTGGACAAAATTTATTTATTTTTTTGGTTTCTGTATTAGCAAAAGAGGTTCATAATTTCAATTGTCCTAGCAGTTGATATAAGTTAATACGAGTTTGGAAGGAATCATATTTTGGGGTGTGTATAAAGCTCAAACCCAAATTCTGTATTAACTAACTGTGTGTGTGTTATGTGCCATCAAGTTGCCTCCGACCTAAGGTGACCCCATGAATAAAAACCCTCCAAAATGTCCTACCATTAACAGGCTTGCTCAGATCCTGCAAACTGGAGGACATGGCTTCTTTTATTGAGTCCAGTCATCTTGATTTTCGACTTCCTCTTTTGCTACTGCCTTCCACTTTTCCTAGTATTATTGACTTTTCCAGAGGATCTTATCTTCTCATGATGTGACCAAAGTACAAAAGCCTCAGTTTTGTTATTTTAGTTTCCAATGAGAAGATTGACTAACTATTGTAATATTATTACATCGTCTGGTGATAATGTGTGCTTGACCACTGAAAAAAGCCATAGGGCCGAAACACATTTGGTCAGGGTCGCATAAGGTATTTTGTTTGAGATTTCGGTAAGATTTTAATCTGTACATAGCCTGAAATATTTTAAACCATTTTGTAATAAATTCATGTATTTTGTGTGTGTGTGTGTGTGTGGATTAATTTTATATTAATCTGTACATAGCCTGAAATATTTTTAAACTCTTTTGTAATAAGTACATATATTTTTGTATATTGATATACATTTATGTTTTTATATTGAGCCCTACAATCTGGATTTATTTAACGTTTGAGGTTCTTAACTCATTTTGCAGAGTTAAGTTTCCTTTTGCCCCTTTTTTGTCTTTTTCTGATTTTCTCTATTACATACCAATAAATTTCTAAGTTCAGGAAGGGGCACAGAATCCTCCCCTCTGTACCTCCCCCTGACTTCCTCAATAGGATCCCTTTCTCTGCTGTTGCAGGTGCTCTTGGAGGATGCATCTGGGGAACAAGATCTACCTGAGAGCAAGTGGAGGCAAGTGTTGATGGGCATCAAGGAAGAAGAGGACAGAGAGACCAGCCTGCTGGGTGAGAAAGGAGGGTGGAAGACCTCCTGAGGCCTGAGATCTGGGAGGCTTGGAAGCTCCTTCTGGAGCTGAGCTCACCTGTGGTTCTTGGCTGCAGTATCCTTAGATATCCGGTATTATAGGGAAAGGGGCTGGTCACTGAAGAATAACTCTGGTGGATCAGACCAAAGACCCATTCCTATAGTGGTAACCTATGTGCCTCCAGACATGCCTCCACTGCAACAAACCTCTTTGACTTGGTTGGTTCACTTGGTGAGGTCCCCCCCCCCAACAAAAAACCTATATTTTTGTAAGGTTGAAAACTAGCTCCTTATGGCTCTCATCACAACTAGAAGGAAACTCTCTGGCCAGTTGCGGGACTGGACATTTTGGTAACTTAATGTATGTAACCCTCAGTATCAAAAGACCTGCAGATCAAGACAAACATGTAGAGCAAATCAAACGTGAACGGTGAGGGAAAGATTCTTTATCACTTTTCCTTATAAAATACCTATGGGGAGACCTGCGGGGTGATGGGCAGAATATAGAAACCATTCACCTGGAGAGCCTGGCCAAGAAATTTGGTCAACCAGCTGCTCAATTTAGAAGATAAGTTTTGAAAAAGAAACTGCACACCCATTGATTAGAAATGCCGGATAGGTGGCTTGACTTCTTGCCTGTGTGTTGATTGAATCTCTCTCTCTTTTTATTCCAACAGAAGATGAAGAGGAGACCGCCAGGGAATTCCAGGGGTTCTCACTGGAAAAAACAAAGAGGGAAGAAGCTGAACAAATTTTTAGGGATCAAGGTGGATCAGAGAGGCAGCAGGGAAGGCATGCTGAAAAGATGAGGGAAAAATTCATTCCTTGCAAAGGAGAGGGCTTGCATGAAACCCCAGTCCAAGAAGAAAACTCAACCCCAAAAAGAAGGAACAAAGACCTCTGTGCTAAACAGAGGATCCAGTGCTTGAAAAATGAAACTGTGGCATTTGGAAGCACCTTCAGTCAGAGCATGAACGTTATTTTCCAGGAAAAAGTTGACTCAGGGGAGAATGTGTATAATTACTTGGAGTGTGAAAATACCCTTCCTTCCCAGCAAAAATTTCACTCAGGTGAGGAGCTATATAGATGTGCAAGAGTTGATTGGTTTTCTTTGATGGATCAGGCTTTGATTAACATTTAAATGAGCCATTAATGGACATCTCAAGTTAAAGCAGGAAAAACCCACTGAAAGGTTCTGAGTGTAGAGAGAACTTCCTGTGCAGGTGAGGCCTCTTTTCGTGGGTGCTAATGGGGTCTCTCTCTTTATTCCCACAGGGGTTGATCAGGAGAATGAGGAGGACAAGGAACAGCATCAGGTATCACCAGATGAAGCCAAGAATCAAGAGCTGAAAGGAAGTTTCATGACTCTCAGTGGACCCAAGAAGCAGAAAGGAAGCCAGATGGTGGAGAAGGGGGAGGAACCCATTGCTTGCCAAGGAGGGAATTTACATGAAGAAATTCACATGTATGAATGCTTGGAGTGTGGAATGAACTTTTCAGATCAAGCCCATTATAATATCCATTTGCAAAAGCACAGTGGAAGGAAGATCCATCAATACTCAGAGGGGGAAAAGAGCTTCATTCACACATCAGAGCTCCTTAGATATGAAAGAATCCATACAGGAGAGAAACCATATAGCTGCTCAGACTGTGGGAAGAGCTTCTTACAGAAAGCAAATCTTATTCAGCATCAAAAGATTCATTCAGAAGAGAAGCCATCGATCTGTTCAGAGGCGGGAAATACTTTCTCTGATGGAAAAAAGGTCAATGTACACTTTCCCAAGCGTATTGTGATAAAGTCACATAAATGTTTTCCATGTGGAAAGTGTTTCAGATACAAATCAGAGCTCCTTGCACACCAAAGAATCCATACAGGTGAAAAACGTTTTGAATGCTCGGAGTGTAGAAAAGACTTCAACTGGAGTAGCGACCTTCAACGGCATCTAAGAATTCACACAGGTGAGAAACCTTTTGAATGCTCTGATTGTGGAAGAAAATTCACTCAGAGTTATCATCTTCAACAGCATCGAAGAAGCCACACAGGCGAGAAACCTTTTGACTGCTCCGAGTGTGGAAAGAAATTCAGTAAGAATTTCCATCTTCAACAACATTTAAGAATCCACAAAGATAACAAAGCTTTTCAGTGCTCTGAGTGTGGAAAGAACTTTAACTGGAGTGGAGATCTTCAACGGCATCTAAGAACCCATAGAGGGGAGAAATTTGAATGCTCCATTTGTGGAAAGAAATTCAGTCAGAGTTGCTATCTTCCACGGCATCGAAGAACCCACACAGGCGAGAAACCTTTTGAATGCTCAGAGTGTGGAAAGAACTTCAAATGGAGTCGTGATCTTCAACAGCATCTAAAAACCCACAGAGGGGAGAAACCTTTTGAATGCTCCAATTGCTGAAGGAAATTCAGTCAGAAATCTGTCCTTCAACAGCATCAAAGAATACACATAAGGGGAAACCATGACTTGAGCTTGTTTCATATTTCTTACTTTAAGGACCATAGAGTTCACACAAAGTTGAAACCATATAAATTCTTGTAAAGATTTTGCATCTCAAATGTCCTACCACAAGCTTTCTCCAAGATCAATTTACTTTCATAAACTTTTTCTAGGTTTTTACTTTATAAACTATTTAATGTAACGTGCTCTGTGCTCTTATTGTGCAAAACAAACAAGTTAATAAATATCACATTTCAATATAGTTTACAGTAATATTTACAACCAGTTCACAAAGTTATAATCCTCTTATATGTGTCACTTGTCACAATCACATTCAAATAAATATGCAACCATAAACATGTAAGTAATATCAATTTCTAAGAAGTCCGGTAATTCTTTCAAAGTGCAGTCTTTTGAGCTACAGTTCTCTTCAATGTGGTGCTTCTAATTTCAAACAGTTCCAACACACATTTTGCCGATTGCACTTGCCCGTGATTTCCTTCTTTTGAGAGTTGCTGGATTAAACAGAGCTTCATTGCTCTAAATTTCCTCTTCGAGCCCTCTTATCTCCACGGAGGGATGCAAAATCTGCCGGACAAACTGCTAGCTTTTTGGTTTGTTTCACCTGCGTCCACATGCAAGCTTTTTCAGGGGCAATTAAAGTACAGAGTTCACTTTCTCTAATGACCGTATAAATTGTTCAAACGGTTGCAACGTCTTTCTGAAATTTGGAAAACTGGCAAAAACATATTTTCCAAACCCTTTATTGAAAATAATTCTTCCAAACAAATAAAAAGACAGCAAAAACCCCTTCCAACAACAGATACCTACCAAAAAGATTGGCCCTTTGTTGAACAGACTGAGAAAATTCTCTTTTCATCTCTCTAATTTGAAAAGATATCTAGCTGAGGGTTACTAATGGGCCTGAAAGGGGGGGGATATGGCCTTGAAGGTAAATGACATCACTTCAAGCCTCTGTTAAAGGGACAGGACTTTTTTTTCTCCAGGCAGTTGGTGAAGCCTTCATTGGGTGTTTCTTTATCAATCTAAGAAAACAAAATGGAGCTAAGGAAGGGTTATATTGAGACAATATTTTTATAAGTTATTCTAGATTGGTTGTTGTGGCTTTTCCGGGCTGTATTGCCGTGGTCTTGGCATTGTAGTTCCTGACGTTTCGCCAGCAGCTGTGGCTGGCATCTTCAGAGGTGTAGCACCTCAGACACTGAGAGATCTCTGTCTTTTGGTGCTACACCTCTGAAGATGCCAGCCACAGCTGCTGGCGAAACGTCAGGAACTACAATGCCAAGACCACGGCAATACAGCCCGGAAAAGCCACAACAACCATCGTTCTCCAGCCGTGAAAGCCTTCGACAATACATTATTCTAGATTGTATGTTTTCTTCTTTGTGCTTTGTGGGATTTTTATTAGTTGGACTTAATTAAATGTTTAAAAGATTAGTCTAATGTAAATCAGTGGTGAATCTTTTTAAATTGTATATAAATATGTAGAACTAAATCCTATTGCAGAAACTACAGATAACTTATACTATGAGGAATCCCTGGGACTGACCCCAAACCACTTTGCCCACATTCATGAAGTGGGTCAACTAAGTTCTAGAGCCAGAGGGTTGGATTGTGACTGTGTGGATCTCAGTTCAAATCCACAGTTGGCCTGTAAACTCGTTAGATGATCCTCAGCCAATCACATTTTCAGACTAACGTACTTTACAGGATTGTTAGATGGATTACATTTTAGGCTTGGGGTGGAAACCCTTCTTGGAAGAAATGTGTTTGATAGGTGTGGAAATCTCGCTCATTGTTGGTAAATGGTACATCTTGGATTGGTTCTGTGCCAAGTGTAAATTATTTGTTATTGTGAGAACACCACTTGCCTCTCCACACGGTAATCAGCCAAAGAGCGCTTCCCCCTCTTTGCCAAGAGGTTTTATGATCTCTGCTTGCTCACCCGCCCCCCCCCCGCCCCCGTTGGTCAATGAAATCCTTCATGACATCTCCAGGATACGTGGCCGCCTCTTTGACCTCCTAAGTCCCTATCCTATTCTAGGTGTCAGGTTATACTGGAGCTGTGAGCTGGTTAGCATTTCTAGAGCATTCCTAGGTGCAGCTAGAGACCAATTGCTTCTCCCTCCCCTCCTCTGCCTGTTCCCTGTTGACAGGAAATCTTTTTAAAATAAAAGGAAAGGTTTTGTATGGCCCAGACAACTACAAGTGATCTTTCCACAGGATGTAAGGGAAGACTTCCTCTGTAAAAGAAAGAGGGTTTGGAGGAGTGTTCCAGCTTGCTCTCCATCAATACCTTAGTTGGTGGCATCCTGTGTCAAGTAGCAAAGATGGTGTTAGAGGGCATCACCCTCTGGTGGTTCTGGTCCCATCTGTCTGAGGGACCTCTGCTTGACATCAACTGTGTGGTCCCTGAGGGTTCATCTTATTCCTCCATGCTCTGGATTCTGGAAAGTTCTGGGAGACCTCGAGAACCTCAGTGGTATCTCTGCTGAAGTTTCTGGTCGGGGCTAGAATGTGAGTCTTTTTGAGGTATTGGATGGGATTTCTCTCGAGGGTCCTCTCCCTCATTCAGACAAGAGCCTGGCTCCTTGGTTTACCTCAGATAAAGAAAAATTACTGAGCAAGGCTAAGCAGTCACGTTTCTAAACCCTTGGAAGCACACTCTCCTTTGGACTGCAGAGTTCAAGAAGGTTGAGAGCAAAAATGTGGAGTGAGAAAATTTCTGGTGCTTTATTTTCATGCTAGAAAGTTTCAATTTCGAAAGATTTATTGTTTCATAAAGTGAATAGTGAATGAGTGCCAATACAATTTTAGGTCAGTCAGCAAATTCCAGAATTCTAATGACTTGTTCTGGTGAAATGTGGGTTGCCATTTGGGGGTTGCGCTGAAACCCCAAGGAACAGGGCTAAAAGATTCATACCTTAGTTCATTCACTGCTATTTCCTGGAGGGATTGGTGTCTTTCGAAAGCTGTGGGCGAATGTTCCTGATTTTACTGGGCGAATTGTTTTACTCCCTTTTGTTTTCAGCCTAGTTTTCCATTGGATGCCTCTGAGCATAAGCAAAGTGCATTGCCAGCTGAGCAACCACAGCCAGACTTTACACCTGTGGAATTTGTGATTTTCCTGGCCAGGTTTAAAAGCCATATTTAATATTTTCCTGAATTCGGAAAAAAATTGATTAAAATCGTCTTTTCCCCCTTTCTGTCCTCAAGAAATAGGAAAGGGTTAAGAGGCAGATAGAGATGGGATTCCTAGAGAGGCTAACGAGGGAGAAATAGTAAAGTCCTCCAGCTTCCTGTTTTTTCGGCTCCTTCTTCGCTTGCAGGAGAGCGGGAGGACTGAGGCTGGAGGCGGACTGGGGGATGCCTGGAAGGGTAAAGAGCGGCGGGAGGGGGGGGGGGAGGGAGAAGCTCCCCAAGTCTGGGTCGTCCTGCAATGGGGGCTTTCTGGGCTCAACGAACAGAGCAGGGCCGGAAAGGAGGGATCCGGTTGCCCCCTTCTCTTTTTCCCGAGGAGGGCTGCGAACTCTTCGGAGGATGGATGTGCAGCAGGGAGCAGGAGGGGATCCGGTTTTCCCCCTGGGCGGGAACAGATTCTCTCTGTTCCCCCTGGGCGGGAACAGATCTCTGCATATCGAAATCCTCTGCTAAAAGCTCTGGGTCGTAGCGGGCTGCATTGGTTGGCAGCTCTCGTGCAAAGAGCGTTTGGAATGGACGAAATCTGACGTATTGGGGAATGTACTTTGACGGGGGCTTAGAGCTTCCGCCCCAGTCTGAAAGAGGAGTGCGCTTGAATCTCTCAGGTCTCCACTTTTGCAGAGATCCTGCAGGTGGCTGAAAGGAAATTAAAAGCCGCGTGGAATCCAGAGGCTGCATTATACTTTCTGGTATCATCGTCTTTCCCCTTGTTTTAGGATTCCTTTGGAGCGGCAGGAGGGAGGTGTGTGAAGGCAGCGCGAGTGTGCAACACACAGCAGCCCGTTACTTGACAGGGGAGTGTGTGAGCGTACACGGATACGCGGGTAGTTCGAAGAGATTCCTGCCCAGAGGGAAGAGCAGGTTTTCCAGCCGTCCTTGGTCCTCCAGTGTGTCAGGGGCTTGCCCTAAGCATGCTGGATCAACATACCTCAAGGGGAAACCGGGGGGGGGCATGACCGGGCTGGCTTCTGCCCCACCCATACAAAATCATGTGGCTGTGGGCACAGTGCCTCGACTGCAAGATCCTCTCTGTAAGTGAGAAAGTTAAAAAAAGCAGAGTTCCCAATTACAGGGGGGGAATATACAGGCGTGCATTTGTTACTGTGCTCATGAACCAGTGATGTCGAGAGGTGAGGCCTGCACAGTTACATGGAACTTGGATAGGGATGAAGGGATTTCTGTGGGGTGGAAATGAGGGAAGCACATAGTTCTGTGCTTAAGAACACGCCTTGAAACCTGGGTTCCTTCCCAGGCACCTCCATCCAAAGTAAGCAAAAATAAGATGGATGGAAATGGCTCTAATTCATTGCAGACAATGGGGGAGTTGGTGACCCAAACGTCTGACTCGATATAAGGCAGCTTCATGCAAGTCTACGTGGAGAGAGAATGTACTCCTAGATATGAGGTCTTCACTGCTTTTCACAACAGTGATGTGGTCATACAGGAGAGACCAAGCATGAAAGTCCTGATTCCAGCCTTTAAAAGAAATTCTAAAAATTTTAATGAGAATGTCAATGTATGCATTTAATAAATAATTCTGTATATAAAATCATACTGACGTCATTTAACCTGTAACTTATGTATCTGACCAGTAGAAAGCCAATTAAAGGACACTGTCACTTTTATCTGTTCTTTCCCTCTCTTGTTTTTGTCTCTTACTTCTAGGGTGAAGCCGAATCTAGAACATTGTAAAACATGGCCACAGTATTCCATCGGAACAATATCATGGAGCAATCACCCCATATGAAAACGGAGGGGCAAAGCACCACAGCAGGGGAGGCACCAGAGGGGAGAGCAAAATCTCTTCACCTCCTCCAGGACGGGAGCATCGGGAAATTCCTTCAGAGGAGATCAGGAGTTCAGGCGCATCAGGAAGCAGGGGATGGTTCCCTTTCCCTTGCGCAGTGGGAAGCCCAGTGGCAGGAGTTCCTCAGGACAATGGAAAACCCTCACTCTGGATGGGGAAGCCCACATTTGTCGGGTAAGCCATCACACTGGGAGGATGCCAAGGCCTTCCTGGCCTCCTTCGAGCAAGTAGCTGAAGCCTGTCAGTGGCCCCAGGAAGAGTGGGTGACCCGACTCCTGCCAGCCCTCAGCGGAGAAGCCCAAGAGGCCTTTAACAGTCTGCATCTCAGAGACAGAGAGGATTATGGGAAGGTGAAGGCAGCCATCTTGCGAGCCGATGCCATGAGCCAAGAGAAGCAGCGCCAGCATTTCAGGCATTATTGTTACCAGGAGGCCGAGGGGCCGCGGGGGGCTTACAGCCAACTCCAGGAAATGTGCCGGGGGTGGCTGAGAATGGAGAAGCACAGCAAGGAGCAGATTCTGGAGCTCTTGATCCTTGAGCAGCTGCTGAACATCCTACCCCCAGAGATCCAGAGCTGGGTGAGGGAAAACGGTCCTGAGAATTGCTCCCAGGCAGTGGCCCTGGCCGAGGAGGTCCTCTTAAGGCAGGAGAAGCAGGTGAGGCCCTTCTGCTGTGTGATTCCTGAGTGGGAGGGCTTGGTGTGGAAAAGGAACCGAGATCCCTCTCTATTTCACGAGGGCAAAGGGGATCGCTGTAGGGTGATAGTAAGGGTCTGTTGTCTCCATTATCTGGAAAATCAAATGTTGTCAGAGTTGTATTTTCTTTGGGGTGGCAATTGTCTTTCAATCTGGGCATCAGTTGGTTTGTCCAAGATAGGTCCCCCTTACCATCAAAGAGCACTTTTGGAGGTTCTAGATACTTCTGTTTCGTGCCCTATTTGCAATGTTCTCAGTGGTTGTCTGCAGCTTTTCCATTTCCTAGATGATAGAGAGCTTGTCTCCATCATACATGCTTCAGTAATCTGTAGATTGGACTGCTATCACACACTCTCTGTGGGGCAGCCCTTGGAAACTATTTGCAGATTTGAGTGTTGACTTGAAGTGACTGCAAGGTGTGTATAAAACAGCGTTACTCACTCAGTAGCTTGGGAGCAGCACGTGCCCCATGTTTCAGGAAAGTGAGCAAGGCCTGTGGCCAGTGGGCTTGTGGTTGGTGGGTGGCTGCCATCTTGAACCAGCCACCACAGGATCTCTGGGTAAGTTGCAAGCCTCCCTGCAATGCCAGTAGTTGAAGTAAATGTGGCTCTTTTCTTTGAAGGTCATGTTGTCAGGGCTTGCTGCGGCTGCCGCTGGGCATGGCACTGGGTGGTCTGCTCCTGACATTACAGGGGGGCCAGGGACTCTGCAGGACCCTGCTCTGTGGAAGGAGGGGCGGTATACCTTACCCAGACTCTCTCTCAGTCCACTCGCTGGCCTGCTCAACCTGGCCTGCTTACCCTCTGTGTCCTCCATCTCCTCCTTCCAGAAGTTTCCTCCAAGCCTCCACCCTTGCATCCTACTGCTTTCACTCCACATCATCACTCCTCACTCACACCCACCACCTCAGAGCTCTTCCCAGCCACCTTATATAGGGTTTCCTTTCCCCGCCCCGCCCTCCTTCTAGGCTTGTTCCCGCTCCTGACTTGGCCCAGCTGTGCCTTCCCTCAGGTGTTTCCCTCCTACCACTAATCCCTTCTTGGCTTCCTTGCCTTGCTGGCAGGGTGGGATTGAATGCGAGCCATCCCCAGCTGAGGTCTCCTTGGCCTTGCTCACGAGGAGCTGCCCCAGCCGGCTTCTGTGCTGCTGAGCCTGTCTGGCCTTGCTCGCGAGGAATTGCCCTGGCCAGCTTCTGGGCTGCCTGCTCATTGATGCTGGGCGGGGCTACCCATCTCCTCCCCCAGAATGCCTGTGGCAGCTCCACCTGGAGGGGCTTGGCTCCTAGCACCTGAGCCAGGCTGCTGTCCTCTAACCAGGGTGTGGCTCTGGGCTGTAGTGGCTGCTTCTCCTCCTTGGAAGGTAAGGGCTCTGTTTGGGCTGTTGCTGTATCCCTATTCCCCTTGCCTTGGCCCTTTTCCTCTAACCTGCTTAGCCCCCTCTCTTCCCCATGGGGGGTAGGACTAGCTGGCTTCTCCCTGCTCCCTCCAGCCTTCTGAGGCTTTGGCCTTTCGCCCCTTCCCCCTGGAGTAGGCAAGTTCTGGCTCTGTTTACCAGACAGAGTGGTTGAACTGCTGTCTCCCGGCTGCCCCCTGCCGCTGTCTGTCAGCAAGTCCAGGGGCTGGGCTGCTGACCCCAGACACATGTCTTCAAGTAATACACATCTTTTATAACAATTCAGTTTAATAATCTATTAATTTACTAGAAGCATAGGTGTAAACTACGGGGGGGCTGAGGGGCTCGAGCCCCCCCCGATTTGACCAGGGGGGGCTGAACCCCCCCCAGGCAGCCAGTGAACTACATGGTGGCTAAGGGGCTCAAGCCCCCTCAGATCTCACCTGAGGGTCTCAGTTACACTAGCCGATAAAGCACAGGATTGTCCCCCCTTCATGTTATATCATATTATAATTTCTGTGATTCTTTGGGGCTTTGTTCCTGTTTTTTGCTTGTATGTATTAGTGTGTTTATTAAGAATTTATCATTTTTAAAGGAATTGCGGTTTGTATAAACAATTTACAAATAAATGTTATAGAAGAATTAAGAGACTCTGATAGAAGATATTCGATTTTGAAAATCAGGCTCCTGGAAGGCAAGATTTACACACTAGCAACAATATATGCACCAAACAATGCAAGAGAAAGTTTTTATGAAAATGTTTTCCAATCCATTTTCAATTTTCAAGAAGATAATGATCTTCAGAGACATGAATGTGGTAATGGATCTAAGAAAAAGATAGGTGTGTGTGGGGGGGGAAACAGAGAAGGCAAACTTCCCCAAAATGTGCTCTCTCTCCTCCTATCAAGAAACTATTTTTTGAAGTAATATCTTAAATAGTATATGATGGCTTCAGTGGGTTAAATGTCTAAAAGATTTTTGATCCTATAAAGGGAACACAAAGCTTACAAACTATCCACCAAGCTTGTGTCTCTTTTACATTGTGGGCAACTGAAACAGTTTACATAAATAAAAGAAAGGACTAGAGAGCATATGAGATTTTGACAGCCATAAATCCAGAGAGCATTTACCTCTTCACATCCCCCGATCTTCTCCAAAATGTGTTTAATTATACGGAAATGTTACAATTGGAAGATGCTTGTAGGATAAATAAATCTGAATATTGGAGACTATACTTTCTTTTCTGACAGACACCAAACACATTCAAGGATTGCTATGTGCTGGATATAAAAAACATGAGTTATTGATATTGTTTGTTATATTATGTTTACTCTTTTTCTTTTGACATAATTATAATTGTGCTATTGTTTTTATTTTCTTTTTTCTGTTCTGCTTATATTTATAAAAATAAATTGTATATAAAAAAGAATTTATACACTGCCTTAAAATACCTTTGACTATGACACACTACCCTTGGCTGGCTCCACCTATTTTCAATGTAGCAACAGTCAGATTGCAAGACCTCTGTTGGATACAGGGCTTTTTTTCAGTGGGAATGCAGTAGAACGGAGTTCCTGAACCTCTTGAAAACATTCACATGGCTGGTGGCCCTACTCCCTGATCTCCAAACAGAGGGGAGTTTAGATTTCCCTCTGCACCACCAAGTAGTGCAGAGGACAATCTAAACTCCCCTCTGTATGGAAATCAGGGGGCAGGGCCACCAGCCATGTGAACATTTTCTCCAAGGGCAACCCACTGAGTTCCACCACCTCTTTTCCCAGAAAAAAAGCCCTGGTTGGATATAAGTGCAATATAAGTGCATGGCTACAATTTACATTCAGGGAATGTTAGAAGATTCCACTTCTAACGCTGTCCATTTCCTCAGGTTTCAGAGGGGGAGAAACCAGAGAGTTAGAAAGATAGACAGATCAGAGAATCTGTTTATTGTTTATTCCTTTACTGCCCTTTGATGTGTAGATTACTACTCAGGAGTAGATATGGGCACAAACCTAAATATGACCCCAAAAACACCGCGAACCAGGGTTCATGGAAGCTCCTTTCCAGGGAACTTCCACGAACTGTATGCTGGTTTGTTGGGTCATATTTACAGGGGCAGTTTAAATGGCCATTTCCCCAGTTAAATGGCCATTTAAACTGCCCCTTTAAGGGCCCTGTTACAGCAGGTTCTCTCCCCCCACCCCCTGGCCACCTGCTAGCTGATAGTTTAAAGGGACCTGCCTGGCAGGGCCCTTTAAACTGCCCAAACCCCAGTGGCCTTCCTGCCCTTCAAGAGACTGAAAATGGCCTTCCAGCCCTTCAAATGGCTGCTGGGGTTCGGGCAGTTTAAAGGGCCCTGCCAGGCAGGCAGGGCCCTTTAAACTATCAGCTGGCAGACTGCGGAGGGGGGAATCCCCCCTGCTGCCTGCCAGCTGATAGTTTAAAGGGACCTGCCGCTTGCAAGGCAGGAAAAGGCCCTTTAAACTGTTAAATGCCCCTTTCCCTGCCACTGTTAAGGCCAGAAAGGGGACATTTAAATCCCATGAACCACAAAGTGGTTCGTAACTGGTCCAGTTAGTGGTTCGTGAAACCCACGAATCACGAACCTGCTGGTATGTTGGGGTTTTTTGTTCCATGTCCATGTCTACTCATGAGGCCTTCCTCCTCAGAACAGATCTGTAGGTAGGAAGCTCTCTTCACTTTCCTATCAAAGTATGGAGTTTCTGAAATAAAGAACTCTGACTTCTTTTTTAAAACTAATTTTTTTCTTAAACTGCTTCCCTTTTAAAACTTACACACTCACACCAGCCAGCGTGCTCCAGCCACCCATCATCATGTTTTCTCTGCAGTCAATGCTACTCTGTTAAGGACCAGTTTCTGTTCCTTTTAACAGGGAAAAAGTGAGTATCTATTTTACTTTCCAGTAAAATTACATTGTGTTTTGGAAATGGAACACTGGGAAAGGGTAGGCCTTATGTTTCCTTGTTGAAATAGCTTTGTTTGTTTGTGGCTTTTTTTTTGATGGGTGTGGGAGAACAGTTAGTTTTTTTTCATGGTAATGTATGGGGGGGGGGGCGCTGCTTTAGCCATTCCTAAATTCCTCTTTCAATTTCCATTCCATGTTTAAATGGAGAGGTGGTATCTATTGCAGAAAAGGACAATTCCTAAAAATGAGTGCTGTCTCTCTGAAGCAATGAGAAGCCCTATCTGCATGAACAAGATTGGAAAAGGGGGTGCAGATCAGAGGCCTTTTAAATATTTCCTTTTGCCCTGTGTCCAGGCTGTGATTTGGTTAATAATGTTTTTTAAGGTGGAGTATAAGCAGTGTACTAAGAAAGCAAGGTATATAAAATCCTAGGTAGTATAACTGCGAGTTTTCTTTGGGGTCATGACTAGCACTGTTCTGAATTGCCTCAAAATGTGCTTGTACTCACTTATAGGATATGAGTTTGAAGTGAGAAGATGGGAGTTTGCTAGTACTTTGCACTCTGTACACTGCTCAGAAATCGAGTGCACGGCAACTGTTTTGTATTCTGCCCTGGTTCAGACTTCAACCATGCACTTACCAAACGAAGGCATCTGCAATGCCATAATTTAGTAAATTTCAATACTAAGTCACCCTTATGAATAAGGCAGAATCAAGACTCCTGTAAACGAACGTCCAGGAAAACTTAAAAAATGTTCCCTTACAGGCTTTTCTGTGTTGCCTTTCTTAGTGTCAAATTTGTGACTATTAGTTTGTCCTATACACATGGTATGTATTAATTATAGATCATAAAGTGACTATCCTAAAAGTGAATTTCAAAAACAGGACACAGCAAGAGATTGCTGAGATAGCACTATAACCACTGAGCAACTCCCACATTTTCCTAGGTTTGGCCCAGCCCAGGGGGATTGTTAGGGGGGTCCCCATGGGTGCAGAGCCCCTCCCTAAATCTCCCATGTCCCCACCTCCATAGATGGTGGCAATGGAAGCCCCTCCCTGCGATGTCATTGGCTGCCCCCTGTGATGTCACTGGTGTAGCAATACCTCTGGCCTGGCCCCAGCCCCTCCCCCCGGGAAATTGGAAAATCTATGCCCCTGACTAGAAGTATGCACACTCACTCCACTCAAGATATTTAATGGTTGTTTGAATACTGAATGAGCAGCTCTGCCTACAGTTGCCATCCTCCAGGTAGGACCACCACAAACAATTCCCCTCTAAACTATCACTAAACAGTACAGTGATTATCAAAACTAGTAAACCATTTAATCAAATTCAAATAAAGGAAATTAACATCTAAACAGTATAGTCACTAGTTGCCAATCAATCAGTAATATACGTCGTAGAGAAATAGCACCAGAACCCAGGGTCAAAATAAATATCTGAACCAATCTCTCAGGAACCATATGCAGTATCTTAACAACAAAATTTCAAGGTCAAAATGTTCATGACAACTAATTAAAGCTGAGTTGCAGCCAGATGTTCCTTCCACGGGAGACCAACGTGGAGTTGCCTGTAGTGCAAACATTGGTCTACTCCGTTCTGGAGGTAGCTGGCAAATTTCTTAGCCCGACACACAGCTAGCTAGCAATAGAATGTTTTGCCATGGAGGCTTTCTCAGGGGCTACCACATAAATAATGAAACATTTTCATGCTCTAGAGAAAGTCTGGTCTGGTCTCGTTTCCACAGCATCAGTGTCTTCACAGACAAAATTTATTTCTTTTTTGGGTTTCTGTATTGGCAAAAGAGATTCATAATTTCAATTGTCCAAGCAGTCGAAATAAGTCAATATGAGTTTGGAAGGAATCATATTTTGGGGTGCGTATAAAGCTCAAACCCAAATTCTGTATTGATTAACTGTGTGTGTGTTATGTGCCATCAAGTTGCCTCCGACCTAAGGTGACCCCATGAATAAAAAACCTCCAAAACGTCCTACCATTAACAGGCTTGCTCAGATCCTGCAAAGTGGAGGACGTGGCTTCTTTTATTGAGTCCAGTCATCTTGTTTTTCGTCCTTCCTCTTTTCCTACTGCCTTCCACTTTTCCTAGTATTATTGACTTTTCCAGAGGATCTTATCTTCTCATGAGGTGACCAAAGTACCTTAGTTTTGTCATTTTAGCTTCTAGGGAGAAGATTGCCTAACTATAGTAATATTGATGTATTGTCGAAGGCTTTCACGGCCGGAGAACGATGGTTGTTGGGGGTTTTCCGGGCTGTCTTGCCGTGGTCTTGGCATTGTAGTTCCTGACGTTTCGCCAGCAGCTGTGGCTGGCATCTTCAGAGGTGTAGCACCAAAAGTCAGAGATCTCTCAGTGTCACAGTGTGGAAAAGATGTAGGTCATTTGTATCTACTCAGGAGGGGTGGGGTTGAGCTGAGTCATTCTGTAAGAGTTTCCCAGGGTGTGGAATGCTAATGGCGGGAGGCTTCACTGTATCCTGAGGCGGTTCTTTTGCATATGGATTGGTGCTTGATGTGCTAATCTTCTCTGCAGGGCTATTGTCGGGTGTGGAGTGTTTTGTTGGCCTGGTGTTTTTCAGAACTGGAGCCCATGCTCTGTTCATTCTTAAGGTTTCTTCTTTCCTGTTGAAGTTTTGCTTATGCTTGTGAATTTCAATGGCTTCCCTGTGCAGCTGATAAAGGCAATGCTACAGTGATCATGAAAACGGAGGAATACAAAAAGAAGATTAAGGAACTCCTGGACCCCTCCACCTACAAAAAACTAAAACGAGATCCCACTTGCAAAATCACCAGGCTAACAAATGCGCTGATCAAGAATTCCTCACTACATCCCGACACGCACAGCAAACTATGCAAGACAGAAGCACAGCCACCTAGACTATATGGACTCCCCAAAATACATAAAGATTCAGTCCCACTCCGACCCATTGTGAGTGCCATTGGTTCACCGACATATGAATTAGCTAGACATCTGGCAGATCTCCTGCAGGACCACATCGGGAAAACCTCGTCTTACATCAAAGATTCAGCAGATTTCATCAACAAAATCAGTTCTCTGAAACTCAATCCACAAGACATACTTGTCAGTTTTGATGTTGTATCCCTGTTTACCAAGGTTCCAGTAAAAGACACTATTGCACTGATTAATCAGATTTCCCAGAGGATGTAACAGCCTTATTCCATCATTGTCTGACAACCAGTTACTTCCAATGGGACAACGAATTCTATGAACAGATGGATGGGGTGGCCATGGGGAGCCCACTCAGCCCAGTTATAGCAAACTTCTACATGGAACATTTTGAAAAAACAGCTCTAGAATCAGCACCCCACAAACCCAGTGTATGGTTCCGGTTTGTGGATGATACATTCATCATTTGGAGCCATGGGGAGGAAGAATTGAGGGAGTTTTTGAATCATCTCAACAACATCCACCTGAACATACAATTCACAATGGAGAAAGAAAGTGAGGGAAAACTCTCATTCCTGGATACCTTGGTCATCCGCAAAGCAAACTTTCAGTTAGGTCACAAGGTCTACAGGAAACCAACTCACACTGATCGGTACTTACACAAAAACTCCAATCACCACCCCCGACAGAAAAGAGGCATAATGAAAACATTAGTGGATCGTGCAAGACGGATATGTGAGCCGCGCTTTCTCAATGAGGAAATTAATCATCTAAACCACGCACTTCAGGCAAATGGCTACTCCAGAAATGAAATCCGAAGAGCAATCAAACCCAGGATGAATCAAACAACCAAAGAAAAACAGTCTCCCACAGGAAAAGTGTTTTTGCCATATATCAAAGGAATTACTGATCAGATGGGAAAGCTTATGAAAAAGCATAACCTTCAAGCAGTATTCAGACCCACCCGAAAAATACAACAGATGCTACGATCAGCAAAAGACAGCAGAGATCCCCTCACCTCTGCAGGAGTATACCGTATACCCTGCAGCTGTGGACAAGTTTACATCGGGACCACAAAGCGTAGCATCCAGACAAGAATAAAAGAACATGAAAGACACTGCAGACTTGGACAGCCTGAAAAATCAGCAGTGGCTGAACATAGCCTAACTCAAACAGGGCACAGTATCTTATTCCAGGACACCAAAATACTGGACAACACTTCCAACTACTTTGTCAGACTGCACAGGGAAGCCATTGAAATTCACAAGCATAAGCAAAACTTCAACAGGAAAGAAGAAACCTTAAGAATGAACAGAGCATGGGCTCCAGTTCTGAAAAACACCAGGCCAACAAAACACTCCACACCCGACAATAGCCCTGCAGAGAAGATTAGCACATCAAGCACCAATCCATATGCAAAAGAACCGCCTCAGGATACAGTGAAGCCTCCCGCCATTAGCATTCCACACCCTGGGAAACTCTTACAGAATGACTCAGCTCAACCCCACCCCTCCTGAGTAGATACAAATGACCTACATCTTTTCCACACTGTGACACTGAGAGATCTCTGACTTTTGGTGCTACACCTCTGAAGATGCCAGCCACAGCTGCTGGCGAAACGTCAGGAACTACAATGCCAAGACCACGGCAAGACAGCCCGGAAAACCCCCAACAACTATAGTAATATTATTACATCATCTGGAGATAATGTGTGCTTGACTACTGAAGAAAGCCATAGGGCTGAAACATGTTCGGTTAGAGTCGCCTAAGGTTTTTTTTTAGATTTCTGTAAGATTTTAATCTGTATATAACCTGAAATAATTTTAAACTCTTTTGTAATAAGTACATGTATTTTTGTATATTGATATACATTTATGTTTTTATATTGAGCCCTACAATCTGGATTTATTTAACGTTTGAGGTTCTTAACTCGTTTTGCAAGTTAAGTTTCCTTTTGCCCCTTTTTTGTCTTTTTCTGATTTTCTCTATTACATACCAATAAATTTCTAACTTCAAGATGGGGCACAGAATCCTCCCCTCTGTACCTCCCCCTGACTTCCTCAATAGGATCCCTCTCTCTGCTGTTGCAGGTGCTCTTGGAGGATGCATCTGGGAGACAAGATCTACCTGAGAGCAAGCAGAGGCAGGTGTTGATGGGCGTCAAGGAAGAAGAGGACAGAGAGACCAGCCTGCTGGGTGAGAAAGGAGGGTGGAAGACCTCCTGAGGCCTGAGATCTGGGAGGCTTGGAAGCTCCTTCTGGAGCTGAGCTCACCTGTGGTTCTTGGCTGCAGTATCCTTAGATATCCGGTATTATAGGGAAAGGGGCTGGTCACTGAAGAATAACCCTGCTGGATCAGACCAAAGACCCATTCCTATAATGGTAACCTACGTGCCTCCAGACATGCCTCCACTGCAACAAACCATGGAGGTCCTCTTTGACTTGGGTGGTTCACTTGGTGAGGTCCCCCCCCACAAAAAAACCCTATATTTTTGTAAGGTTGAAAACCAGTTCCTTATGGCTTTCACCACAACTAGAAGGAAACTCTCTGGTCAGTTGCAGGACTGGACTTTTTGGTAACTTTTTTAAAATAGTTTTTTTATTTAGATTAAGCCTTAATAAACAGTTACAAATATAACAACGATAGTTATTATACAATGATATCAAATAAATTTTCTATTTCACATATTAGGGATAATTTTCATACAATGATATTATTAATATATCAAATAATTTTTATATTAAATGAGTGTTACCTTCTTTAGATTTTAAGTAAATTTTAATATTTATAAACTTATAAAAATATTTTTTTCTTGAGTGATATCTAAAGACCTGACACTACTATTGAGAAATCTTTATGTGAATATGCTTTTTTAAAAATTATTTTTATTAATTTTTCATGAACAAACAACATATTAAACGGTGAATGTAGTAAAAATAACAGATTATTAATTTTGTGATAGTACAATATTAGTGATCAGTTCCTATTAAACTTGATAGATTAGTTATACTAGCAGTATAACGATTGCTTAGTTTTTCAAAAGATACTAGAAGCCAGATTAACAGCGCAATCCTATGGCCGGCCCCAACGCCGACGCGGCTGCACTGGTGGTGTGGCGGCGGCGCCGGGCCGGATCCTGTGCCAGCAAAGTGTGGCCGCAGCGGCGCCCGCAGCGGCGCAGAGATGCAATTTTGGAGAACCAGAAAGTGTTGTGGGCGGGTCTGACCCACGGCCGCCGCCAGGCGCAGCCAAAGGGCGCTGTTCCTGACAAGCGTCAGGGGGAGGGGCCAGGAAAGGCGCAGCCTATGGGCAGCACGCGATCCCGGCCAGGCCCCAGAGCAGCAGGCAAACCGCGCCCATGCTGGCAGACTGCCTCGGCTCGTGTGTCGGGCGGGGCTCGCAGTCGGGAAGGAGAGGGGTGGGCGTAGTCTGAGAAGCCTTTCCCCCGTTTGCCCAATGTAGCACCAAGTCCCTGGCGGCCGCGTCCAGAGAGGTTGGCATGGGACTGGCAGGCGCCCTGCCATGAGGAATCCAGGGCAGCAGCCAGTCTCTGGCAGCAGGGGACAGCCCCCCAGTGGCGCCGAAGGGGAGGGCTGGCCTGAGGCCGCCACCAAGAGGCAGACACAGCGGGCCTGCCCCCTCGTCCCCATCCCAAGGCAAAGAACACAGACACCCATTGCACAGAAATCAGCCTTTATTATTATATCATCCCACCTCCCCCAGCAGACGTGAGGAAGGGGAGGCGTGTAGGAGAGCCGTCTGTGCAGCAAAACACCCCACCCCACCCCCAAGGCGGCAGCGGCGGTCACCGGCGAGGCCGGCGGCCGGACCCCCTTGGCCGTCCACGGGCCCGGCCTCTCGCACGCAACTGGGCCCGAGGGAGGGGTGCCTCTGGGGCGGGTGGAGCTGCTGCAGCGGGTGGGGCCGGAGGGTCGAGGATGGTGACGAGCCGCCCGAGCAGGGCTTCGGCACGGACTTGAGAGGCACGGACCCCTTCCCCCACTTCCAGTACCGCAGCCATGAACTCCCGGCCGCGGTTGTTCGCCTCCTCCCATGCAGCGTGCACCTCTAGCCGCTCCCTCTCGATCGCCGCCCACATTGCGGCTAGTGTCGGGGGAAGCCGCTGGGCAGGGCGGGGGCCGCGAGCCCGTGCGCCTGGAAGGATCCCCTCCATGGGCCCCTCCCCCTCAGAGGCGGAGCCAGGTCCTTCCCGCACACGGCCCATGGCACCCGGGGGCGGGGGGGCTGGAGGGGATGGTGCTGCAGGCTGGGACAGCTCCTCGAGCGGCTCTGTCGATGAGGTGTCCTGAACCGGCGGAGTCCCAGGGCCACCTTCACCCTCCACCGACACAGGGAAGCCGAGCGACTGCAGGAGAGCCGCTCCGGCAGCAGAGGTCCTCCGGGAGGGTGGCAACTCGCGCAGCTGGGCAATCACCTCCCCGCCTATCTCCAGGCGCATGGTCCCTGCTGGAGCGAGACATGGGTGGGAAGAGGCCCCAGGGAGGGAAGAGCAGCGGCCCAACATGGGCTGCCACAGGCCACCGAGCCGGGCCAAGCACACCCATTCCAACTGCGGCCGCAGCCCCTCGTCTTGAGACCGGTCGGTGCCATGAGTGGCCTTGGATGTGTGGCCGAGGCCGGCGGCCGAGCCGGTCCCTGGCCCCACCAGCAGCAGGGCCACAGATACATACCGTGCTCCGGATCCATGCCCCCCGACGGGCCCGGTTGAGGCTCCTCGTCGCTGGCAGCAGGGGCTTGCTGTGGCGGTGGAAGGGCTGCCTGTTCCTGGGCCCCGCTCTCTGCCAGGGGGGGCACAGACTCCGCTGCCTCTGCCTCCGCCTGGCTTGGGTCTGGACCCTCAGGGGCCGTGCCTACTCACGGGAGAGGCCCTGTCACACATGTGCCACGATCCATACGTCCCCCCCTCGCCTCCCTGAATCCACAAATACTAACCGGGCAGGACCTCAATGCCCAGGCCGCCCACCACCGCCTCCGGGATGACCGCTCGCATGACCGCCTCTGGGCCTGGGAGCCCCTCGTCAAGGGCCCGCTCATAAGGAACCCCCTGAGACATGAGGAGGCGCACTCGTTTGCGCGCGGGCCCGAAAGAATCATTCCAGCGCTTCATTGCCGAGTGAGCAGTGCGGGGCGCGTTGCCCACAGCCGAGACCCTGTCAGCTGCCATCTGCCAGAATGCCCGTCATCGAGACCGGGACGAGGCGCCCCTGTGCGTGCTCAGGGCGACCTCCGCATTCTCCACCACGAGCCCAAAAAGCAGCACTCTCTCGGCCTCTGTCCAGTTTGCCTGGCGCTGGATTCCGCCGCCACTAGTGCTCTCAGCAGACATGGGGGTAGTGCCCGCTGGAATGTCCGGTCCCCGAGATAAGTGGTGGGAACCAGCCACCTAGTCATGTGCTCACCCATCCCCTCGGCAAGATGGAGGAGGGCACAGGGGGTGCAGGACCGGGAAGGGTGGCTGGGACGGCCCATGCAGCGGACAGAGGACCTGCTCCTGAGCACCACTTGCAACGGGCCGCTGAGACCGGTAGGCCTGCTGCTGTGCGTGGGGGGGGGGGTTCAGGGTGCTGAAACTCAACCTGCGTTCCTTCCAGGCAGGACCTTGATCATCCCCGCCTGGTGCCCGCCACTGCCGCCGCGGCTCCCAGCCATCCGGACCAGCCACCTCCTGCCAGCCGTGTTTGTCCGAGCGGCCCTCAGGCGGCGCCGCCTCAGACGCCGCCGCCGGTTCCAGGCCAGGGTGCCATCCCTGCTCCTGGGCGACATGACTTGCCTGGACCGCTTCCGCCTGGACAGGGCAGCCATACAGGCTCTGTGCGAGGAGCTCGCGCCCGCCCTTCAGGGGCAAGCTGCGGCTCCCCGGGGCATCCCCGTCCTCCAGAGGGTCCTGCTGTCCCTCCGCTACCTTGCGACCGGCTCCTTCCAGGGAGTCATGGCTGAGGCCTTGGAGGTCTCCCAGTCATCCGCCAGCCGCTGCCTGCATGCCTTCCTGGACGCCCTAGTTGGTCGGATCCGCGAGCACATCCACTTTCCCACCTCGGAGGCAGAGTTGGCACCCATCCGGGCTGGCTTCTCCTCCTTTGCAGGCTTCCCCAATGTGATTGGAGCAGTCGACTGCACGCATGTGGCCATATGCGCTCCCAGAGAGGAGCCGCAGGTCTACAGGAATCGGCACCGGTTCTACAGTATCAACGTCCAGGCAGCCTGTGACCACCAGGGGATCTTCACGGACCTCGTTGCCAAGTTCCCGGGAAGCGTCCACGACGCACAGATCTTCACCACCTCCGGCCTGAACAGGCTCCTGTCATCATGGCCTGAGGGGAGAGGCTGGCTCCTAGGTCAGGAGTTGGTGGGGGAGCTGTGAGGGGACGGGGATGGGAAGGGAGATCCTAACTCCGCCTCCCCTTGCAGGTGACCGTGGCTATCCATTGCTGCCTTACCTCCTGACGCCATACCCTGCGGATGAGCCCGCCGACAGAGCCAACTACAACCAGGCCCACCGGCGCACGAGGATGGTGATCGAACGTGCTTTCGGTCAGCTAAAAATGCGCTTCAGATGCCTCCATCACACGGGCGGCCGCCTGGCCATGCAGCCGTTCACCGTCGCCAAGCTCGTGGCTGCCTGTGTCATGCTGCACAATATTGCCGTGCGCCAGCAGCTCCCCTTGCCAGCCACAGAGGGCCCAGGCGAGGACCCCTGGCTGCCGCCCGCCGGTCGCCTTTCTCCTGACGCCCCTGCAGAGCCCCAGGAGCATGACCGAGCTGTGCGAGACAGGGTCGCGGAGCACCTGTGGCATGCTGCGCGCTGAGGGCCATGCCTGGCCATGGGGGCCTCGGCCGGCCAAACACTCGCCCTTTACGCCCCTATGGTGTCCCAGGCGGCCCCTCCGAGTCCCCGCTCCCTCAACCCCTGCATGTAGAGAGCATGGGAAAGCCGCCCCGGCCAGCAGCCACCGCCCCCCATGGACGGGCTGCACGGGAAAAGCGGTTAATGAACTTGGCTTTATTCCCAATCGATTCCAGGGCTGCATCAGGCGCCCAGAGAGCAGCTTGCCAACCCAGAACCCCGGCCTCAGCAGCCAGGAGGGTGAGGGCTAGGTAGCGCGTCGGAGCAGGGGGAGGCCAGCGGCCCCGCCACGGCATCCCCGTTACAGAGCAGGGGCCCGGCTGGGGTCCAAGATGCCTGTGCCTGGGATGGCATATCGGCAGCTGCCCGGCCGTCTGCGGGGACGGGCTCCAGCTTCGGCCGCTTCCTGCCAGGCCCCTCCACTGGGTCACCCTCTGGGTCTTCAGCGGGTGGCGGGTAGCGGGGTGGAGACCAGGCGGTGAAGCCCCTCCCAAGTTCCTCCTCATCTGGCGAGGGGCTCCGGGCGGGCGCCGCTGTGGGGGCAAGAGGTGGGGGATGGGAGCGTCAGGGCCCCTGTGGGCTCTGGGGTTGTTGTCGCGGCCGCAGGCCGCCCCACCCCACATGCCCGTGCCCCTCCTGTTGGCGAGACTCACATGGTGCCGCTGCCCGCGCCTGCTGGAATGCCCCGTGAACCCGGTCCATGGCAGCCATCCACCGGTCATTGATGGTCCCTGCAGAGGGGGGAGAGAGGGAGGGGGGGCACCCGTTGGTGGCAGCCCGGCATCTGCTGCAAGCACCTGCAACCTGCGCCTCGACGGAAGTGGCTGGGACGCCTCCGGGCCCTTATGGCCTGCCCTCTGTGGCAGCGGAGGAGGCTCCCTGGATGGCGCCGAGGACCCTGACTTACTGCGCGCAGGGCCCGCAGCCACCTCCTCTTCCAGGAGGTCATGCTCCACCTCGCACAGCGCCGTGTCTAGCCACGCTCGTATGAGGTGGGCCTCCTCCGCACGGCCAGGGAAGAGCTCCTCCAGGTAAACTGGCCGCGCAGTCATCGCACCCTCATCTGCCAGGAGGTCATTCCCGGCAGCCTTGGCAATGAGCTGGGCCCCGAGCCTGGCCGCCCACTGCTCCCGCCACCCGTCGCCCTCCATGCAGCCGGGACCGCTGTGGGTATAGTGTTTCTGTGCTGCCCACCGAACTACACCGCCCGCCGGCATGACCTTGGAGGGTCTGAGATGTAACAATTCCCTATCTTCTGTCTGGCAGCTGCATAGTTCATGGATAGGTTCAGCACAGGCCCCCCCCCGTCTCAGACCTGTGGGTTGGAGGGGAGGGGGCCGTGGTGGTTGGCTTCCTATGGCCCCAGGGCCCTCTTCCCTTGCGGGGATGCTGTGCTGCTCAAGTGCATCCTTGCGGGACGTGAACCCTTGGGCCTGGCTGTACGTTGCGCCGTGGGACTGGGAATAAAGCTCATCTACACATGGACCCGTGTCTGCCTGCGATACTTTGGTGAACTGCCAGCCATATCCTGCCCTGGCACCATGAGCGCATGACCAGGCCCGCGGTGACAGCGCATCCCTTCCAAGGGGGGGGGGGGCTTAGGATGCACAAGGACTGGCCAGGGGCCGCTCTGGCATGTCTTCCATATTGCCCTAACGCACCTGCCCTGCCTGGCATGCCGCCCTGAGCTGGGGCAGTCACGCAACCTGCCATCGGGGGGCCCTCCCGGGCCTGGGGTGGCCACCCAGCCTGCATGGCCCGGCCGGGGAAGGGGCACGCTGTGGCAGCCAGCCGGGAGGCCTCGGGCTCCCGCATTTTAGCCACTTTGCGCAGCTGATGCGCTCTTCCACTGCCCCTGTGGGCGGGGCCAGCGGCCTTCCCTGCAGGATTGGCGGGGCTGGCAGCCTCGGAGTGGTTCCCCCCCCCCGGCAGGGCAACGCGAGTGGCCACAATTGCTGAACGCAGGAGACGGCGCCGAGCCAGGGCGGAGCCACGCGCAGCCTCGGACACACCCCACCCCTCCCAACAACCATGGCCTGTTGGCGTGGGAGGCTGGCAACTGCTCCACGGGATTGGATGCGAGGCAGGACGCCCTGGGGTGGAATGACCAATGGGGCTGCTGCAGACGCCCGAGGGGCTGGACCCACTCTGGGAGGCGGCCGCTCATGGGACTGTGTTGCTGGGGCTGCGGCTGCGATGGGGGCGACCCTCCCCAGGCGCGCGAGACCTCCTGCCCGGGATATGGCATCCGCCTGCCACCACCCTGGATTCTCCATTGGTGGGGGCTAGGATTCCAGCGAGCGGACCGTTTCCCCTGCCATCTCCCGCTCCCTTGCAGCGGCAGCTCGCACCACCCTCTCCCTTGCTTATCGGGTGCCAGCTATTCTCCCCACCGGGGATTGATCCCCCTCCCCGCTCACATGCCCCGCCCCAACCCTCTACCTGGCCATAGATGCAGGGGGGTTAGCCGTGTTAGCCTGTGGTAGCGAATTCAAAAAGGGTCCCATAGCACCTTTAAAACTATCCAATTTTATTGTGGCATAGGCTTCTGAGAATCAAGTTCTCTTCGGCAGATGGGTGGTACAGACACTGGTCAAATACAGAGGAGGAGGGGGGGAGGAGGAGGGAGGAAGGGGGCGGGGAGGCAAGACGGGGTGTGTCGGATACATTTGTGGCAATGTGCAGGTGGGGAGATGTGACGGGAGTGTTGGGGGAGGGGCGGAGGACGAAGTCAGACTCGCAGACACAGAAAACAGTTGTTGTACATCTCGTTTTATTGCACTGGAAAGAGCGGGCTTGCGTTTAGGCTGGCGAGGGAGCTGGAGCATTCCACACAGCCCTCCTTCCCGCTCGGAGGGGCGGGGCTGGGATGCAGGCCGCGGCGCGACGGTGCTTCCTGGGCTGCAGCCAACCGTCCGTCAGAGATGTTTGGGGAGGGCGGGGCGCGGGGGAGCAGCCATGCCCTGGACGTGCCTGTGGGGGAAAAAGACACGTGTGGGCTTTGCCTCGTTCCACTGGCAAGGCAAGCCCCACACTCCGCCATCCGGGGGGGGGGTTGCACATGGTCGAGGGCAGCAGCTGATGCATGACGGTCTGGTGAGGATGCACTCGGCCTTGGCAAGCCTTTACCTTTAAGGGAGAGAATGAGCTGGTCACAACAAACACCTGGCCACATGTGGTTTTCGAGGCGCCTGCCTCTGAGGCAGCCAGGGGCGGGCATGGTTGCCCCCCACCCCTGCTGGGCCTCACCCAAAGCGGCAAGTGAGCGGGTGGGTTCAGGTGAATGGGCGGTTTGCACTAATCTGCGGAATGCCCCCCCACCTCCTCCTTACCTGTCAGCGCTCTGTCGGTCATCACCAGGTGGGAGCGCAAGAGTCAGGGCACCTGCAAGGAAACGGGAGAGCATGCGGTTAATTTGCAAAGTGTCATTCCCTTCTGCCACGGAAGGGTTAGTTTGTTTGTGCTTAGTTAGAAGCAACTAGCATGCATCAGTTAGCTGTGGAGTCATTCTTTCTATCACGGTAGAAAGAGAGTTAGGCAGTTAGGCACCTCTTCCCCTTTATGCGAAGTTCCCCCAGTTTTTCGCAAAGTCCCCTGAGTGCATTCTGCGCCTGCCAATGTGAATGCCCTCAGCCCGTTTCGGTTTTCAAAGGGGCAATGCCACTCAGCAGACGGGCAGAGCCTCCGGCCGAGTGCTCACTTACCTGGGGGTTTGGGCGGCGCTGGCCGGATGTTTTGTAGGGCGCGGTCGCAGGTGATTGGGTGCAGAGAGGGGGGCTCGTCCATGCCGGGCGCGCACGCTGATTGGTCCCCGGGATAGTTCTCATCCTATGCTCCTTCGGGCCATAGGGGCGGGGCGAGGCGCTCAGAGAGGGGGCTGATTTTTCGCCGTTCCATGGACGCCTATGGGCTACGCCTTCTTTTTCCGTGGCGTAGCTTTTTTGCGCCGCTGTGGGCGTTCCCGCTTCTGGAGGAGCTTAGGGAGCGGACTAACTCCGACCCCGCCTTGCTCCCCGCCCCCCCCTGCGTCGGCGTAGGGCTCTACGCCACTTCTGCGCCGCCGCCCGGGCGCCTGTGGCTTGCACCGGTGCTGGCCCGCCGGCGGGCCAGCGCCGCGTCCCAGCGCGAGCGGAAGGCCACTTACGCGGGCGTACGGGCTAGATGCGCCCTCGCAAGCCTTAGTTCGGTTCCTGTTCACTTTCCGTGCCCTTCTTAGGATTGGGCTGCCCATAACTGAGTAATACAATTAGCAACAGTGCAACATTTAATAGGGCTTATAAAGTTGTGACTATCTCTAGTCCTATGAAAAAGGAATTTCTACGTTCTTACAAAAACCCTTTAAAAAGAAATCTATCTATAAAATAACAGTGAAAATTTTACCCCCTACCCACCACCCATCTAAAAGGCTATATATTATTAATAACGATATGTTTATACCTCCCTCCCCCCGTTTCATCCCACAAAAACGATTGAACTCAAATTAACAACCAATTGCAAGCGATTTACATACCAAATGCTAAACCTAAAAATATGATATATGTACAGCCTCTGAGAGACCCTATGGGAAGTATCCTCCTTTGGGTCTGTTGAACAGAAGTACAAGGGGCTGTCATTGTTGGGAGCAAGAGAAAACTGGCTCCCCCCACCCCCCAAAAACCTCAATACTGCTGGTTAGCACAAACTGCTTGTTACATTTTAAACTATGATTTCTAAGTTTTGATTGTTCCCCCTTCCCCGCTTATACAGTTTTTAAGGAAAGAAAAAAAAAATCAGTGTTTCTTGACTCTGGAATGCTTTCCATTTTGTGGCTCAGTTGTTTCTAACTGGAATTTTGCTTCCTTTATGAGGAGTAGGTGGCTGAATGAGTTTTCTTTTTTGTGCAGATTTTGATAGGTCAGTTGAGGTAATGTCCAGTTTCTGCAGTAAAGCTTCTCCTGATTTATTGTCGAAGGCTTTCACGGCCGGAGAACGATGGTTGTTGGGGGTTTTCCGGGCTGTATTGCCGTGGTCTTGGCATTGTAGTTCCTGACGTTTCGCCAGCAGCTGTGGCTGGCATCTTCAGAGGTGTAGCACCAAAAGACAGAGATCTCTCTGGTGCTGTTTTTTCAAAATGTTCCATGTTTCTCAATGAGGAAATTAATCATCTAAACCACGCACTTCAGGCAAATGGCTACTCCAGAAATGAAATCCGAAGAGCAATCAAAATACTGGACAACACTTCCAACTACTTTGTCAGACTGCACAGGGAAGCCATTGAAATTCACAAGCATAAGCAAAACTTCAACAGGAAAGAAGAAACCTTAAGAATGAACAGAGCATGGGCTCCAGTTCTGAAAAACACCAGGCCAACAAAACATTCCACACCCGACAATAGCCCTGCAGAGAAGATTAGCACATCAAGCACCAATCCATATGCAAAAGAACCTCCTCAGGATACAATGAAGCCTCCCGCCATTAGCATTCCACACCCTGGGAAACTCTTACAGAATGACTCAGCTCAACCCCACCCCTCCTGAGTAGATACAAATGACCTACATCTTTTCCACACTGTGACACTGAGAGATCTCTGTCTTTTGGTGCTACACCTCTGAAGATGCCAGCCACAGCTGCTGGCGAAACGTCAGGAACTACAATGCCAAGACCACGGCAATACAGCCCGGAAAACCCCCAACAACCATCGTTCTCCGGCCGTGAAAGCCTTCGACAATACATCGAACACCTCTACGGGGAGGAAACATTCCAACAGACCCGAAGATTGGAAACACTTGGAAAAAGAAAGCACATCTACTCTGTTCTTTGACCTTTCTTCTACGCTGCAGGGACACAAGAACCATTCCATCTTTTCTCACAACTAAAAGAATCTTCAAAACCACACAGGCGAACCGCATTTATGACCGTCTAGAACAGGCCCTCTTACGTGAGAGAATCCACACTACCCGCAGAGAACTTGCTGCCACAGACAAGGAGCTATTTTGCTTGCATATCAACACCAGCCATAAAATGAGAAGTCAGGATTGGGACAAGGTCGATAATCTCACCTACAGGAAGATGGAACAAGTGTTTACCAACCACACATCCAGACAGAAGCAGAAGTTTAACAAACTACAGGAAAAAAGACAGACAAGCCCAATGCTCGACAATGCACGCATTGTCATCAATCTGACAGACCGTCAACTCTCACCAGAAGAAACCTCCATCTTGGCAAAGGGAGGAAACTTTGCAGTCACCCCCACCAGAATTCCTGTGGAAGACATCATTGCAAATGTAGAAGCTGCCATCCGTCATCTACCTGAAGAGGAAGCTGAGGAAATAAGAGGAGAGACAGCCAGGATTCTACGAAAGGCAAAGCTTCCCACCAGCAATATAACACGCAAGGAGAGAAATGCCATCAAGACCCTCAATGCAGATCCAGACATCATCATTCTACCAGCTGATAAAGGCAATGCTACAGTGATCTTGAAAACGGAGGAATACAAAAAGAATATTAAGGAACTCCTGGACCCCTCCACCTACAAAAAACTAAAACGAGATCCCACTTGCAAAATCACCAGGCTAACAAATGCGCTGATCAAGAATTCCTCACTACATCCCGACACGCACAGCAAACTATGCAAGACTGAAGCACAGCCACCTAGACTATATGGACTCCCCAAAATACATAAAGACTCAGTCCCACTCCGACCCATTGTGAGTGCCATTGGTTCACCGACATATGAATTAGCTAGACATCCGGCAGATCTCCTGCAGGACCACATCGGGAAAACCTCGTCTTACATCAAAGATTCAGCAGATTTCATCAACAAAATCAGTTCTCTGAAACTCAATCCACAAGACATACTTGTCAGTTTTGATGTTGTATCCCTGTTTACCAAGGTTCCAGTAAAAGACACTATTGCACTGATTAATCAGATTTTCCCAGAGGATGTAACAGCCTTATTCCATCATTGTCTGACAACCAGTTACTTCCAATGGGACAACGAATTCTATGAACAGATGGATGGGGTGGCCATGGGGAGCCCACTCAGCCCAGTTATAGCAAACTTCTACATGGAACATTTTGAAAAAACAGCTCTAGAATCAGCACCCCACAAACCCAGTGTATGGTTCCGGTTTGTGGATGATACATTCATCATTTGGAGCCATGGGGAGGAAGAATTGATGGAGTTTTTGAATCATCTCAACAACATCCACCTGAACATACAATTCACAATGGAGAAAGAAAGTGAGGGAAAACTCTCATTCCTGGATACCTTGGTCATCCGCAAAGCAAACTTTCAGTTAGGTCACAAGGTCTACAGGAAACCAACTCACACTGATCGGTACTTACACAAAAACTCCAATCACCACCCCCGACAGAAAAGAGGCATAATGAAAACATTAGTGGATCGTGCAAGACGGATATGTGAGCCGCGCTTTCTCAATGAGGAAATTAATCATCTAAACCACGCACTTCAGGCAAATGGCTACTCCAGAAATGAAATCCGAAGAGCAATCAAACCCAGGATGAATCAAACAACCAAGGAAAAACAGTCACCTACAGGAAAAGTGTTTTTGCCATATATCAAAGGAATTACTGATCAGATGGGAAAGCTTATGAAAAAGCATAACCTTCAAGCAGTATTCAGACCCACCCGAAAAATACAACAGATGCTACGATCAGCAAAAGACAGCAGAGACCCCCTCACCTCTGCAGGAGTATACCGGATACCCTGCAGCTGTGGACAAGTTTACATCGGGACCACAAAGCGTAGCATCCAGACAAGAATAAAAGAACATGAAAGACACTGCAGACTTGGACAGCCTGAAAAATCAGCAGTGGCTGAACATAGCCTAACTCAAACAGGGCACAGTATCTTATTCCAGGACACCAAAATACTGGACAACACTTCCAACTACTTTGTCAGACTGCACAGGGAAGCCATTGAAATTCACAAGCATAAGCAAAACTTCAACAGGAAAGAAGAAACCTTAAGAATGAACAGAGCATGGGCTCCAGTTCTGAAAAACACCAGGCCAACAAAACATTCCACACCCGACAATAGCCCTGCAGAGAAGATTAGCACATCAAGCACCAATCCATATGCAAAAGAACCTCCTCAGGATACAATGAAGCCTCCCGCCATTAGCATTCCACACCCTGGGAAACTCTTACAGAATGACTCAGCTCAACCCCACCCCTCCTGAGTAGATACAAATGACCTACATCTTTTCCACACTGTGACACTGAGAGATCTCTGTCTTTTGGTGCTACACCTCTGAAGATGCCAGCCACAGCTGCTGGCGAAACGTCAGGAACTACAATGCCAAGACCACGGCAATACAGCCCGGAAAACCCCCAACAACCATCCTTCTCCTGATTCATGGTCTGATGCATAAAGACGTTTGTCTTTAAATTGGACTCAAAATGTAGAGTATTTGATCCATTTATCTTTTTATTTTTGCTGCACGTAATGCTTCGGTAGTCAGTTTGAGATCTCTTCTCTTGTTTAATATCTCCTTGGGAAGATCTGTAAAAATCTGGATTTGAGCTTCATTACACTTAAGCATTTTTTGTTCTCTTGCAATCTCCAGAATTCTTTTTCTTGTTTCCCAATCTGGGAACGTAGCTATAATATCCCTTGGAGTTTTCCTGTTTGCTTTTAGGGGTCCCACAGGTTAAGCTTTGGAAATTACTGGAGCACTTTGGTTTGGCAGCAAAAAACTGGCTAGCCATTTAGCTAGGAACGAAGATAGATTTAGTTTTGATGTAAATACCTCATTCACCCCCCTTAATTTAAGATTCTGCTGGCGCACTATTAGTTCCAGGCTTATAATTCTTTCATGCATCTCTTCTTTCTCTTGTTGCATAGTGCATATTTCAGATTGCAAAGAGAACTATCTAGTGCATTATCAGTCTTTTGAATAACATTATTCATTTTTGCTTAGAGAGTGGCTTTATAAGATCTGTCATTTTATTTAAGATACTAAGTTCCATGCTTGCAAACAAAGTTGCTAGATCAGAGTCAGGAGGGGTATTCATTAGAGCTCCTACCTCGTTTCCCATCAGCTGCATTTTGCTTGTGTTGCTTCCTTTGCTTGCAATTGCTTGCTCAGTCTGGGTTGGAGGGAAAAAGTTCTGCAGATGCTTTGCAACTGTGACATTCTGCTTCTTAGTCTTCTCATTGTGCTTCCCCATGTCTGGGGGTGATTTTCATTAAGTTAAGATGTGGATTTTAGAGGAATTTGGAGCAGGATGGGACAGAGCTTAGCTCTCAGGCATCCATCTTCTCAGACGTCGATGCCACGCCACGCCCCCCTCCCCGGTGAATATGCTTTGATATAAGGTTGTATTTCTTTTTTGATGGTAATCAGGTTATTGATAAAGATGATACTTAGAATTAGATTCTTTTAAAGAAGTGATTAAATTAGGATTGTTATAATGTCAAATTTTTAGCAATAGTGATACCAATAGTTACCAACAGTGATACGAAAAACCAAGATTTTGTAACCATTATTGGAACTCTTGTTAACTTTACTGGAATAATCCCTCCTTCCCTTTCCCCGCCCTCTTAACGCTATTCCCTCTTCTTTCCCTGATACTAATATCTAGGTTGATTGTTAATAGGTATTTTTACTTCTTAAATAAGATATAATCAAGATTAAATTAAGTTTGTATGATAAACAGTTCTCTATATCTCAAGAGTAACATCCTATATATTGGTATTTATTTATACCAAACGTGAAGAACTGTAAAAAAATAACTAGGGGCCCTATGTGAGTTCTGCCCCCTCCCCACCATACTTCTATTTTTATATAAGATTTATGCATTATTACATTTTTACAAATTATTTTGTTTTGCTCTTAGCTTGCATTTTTACATCTCATTTTGTTTGTTCTTGGCTTACTAGTTGTATCTGACTGGGATCTTACTTCCCTTGCGTGGTGATAGGAGGTTGGGCATTTTTCTTTTCTGCGAGATTCTATCGCAGGTCAATGCCAAGGTCCTGCAGGAGTAGCCTTCCAGATTCCTGGTCTGTAGCTTGGTAAATGGTGTCTTGCATTTTTACTTGCAGTTTCGTATAGTTGGTCCATTTATATTTTATTTGAGCTCCGAGTGTTGATCTAATTTCTCTTTTTTAAACTATAGATGGCAAGTCTGTAGGAACGACACGACAGGGTTGAAGATTCTGAGCATCAGTCTGCGAAGGCTAGTCTCTCTCTAGCCAGGCAGTGGCTCTTTTATTTAGGCACAGCATGCATACACAAGGACTGATGACCAAGGAAATAATGTTTATCTGTGCTGGCATCCAGTTAACCAGTTACTGACAGGGACGGCTGAAACTGCACGTTGCATTGTTAAGCATTTACGAGAAGAGGGGAGCAGAGTGCCCTTTCGATCAGGGTAGGCTTGCCTGTCCGCTGACCTAAGGACCCACACTCCACTCTTTTTCTTTATTAGGAGCAGGAATCAATTTACAATAAGCAGTCCTGTTCAGTATCTGACTCTAGATTGGATCCAACATCAGATGCATGCAGTTTGTAATACCGCAGTTGTTTGGCTAAAGTTTTGGCCTGAGGGGCCATTAATGGATACACGTGAGTCCTTTAGAGACATTTGACTTTGTTTTTGTCCTTTTTTGTGTTTTGTTTGCCCATAGTCTTTTCCTTAGTTTCCTTTTGATTTTCATTTCTGTTATGACTATTTACAATGAGGAATTAGGGTGGGGAGGAACAGAGATCTCTTTCCAAGCATCCTTCTAGCTCAGAGCTGGCGCCATGCCCCCCCCGACATTTTGGTAACTTAATGTATGTAATCCTCAGTAGCAGAGAATTAAAAGACCTGCAGAGCAAGTCAAACATGTGGAGCAAAACATACATGAAGGGTGCGGGAAGGATTCTTTATCACTTTCCCTCATAAAATAACTACGGGGAGACCTGGGGAGGGAAGGGGTAGGCAGAATATAGAAACCACTCACCTGGAAGGCCTGGCGAAGAAATTGGGTCAACCAGCTACTCAGTTTAGGAGACAATAAGTTCTGAAAAAGAAACTGCATACCCTGTGATTAGAAAAGCCTGAGAGGTGGCTTGGTTTATTGCCTGTATGTTGACTGAATCTCTCTCTATTTATTCCAGCAGAAAATATAGCGGGGTCAGCCAGGGAATTCCAGTGGTTCTCAGTGGAAAAAACCAAGAGCAAAGAAGCTGAAGAAGTCTTTGGGGATCAAGACAGACCAGAGAGGCAGGAGGGAAGTCATGCAGAAAAGATAAGGGAAAAACTCAAAGGAGAGGGCTTGAATGAAATCTCAGTCCAAGAAGAAAGCTCAGCCCAAGACAGAAAGAACAAAGTCCTCTGTGATAACCAGAGGAGCCAGTGCTGGAAAAATGAAAATGAAACTGTGGCATTTGGAAGCACCTTCAGTCAGAGCATGAATGTTATTTTCCAGGAAAAAGTTGACTCAGAAGAGAACGTGTATAATTACTTGGAGTGTGAAAATACCCTTCCTTCCCAGCAAAGATTTCAGTCAGGTGAGGAGCTGTATAGATGTGCAAGAGCTGAATGTTTTTCTCTCAGGCTTTCATTAACATTTAAATGGTCCATTAATGGACACCTCAAGTTAAAGCAGGAAAAACCCACTGAAATGTTCTGAGTGTAGAGAGAACTTCCTGTGCAGGTGAGGCCTCTTTTCGTGGGTGCTAATGGGGTCTCTCTCTTTATTCCCACAGGGGTTGATCAGGAGAATGAGGAGGACAAGGAACAGCATCAGGTATCACCAGACGAAGCCAAGAACGAAGAGCTGACAGGAAGTTTCATGACTCTCAGTGGACCCAAGAAGCAGAAAGGAAGCCAGATGGTGGAGAAGGGGGATGAACCCATTGCTTGCCAAGGAGGGAATTTACATGAAGAAATTCACATGTATGAATGCTTGGAGTGTGGAATGAACTTTTCAGTTCAAGCCCATTATAATATCCATTTAGAAAAGCACAGTGGAAGGAAGACCCATCAATACTCAGAGGGGGAAAGGAGCTTCATTCGCACATCAGAGCTCCTTAGACATGAAAGAATCCATACAGGAGAGAAACCATATAGCTGCTCAGACTGTGGGAAGAGCTTCTTACAGAAAGCAAACCTTATTCAGCATCAAAAGATTCATTCAGAAGAGAAGCCATCGATCTGTTCAGAGGCAGGAAATACTTTCTCTGATGGAAAAAAGGCCGCTGTACACTTTCCCAAGCGTATTGTGGTAAAGCCACATAAATGTTTTCCATGTGGAAAGTGTTTCAGATACAAATCAGAGCTCCTTGCACACCAAAGAATCCACACAGGTGAGAAACGTTTTGAATGCTCCGAGTGTAGGAGGGACTTCAACTGGAGTAGTGACCTTCAACGGCATCTAAGAACCCACACTGGCGAGAAACCTTTTGAATGCTCAGAGTGTGGAAAGAAATTCAGTCAGAGTTACTGTCTTCAGCAGCATCAAAGAACCCATGCAGGTGAGAAACCATTTGAATGTTCCGAGTGTGGAAAGAAATTCAGTCAGAATTCCCATCTTCAACAGCATCTAAGAATCCACAAAGATAACAAAGCTTTTCAGTGCTCCGAGTGTGGCAAGAACTTCAACTGGAGTGGTGATCTTCAGCGGCATCTAAGAACCCATAGAGGGGAGAAATTTGAATGCTCCATTTGTGGAAAGAAATTCAGTCAGAGTTGCTATCTTCCACGGCATCGAAGAACCCACACAGGCGAGAAACCTTTTGAATGCTCAGAGTGTGGAAAGAACTTCAAATGGAGTCGTGATCTTCAGCGGCATCTAAAAACCCACTGAGTGGAGGAACCGTTTGAATGCTCCAACTGCTGAAGGAAATTCAGTCAGAAATCTGTCTTCTAACAGCATCAAAGAATACACAGAAGGGGAAACCATGTAGCTACTTAAGCTATGACTTGAGCTTGTCTCGTATTTTTTAACTTAAAGATCATAGAGTTCACACAGATTTGAAACCATATAAATTCTTGTAAAGATTTTCCATCTGCCCAGAAACCTTACTGTGTAACCATAAAAGAGAAAGAAAAATCAAATTGGGGAGAAAGTGTATTAATGCTTGGATTGTGGGAAGAGCTTTAACCATAATTGAAGCCTCAAACACATATCGGGGGGAGAAAGCAAGGAAGTGCTGTCAGGGTTACAGGAACTTCAAAGCTAGCTCTGCCCTCTTTAACCATCAAGGAATCCACACAGGGAGAAAATTCATAAATGTTCAATGCAACGCAAGACCATGAAGCAGAGATCAGACCTTCATGATCTCCAGAGAATCCACAGAAGGGTACAGTGTTCCCTAGAACTACCCTATAGTTGGGTACAGTGAGGCTCCTCTTTCCCAGGCATCGAAAGTTGAAAAAGTTCTTAGGGCCTTTTTAGTGGTTGCCCTTCTCTGTGAAATTTGCTGCTTAAGAACATCTGCCAACCTAACTCTTGCTGAAATTTGGAAAACTGGCAAAACATTTATATTTTCCATTTTTTTTATTGAAAATAATTCTTCCAGACAGCAAAAAACCCTTCCAACAACAGATACCTACCAAAAAGACTGGACCTTTGTTGAACAGGCTGAGAAAATTCTCTTCATTTCTCTAGTTTAATTTGAAAAGATATGTAGCTGAGGGTTGCTAATGGGCCTGAGAGGGGGGATATCCTATCCCTTTCATACAGGCTTAGTGTGTGGAAATGGAAAGGGGAAGTTTTCCTGGCCTTGGAGGTAAATGACATCACTTCAAGCCTCTGTTAAAGGGACAGGACTTTTTTTCTCTCCAAGCAGTTGGCGAACCCTTCATTGGGTGTTTCTTTCTTTATCAATCTAAGAAAACAAAATGCAGCTAAGGAAGGGTTATATTGAGGCAATTAATATTTTTATGTAATTCCAGATTGTATGATTTCTTCTGTATGCTTTCTGGGATTTTTATGAGTTGGACTTAATTAAATGTTTAAAATGTTAGTCAAATGTAAGTCAGTGGTGAATCTTTTTAAATTGTATATAAATATGTAGAACTCAGTCCTCTTGCAGAACCTAGGGACAGGTAACTTATAATACGATGGATCCCTGGAACTGAACCCAAACCACTTTGCCCACATTCACAAAGTGGGTCAACTAAGTTCTAGAGCCAGAGTGTTGGGTTGTGACTGTATGGATCTGGGTTCAAATCCATGGCCTGTAAACTCGTTGGACGACATTCAACCTATCAAGTTTTCAGACTAACATACTTTGCAGGATTGTTGGATGGATTACATCTTAGGCTGGGGGTAGGAACCTTTCTTGGAAGAAATGTGTTTGATAGGTGTGGAAATCTCGCTCTTTGTTGGTAAATGGTACATCTTGGATTGGTTCTGTGCCAAGTGTAAATTATTTGTTATTGTGAGAACACCACTTGCCTCTCCACACAGTAATCAGCCAAAGAGCGCTTCCCTTTCTTTGCCGAGAGGTTTTATGATCTCTGCTTGCTCACATCCCCACTGCTTTGGGTCAAAGAAGACTTTCCTGACATCTCCAGGAGGATACATGATAGCCTCTTTCACCTCCTAAGTCCCTGTCCTTTTCTAGCTGTCAGGTTCTAGGTGGAAGTGTGAGATTATTAGCACATCTAGAGCATTACTAATCCCCCCCCACCCCCGCCACCTATTCTCTGTTATCAGACAGGAAATCTTTTTAAAATTAAAAGGGAAGGTTTTGCATGATTCTGACTTCTAAATTACAAGTTATCTTTGCACAGGCTGTAAGGGAAGACTTCCTCCGAGAAAGAAAGAGGGGGGTGGAGATTGTCCAAGCTTGCTCTCCATCAGTAGCTTAGATGGTAGCACCCTCTATCAAGTAGCAAAGATGGTATCTGGGAGCATCACCCTCTGGTAGTTCTGGTCCCATCTGGCTGATCAGCCTCAGAAGTGGAGCTGAAGTTTTCAACTTTCACATCAGCGACAACATGGTATCTTATCTAAATAAACTGGGGAAACGATATATTCCTGTGCTTCCCTATGCAGGTGATGCAGTTACTCTCTCCAGGTCTCCCATTGGCCTACGGAGAGATATGCCCTCACTCATGCAATATTGCCAGGATAATACCATAGAGCTTAATTTTGCAAAAAACAAATTAATGGTCTTTGCCCAAAGACCTAGAATTCACTCATGTTTTTTGAACTCAGTCTGCATAGAACAAGTTCAATGCTTCAAGTATCTGGGCGTGGTTTTTCAGGCGACAGGGTCAATCAATTCCCAGATTGCTCACGCTGCCTTGAGTGCTCAAAGGTCTGCTGGAGCAATCCAAAAATTTTCCTAGACGTAAGGGGACAGCTGTGCTCAGATTATTTACTGCGAAATTTTTAGCCCAACTCACGTATTGAGCTTTACTCAGTACTAAATCCAAGTGAACCTCAATGGAAATAACACAATCAAAATTATTGAGAGGAATTTTTCAGGCCTCCAGAGTCACTAATGCTGCAATCTGACAACTGTGGAGACCAGATTATGGATCCTAGCAATATCACACTGGTTAATGCTAATTTTCGCCCCAAAGGTCTCATTAATTTAATACTAACTGATATTAGTACTCCATCTTGGACCAGAAAGCTAGAAAGGAAATTAGCCTCTTACGGCCTATCACAACCATTATTGCTCAGTGTGGGTTACGACCAAGCAAAAAGGTTTATTAAGCACAGGATACTCGAGGTTGAGAGGCAACGTGATATAAACAAAAAGTTCCTTTTCAATTCAGACACCATGAATAGACAAACACCTATGCCTTATTTCTACAACTTGGCAAACCATGAACTCAGAAGAACCTGTTCAGAAAAGATGTTGGTTGCCATTTGGGGCTTGCTCAGGAACCCCAAGGAACAGCGTGAAGACATTCATTCATACCTTAGTTCATTCACTACTGTTTTATGGAGGGATTGGTATCTTTCGTAAGCAGTGGGTGAATGTTCCTCATTTTACAGGGCAAATTGTTTTACTCCCTTTTATTGTCAGCCTAGTTTTCCATTGGCTGGCAATGCCTCTGAGCATGAGCAGAGTGCCTTGCTGGCCCCACCGACCAACCACAGCCAGACTTTACACCTGTGGAATTAGAGAAGATTATCCTGGCCAGATTTAAAAGGTACATTTAATATTTTCCTGAATTTTTTTTAAAAAATGATCAAAATCTTTTTTCGCTCTCTGTCCTCAAGTATTAGGAAAGGGTTAAGAGGCAGACAGAGATGGGGTTCCTAGAGAGGATAATAAGGGAGAAATAGTAAATTCCTCCAACTTCCTGTTTTTTTGGCTCCGTCTGCTTGGAGGAGACCGGGAGGACTGAAGCTAGAGGCGAACTGAGGGATAACTGGAGTGGTAAGGAGCGGGGAGCGGGGAGTGAGGGAGAAGCTCCCCGTCTGGACAACCCTTCAAGGTAGTCTCTCTGGGCCCCACAGGCAGAGCAGAGCCGGGAGGAAGGGGTCGTGTTGCCCCCTTCTCTCCCGAGGAGGGTTGCTTACTCTTCTGCGGATGGATGTGCAGCTGGGGGCGGAGATCCTGCAGGTGGCTAAAAGCAAACCAAAAGCCACGTGGAGTCTGGAGGCTGCATTATACTTTCTGGTATCATCGTCTTTCCCCTTGTTCTGGGATTCCTTTGGAGCAGCAGGAGGGAGGTGTAGCAAGGCAGCCTAGATGTGCAAGACCCAGCAGCTCCTTCCTTGCCCGGGGTTGTGTGTGCGCGTACACGGATACGCGGGTAGTTCCACGAGAGGGAAGTGCAGGTTTCCCTTGGCCCGTCAGTCTGGTAGGGGCTTGCTCTCCCTTCCCCCTCCATCTGAGCAATTCCTAGCCTTCTACACGCGGTCCTAAACATGGTAGATCAACATGCCTCCCCCAACCACGCATAATGAGTGAGAAAGTTAAAAAAGCAGAGTTCCAAATTACAGGGAGGTGATATATACAAGCGTGCATTTGTTACTGTGCTCATGAACCTGTGATGGTGAGAGGTGAGGTCAGTACAGTTACGTGGAACTTGGACAGGGATGAAGGGATTTCTGTGGGGCGGAAGTGAGGCTCGGCCACAGTTCTGTGGTTAAGAACATGCCTGTGAGTCCAGGAATTCCCCCTGTTCCATCCCAGGCTCCACCATCCTAAGCCAACCCAAATAAGATGGTGGGAAATGGCTCCAGAAATCACTGCAGACAACAGGGGAGTAGGTGGCCCAAACATCTGACTTGATATAAGGCAGCTTCAGGCGAATCTTCATGGAGAGAGAATGTGCTCCTTGATATGACAACTGCGCTGCTTCTTACAAGAGCGATATGGCCGTGCAGTAGAGACAAGACATGAAATCCTGATTCCAGCCTTTAAAAGAAATTCTAAACATTTTAATGAGAATGCCAATGTATGCATTTAATAAACAATTCTGTATATAAAATCATACTGACGTCATTTAACCTGTAACTTATGTATCTAACCAGTAGAAAGCCAATTAAAGGACATTGTCACTTTTATCTGTTCTTTCCCTCTCTTGTTTTTGTCTCTTACTTCTAGGGTGAAGCCGAATCTAGTACATTGTAATTCATGGCCACAGTTTTCCATCGGAACAATATCCTGGAGCGATCACCCCATATGAAAACGGAGGGGCAAAGCACCACAGCAGGGGAGGCACCAGAGGGGATAGCAAAATCTCTTCACCTCCTCCAGGACGGGAGCGTCGGGAAACTCCTTCAGAGGAGACCAGGAGTTCAGGCGCATCAGGAAGCAGAGGACGGTCCCCTTTCCCTTGCCCAGTGGGAAGCCCAGTGGCAGGAGTTCCTCAGGACAATGGAAAACCCTCACTCTGGATGGGGAATCCCACATTTGTTGGGTAAGCCATCACCCTGGGAGGATGCCAAGGCCTTCCTGGCCTCCTTCGAGCAAGTGGCTGAAGCCTGTCAGTGGCGCAAGGAAGAGTGGGTGACCCGACTCCGGCCAGCCCTCAGCGGAGAAGCCCAAGAGGCCTTTAACAGTCTGCTTCTCAGAGACAGAGAGGATTATGGGAAAGTGAAGGCAGCCATCTTGCAAGTTGATGCCATGAGCCAGGAGAAGCAGCGCCAGCAGTTCAGGCATTATTGTTACCAGGAGGCCGAGGGGCCGCAGGGGGCTTACAGCCACCTCCGGGAAATGTGCCGAGGGTGGCTAAGAGTGGAGAACCACAGCAAGGAGCAGATCCTGGAGCTCTTGATCCTTGAGCAGCTGCTGACCATCCTACCCCCAGAGATCCAGAGCTGGGTGAGGGAAAACGGTCCTGAGAATTGCTCCCAGGCAGTGGCCCTGGCCGAGGAGTTCCTCTTAAGGCAGAAAAAGCAGGTGAGATCCTTCTGTTGTGTGGTTCTTGAGTGTGGGAGGGCCTGGTGTGGAGCAGGGGCTGAGATCCCTCTCCGTCTCAAGAGGCCAAAGGGGATGACCGTAGGGTGATAGGCAGGGTCAGTTGTCTCCATTATCTGGAAAACCAAATGTTGGCAAAGTTGGATTTTCTTTGGGGTGGGGATTGTCTTTCAATTTGGGCGTCAGTTGTTTGTCCAAGATTGGTCCCACTTCCCGTCAAAGAGCACTGTTGGACGTTCTGGATACTTCTATTTCCTGCCCTGTTTGCAATGTTCTCCGTGGTTGTCTGCAGCTTTTCCATTTCCTAGATGACAGACAGCTTGTCTCCATCATACACGCTTCAGTAACCTGTAGATTGGACTGCTGTCATGTGCTCTCTGTGGTGCTGCTCTTGGAAAGTATTTGCAGATTTGAGTGTTGACTTGAAGGGTCTGAAGGGTGTGTCTAAAACAGCGATACTCAGTAGCTTGGGAGCGGCATGTGCTCTCTGCCATCCCACTTGTAGGTTTTCACAACACTGTTCTTCAGGGTGGCACATGTCCATGTTTCAGGACGTGAGTAAGCCCTTGGCTGGGGGACTCGTGATTGGTAAGTGGATGCCATCTTGAACCAGCCACCACTGGAACTCTGGGTAAGTTGCAAGCCTCCCTGCAGTGCCGGCCTCATGCCAAGAATGGAAGTCATTGTGGCTCTTTTCATCGAAGGTCATTAGTTCAAATAATACGCATTTTTGTAACAATTCATTTTAATAATGTATTAATTTACTAGAAGTATGCACACTCGCTCCACTCAGAATATTTAATGGTTGTTTGAATACTGAATGAGCAACTGTGCCTTCACTTGTCATTCTCCAGGTAGGGCCTGGAGATGTCCCCAATTTACAACTGATCTCTGTATTGTAGTTCCCCTGAAGGAGATGGCTGAACACTATGGCATTATATTCTGCTGAGGTCACTCCCCTCCCCAAACCGTGCCCACCCTAGGCTCCGCCCCCAATCTCCAATAATTTTCTAACCTGGAGTTGACAGCCTTAACTCTGCTTCATGACAAAGGAGTACGACTAACAAAAACCAAACAATCACTGTGATTATATGGCTACTATTTTATAATACAATAATACAATAATATATAATCCATACAAATTACATAAATAACAGGAAATTATCACAAAAAATTATGTGATCTTGTATCGCAAACTTAGAAAAATCCCATTCTTGTGATGTAGTAGAACAACTTTTGTAATGAATAGCAATAAGACGAGCATCGAGATGTAAGCCTGTTTCTTTGTTGACCTTCCTTAGTAGTTATTCTTAGTAAATCTTCCCCAGAAGTTCTTTCTAAGATTAAATCATAATCTTTGTGCCACAAGGAATACCACACAGCTGAATAGAATCTGAGTATTATAAAGAAGTAGATATTGTAATATTTGAACGTACCTCTTGATTATAATTCAACATTTACATAGGAAGCAAGTCCGTCCAATAGCCATTCCTTAATCAGGTGGAAAGGTACTGCTCCAATACTAGCCGGCAACATGCTCTCTAAACATACTAACAACATACCCTTCTTAAGACAAGCTATCCCCTGCAGCTGTGTGTGAAACTACCACATCCTCACAATTTTAACCATAAGCAGTTACTGTGAAGTTAATAAAAAATTAATATAACATTACCACAATTATTCAATACATTTTAAATACCTTAGTATTACAGTATAACAATATCTCAAAATGCAGCCTATCACAAATGTATTATAAATACAGTACTAAATGGTCTTTATTAAATTGCTCCTATATATAACATGACAGATCCAAATTTGTATTACGTTCATAGGGCATATATGTTTTTAACCTATAAATCCAAGCTGCCTCTTGATAGAGGAATGTTTTTTGAACGTCAGAATGATTGTATGCTTGTGATACATGTTTGCTGAGTATAAAGAACTACAAATCCTCAACAGAGGATCCCTGTTCTACAAAATGTGCTACCAAAGGTGCGTCCATATTTTTATTGCAGTTTCATGAACTATGTTCTATAATGCATGTCTTTACAGCACATACACTCATCCCAATATTTAGAAGCTGGCATGGGCATATAATAAGATATATTGCCCTTTTAGTATTAGAGTTTGTAAAATGAAAAACATTCAATCTGTAAAAACCTTGCAGATGTTCAAACTTCATCGTCAAAGAGAAGGGGCACACAGAACACTTTCCACATTTGTACTGTCCAGATGGACGATCCCTATTTGACTGGTTCCGATAAAAATCAGACGGAATTAATAGTTAGATTGACTAACTATTGCCAAATTATTACATTGTCTGGAGGTAATGTATAATATCTATGCTTGACCACAGAAGAAAGCCATACAGCCGAAACTGATCACGGGTTGCATAAGGTTTTTATTTGAAATTTCTGTGTGATTTTAATCTGTACTCACCCTGAAATTTTTAAAAACTATTTTGTAATAAATTCATGTATTTTTCTATATTGATATATACTATTGTTCTATATTTAGTTATTTAAGTACTGAGCCCTACAATCTGAATTTATTTAACCTTTGAAGTTCTAAACTTATTTTGGGGGAGGGGTTACGTTTCTTTCCCCTCCTTCTTTGTCTTTTTCTGATTCTCTTTATTACATGCCAATAAATTTCTAAGTTCAGGATGGAGCACAGAATCTTCCCCTGTGTCCCTGCTCCTTTTTTTGAAGCTTCACTTTGAAAGGATCCCTCTCTGCTGTTGCAGGTGCTCTTGGAGGACGCATCTGGGAGTGTCTCAAAGGCAGGACAAGATCTGCCTGAGAGCAAGCGGAGGCAGATGTTGATTGGCATCAAGAAAGAAGAGGACAGAGAGGCCAGTCTGCTGGGTGAGGAGGGAGGGTGGAAGACCTTTGGGGGCCTATCTGGGAGGCTTGGAAGCATTTTCTGGAGCTGAGCTTAGCGGTGGTTCTTGGCTGCAGTATCCTTAGATATCAGCTATTACATGGAAAGGGGCTGGTTGTCAAGATGCTGGCAGCATCTGCCATACCCATACCTGGGGGGTGGGGGGTGGGGCTGGAGGTTATGCTGTTATGACTGTCTGTTGCAGCAGTGTTTCTTTACTCTCCCAGGATGTGAATTCTGGACTTATCTCTCTTAGACTATGCCTGCTCCTAGCCTCTGGGAAAGGAGCCCACTTAACCTTGAATCTTATGTCCTCTCCTCTGCAGATCATTCCCAGCAGAATTAGTCAGCCTCTAGGAAGAGGGTGGGAAAGTTAGTCTGTAAACGATATCTGTTCCTGATATTTGTTTATGTCTCATTTCTGACAATGAACCCGGTAAGATCATGAACTAGCAACTTTTCAATAAAGCTCTTACTAACAAGCAAGGGACTATTTGGAAGGTTACTTGTTTCCTATAATGGTAACCTAGATGCCTCCAGACATGCCTCCACTGCAACAAACCATGGAGGTCCTCTTTGACTTGGGTGGTTCACTTCGTGTAGTCCCCCCCCCCAACCCTATATTTTTGGAAGGTTGAAAACCAGCTCCTAATGGCTTTCATCACAACTAGAAGGAAACTCTCTGGTCAGTTGCAGGACTGGACATTTTGGTAACTTAATGTATGTAATCATCAGTAGCAGAGAATCAAAAGATCTGCAGAGGAAGTCAAACGTGAAGGGTGGGGGAAAGATTCTTTATCTCTTCTCCATAAAATACCTATAGGAAGATGTGGGGAGGGGGGGCATAGGCAGAATATAAAAACAGCTCTCTTGGAAGTTCTGGCCAAGAAATGTCCAGCTGCTCAGTTTAGGAGAATATCTGTCAAAGGAATTGGACACCCATTGATTAGAAATGCCTGATAGGTGGCTTGGCTTCTTGCCCGTGTGCTGATTGAGTCTCTCTCTTCATTCCAGCAGGAGATGTAGAGGAGACGGCCAGGGAATTCCAGGGGTTCTCTCTGGAAAAAGCCAAGAGTGAAGAGGCTGAACAAATCTTTAGGGATCAAGACAGACCAGAGAGGCAGCAGGGAAGGCATGCAGAAAAGATGAGGGGAAAACTCATTCCTTGCAAAAGAGACGGCTTGCATGAAACCCCAGTCCAAGAAGAAAGCTCAGCCCAAGAAAGAAGGAACAAAGGCCTCTGTGCTAACCAGAGGATTCAGTCCAGGAAAAATGAAAGCGAAAGTGTGGCATTTGGAAGGACCTTCAGTCAGAGCATGAATGTTATTTTCCAGGAAAGAGTTTACTCAGGAGAGGAAGCATATAATTACTTGGAGTGTGGAAAGACTCTTACTTCCCAGCAAAGATTTCAGTCAGGTGAGGAGCTATATAGATATGCAAGAACTGAATGGTTTTCTCTGACACAGCAGGCTTTGATGAACATTTAAACAATCCATTAATATGCACTTCCAAGTTACAGGAGGAAGAACCCATTTGAAATGTTCTGAGTGTAGCGAGAACTTCCTGTGCAGGTGAGGCCTCTTTTCGTGGGTGCTAATGAGGTCTCTCTCTTTATTCCTACAGGTGTTGATCAGGAGAATGAGGAGGACAAGGAACTGCATCAGGTATCACCAGACGAAGCCAAGAAAGAAGAGCTGACAGGAAGTTTCATGACTCTCAGTGGACCCAAGAAGCTGAAAGGATGCCAGATAGTGGAGAAGAGGGACAAACCCATTGCTTGCCAAGGGGGGAATTTACATGAAGAAATTCACATGTATGAGTGCTTGGAGTGTGGAATGAACTTTTCAGATCAAGCCCATTATAATGTCCATTTGCAAAAGCACAGTGGAAGGAAGACCCGTCAGTACTCAGAGTGGGGAAGGAGCTTCATTCGCACATCAGAGCTCCTTAGACATGAAAGAATCCATACAGGAGAGAAACCACACAGCTGCTCTGACTGTGGGAAGAGTTTCTTACAGAAAGCAAATCTTATTCAGCATCAAAAGATTCATTCAGAAAAGAAGCCATTGATCTGTTCTGAGACGGAAAATACTTTATCTGATGGAAAAAAGGTCAATGTACACTTTCCCAAGCGTGTTGTGATAAAGCCACATAAATGTTTTCCATGTGGAAAGTATTTCAGATACAAATCAAAGTTCCTGGCACACCAAAGAATCCACACAGGTGAGAAACCTTTTGAATGCTCCGAGTGTAGAAAGAAATTCACCTGGAGTGGTGCTCTTCAACGACATCAGAGAATCCACACAGGGGAGAAACCTTTTGAGTGCTCCAAGTGTGAAAAGAAATTCAGTCAGAGTTACCATCTTCTGCAGCATCGAAGAAGCCACTCAGGTGAGAAACCATTTGAATGTTCAGAATGTGGAAAGAAATTCAGTCGGAGCTGCAATCTTAAAGCTCATCAGAGAATCCACACAGGAGAGAAACCTTTTGAATGCTCAGAGTGTGGAAAGAAATTCAGTAAGAATTTCCATCTTCAACAGCATGTAAGAATCCACAAAGTTGACAAAGCTTTTGAGTGCTCAGAGTGTGGAAAGAACTTAAACTGGAGTGGTGATCTTCAGCAGCATCTAAAAACCCACAGAGGGGAGAAACCTTTTGAATGCTCCATTTGTGGAAAGAAATTCAGTCAGAGTTGCTATCTTCCACAGCATCGAAGAACCCGCACAGGCAAGAAATCTTTTGAATGCTCGAACTGTGAAAGGAAATTCAGTCAAAAGTGTGTCCTTCAACAGCATCAAGGAATCCACACAAGGAGAAACCATGTAGCTACTTAACCTATGAGTAGAGCTTATCTTGTATTTCTTACCTTAAAGACCACAGAATCCACAGAGTTGAAGCCATATAAATTATTGTAAAGGTTTTGCATCTGCACAGAATCTTTTCTGTAACCACAGAAGAAAAAGAAAGAAAAATCAAATTGGGGAGAAAGTGTATAAATGCTCAGATTGTGGGAAGAGCTCTAACCATAATTGAAGCCTCAAATACATATCATGGGGGAGAAAGCAAGGAAGTGCTGTCAGGGTGGAAGGAACTTCAAGGCCAGAGCTGCCCTCCTTAACCATCATGGAATCCATATAGGGGAGAAATTTCATATATGCTCAGTGCAATGGAAGACTTTGAGGCAGAGGTCAGACCTTCATGATCTCCAGAGAATCCACACAGGGATACAGTTTTCCCCTAGAACTACCCTATAGTTGGGTTCAGTGAGGCTCCTCTTTTCCAACGCGACAAAAGTTGAAAAGGTTTTTACACAAAGAAGGGCCTTTTTAGTGGTTGCCCTTCTCTGTGAAATTTGCTACATAAGGACATCTACCAACCTAACTCATTCTGAAATTTGGAAACCTGGCAAAAACATTTATATTTTCCAAATGCTTTATTGAAAATAATTCTTCCAAATTAATAAAGAGACAGTGGAAAAAAACCAATAGGTGTCTACCAAAAAAGAAACAAAAGAAATTAGGGATAATTACCAATTTTCTCTTTGAAATGATATATAAGTATTACATACTATGCTCTAACTTTAAGTTTACCTTTACCATCAATAGTATACCATAACTCGAAATTAATCCTAAATGGTTAAAGGGAATAGCCAGCATCTCTAATTTACAAGCATTTTTATCTGACCAGGATTTCTAAAGGCACATCCCCCAACCCTGCCCCCTCCCCCATCCCTACCTGGTGCAACCTTTCCAGGATCTCCCCATGGTGAAGCCCAAGAGTCCTGGCAGTGGAACTGACTGCCTCCACATTCAAAGTGGTCAGACCCCCTAACACCATAACAATATTGTGGAAATGGGTGGATATCCTTGGAAATGGTAGGTGAACATTGTGAGATACTAATTCTCTAATTCCATTTGACCCTCGTCCCCATGTTCTCCCGGAGAGCATCAAGAAGGAGAATTAAAACTCCCTCCTGCTCTGTACCCCCTGGACTCCATACATGGGAAATGACTGGGTGTTAACCCTGGGGGAGGAGGCCAGCTTTCTCACCTGGTGATTTATTTCCTAGCCAGGATTTTCCCACCTCTGACTCCTCACCTGGCCCTTGAATTCCTCCATGGAGAGTGTGCCTTTGTTGAATCGACTGAGCAAATTCTCTTTTCATCTCTCTAGTTTAGTTTGGAAAGGTATCTAGCTGAGGGCTGCTAATGGATCCAGCGGGGGGCGGGGGGAATATATCCTGCCCCTTTCATAGAGGCTTAGTATGTGGAAATGGACAGCTGAACTTTTCCTGGCCTGGAGGTAAATAACGTCCCATGAATCCTCTGTTAAGAGGACAGGACTTTTTTTTTTCTCCAAGCAGTTGGTGAAACCTTCATTGGGTATTTCTTTTTTACCATCTGAGAAAACAAAACTTAGCTAAGGAAAGGTTATAAGTTATTGAGGCAATTAATATTTTTATAAGGTACTCCAGATTGTGTGTTTACTTTTCTGCGCTTTGTGGGGTTTTGGACTTAATTAAATATTTAAAAGGCTAGTCCAGTTTAAGCCTGTGGTGAGTCTTTTTCAATCTTACTATATAAATGAGTATGCATATTCAAGACTTCCAACCCTGGTGCACCACCAGAGGGTGCTGCCGCAGAGGAAAGCCCAGGCAAGGCACCATGTCCCTCCAAAAAATGTGCCGTGGCAGGAAGCCCAGGATGGGAGCAAGTGGCAATGCCCGCCCCTGCTTTCATCCAGCTGGTATGAGGAGCAGAGCAGGTAGCAATGCCCACTCCCCATCTTAACCCTAGCTGATATTAGGAGAGGTACAGGAAACAATACCGGGAATATACAGTCAAAATTTTTGGATTTTTATAACAATATATTGGTGCAAAATGTGCAAAAGTGCAAAGTGTCAACAATAAATACAATCTATAATAAATACAATCTATAATAAATACAAGGTAACAATTATACAAGGTAACAGTTGTTTGTCCGTGTTTTTGTAATGTTCATAAAGAAACGTCTGGGTGAGAGGTGCAGTAGAGCCTTCTTAGGAATGTAGGCAGACAGTCCCACAGAGGAGGGTGACCACAATCCAAATCAAATGAAAATATTGATGTGCCGACGGGATTATGCTTGCATATTATACCATTCCCGTTTCGTATACACAACTTCTTCCTGGGCACAGTTATTGGATGTACACCTTCCTAATGGTCTTCAATTAGAACAGCTCACCACATGATATTTTCATTACTGGCATGAACCACCATTTCAGTGCAACGGACACAGTGCAAAATCTACTGCAGCTCTCACCCAGACGTTTCTTTATGAACATTACAAAAACACGGACAAACAACTGTTACCTTGTATAATTGTTACCTTGTATTTATTATAGATTGTATTTATTATAGATTGTATTTATTGTTGACACTTTGCACTTTTGCACATTTTGCACCAATATATTGTTATAAAAATCCAAAAATTTTGACTGTATATTCCCGGTATTGTTTCCTGTAGCTTTTGACTATCCGGGGTTTCCCTGCTTTGTTTCAGTCGATATTAGGAGAGGAGCAAGTGGCAATGCCCACCCTCCGCCTTAACCCAGTTGATATTAGGAGTGGAGAAAGTATCAATTGCCTGTCCCCCTTCAGCCAGATGGGATCAGAAGTGGAGTAGGTGGCAAAGCCCACTCCCTGCCTTAACCCCGCTGGTATTAGGAGCAGAGCAGGTGGCGGCGCCACCCCCGCCTTAACTCAGCTGGTAATAGGAGCGGAGCAGGTGGCAATGCCCCCCCTTCAGCCAGCTGGGATCAGGAGCGGGGCAGGTGGCAACGCCCACCCCCCGCCTTAACCCTGATGGTATTTGGAGCAGAGGAAAAACAAATGGCTACTCCCCTCCAATCACAGGTACCACAAAGGACCAAGTCCACAGGAAGTAAAATGCAATACTCAACAGTAAATTTACAAAATGTATATTCAAAGTGCAAGTGCTATAAATAGTGAAAATTCATACACATTGTGAATTCATACCCATACATTCATTGTGAATTTTACTTCCCGTGGACTTGGTCCTTTGTTGTACCTGGAATTTGGAGCAGAGCAGGTGGCAATGCCCACCCCTGCCTTAACCCAGGTGGTATTAGGAGCGGAGAAAGTGGTAATGCCCACTCACCTCCCACCTTAACACAGTTGGTATTTGGAGCAGAGCAGGAGGTAATGCCTACCCCCACATTAACCCAGCTTGTATTAGGAGCAGAGCAGGTGGCAATTCCCCCTCCCTTTCACCCAGCTGGAATCTGAAGCAGAGCAGGTGGCTATGCTCACTCCCTGCCTTAACCCAGCTAGAATTAGGAGCAGAGCATATAGCAATGCCTGCCCCCCTTCACCCGTCTGGGATCAGGAGTGAAGCAGGTGACAATGCCCGCCCCGCGCTTTCACTTGGCTAGGATCAGGCGCGGAACAGGAGGCAATGTCCTTCTTCCCTTCACCCACCAAGGATAAGGAGCAAAGCACGTGGTAATACCAGTCCCCTTCAATTTACCAGAATAAGTCACTGAGCAGGTGGCCATGCCCACCCCATCTTCACCTTGCTAGAATCAGGAGCAGAGGAGGTGGCAATGCCCGCAACATCTTCACCCAGCTGGTATCAGGAGCGGAGCAGGTAGCAAATCCTGCTGCCTGCCTTCGCCTGTCAGGATCAGGCGTGGAGCAGGAGGCAATGCCCACTCCTCCCTTCACCCAGCAGGGAGCAGGAAGCAATGCCCACATCCCTTCACTGAGCTAGGATCTGGCTTGGAGCAGGTGGCAATGCCTGCCGCCCTTCACCAAGCTGGGTTCAAGAGTGGAGCAGGAGGCAATGTCCATTTCCTCTTCACCAGGCTGAGATCAGGAGCAGAACAGGTGGCAATGCTCACCCACCTTTACCCAGCCTGTATCAGGTGTGGAGCAGGTAGCAAAGCCCACCACCCCTTCATGTGGCCGAGATCAGGTGTGGAGCAGGTGGCAGTGCCCACCCCCCTTCTTCACCGGCCAGGATCAGTGACAGAGGAGGAGGGAATGGTTGCCTGCCAGCTCTCCCCTTTCTAGAGCCCATTGTACTTTTCCCCACAATGGGCTTTGTTGTTAGTTGTATATAAAGCTGTAGAACTAAATCCTCTTGCAGACACTTGAGACTGGCAACTCCTACTATGACAGATCCCTGGGACTGAACCCAAACCACTTAGCCCACATTCATGATGTGGGTCAGCTAAATTCAAGAGCTAAAGTGTTGGGTTATATCTGTGTAGATCTAGGCTCAAATCCATACTTGACCTGGAGGCCCATTGGATGACTGTCAGCCAATCACATTTTCAGAATAACATACTTTGCAGGATTGTTGGAAAGATTCTCTCTTCTTAGGCTGGAGGTGGGAACCCTTCATGGAAGAAATGTGTTTGATAGGCACGGAAATCTCACTAATTGTTGGTAAATGGTACGTCTTGGATTACTTCTGTGCCAGATACCAATTGTCTGTTATTGTGAGAACATCAAAGTCAAACTTCTGAGTCATTTTTTGGTGCAGAGGTGTAGAAATCTCCCATTTATAAGATTACAAAATATATTAAAGAAATTACTGGCATCAGCCACAAGGCTTAAAAATCTGGATGCGGGTTCCTTACCAACCTATAATTCAGGCAGGGTTTGGGAACTGTAAATATGAAATTCTTCTGTTCCTCACTCTGTGCATGCGTTAAGTTGATCTTATTCTAAGGAAGGTTCTTACAGGGGTTCTAAAAGATGACAGAGTTGGTCACGTTTGTGGGTGGCTCTGTTCAGGCAGCCTGCTCTCCACGTGGTAATCAGCCAAAGAGAGCTTCCCCCTCTTTGCCATGGGGTTTTATTATCTCTGCACACGCGCACACAGACACACACACACACATCAAAGAAGTCTTTCCTGACATCTCCAGGAGGATACATGGCAGCCTCTTTCACCTCCTAAGTCCCTGTCCTTTTCAAGGTGTCAGGTTCTAGGTGGAGGTATGGATTCGCATTTTTAGAGTATTACTCGGTGCCTCCCCCCACCCCACCCCTGCCTGTTCTCTGTTATCAGACAGGAAATCTTTTTAAAATTAAAAGGGAAGGATTTGTACTAAAATGAAAGATAAATTACAACATAGCTTTCCACAGGCTGTAAGGGAAGACTTCCTCCGAGAAAGAAAGAGGGGTTAGAGAGTGTCCCAGCTTGCTCTCCATCAGTACCTTAGATGGCAGCATCCTGTGTCAAATAGCAAAGATGGTATTTAGGGGCATCACCCTCTGGTGATTCTGGTCCTATTTGACTGAGCAGCCTCAGAAGTAGGGCTGAGGCATCCCTGCTTGACATCAACCATGTAGTCGCAGAGGGCTCCATCTTGTCCTCCATGCTTTGGATTCTGGAATGTTCTGGGAGACTTCAAGAATCTCGGAGGTATCTATGCTGAAGTTTCTGTTCAGGGCTAGAATGAGAGACTTTTTGAGGTATTGGATGGGATTTCTCTCTGGGGTCCACTCCCTCCTTCAAACAAGAGCCTGGCTACTTGGCTTACCCCAGATCTGGAAAAATTAGCAATGCTGAGCAGAGTCTCACGTTTCTGAACCCCTGGAAGCACACTTCCTTTTGGACTGCTCAGTTCAAGAAGGTTGAGAGCAAAAATGTACAGTGGGAAAATTTCTGGAGCTTTATTTTTCTGTGAGAAAGTTTCAATTTCTAAAGATTTATTGTTTCTAAAAGCAAATAGTGAATGAGTGCCAATACAATATTAGATCAGTCCGAAAAATCCAAAATTGTGATGAATGTTGGTCAGGTAAGATGTTGGTTGCCATTTGGGGGTTGCTCAGGAACCCTAAGGAACATCACTAAGACATTCATACCTAAGTTCGTTCACTGCTATTTTTGGGAGGGATTGATGTCTTTCGTAAGCAGTGAGTTGATGTTCCTGATTTTACCGGGCTACTTGTTTTATTCCCTTTTGTTTTTAGCCTAGTTTCCCACTTGTTGACAATGCCCCTGCGCCTGCGCAGAGTGCCTAGCCCGCCCCACTGAGCAACCACAGCCAGACTTCAAACCTGTGGAATTCGAGATTTTCCTGGCCAGATTTAAAAGTCACATTTAATATTTTCCTTAATTCGGGGGAAAAAATCATTAGAATAGTCTTTTCTTTGCTCTCTGTCTTAAAGAGCTAGGAAAGGGTTAAGAGGCAGACAGAGCTGCGGCTCCTAGAGAGGCTATCAAGGGAGAAATAGTAAAGTCCTCCAACTTCCTGTTTTTGGGGATGCCGGACTGAGGCTGGAGGCGGACTGGGGGATGCCTGGAAGGGTAAAGAGCGGCGGGGTGGGAGGGAGAAGCCCCTTTCTTGCCCAGGTATGTGTGCGCTTACACGGGCATGCAGGTAGTTCCAGAAGATTCCTGCCTAGAGGGAAGCTGGGAGGCCCAGCTGATCGTGGCCCTCCAGTGTGGCAGGGGGTTGCTCACCTTTCCTCATCCATTTGAGCAATTCTTATCCTTCCAGACTTTGCCCTAAGCATGCCGGATCAACATGACTCAAGGGGAAAGTGTGGGGCATGAGTGGGCTGGCTTCTGCCCCAACCACAGTGCCTCGACTGCAAGATCCTCTTTGTGAGTGAAAAAGTTTAAAAAGCAGAGTTCCCAGTTACCGGGAGGGAATCTACCTGCGTGCATTTGTTATGCACATAGGCATTGTGCTCATGAACCAGTGGTGTCAAGAGGTGAGGCCAGCACAGTGACATGATGCTTGGATAGAGATGAAGGGATTTCCGTGGGGTGGAAATGAGGGTAGAACACAGTTCTGTGCTTAAGAACACGCCTTGAAACCTGGGTTCCTTCCCAGGCACCTCCATCCAAAGGAAGCACAAATCAGATGGATGGAAATGGCTCCAATTCATTGCAGACAATGGGGGAGTTGGTGGCCCAAAGGTCTGACTCGATATAAGGGAGCTTCGTGCAAATGTACGTGGAGAGAGAATCTACTTGATACGACGATTTCACTGCTTTTCACAACAGTAATGTGGTCATACAGGAGAGAGCAAGCGTGAAAGTGCTGATTCCAGCCTTTAAAAGAAATTCTAAACATTTTAATGAGAATGCCAGTTTAATAAACAATTCTGTATATAAAATCATACTGACGTCATTTAACCTGTAACTTAAGTATCTGACCAGTAGAAAGCCAATTAAAGGACACTGTCACTTTTATCTGTTCTTTCCCTTTCCTGTTTCTGTCTCATTTTTCCAGGGAGAAGCCGAATCTAGAACATTGTAAATCATGGCCACAGTTTTCCATCGGAACAGTATCACAGAGCGATCACCCCATATGAAAACGGAGGGGCAAAGCACCACAGCAGGGGAGGCACCAGAGGAGATAGCAAAATCTCTTCACCTCCTCCAGGACGGGAGCGTCGGGAAATTCCTTCAGAGGAGACCAGGAGTTCAGGCGCATCAGGAAGCAGAGGACGGTTCCCTTTCCCTTGCGCAGTGGGAAGCCCAGTGGCAGGAGTTCCTCAGGACAATGGAAAACCCTCACTCTGGATGGGGAATCCCACATTTGTCGGGTAAGCCATCACCCTGGGAGGATGCCAAGGCTTTCCTGGCCTCCTTCGAGCAAGTGGCTGAAGCCTGTCAGTGGCGCAAGGAAGAGTGGGTGACCCGACTCCGGCCAGCCCTCAGCGGAGAAGCCCAAGAGGCCTTTAACGGTCTGCATCTCAGAGACAGAGAGGATTATGGGAAGGTGAAGGCAGCCATCTTGCGAGCTGATGCCATGAGCCAGGAGAAGCAGCGTCAGCAGTTCAGGCATTACTGTTACCAGGGGGCCGAGGGGCCACGGGGGGCTTACAGCCAACTCCGGGAAATGTGCCGAGGGTGGCTGAGAGTGGAGAAGCACAGCAAGGAGCAGATCCTGGAGCTCTTGATCCTTGAGCAGCTGCTGTCCATCCTACCCCCAGAGATCCAGAGCTGGGTGAGGGAAAACGATCCCGAGAATTGCTCTCAGGCAGTGGCCCTGGCCGAGGAGTTCCTCTTAAGGCAGGAGAAGCAGGTGAGACCCTTCTCTTGTGTGGTTCTTGAGTGTGGGAGGGCCTGGTGTGGAGCAGGGGCTGAGATCCCTCTCCATCTCAAGAGGGCAAAGGGGATGACCGTAGGGTGATAGGCAGGGTCTGTTGTCTCCGTTATCTGGAAAACCAAATGTTGGCAAAGTTGGATTTTCTTTGGGGTGGGGATTGTCTTTCAATCTGGGCATCAGTTGGTTTGTCCGAGATAGGTCCCCCTTCCCATCAAAGAGCACTATTGGAGGTTCTAGATACTTCTATTTCCTGCCCTATTTGCAATGTTGATGCTCAACACAGAAGCTCACCAGCCAGAGAGCAAGCGCAACTAGAATTTAAACAAAAGCTCCCTCAAACACAATGTTCAACTGTATATTCTCAAGTGTCTAAAGTGCTCAGTGCTTCAAATCCATGCTATTCAAAATTCATCACTATTACTTATACAATCAATGTTAATCACAAAGTTAATCACTAATGCTGGTACAGTCAAAGCAATGTACACACACAATGATTACCGTATCAATTACAAGGAGGTTGAATTCACTCATTAATGAAACGGCATCCGTCTATTTAGGTGGAAACGGCATCCATCTAATTACTGAAGCAGTTCATTCGATGACCGAAAGAACCCGTAGTGTTCACACTGCCCTTGAGAAAGCTGGTGTGTATGCGAAACAAACCAAGCTAGCAGTTTGTCGGGCAAGCCGGAACTGTGGGTTCCCCGCTGAGACGTGTGGGCTGAACTACACAAAGATCACACCATTGGGCTCATTAATGAGTGAATTCAACCTCCTTGTAAAATGGGAGAATAATGGAACAGGGCAATAAGCAGTCTTCGTTGCAATTTACACAGACTGCACCTTTATTTATTATCGGATTAACCTCAGTTGTAATGAATGTATTGCAATTTCTGAATGAATTGATACTGTAATCATTGTGTGTCATATTATGGTATATTGCATTGACTGTACCAGCATTAGTGATTAACTTTGTTTAGGTAACATTGCATTGATTGTATAAGTAATAGTCATGAATTTTGAATAGCATGGATTTGAAGTGCTGAGCACTTCAGACACTTGATAATATACTGTTGAATATTGTGTTTGAGGGAGCTTTTGTTTAAATTCTATTTGCAATGTTCCCAGTAGTTGTCTGCAGCTTTTCCGTTTCCTAGATGACAGACAGCTTGTCTCCATCATACATGCTTCAGTAACCTGTAGATTGGACTGCTGTCATGTGCTCTCTGTGGTGTTGCTCTTGGAAAGTATTTGCAGATTTGAGTGTTGACTTGAAGTGACTGCAGGGTGTGTCTAAAACAGTGATACTCACTCAGTAGCTTGGGAGCGGCATGTGCTCTCTGCCATCCCACCTGTAGGTTTTCACAACACTGTTCTTCAGGGTGGCAAATGACCCATGTTTCAGGAAAGTGAGCAAGGCCCATGGCCGGGGGGATGGGGGGTTGTGGTTGGTGGGTGGCTGCCATCTTGAACCAGCCACCACTGGAGAACTGGGTAAGTTGCAAGTCTCCCTGCAATGCCAGCCTCATGCCAGGAATGGAAGTCAGTGTGGCTTTTTTCATTGAAGGTCATTAGTTCAAATAATACACTTTTTCATAACAATTCTGTTTAATGTTCTATTAATTTACTAGAAGAATGCACACCTGCTCCACTCAGGATATTTAGTGGTTATTTGAACACTGAATGAGCAACTTTGCCTACAGTTGCCATCCTCCAGGTAGGGCCTGGAGATATCCCCAATTTACTACTGATGTCTGTATTGTAGTTCCCCTGAAGGAGATGACTGAACACTATGGCATTATAGTCTGCTGAGGTCACTCCCCTTCCCAAATCCTGCCTGCCCTAGGCTCCGCCCCCAAATCTCCAAACATTTTCTAACCTGGAGTTGACAGCCTTAACTCTGCCTCATGACAAAGGAGTACGACTAACAAAAACCAAACAATCACTGTGATTATATGGCTACTATTTTATAATATAATAATCCAATAATATATAATCCATACAAATTACATAAATAACAGGAAATTATCACAAAAATATTATGATCTTGCATCACAAATTTAGAAAAGTCCCATTCTTGTGATGTAGTGGAACAATGAATAGCAATAAGACGAGCATCGAGATGTAAGCCCGTTTCTTTGTTGACCTTCCTTAGTAGTTATTCTTAGTAAATCTTCCCCAGAAGTTCTTTCTAAGATTAAATCATAATCTTTGTGCCACAAGGAATACCACACAGCTGAATGGAATCTGAGTATTATAAAGAAGTAGATATTGTAATATTTGAACTTACCTCTTGATTATAATTCAACATTTACATAGGAAGCAAGTCAGTGCAATAGCCATTCCTTAATCAGGTGGAAAGGTACTGCTCCAATACTGGCCGGCAACATGCTCTCTAAGCATACTAACAACATACCCTTCTTAAGACAAACTGTCCCCTGCAATTCCATGCAGCTGTGTGTGAAACTACCACATCCTCACAATTTTAACCATAAGCAGTTACTGTGAAATTAATAAAAAATTAATATAACATTACCACAATTATTCAATACATTTTAAATACCTTAGTATTACAGTATAACAATATCTCAAAATGCAGCCTATCACAAATGTATTATAAATACAGTACAAAATGGTCTTTAATAAATTGCTCCTATATATAACATGACAGATCCAAATTTGTATTGCGTCCATAGGGCATATATGTTTTTAACCTATAAATCCAAGCTGCCTTTTGACAGAGGAATGTTTTTTGAACGTCAAAATGATTGTATGCATGTGATACATGTTTGCTGAGTATAAAGAACTACAGATCCTCAATAGAGGATCCCTGTTCTACAAAATGTGCTACCAAAGGTGCGTCCATATTTTTATTGCAGTTTCATGAACTATGTTCTATAATGCATGTCTTTACAGCACATACACTCATCCCAATATATAGATGCTGGCATGGGCATATAATAAGATATATTGCCTTTTTAGTATTAGAGTTTGTAAAATGAAAAACATTCAGTCTGTAAAAACCTTGTGGATGTTCAGACTTTTTCATTTCCAAAGAGAAGGGACATACAGAACACTTTCCACATTTGTACTGTCCAGATGGACGATCCCTATTTGACTGGTTCCGATAAAAATCAGACCGAATTAATATTTCTCTGATACTTCTAGTCTTCCTAAATCCAATAAATGGTCAATTATTGCATGCGGGCAAATCTGCAGTCGCATGCCAGTGTCTGTTAATAATATGTTTAATCGAGTTAGCTAAAGGTGTATACTGAAATGCAAGTTATGCCTTTCTGGACTTGCTCTAGTTTGTTATTAAACAAGGTACTTCTAGGGACCAAGTGAGCACGATTTCTTGCATATTGTATCACTTTGTGGGGATATTCCCAATTTAAAAAATGTTTTTCCAACCTATTACATTTCTTATAATAATCTTGTGCCATTGTTTTAATCTAAAAAAACTGTCCATATAGAAGATTATAACGTAAATGAGGTGGATGAAATGATTTGAATTGCAACAGTGAATTGTTGCCTGTTGGTTTTACAAATGTCTACTGACAATTCATTCATGCTGTTCGTGTGTACCTCTGCATCCAGAAATGGAAGAACTGTCCTACTATGAGGACAAGAAAACTTAATGTTATCGTATTGTATTATTGTATTAATCCAGGAAAAAAATGCTTCCAAAATATCACCATTTGAAAAGACAATGAGGATGTCATCAAGATAAAGTTTTTAAAACAATATTTCTTTGAAAAAGGGGTTTCCCACCTGATGACAAATTTTTCTCTCTCCCAAAGAAGTCATAAACAAATTGGCCACCCTGGGAGCAAAATGACTGCCCATTGCTGCCCCTTGAAAATAAAACTGCTCATCAAACCGGAAATAATTTTTCTCTAAGATAATATCCACTAATTTCTTTTTTTTAAAAAAGGAGGAGGTTTCAATATTGGACGAGAGTCCAAAACTTTTTCTAACACTGACCTTGCTTCCTCATGAGGAATGCTAATATATAATGAAGTTGCATCCATGGATACTAAAACTGAGCTTTCCAGAACATCCTTTCTGCTTTAAGTATCAAGTATTTAGTATCTTTAATACTGGAAGGAGAATTACTTATAAAAGGGCTTTAAACAAGAATACACCTATTGCGATAATGGTTCCTAAATGGAATCTGAACCTGAGACAATGATGGTAGGCAGCCCTGTTTGTGTATTTTAGACAGTACATAAAACATACGAGGGACTAGGATACTGACTTATCAAAAACGTAGAGAGGTAGGCTCATCAGTATGACCAAATGGCAATAGCAACATAACAGGTATGGTCTTCTAACTGACACTGAACCTCTCTCTAATAATCCTCTGTATCCATTAAGACTATACCTCCATCCTTATCTGCCTCTTTAATTGCAATGGATTCATCCCCAGCCAAATTCTTCATAATTTCACGTTCCCATTTTGAAATTTATTCCATCCATGGTTAAAGGAATTCCCAGGTCTAGTTAAGTCCTGTAATTATTTGACTACTTGAATAGATGGGCTATTAGAAACAGATATAAATACTGATTTTGGACAAGATGTATTTCTTTTTTGGGTTTCTGTTTTACCAAAACAAGTTTGTAACTTCAATTGTGTAATCAGTTGAAATAGTCAATACAAGTTTGGAAGGAATAATATTTTGGGGTGGGTATAAAGCTCAATCCCAAATTCTATGTTGACTAAGTACTGTAATATTATTACATAGTTGTGATATAGAGTTATGGAGTTAATGTGTAATAATTATGCTTGACCACTGAAAAGGCCATCGGGCCAAAACACGTTTGGTCAGGGTCGCATAAGGTTTTTGTTTGAGATTTCTGTATGATTTTAATCTGTACTGAAGCAATATTTGGGGGTTAATATTTTAAAACTATTTTGTAATAAATAAATGTATTTTGTATATTGATATATATTTATGTTCTGTGTTTAGTTATTTAAACACTGAGCCCTGTAACTTGGATGTATTTAACCTTCAAGGGTGTGAACTCATTTTGAAGGGGTTCCCCTCCATTTTTTGTCTTTTTCTGATTTTCTCTACTATGTACCAATACATTTGCTAAATTCAGAATGGGGCACAGAATTGTCCCCTCTGTCCTCCGCCTTTTTTTTTGTAGCTTTGCCTTGAAAATGTCCCTCTCTGCTGTTGCAGGTGCTCTTGGAGGACGCATCTGGGAGTGTCTCCGAGCCAGGACAAGATCTGCCTGAGAGCAAGCGGAGGCAGATGTTGATTGGCATCAAGGAAGAAGAGGACAGAGAGGCCAGTCTGCTGGGTGAGGAGGAAGGGTGGAAGACCTTTTGGGGCCTGAGATCTGGGAGGCTTGGAAGCCCCTTCTGGGACTGAGCTTAGCAGGGGTTCTTTTAATCTCCTTAAATTATTGCAGTATCCTTAGATACCAGATATTACAGTACGTGAACTGGAGGCCTCTTGGCCATCTCTTGGGCTGGTATTAGATCAATTCAGCCCACTCTCCCAGGATGAGGTTAACAGGATCCTGCAGCTGGTGAGGCCCACCATGTACCCTCTAGACCCCTGCCCATCTTGGCTGGTGAAGGCTAGCTTGGATGGGCTACAGACCCCATTGGAGGCCTTTGTTAACTTATCCTTGAACTCCAAAAATTTTCCTGGAGTGTTTAAAGAAGCCTTGGTGAGACCTCTTGAAAAATTATCTTTGGACCCTACCCACCTAGCCAATTACCACCCAGTTTTGAACCTCCTGTTTCTGGGCAAAGTGATTGAGCAGGCAGTGGCAGAACAGCTGCAGGGTTTCCTGAAGAATTCCCTACCCTGGACCCATTCCAGTCGGGTTTCCATCAAGGCTATGGGATGAAGGCGGTACTGGTCGCCCTCACAGACGATATTTGTAGACATCTGGATCAAGGTGGATTGGCGCTGCTGGTGCCACTGGATCTTACCGCAGCGTTCAATATGGTCGACTACTATCTGTTGTCTTACCGCTCGCCAATGTGGGGATACGAGGGACTACCTTGCAGTGGCTTGTGTCCTTTCTCCACAGTTGGGGACAGAGGGTGGTGCTGGGGGAGAAGTTGTCATTGAGACACTCATTAGTGTGGTGTCCCCACCAGCGCTTCTTCTGGGTCTAGTCCAGAAATTACAGCGGGTCCAGAACACAGCTGCATGCGTCCTTACAAATACCCTGTATAGGGCCGCATATAACTCCTGTTTTACAGCAGCTGCTGGCTCCCCATGGAATTCTGGATCAGATTCAAGGTTTTTGTCTTAACCTTTAAAGCCCTCAAGAGACTGAGACCAGCATATCTGTGGGACCGCCTCTCACCATATGCGCCCTGGAGGGTGCTTAGATCAGCCATAAAAATCTGCTGGCGGTCCCTGGCCCCAGGGAGGCTCTCCTAATCTTGACCAGAGCCAGGGCCCTTTTGTTCCCGGCACTAGCCTGGTGGAACTCTGTCAAAACTCTGGCCCAACAGGATGTACTGTCTTTTCATCGGAACTGTAAGATGGAATTGTTCCAGGCAAATGATGCAATAGAGGTGAGCTTCCTGCTGGTCTCCTGTTGGGAGGGCGTAATGGAACCCCCACCCGGTTTTCCATCGGTGAGACCACTGCTGCTCTTCACCTCCCACCCCACTGAGATGTTTTACTGGGGTCGGGAAAAATGGGCCACCATCTAGGACTGTTCTATGACTAAACTCTTATTTATGATGGTTTTAATGAACAAATTTTAATGTAAGTGTGATTTTGATGTTATATACTATGAGCCCATTCAAGGGGAGAATGGACTACAAATTTAATCAATCAATCGATTCAAAAGGGCTGGAGACTGAAGAATAACCCTGCTGGATCAGACCAAAGACCCATCAACTATAATGGTAACCTGGATGACTCCAGATGTGCCTCTCTTCCAACAAACCATGGGGGTCCTCTTTGACCTAGGGGGTTCAACTGGTGAGGCCCCCCCCCCCCAACCTATATTTTTGGAAGGTTGAAAACCAGCTCCTTATGGCTCTCATCACAACTAGAAGGAAACTGGCCAGTTGCGGGACTGGAAATTTGGTAACTTAATGTATGTAATCATCAGTAGCAGAGAATCAAAAGATCTGCAGAGCAAGTCAAACATGAAGGGTGGGGGAAGGACTCTATCACTTTTCCCCATAAAATACCTATGGGAAGATGTAGGATGCGAGGAGGGGATAGGCAGAATATGAAAACTGCTCTCCTGGAGGGCCTGGCCAAGAAATTGGGTCAACCAGCTGCTCAGTTTAGGAGAAGATAAGTTCTGACAAAGGAATTGCACACTCATTGTTTAGAAATGCCTGATAGGTGGCTTGGCTTCCTGTCTGTGTGCTGATTGCATCTCTCTCTCTTTATTCCAGCAGGAGATGTAGAGGAGACGGCCAGGGAATTCCAGGGGTTCTCACTGGAAAAAGCCAAGAGTGAAGAGGCTGAACAAATTTTTAGGGATCAAGACAGACCAGAGAAGAAGGAAGGAAGTCATGCAGAAAAGATGAGGGAAAACCTCATTCCTTCCAAAGGAGAAGGCTTGCATGAAATTCCAGTCCAAGAAGAAAGCTCAGCCCAAGAAAGAAGGAACAAAGGCCTCTGTGTTAACCAGAGGATTCAGTCCAGGAAAAATGAAAATGAAAGTGTGGCATTTGGAAGTACCTTCAGTCAGAGCATAAATATTATTTTCCAGGAAAAAGTTTACTCAGGAGAGGAAGCATATAATTACTTGGAAAGTGGAAAGACCCTTACTTCCCAGCAAAGATTTCATTCAGGTGAGGAGCTATATAGATATGCAAGAATTGAATGGTTTTCTCTGACACAGCAGGCTTTGATGAACATTTAAATGATTCATTAATATGCACTGATATACAAGAGGAAGAACCCACTGAAATGTTCTGAGTGTAGAGAGAACTACCTGTACAGGTGACGCTTCTTTTCATGGGTGCTAATGGGGTCTCTCTCTCTTTATTCCTACAGGAGTTAATCAGGAGAATGAGGAAGACAAGGAACTGCATCAGGTATCACCAGATGAAGCCAAGAATCAAGAGCTAAGTGGACCCAAGAAGCAGAAAGGAAGCCAGATGGTGGAGAAGAGGGAGAAACCCATTGCTTGCCAAGGGGGGAATTTACATGAAATAATTCACATGTATGAGTGCTTGGAGTGTGGAATGGACTTTTCAGATCAAGCCCATTATAATACCCATTTAGAAAAGCACAGTGTAAGGAAGACCCATCAATACTCAGAGTGGGGAAAGAGCTTCATTCGCACATCAGAGCTCCTTAGACATAAAAGAATCCATACAGGAGAGAAACCATATAGCTGCTCAGACTGTGGGAAGAGCTTCTTACAGAAAGCAAACCTTATTCAGCATCAAAGGATTCATTCAGGAGGGAAGCCACTGATTTGTTCAGAGACTGGAAGTACTTTCTCTGATGGAAAAAAGAGTAATATACATTTTCCAAACCATATTATGATGAAGATACATAAATGTTTTCCATGTGGAAAGTGTTTCAGATACAAATCAGAGCTTCTTGCACACCAACGAACCCACTCAGGGGAGAAACCTTTTGAATGCTCAGTATGTGGAAAGAAATTCAGTAGGAGTTTCTGTCTTCAACAGCATCAGAGAATCCATACAGGAGAGAAACCATTCGAATGCTCAGAGTGTGGAGAGAAATTCAATCGGAGTTGCCATCTTCAACAACATCTAAGAACCCACACAGGGGAGAAACCTTTTGCATGCTCTGAATGTGGAAAGAGATTCAATAGGAGTTTCAGTCTTCTACAGCATCAAAGAACCCACACAGGGGAGAAACCTTTCGAATGCCCAGAGTGTGGAAAGAGCTTCAACTGGAGTGGTGCTCTTCAACGACATCAGAGAATCCACACAGGAGAGAAACCTTTTGAATGCCCAGAGTGTGGAAAGAGCTTCAACTGGAGTGGTGCTCTTCAACGGCATCAAAGAACCCACACAGGAGAGAAACCTTTTGAATGCTTGATATGTGGAAAGAAATTCAGTCAGAAATCCATCCTTCAGCGGCATCAGAGTATCCACATAAGGGGAAACCATACAGTTGCTTAGCCTATGACAAGAGCTCATCTCGTATTTCACACCTTAAAGGCCACAGAGTCCACACAGAATTGAAACCATGTTAATTCCTGTAAAGGTCTTGCATCTGCACAGAAACCTTTCTGTAACCATAGAAAACAAAGAAAAATCAAATTGGGGAGAAGGAATTTCAAGGCCAGTTCTGCCCTCCTTAATCATCAAGGAATCCACACGGGAGAAATTTCATCTATGCTCAAGGAAAGGAAAGACAGTTGAGGCAAAGATCAGACCTTCTTCAGAGAATCCACACAAGGTTACAGTTGTCCCCTAGAACTACTCTATTGATGGGTCCAGTGAGGCTCCTCTGTGATTGCCCAAGTGTCAAAGGTTGAAAACGTTCTTACACAAAGAAGGCCCTTTGTAGTTGGTTGCCCTTCTCTGTGAAACTCAGTCCTCAAGGATAATCTGCCAACCTAACTCTTTCTGACATTTGGAAAACTGGCAAAAACATTTATATTTTCCAAATCCTGTGATGAAAAAGACAAGTTGGGGAAAGTAAATAATACAGTCTCTCTGCTACAAGTGTAAATGTAAAGAGAACAGCCAGTATCTCTAATTTACAAACATTTTTATCTCACCAGGAGTTCTAAAGAGGCATCCCCAACCAATGCCCTTCTGCCCAATCCAGCCTGCTGCCACCGCACAGAGTGTTTTGTTGTGGGGGCAATAATGGCATACTTTGTAAACCACTCTGAGTGGGTGTTAAGTTGTCCTGAAGGACGGTATATAAATCGAATGTTATTATTATTATTATTATTTGTTAAACAGACTGAGAAAATTCTTTTCATCTTTCTAGTTTAGTTTGGAAAGGTATCTAGGTTAGGGTTACTAACGGGTCTGGAGGGGGAAAAATGTCCTGCCTCTTCCTTGAGGCTTAGTGAGTGGAAATGGGACAGCTGAACTTTTCTTGGCCTGGAGGTTAATAATATCCCATGAAGCCTCTGTTAAAGGGACAGGAGGTTTTTTTTTTCTTCTCCAGGCACTTGGTGAATCTTTATTTGGATGTTTCTTTTATCAGTTTGAAAAATCAAAACTCAGTTAAGAAAGGCTTATACATTATTGAAGGAATTAGTATTTTCAGAAGGTACTCCAGACTGTGTGTTTTCTGCTCTGCTCTGCTGGGGGTTTTATGAGTTGGAGTTAATTAAATGTTTAAAAGGTTAGTTCAATATAAGTCTGTGTTGTATCCTTTTTAATCGTATATAAACTATACTATTTTAAATAGATCAATGCAAATAGGTTTTTTAAGTTTCAAAGTTAATGGAGTTAATTAAATGTGCAAAGGATTAATGCAGTGGAAGTATGTTGCTCTTTGTGGCCTTGGTCCTTCATATCTATGAGACCGCCTCTCTCCCTATATCCCACCATGGCAACTTCACTTTTCTGAACAGGGCCTTCTGGAGGTACCACCCTAGAAATGGGCAAAATCAACAACTGTTCATACATACACATTCTCTGTGATGGTCCCCACATTATGGAACGGCCTGTCTAAAGAGGTCAGGAAAGCTACCACTCTCCTGGCTTTCCACAAACTATGCAAAACTGAATACTAGGACTGTGCTATAAGAAAATGGTTCAGCGAGATGTATTGGTAAAGGGACAGGAATTGTAGACTATACTATTGTGTACTGTCTGTTGCTGTAAGTATGCTCCTACTGGATAGTTCCATGTCATTTAATATATCAACTTGCTTATGTTTTGTTTCTGCATTGTTTTTTCAGTTCTGTATTGGATTTCTGCTTGGTTTCAAATATCTGAAGTCCTCGCACTATTTTATTGAGTGTCCCAGCAATTGATCATATTGACCAATTGACTAATCGAGTCTCAGTGAGAAAGTGGACTATAAATAATGTAAGATTTTAAAAAATAAAAAATTCAAGAGGCCACATGGAGCAGTGAATTAGGGCTGTAGAGGCCCTGGTTCACTCGGTACTGTGAGTGAAATCTCACTCAGTAACCTTGGGCTTATTGTTTTCTCTTGGCATACCCTACCTTGCAGGACTGTTGCAAAAATAAATGGAGGAGCAGAGAGCCATATGTGCTTCCCTAAGTTCCTTGGAGAAAGGTGGGATAAAATATAGTTGATAACAAGGAATTAATATTTCCTATAATTAGTATCTCATGAGCTTTTGGGAGCCCATTTTGTACTCCTTTGCAGTCTGTGACAGGGAGAGGTATCCCTTTTTCTGTATCCTCTATTTCCACTGGCAAAAAGTGTTTCTGAGCATGACCACTAAGTAACCACTACTAAAGTTATTCTAACTCCAGGGAGCTCTCCTTAAAAGAAATTAAAGAGATAGGCATTGAACGTAGAGCTCCCAATCTCCATGTGGTGGCTGGACATCTCTCAGAAATTCAGCTGATCTCCCGGTGACTGAGATTCCTTCCCCTAGAGAAAACGACTGCCTTGGAAATTGGGCTGTATACATTATCCCCTGCTGTGGTCCTTCCCCTCCCCAGACTCTGCCCTCCCTTGGCTTCACCTCCAAAATCTCCAGGAATTTCTCAACCCAGAGGTAGCAACCCTAATTAAAGATGCTTACTTTTTGCCTATAAGGATTAGAAAAGGTTAAACTGTCAGAGCTGCAGTTCCTAGCGAGGATGAAAAGAGGTAGAGAAGAAACTAGAACAGTTCTGGATCCAGCTCCTTGAACTGGCCCTGAATCTGCAGCAAGGAGCAGGAAGGGATCAGGTTACAACCGAAGGCAGGAAGAGATTCCCACTCTGATCTCTGCAGCAGATTACAGTCCTCTACTAAAGGAACATGAGTAGGGCAGGTTGGATCAGTTGACAGCTGTAGGGCAAAGGGACGTGGTCAAACCTGCAGAATCTGGTCTGATTGGGGAGGGCTTTCCAAGAGGGTGGCATATAGCAGGCCACTGGTTGAGACACACACCTCTGTTTAAGAGAGGAGGGTGGCTGACCCCTCCGAGTCACCACTTAACTGAGTTTCTGCTGGGAGCATAATGCAAATTGAATCCCACAAGGAGTCCAATGGGGATGGGGAGGCTAAATACTGATGGGTAGTGGAGGTTTTCACCCTCTGTTCTCCTGAAATGGCTCATTCCCCATTGTGGTTAATGGGATTGCTTCCTGGCAGGAGGAGGTGTGCAAATACAGCGCAAGGGAAGGAGACAAGGAAAGCCCCTCCTGTCGCCTCTGTGCATCACATAGCGCACCCTCTTCAGAATCCTCTTTCCTTCTTTGTCTTGGCCCAACTTCTCTTGAATGGGCAACGTTTTTGAGAGCAAAAAAAGTGAAGTGCAGAATTCCAACTTTTAAAAAAGATTCTCCATTGGCACCTGTCTCATATAAGATGGGCAGCCATGTTTGTCTGTAGCAGTAGAAAAGAGCAAGAGAGCACCTATAAGGTTATGGATCCATCTGAGGGCAGCTTTCAGTGTTCCTCAAGGAAGAGAAGGACAGAAAGTCCAGCCCGCTGGGTAAGGAGGGAAGGAGGGCCTTCTGGCACCAGGAGGCTCAGACACTCCTTATGAGACTGAGCCAGAAAAATACAGAATGTTTTAAAAGGGGGGGGGGCTGCAATTTACCTAAATCGAACAATGCCAACTGAAATTTCACAACATCTCGTGAGAGGACAGAACCCACTGTGTCATTGTCTAGCAACCAAAGTATTTGATATTCACCCTAGGCGATCCTGGCGGCAGCATCTGCAACAGAAACCCAATGTGGTGAATCGGGGAAAGTAGAGGAAAGGCTAGGAAGAAACACATAGAGGAATTTTCCACACAGGGACAAACTTCTGCAGTTTCCCCATTGCTGGTGCGGTTGCCAGTAGAGCACAGCAGCGATGGGGCTTCCACGTGGCAGGTTTCTCTGCCCAGTCCCCCAGGAGCGGCTGTTCTTGCACAGACACCACTAAGGCTTTTTCCTTTAAAAAAAACCTGTCAGTTGAATATCATTAGAGGTTATACAAATGTGTAACAGGTTCTCTGAATTCCCAGCTTTCATTTTTAAAAAGTAAATCTAGCCTATTTCATTGTGGAGATACACCTTTCCCCTTATTTTGGATAAAATGCTATTCTGTTGCCCTTTTATTTTTTTAAAGCCTCTGGTGGTGGGGGAAGGAAATGGCTGGTGTGAGGGAAACGGGTGCAGTTTGGGAAATCGGAACATTCCTGCCTATAGGGCAGCCATCCACGCTTTGTTGCCAATGTTTCCTAAAGCTTTGCAGAAAAACAGGATTGAGAAAGATTGGAGAAAAGCTGATGAAACTTCTTGAGGTGGATAACTGCACCTATATGCTGTGGGGGGGGGGCAGGGAAAAAATCCCCACTTCCCAACAGCATTGAACCTAGGGCAAATAAATTGTGTGGATACAGCCAGAGAGTGTAGAAAATGGCGGGAGGGAGAGAAGAGCCTGGAAAAGAGAGAAGAGGAATATGGAGGGGTGATGGTGGAAATTTTTGCAAGAGAAAGAAAGTGGGAAAATGTGAAGGAGGGAGAGCCTTGAAACATGGGGAGAATTGCCTCAGGAAAGAGGAGGGGGGTCAGGAAGTGTGAAAGAAGTGGGGAGAAATCCTGTGGGGAAAGGAGAGAGAAAAGGGGGCATGGGGGGTTGGGGTATATGAAGGAAATCCCACAAAGGGAGAGAAGTAATATGAACTAATCAGAGAAATTCATTCCCTTGCTTCGGGGCTACTACCAAAAATGCCCTGCTTTTGATCAGATCAAATCCAGCACCTTAAAGTGCACTCAGAAATGAACTCCTATACAGTGAAGACTCAAGAGCACCTGGATATCTGCTATTCATTGTGTGTCATCCCATGGCTCAGAAGACTCAGCTTTAAGCCGATAGATCCCCCTATAGAGATTTTTATTGTCGATGTGGCAGAAGAACCAAGAAAATAGAGGTGAAAATCCCTTGTGATCTGAGGTAGTTAGATCAATATATCTTCCCTGTCTGAAAAATTCCTCCCCTTAGCATGAAGCCACCATCTGAAGATTAATAGCAGCTCCCTGATGGATTCCTGCCAGCTTAACTCATAGCAGCTGAGAAAAGCAAGGTTCAGTCCCAGTGGTACCCTAAAGAACAACAAAGAGTTTCCAAGGTATAAGGTTTCAAGAATCAAGCTCACTTCGTCAGATACCAATCCAATATGATTAATCAGAACTGTGTATCTAGCAAAGGTAGTTTGACTCTCAAAAGCTTATACTCTGGAACCTCTTTGTTGGCCTTTAAGGCACTACTGGACTCAAACCTTGCTCATCTACTACAGACCAACACAGCTACCATTCTGAAACCAGTTGGGGGAAAGGCTCCAGGAGATCTAGAGATGTCAGCCAAGACTACTAAAATTCACTAAAAGACTACTGAAGACCAAGTGATGTCCTTCTAATGGATTCACAATCACGAATGGCTTGATTTCAGTTTTGCATTTTACCTGTTCTTGTTGGAAATAGCAATGTCTGGTGTACAAAAAGAAGATGAAAAGAAGACCCTTCCATACAGGGGACATCAAGGATTAGTTAGATAAGATAGTGAGGGCAGCACCTCTCTTCTCTGTTAAGTGTCACTTGTCTTGTCTCCTATTGGGCTAAACAGGGGCAATATCCTCCTCTCTCCACTCTGAGAACACTATCCACTATGTAGTTAGATAGTCAGCATCTCTATCCTCTTTACTATCAGAAATGTAATTCCTAAATAAACTCTTTTTGCACCTTCAAACCAGTACTGTGTAACTACTGCTGTTTATTTGGCACTCTGCCAACCGTTCTCAAGTAAAGTTTTGAGTTGAGGGCGGTAATGCATTTTAGGTATAAATCACCTGTACGTATATTAATCTATATAATCGTCTTCATCCTTCTGTGCAGCCCCACATTGGGACTGCGCAGGCGCAGGCCAGCCGCGGAAAAGATTTTTCTAGCTTTTAGAGATGTGAAGGGGACGTTCGGATCCACCGCGCATGCGCGTCGGTGTTCCCGCCAATTTTGAATGCATATATATCCGAACGTCCCCGGCATTCCCTCAGTTCCTTTTTCGCCGCCGTACGAAAAGGTTCTATTGTCTAGCGTTTATTCTCTCAGCATCTCTTCGGAGTTTTTGGATCGTGATCTTCTAGTCGGTATTTCTTCCCCTTGTCGGTGGGAGATACCGTTCGTTATGTCCCAAACTTCTTTGTTTAAGAAGTGTCTTAAGTGCGGCACTAAAATGACACACTCGGACGGCCATGAGCTCTGCCTCATCTGCCTGGGCGAGGGGCATGTTGTCGAGCGCTGCTCCATCTGTATGTCCTTCACTCCGAAGGCAAGGAGTGATCGGAAGGCCAGGCTCCGTGCCTTCTTGTGGGATGCTAACCTTCTCCCCCCCAAGCCATCGGGCTCTTCGGGAGATAGACCCCGCTCCGCCGCTCCGTCGCCGGCGCCGTCTCGTAAGTCGCCAGAGCAGCTCCCCACGGAACCGACGGGGCAACCCGTTCCGGAGGCCCGACCTGACTCCGGTTCCGGGGATCATCCTTCCGACCGGAAGGCCAAGAAGTGTTCCGCATCCAAGCCGAAGTCCTCCTCCAAGCCTTCGGCCGCAGAGGCTGCTTCGGAACCCCAGCCCAAGAAGGCCAAGACGAAATCGAGGGCCAAGGGCCGTACTTTATCCCCGGCTCCGACTGTGCAACCTGGTACTCCATCTGGACCGGTCCTGATCCCTGATGATGTGGTGAGTCTCCACACCCCGTCTCCTCCTTGCACGCCTCCTCCGTCGGTTCCCGAGGAATTCGTGCCGTTCCCGTCTTTCACGGAACCGTTCCAGTCATTCGAACGTTCCCTGCCTTCCGCCCTGGCGCCTTCGGAGGCCTCCGTTCCATTGCCGTCTACCTCGTCGGTTCCGATGCCTCTTCGCTGGCCTGCCCCGGTGCCTGCTCCTCTGCCTCCTTGTCAGCCTGTCGCGGGGATTGGGAACATGACCTCCTGGCAGGATTTTGTGGCGTGGTTCCAGCAGTCGCTGCCCTTCCTGCAGCATCCTTCGGTTCCGATGGTTTCCGTTCCGGCTCAGCCTGTCGGGCTCCCGGCATCCGCTCCTCCTCCTCCTGGCTTGCCTCTGCGACCGTCAGTTCCTGCGGCTTGTCCGTCGGTCCCGACCGCTCACCGGTCTTCGGTTCCGACGCAAACCTCGCCGGAGTTTTCAGATTCCGAGGATGAGGAAGGTCTGGTGTCCCCGTCAGAGTGCTCTTCGGACGCGGCCTCTGATCCTTCCCCGGATGACACCGTGGGTGGGCCCCGTTCGTCGTCCCCGAATGACGACTACAGGCTGTTCTCCGAGCAAATGATGCGGATGGCCGCCGCGCTGGAGATAGACGTCTCCTCCACGACCTCCAAGCCCAAGAGTAAGCTGCTGGAGGCACTGTATTCCGGGTCCCCCGCGTCGGTGGCGTTTCCCCCTGTGGAGGATTTTGTTGACAGCGCTCTCGCGCTCTGGCAAACACCGGCGTCCGTGTCCGCGACGGCAAAGAAGGTAGAGAGGTACTACCGTTTAAAACAGGATGATTGCCCGTACCTCTTCAGTCATCCGAAACCCTCGTCAATCGTGGCTGAGGAGGGTCAGGCTCGGTTCCGTTCCGGTTCCTCGTCGGCCCCGGCGGACCGAGAAGGCAGAAAGCTGGATGGCATGGGCAGGAAAGTCTACTCGTCCGCGTCTTTGGGATTCCGTATTGCCAACTTCCAGGCCATAATGGGGTCCTACAATCTGTTCCTCTGGAAACGGCTGTCCTCTTACCTTTCCGATCTCCCCGAGGATCGCCGCCACTTGGTGAAGGCCCTTCAGGCAGAGGCCATACGGCTGTCAAAACAGCAGATGACAGCGGGCAAGGATGCTGCCGATTCCGCGGCGCGCTCGATGGCGACTTCGGTGGTCCTGCGTCGACACGCCTGGCTCCGGTCCACTGCCCTGCCGCCAGAGAAGAAGGCGAAAGTGGAGGATTTCCCATTCGAGGGGCCCCAGCTCTTCTCGGAGAAGACGGATGAGTCCCTCTCCCTGATGAAAAAGAATCAGCAGACGGCCAAGTCCCTCGGAGTCGCCCCCTCAGCTCAGTCGTCGGGTCCGAGGTATCGTTATGGTCGGTTCCGATCCTACCAGACCCCTTACCAGCCTTACCAGCAGCGTCAAGGGCGCTTCTTCTCGGGCCAGTCCTACGGTCACCGATCCTATTCAGCCCAGCAGCGTCACTCTTCCAGGCGCTCTGGCCGGTCCAAGGGCAGGCAACAGCCCTCTTCACCCAAGCCTTTGACCTCGGTGCAGAAGCCCTCGGTCTTCTGACTAAGCCTGAACGCTCCCCTGTTGGCCTCCGAGGACACTTCCTCTGCTGCCCAGTTTCTGGACAGGCTTCGGCCTTTTTTGCCCTGTTGGCAACGTGTTACTTCTGACACTTGGGTCCTGTCCATTGTGGCCCATGGTTACAAGTTAATGTTTACAGATGCACCTCCTCTCTCTCTCCCTCCCCGTTGTTCTACGTGTTGTGATGTTGTGTTACACAATAATGTTGTGGAGTTGGTTAACAAAGGTGCTGTCCGGGTGGTCAATGTCTCTACTTCCCCATGGGGATTTTACTCTTGAAGGATGCCTACTTCCACATTTCTATATTTGAGGGCCACAGGAAATACCTGCGGTTTGTGTATGGGAATTCTGTGTATGAATATACCGTATTGCCCTTTGGGCTGGCCTCTGCGCCCAGGGTATTCACGAAGTGCATGGCCACCGTAGTGGCATACCTGCGGTCCCAGGGTTGCTTTATCTACCCGTACCTGGATGACTGGCTCCTGGTGGGACCGTCGCCTGACTCTCTCCAGGCCCATATTGCCCTCACTTTGTCCGTGCTGGCTAGGTTGGGCTTGGTGGTTAATGGGGATAAGTCTATCCTGGCCCCGGGCATGGCCATTAGGTTTATTGGGGTCCATTTCGATTCCCTGCTGGGCAGAGCCTACCTGCCCCCAGACCGGTTGGCTAGGCTTTCCGCTTTAGCCCGGCATTTTAGGCATTGCCGGTACCAGACGGCCCTTTTGATTCAGACACTGTTGGGCCTTATGGCCTCCTCCACAGGGGTGATTTTCTTTGCACGCCTGCGTATGAGGCCTCTGCAAAACTGGTTTGTCCGGAGGTACAACCCCCTCACCATGGGTCAGCACCAGAGGTTTTCCATCCCCAGGGTGGTGCTGCGCTCTCTGGCCTGGTGGACTGTCCCTGGAAACCTGTCTGAAGGTTGTCCTTTCGGCCCCTTCCTAGCTGAGGTCACAGTTTATACCGATGCCTCCAACTTGGGATGGGGAGGGCGCTGTGGACAGCTTTCGGCTCAGGGCATCTGGTCCCCATCTGAGGCATCCATGCATATCAACCTTCTTGAGCTTAGGGCGATCCGTTACTCCCTCGCTTCTTTTGCAGATGCCATTCAGAACAGGAGGGTTCAGGTCCTGTCGGACAATACCACGGCCTGCTACTACCTCAACAAGCAGGGAGGAACGGTCTCGCTCAAGCTCTGCAAGGAGGCAACGACTCTATGGAATTGGGCCATGGTCAACAATGTCCTTCCCAGAGCTGTGCACATTGCCGGGGATCTCAACACCTCGGCGGATGCACTGAGCAGGGTGTTTCTGCCTCAGCACGAGTGGTCCCTAAACAGGGTTTACCTCGACCAGGTTTTCCGCACATGGGGCACGCCTTTGGTCGACCTCTTCGCCACTGCCCGCAACAAACAGGCCCCGCTGTTCTGCTCCCGGGCCGGCATTGGCCGCCACTCCCTAGGGGATGCCTTCCAAATACCTTGGTCCCCAGGGCTCTTTTATGCCTTCCCGCCCTTCCCGCTCCTGTACAAGGTTCTTTCCAGGATCAGGGCCTTCCGAACCCACTGTATCCTCGTTGCCCCTCGGTGGCCTCGCCAGGATTGGTTCCCCCTTTTACTTTCCCTGTCCCAGGGGCGATGCCTCCCCCTGCCTCACGCCCCGGACCTCTTAACCAGGGACGGGGTGTGGCATCACGATGTGGCTGTACTGAATCTGACTGCCTGGCTTCTGGGCAACCGGGAGTGAGCCTCTCTTCTGGAGTGCTTGGGGTGATCTTGAATGCCCGGAAACCGTCCACCAGGTTGTCCTATCAGAGGAAGTGGTCACGTTTTTCCCGGTGGTTGGCCCTGAAGGGGGTTTCTCCCTTTAATTGCCCGCTTCCTGTCATCCTGGACTACCTCCTGGAACTCTGCTCCCAGGGCCTTGCGTTTTCCAGTGTTAAGGTCCACATGGCTGCAATCTCTGCCTTCCATGAGCAGATTGATGGGAAGACAGTTTTTACTCACTGGCTTTCCAAGAAGTTCCTGAAGGGCCTGTTCAAGACCTTCCCTCCTAGGGCCCATCCCATTCCACAATGGAGTCTCTCCCTGGTTCTCTCCCAACTGATGCTCCAGCCCTTTGAGCCTCTATCTTCTTGTCCCCTACCTTTGCTCACTCAGAAGGTGGCTTTCCTGGTGGCAATCACGTCCTCTAGGCGTGTTGGGGAGCTGTCTGCCCTGCGGTGTGACCCTCCCTTCCTGCAGTTTTTCCCTGGTACTGTCATGCTCCACACTAGCATGGAGTTTCTGCCCAAGGTAGTCTCAAGATTTCACCTACAGCAAAAGGTGTTCCTCCCTTCCTTTTTTCCAACACCCTCATCCCCAGGGGAACGAGCTCTACACACATTGGATGTAAAGCGTGCTTTATTGTTTTATTTGCACCGCACCAAATGTTTCAGGAAATCTCCTGTCCTGTTTGTGTGTTACTCTGGCCCTCGCAAGGGCTCACCTGCTTCTGCCCAGTCCATCTCTCGCTGGATTGTGTCTACGATTAAACTTTGCTATCAGCATGCTGGAGTCCAGTGTCCCTTGTTGGTTACCGCTCATTCCGCTCGAGCGCAAGCTGCTTCTGCTGCCTTCCTGCGAGGGGTGCCGCTCCAGGACGTCTGCCAAGCTGCGACATGGTCCTCTGCAGACACTTTCATCCGGCATTACTCTGTGGACGTGCATGCACGACGTGACTCGGCTGTTGGCACAGCTGTCCTGCAGTCCTTGTTCAAGTAGACACTCACTCCCGCCCCCATTGGTGAGATGCTAGTTACTCTCCCAATGTGGGGCTGCACAGAAGGACGAAGACGATAAACAGGGTTTCTCACCTGTAACTGTTGATCGTCGAGTCTCTTCTGTGCAGACACACATTCCCTCCCGCCTGCCCCGCTGTGAGTGTTTTGTTAACTTAGTTTCTCCGGCGGCTCAGGTGAACTGAGGGAATGCCGGGGACGTTCGGATATATATGCATTCAAAATTGGCGGGAACACCGACGCGCATGCGCGGTGGATCCGAACGTCCCCTTCACATCTCTAAAAGCTAGAAAAATCTTTTCCGCGGCTGGCCTGCGCCTGCGCAGTCCCAATGTGTGTCTGCACAGAAGAGACTCGACGATCAACAGTTACAGGTGAGAAACCCTGTTTTTCTCAAGTGGTTTCCCATTGATGGATATAGATTTGAAGAAAAGGATTTTATATATTACTTTTATATATCACTTGTATGCCTTGCACTTTTTTCCTACGCTCAGGAGCCAATGTAGTACTTGTAATGCAACCTGTAAGAATATGACACTTGAAACAAGAAGATCAAGAGAAGTATGCTGAAACTCTGCAAGAACTGAGAACTAATAATATACTGCTTGTAGAGCTGCACTTATGAAATATTATGCATATGTTATATTATTCTATAAGATTCCAAAAGGAACCAGTTCCAGAGAGCCTTTTGTAGAAAACTGATTTGATGCAGCAAGCTGGTTTTGGCCACCTGTGGCCTATCTTCCTTAAGGCTGAGAAGGAACTGGGGGAAAGGGCACAGAGGAAAAAAACATCCCTTCTTACCAACAGACTTCAGTTATCAGAGGGTATCAAGGTTGCCAGACTGAGACGCATTGGCGCTATTGAAAGTATTATGCCCAGAAGAAAGTAGGTAAGAGATTAGAGGATGTCCTTCTAAATTGAGGGCAAGATAAGGGGGTTGCAGGATTTGGAATTCTCCCAAGTAGAAGAGCCAACCCAGAATTGCATCTTCAAATCAGAACTAACCCTAGATACTTTACGAGCCAATAAGATAACAGATATTAGAATATTGTAATATTGTTATGATTATCTGAAAGTATTAATTGTTCTACGCTTCTGTTGTAAGGGGTTGAGCCTTTACACACAAGGAGACCGTCTACTTCTGTGTAAGAAAAGGGCTCATCCACTGGGTAAATAAAAACCATCTGTTTTGCTTCAATTCAAGGACTCCTGGATTTTATTTTAATTTTTTTATTGTGGTTGGTCGGAAAAGGGAGAACGAACCACAAAGGTGCAAAATTTTGCACGTAACACCATCTGTAAGCATATATCCCCATCTGATCTACGTGATCATTTTGCATTGTACTTCTGCATCATTACTCCTGTTGGCTCTTCTTTGTAACACCCTTTGAATGGAATGGGATGACTGACGGGGCTTCATTCTCACTTGTGTCTGACAAAGTAAGTTTTGATTCATGAATTCTTATAAAGTAGGGTTGCCAGGCCCCCTCAACCTCTGGGCAGGGGATAGGGGCCTGGCACTTACCTTGGGGGAGAGGGGGCACGCACAAAGTGCACGTGCGCCCCCGCAGGCACGATGACGCCACTTCGGAAGTGACGTCATCGCGCAGCCCCTGGGAGCACATCCAGGCTCCGCAGGGGCTCAAAATGGGCCCGATCCATGGCAGAATGGGCCCATTTTGAGCGCTGTGGAGCTCAGGAGCTCTCCTGCACTCCACAGTGCCCGAAAACAAGCCCGTTCTGCCACTGATTGGGCCCGTTTTCAGGCGCTGCGGAGCGCAGAAGTATTCCTGTGCTCTGCAGAGGCCCTGATCTGGGCCAAAACGGGCCCGATCCTGGTGGCTTCTGTGCACAGGAGCATGCAGCAACATGGGGGAGCCTACAGGGAAAGTGAGCCCCCCCCGGTTAGGTAAGTGGGGGCAGCGTGAGGGGAGGGATCCCACCGGGAGTCTGGGATCCCTATCTGGAAGAAAAATTCAGTTTTAAGGCACGACTGTCTTAACCCCTGAGAGCCTCAGCCACCGTTCCTAAGCACCAAAACCACAGCCATTTGAGACTCCTAGCAGCCTTGGGGGGAATCGGGTCACCAAGGTTTAGAATTTCGGTCTCTGGGTTTGTATCTGGGAGTAAAGGCACACATGATATCAGTAACTCTTGACACCAGGAGTAAAATATACTCTGTTTATTAAATTCAGATTAGGAAGAGTATATGCAGGGCAGGAACCACTCTATTAAAGCATAGAGCAAAAGACAATGAAAATAACAGCTTTATGCTGAATAAAACTGATTAGACATGAAAGCTTGCTAACTTGCATTCTCTGAAGTAGCTTTCAGGTGTTGCTCATACTCACAAACAGTAAGAAAAGTCCAAACCGTGCCAGGCCACTCCGGTCATCATGGTATCTGGCTTGGAGCAAAGTCTCTCTCATACTGGTGGAATGGTTCTGACCAGCGTGGTTCAGATCAAGATTGAATGATCCAGGCTGCTGTGAGGAGCCATCTTTTCAAGAGCTGCCAGCCAATCAGGGCACACTTAGAGAACAGCATTGCTAGCATGAGAAAGCGGGGAGGGCAAGTGGAACTAATACTCCCAAGGACTCCTCCCTTTGAGAACAACAGGCTGCAGGTGCAGTTAATTAAGAGGCCTGCTCATTCCTTTCTCAGGGTGCCAGGCCAAAACTGGGCCTCTGGAAACTTACAGACCTGAACCAAAGTTACTCAGGCAGGCCAGCCATGCAGGTGTGCATGATATACGGTGTTCTAAGATTTATTTTAGGGTGCCGAGCTTTTAAAATATCCTCAACATTTGTGGTAGCATTCAAAATTAGGAACCAGGAACTGTGAATAAAGAACTGGGAACCTACTTCAGCCTGCTTCTTTTATACTACTTTTTTCTAGCAACCCTAAGGCCTATTCAGGCCACAACTTGATGCTTAGGGTCTGTATGTGAGATGGGGAGATGCTGTGTATAGGATACCACAATCAGGCTTCTCAGATGTTTCGAAACATACTCATTTGCTCTTGTAGGGTATATTTCCCCTGTCTCTCATTCCCTCCGCCTGCTTTGACCAAGATTTTTAAGGGAAACTGGCCATTCGCATACCCTTCCGCCCAGTGAAAAGAAGAGTCCCTCTTTAATCCCTTCAGATCATCCCAGAAAGAGGAGGGCAGAAAACAGCCAGGGTTTTAACGCACATTTCTGAGCTTTCTTGCACTCTCCGGGAAAAACATTCAGAGCCAAGCTACAAATGACGAATTACACTTGCCTGGCAAGTGAGCAGACTCACATGTATTCCTCCCTGTTCACTTGCCATTCACTTTACATGACAGTCTGTTCACTTGTCAGGCAAGTGTAATTCATCACTTGTAGCTTGGCTCTCAGTTCCTTTAACTCATCTACGCCTAGAATCCCAGGTTCGGCTCGTTTGGGCTGGCAAGGGCACGTGGGAAGTGTAGTTCCCAGTGGAAGAATAAAGAGCAAGGCTTCCCATCGCCTTCTCTCTCTCTTTAGTGGGCATCCTAGGAAGTTGCCCTACACAGTGACAGAAAAGTCAAGAAACCTTTTCCCAACTTCGTGGGTTTTCTTCTCACGGTTGGGTTCTTATTTCAGGGAACTACAATTCCCAGAAGGCTCCGGGGGCACCAGAGTGTACGCTTTCCCGGGTGCAGAACGGGCATTTTTTTCCTAGAGAAAAATTTGGGAGACAATGGAATTCCATAGGGCTGCGCTTAGTCCTTGGTGTCTTTCAATGAAAAGAAATTTTGGCTTTTGCGTGTCTATAGGAAAGGTGAGTTTAGGATTGCATGAACAGACGAGTGTCGGGGAGAGAAAACAGTGTGGATGGCATGGAGGATTAAGAGACGGCTGGAGGGTGCGCGGAGAGAGCAGAACCCTGGCTACTCAGGAGGGGCGAGGGGGGGGGGTGATTCAAATCAATAAACGACAGCCCCCTTGTGGCCTGTGAAGTAATTAAAATTGCTTCAAAAAGAAAACATTGAGGGTATCAGTTTTCGAGGTAATATATTTATCACAAACCCAACAACTTTACAACTATGGTTATAACTGAATTATAATTGTTATAAACATAATAAATAAAATTTTTAGCGGCTCTCTGCCCTTGCATGCCCAGTTAGCTAACCCCCAAAGAGGTTTTTGGCCATAGTTTCCTCCTGTAGCTCTAAATATTTGTAATACCCTCTGTGACGTCTTCTAGAATATGATTCCAGTGAGTATCACCCTCAAGAAGACCTCTTAGCGGCCAGCTTCTCTGAAGGGGATATGAGCTGTCCTCCCTATCTTGGCGGCTTCCACCTTCTGTTTTCTAGGGAGTAAGCCCTACCTTCCATTGCAAAAGAGCAGAGAGATGTTCTGGTGATAACCTGGGCAAGAATGCTCCACTTCCCTTTGTTTTTGACAGTTCAGCTACCACAATAATCCTGAAATTGATGGCTAGTATTTTTTCTAGCCTTTATTATTATAAGAATAACCCCCCCTCCAATTTAGTAATGTTTCTGCAATATCTTTGCCTTAAAACATTTGTTTCAATGCCCACGTTTGTCAAGAATGTCCTAGCTCGCTTGTAGTTCAAGGATGTGATGTACAAGCAGCGGTCATGCCACAATACACAAGTATCTGGAAAGGCCTTGAGGTAGTGGGTTTGCAGTGGGTGTTTTGTGCCCTGCACTTCTCACCTGCTGTGATCCTTGGGACCTCCCATGGAGTGACTAGGCCTTAGGCTTGTTAGAAAAAAAATAGACTCTAATTAGTCCAGTGGAAAAGGGCAAGAGTCCAGTAGCACCTATAAGGTATCTGAGGAAGTGAGCTCTGGCTCACAAAAGCTCATACCCTACCTCTGATTTTGTTAGTCTTATAGGTGTTATTGGCCTCTTGCTCTTTTCCACTGCTACAGACAAACACGGCTACCCACCTTAATTAGCCCAGTTTATCTTTACAGAGCTGGATGCAAGCTTTAGAGTAACACCAAACACCTCTGCAGACAAAAATATTTAAACCAGAAACCTTCTATGCAAGAACAATATTTATGTATTTATGGAACAAAACGTACAAGATAGTGTAGTAGATACTCATACAGTCCATTAGGATTTTTAAAAAACGTTTGACTAGACCAATAGAATCCCAGTTCCATGCAATTTTCTGAGTTTCTGTTTCTTGGAGACTTACTGTATATTATACCCGTCAGATGCTGGGGAAGAAAAAAACCTACAACAGTTTTTCTTGCTATTGGTTTGATGTATCTGGCTGCAGTGATGGAACTGGGAGCCCCAGGTTTGCTCCATGACCTTGAGCCAGTCACATACTCTTAATACCTCACAGAGTTGTTTGGGGGGTGGGGGTGGAGGAAATGGATGAGAGGAGAATGATGAAAATGGTTTTGGGTCATCTTCAAAGAGAAAGGCAGGATGTAAATAAAGTAAAATATATAAAATGCACAAAACACAAATACATTTCATCAAATGGCTGGCTGATGGGATTCTTCTTTCTTCTTGAATGCTCAGGGACAGGCATAGATGATGAACTGGAAAATCTTTTCTTCTTTCAGAGATCCCCAGTGTCCTTTGAAGAGGTAACTGTATTATTCACGGAGGAAGAATGGGCTCTCCTGGATCCAGACCAAAGAAAACTCTACATGGAAGTTATGCAGGAAAACTACGAGACAGTGGCCTCTTTGGGTAAGGATCTTTCCTCCTTTTATCATGAACAGGGAAGAGAAGGGAGAACTGGCAGTGGTTGGCCATCAAACAGAAGCAGAGCTCAGGGACAGAGCTCCTGTTTTCCTTGTGAAAAGTCTGTGGTTCACTATGTGACCATTGAAAAGGGGTTTAGAGAGGAGGGTCTTTGGTTGCTGGGCTGGGAAAGAACCCTGGCTGAGGCCCTCCTGATTTACCACCCATTGGAGTGGAATCTGCTGGGTTTGATGGAAAGTTCATGGCAAAGTCTTGGCAGAGGAGACAATGGGAGTTGCCTTTGAACCTTCTGTTGCCTCACCAAGCTGAGGGAGGAGGAAGGCAGGTTGCCGGGTCAAGAGACGCTGCAGCAAGGTTCCAGGCAATGAATGAGAATTTTGAAGGCAGGACTGCTTCCCTTGTAACATTCTGCTCTTCCTCAGCTGGCTCAGGTCCCAATGGGAGCCAAGCCACACATGGGCCAGGCCCATATCTAAATTATCCTAGGGTGTCAAATACTCTCAGAGCATTTAATGGGCCCAAGAAGGAAAGGTAAAGCAGTTTCGTTTTCGTTTTCGCGGCCATGTCGGACGCTCCTCATGGCAGGTCCGAGAAGGAGCGGCCGAGCACCCTGACCGGGCGGCTGATCTGCAAAGGTTAGCCCCCAGGGCTCCCAGGGAGGGAGTCTGGGTCCGGGACGCGACGGGAAGAGCCCTCTGGCAGATCGAGGCAGGGGGTAAATTGCCCGTTTGTCCCTATGGAGGCCGGCAGATGTGCGCGGCGCCTTGTGTGCTGCCGGGCCATGGGAAACGGCAAAGAACAGGATTAGGCGGAAGCCTGTAAGTAAGCGAATCCCTTCTGTTACTACAAGCGCATGTGAAGGAGTGGTGGGATCTGAAGCTTAGAAGATTCGGATTTTTCCCCCCTCGCAGAGTCTTGGAAGATTGGCGGTCCCCCCCCCCTAAAATGGCAGCAAAAAAACAGAGTCCTGCTTTGGGCAAGTCAGTTTCGGCTGCCCTGCAGGGAAGAGGTGAGTCGCTTGAGGAACTGGTGAAAAGATTGGTTACTGAAGCCATAAAACCCTTTGTTGACAAGCTGAATGAAACAGATCAAAGGGTGGGCTTAATTGAGAGCGATGTGAAAGCCATCAAGGAAGTAGTGGGGGGGGCAGAGAAGTCTGCTCGGGAAAATGCGTCACTTATGAGAGCAACGAACAAGGAGCTAAAGTTGGTGGAAAATCAGCTGATTGGGCTGCAAGTGGAACGAACACAGACCATTTTGCGTCTCCAGAATGTTAAAGAGGAGGAAAACGAGGATTTGTGGGATCTTGCCTCGGAACTTTTAGCGTCACCCGTGAGGGCAACTAAAGAAGAAGTAAAAAGCGCCATTTTGGGAGTCCGTCGAGCATCTTCAAAATATGAAATGAAGCGGCAGCTGCCTCGCGAGATCGTTATTGAGTTCTCATCTAGGAGGGTCCGGGACAATATCCTATATAACTCATATAATGCGGAGTTGGACTTTCTGGGAAATAAAGTCAAGATACTGAAGGACGTTCCATTTTTAGTTCGGAAGAGAAGATTTAAGTATAAAAAGCTGGCTGCTCTTTTGAGGGAACGTGACATAAAGTACAAATGACTATTTCCGGAAGGAATCGGGTTTAGTTATAAAGATCAAGCTTACAAGATTAATTCGGAAGATCAGCTAAGGGATTTTGTGGACAAAAATCCAGAATTTGGGCCAGACATCAAGCAAAAAGAAGAAGATTCGAAGCCTGAAGGGAGGGGGGGAGGCAACGAGCGCTGCGGCTGTAGCTGCTCAGAGAGAACTGCGTCCGAGGCCCAGAGGGGGGAAAAAGATTTAATTTGAATTGTAATTTGTATTTTGTAAGATCAACCATTCCATCATTACTTTATTAAGCTATTTTTTAATTACCGCAGTATGAAGGGAAAGCATTGAAGTGTAGTGTTTAGTGTTTGTAAGTTGCCTTCCCCTTTTTTCCACCCCCCCTTCCCCCTCTTCTTATTCTCCCTTCTTTCCCTTCCCTTGTACTATTGTAGTTTTTTGTAGTTTATTGTTTTAGATGTTAAAAAGAATAAATATATATATATATATATATATAAAAGGAAAGGTAAAGCAGTTGGACTCTCTTCTCTCCTCTCCAGTCTGCAGTTTAGGGTCTATCTCTTGGGTAGGTTGGAAGAATAATGAGGTGAACTTTGGCTTCCTCTTCCAAAGGAACACTTCAGCCTTTATTCTCCTGAAAAAACAAAACGGGGCTTCCAATTATTCAGTTAAACCTCTGAAAACTCAACTCCCACACCCTGCAATACCTCTTAAAAAATGCATGACGACTCCAGTCAAGTGGTCTGTCTAGTCCAGCATCCTGTTCCACACAGTGGATAACCAGCTGCCCTGGAGGATTAACAGACTGGGCACAGGGCCTTTCCATGATGCTGCGTCCTAGTACTGGTATTCAGGCGTTTGCTGCCTCTGGATATGGGAGTTCCCTTCAGTCGCCATTGCTAGTAGCCATTTATTTATTTTGTACAAGACTGACCTGTGTACTCTGCTCGCCAACTCCGTAGCTCGCTGGGCTCATATACTTCTGCTGAGTTATGCCTGTCACTGACAGGAAACTGTCGCTTCCATTGCAAATAACAGAGGGATGTACTTCATTGATGCCCCATGTTCCTCCCCATTGGGGGCCCAAAGTAGCTTACAGGGTTCTCTTCTCCTCCACTTTATCTTCACAACACTTCTGTGAGGAACATCTAGGCTGAGAGATTGTGAGTGGCCCAACATCACCCTGGAAACACCCTTGGAAGAGTCCTGGGTATTCGGAACTTGGTCTCTTAGATCCTAGTCAGACACTAACCAGTACAGCACTCTGGTTCTGATAACTCGGGAAATTTGCTACCAAATCCTTCATTTTGTAAAAGAGGGAATATTTCCCACCTTGCCTGTCTGTGCTGCCTTCTGGTTTCTCACCAGTAAACCTTTCCTTACATTACAAACAGTGTGAAGATGTTCCGATTCCCTCTATTTTCGGCACCACTACTCCTACTGTCATTCAAGACCTGGTAGCCAAATGCCTAGCCTTATTTTCCGATGAGGAATGCCTGCTACGAAAAATCGGACAGACACACCCTTTCATTAATATAGACTAGATGGTAACCCGCTCACTCTGCTCTTGTGTCCCATAGCTCACTGCATTTGTGGCATTGTCTTTTATGGGCTCTGTCCCAGCATGTACTGTAGACTGACACACCATGTGTTGGTGGTTGTGGGTTTTCCGGGCTGTATTGCCGTGGTCCACCATGTGTTGTTTGGCCATATTTTTTCTTCTACAGTGATAACTGTTTTCTTTACACTTCCTTCTTCCAGTCTTCCTTTGCTGCTTCCACAAGAAAGCCTCTTAATTGGCAAGTCCATGTTACCTCCAGGAACCACCTACCTCCTTCCTATTTCTGGGTGTTATAGATGAGAGCCCACCCCTTCTTGCTCTGCTTGCCAATCTGGTAAATCATCGTGGTGACAATATTATTCTGCTAGAGGTGTTCCATCTCATTCCACCCATGATATTTAATGATAGTTAAATACTGAATACAGAATGAGCTGCTCTGCCATCCTCCAAGTGGAGCCTGGAGATTTCCCTGAATTACAAAAACACAGGCCAGTTTCCCTGAAGAAAATGGCTCCTTTGGAAGGCTTTACACCCCACCCTCTCTAGGCTCCACCCTCTAATCTCCAGGAATTTCCTAGAACATAGTTGACAACCCTAGGCCTGCCTGCTGACAAGAGTTGTAGCAATAGTGGATGAAGCAATAGCTTCAGTGATCACTCTTTCCTAGCAAAACGTAAGCAAAATTAGATTGATAGCAAATGTCATAATAACCCTTCCTTTCTTCCCTATGATCATAGATCCAGAGGAGTTAGCCGTGTTAGTCTGTAGTCGCAAAATAGTAGAGTCCAGTAGCACCTTTGAGACTAACCAACTTTATTGTAGCACTAGAAACAGAGCCCGTTGTGCAAATAAAAACAACGGGCTCTAGAAAGCTGGGAAGGGCTGGGGGGGGGGGGTTAGGAAGGGCTAGCAGGTGGGGGGCAAGGGGGTCTGGGGAGAGGTGAAAAGCAGGAGGGGTCTGGGGAGGGATGGCAGTAAGGAGGCAATGGAGGTTTAGAGAGGGTGGAGATGCAGGAGGGGTCTGGGGAGGGATGGCTGGTAGGGAGGCAATGGGGGTTTGGGAAGAATGGAAAGGCAGGAAGGGTGTGGGGTGGGATGGCAGGTAGGAAGGGCGGGGGTGGTTTGGGGAGGGTGGAGAGGCAGGAGGGGTGTGAGGTGGGAAGGCAAGTAGGAAGGGCGGGGGTGGTTTGGGGAGGGTGGAGAGGCAGGAGGGGTGTGAGGTGGGAAGGCAAGTAGGAAGGCAGGGGTGGTTTGAGGACAGTGGAAAGGCAGGAGGGGTATGAGGTGGGAAGGCAAGTAGGAAGGCAGGGGTGGTTTGAGGACTGTGGAAAGGCAGGAGGGGTGTGGGGTGGGAAGGCAGGTAGCAAGGGCAGGGGTGGTTTGGGGAGGATGGAAAGGCAGGTAGGAAGGGCAGGGGTAGTTTGGGGAGGGTGGCAAGGCAAGAGGGGTGTAAGGTGGGATGGGAGGTAGGAAGGGCAGGGGTGGTTTGGGGAGGGTGGCAAGGCAGGGTGAGGCGGGAAGGCAGGTAGCAAGGGCAGGGGTGGTTTGGGGAGGGTGGAAAGGGGGAGGGGTGTGAAGTGGGAAGGCAGGTAGGAAGGGCAGGGGTGGTTTGGGGAGGGTGGAAAGGCAGGAGGAGTGTGAGGTGGGAAGGCAGGTAGGAAGGGCAGGGGTGGTTTGGAGGGGTGGAAAGGCAGGAGGGGTGTGAGGCGGGATGGCAGGTAGGAAGGGCAGGGGTGGTTTGGGGAGGGTGGAAAGGCAGGAGGGGTGTGAGGCGGGAAGGCAGGTAGGAAGGGCAGGGGTGGTTTGGGGAGGGTGGAAAGGCAGGAGGGGTGTGAGGCGGGATGGCAGGTAGGAAGGGCAGGGGTGGTTTGGGGGGGTGGAAAGGCAGGAGGGGTGTGAGGCGGGATGGCAGGTAGGAAGGGCAGGGGTGGTTTGGGGAGGATGGAAAGGCAGGAGGGGTGTGGGGTGGGAAGGCAGGTAGCAAGGGCAGGGGTGGTTTGGGGAAGGGGAAAGGCAGGAGGGGTGTGGGGTGGGATGGGAGTTTCACCCGCCCGGGCCGTGGCTCGGCAGGGCCCGGGTTAGCGAAACACCCCTTGCCCTCTGAGCCGCACCACTTTCAACGGGGCCTGGGCAGACGAAGCGCCTGTTGCTCTCGCCGGGAGCATTTCACTCGCCCGGGCCCCACCAAGAGCGCCATGGCGCTGCTCGGCAGGGCTCCGAGGGCTCGGAGGTCAGGAGCTGAGCTTAGCAGTGGTTCTTGCTTCAGTATCCTTAGATATCAGCTATTACACAGAAAGGGGCTGGTTGTCAACCTATATTGTCACCTGGGGGTTGGGGGGTTGGGGCTGGAGGTTATGCTGTTATGACTGTCTGTTGCAGCAGTGTTTCTTTACTCTCCCAGGATGTGAATTCTGGACTTACCTTTCTTAGACTATGCCTGCTCCTAGCATCTGGGAAAGGAGCCCACTTAACCTCGAATCTTATGTCCTCTGCTGTGCTGATAGTTCCCAGCAGAATTAGTCAGCCTCTAGGAAGGGGGTGGGAATGTTAGTCTGTAAACAATATCTGTTCCTGATATTTGTTTATGTCTCATTTCTGACAATGAACCCAGTAAGATCATGAATTAGCAACTTTTCAATAAAGCTCTTACTAACAAGCAGTGGAGTCTTTTGAAGGTTACTTGTTTCCTGTAGCGGTAATCTACGTGTCTCCAGACATGCTTCTACTGCAACAAACCGTGGAGGTCCTCTTTGACTTGGGTGGTTCACTTGGTGAGGCCCCCCCCCAAAACCCCCTATATTTTTGTAAGGTTGAAAACCAGCTCCTTATGGCTCTCATCACAACTAGAAGGAAACTCTCTGGTCAGTTACAGGACTGGTCATTTTGGTAACTTAATGTATGTAATCATCATTATAGGATGTATGCTAATTAGAGTTTATAATATTTATATTTGTATTATTTTAACTGAAGTTTTATCTTGTATAATATTTACCAATAAGGGAATGTCTTATTTTATTAGTCTAAAGCTGGTTGTAGACCGAAATAAATTCAATTCAATCAGTAGCAGAGAATCTAAAGATTTGCAGAGTAAGTCAAACGTGAAGGGGGGGGGGGGGAGGTAGGATTCTTTATCACTTTTCCCCATAAAATACCTATGGGAAGATGTAGGATGCGGGGAGGGGATAGGCAGCATATGAAAACTGCTCTCCTGGAGGGCCTGGCCAAGAAATTGGGTCAACCAGCTGCTCAGTTTAGGAGAAGATGAGTTCTGACAAAGGAATTGGACACCCATTGATTAGAAATGCCTGATAGGTGGCTTGGCTTCTTGCCCGTGTGCTGATTGAGTCTCTCTCTTCATTCCAGCAGGAGATGTAGAGGAGACGGCCAGGGAATTCCAGGGGTTCTCTCTGGAAAAAGCCAAGAGTGAAGAGGCTGAACAAATCTTTAGGGATCAAGACAGACCAGAGAGGCAGCAGGGAAGGCATGCAGAAAAGATGAGGGGAAAACTCATTCCTTGCAAAAGAGACGGCTTGCATGAAACCCCAGTCCAAGAAGAAAGCTCAGCCCAAGAAAGAAGGAACAAAGGCCTCTGTGCTAACCAGAGGATTCAGTCCAGGAAAAATGAAAACGAAAGTGTGGCATTTGGAAGGACCTTCAGTCAGAGCATGAATGTTATTTTCCAGGAAAGAGTTTACTCAGGAGAGGAAGCATATAATTACTTGGAGTGTGGAAAGACTCTTACTTCCCAGCAAAGATTTCAGTCAGGTGAGGAGCTATATAGATATGCAAGAACTGAATGGTTTTCTTTGACACAGCAGGCTTTGATGAACATTTAAACAATCCATTAATATGCACTTCCAGGTTTCAGGAGAAAGAAACCATTTGAAATGTTCTGAGTGTAGCGAGAACTTCCTGTGCAGGTGAGGCCTCTTTTCGTGGGTGCTAATGGGGTCTCTCTCTTTATTCCCACAGGGGTTGATCAGGAGAATGAGGAGGACAAGGAACAGCATCAGGTATCACCAGACGAAGCCAAGAACGAAGAGCTGAAAGGAAGTTTCATGACTCACAGTGGACCCAAGAAGCAGAAAGGAAGCCAGATGGTGGAGAAGAGGGACAAACCCATTGCTTGCCAAGGAGGGAATTTACATGAAGTAATTTACATGTATGAGTGCTTGGAGTGTGGAATTAACTTTTCAGATCAAGCCCATTATAATATCCATTTGCAAAAGCACAGTGGAAGGAAGACCCGTCAATACTCAGAGTGGGGAAGGAGCTTCATTCGCACATCAGAGCTCCTTAGACATGAAAGAATCCATACAGGAGAGAAACCACACAGCTGCTCTGACTGTGGGAAGAGTTTCTTACAGAAAGCAAACCTTATTCAGCATCAAAGGATTCATTCAGGAGGGAAGCCACTGATTTGTTCAAAGGCGGGAAATACTTTCTCTGATGGAAAAAAGGCCACTGTACACTTTCCCAAGTGTACTGTGATAAAGCCACAAAAATGTTTTCCATGTGGAAAGTGTTTCAGATACAAATCAGAGCTTCTTGCACACCAACGAACCCACTCAGGGGAGAAACCTTTTGAATGTTCAGTGTGTGGAAATAAATTCAGTAGGAGTTTCTGTCTTCAACAGCATCAGAGAATCCATACAGGAGAGAAACCATTCGAATGCTCAGAGTGTGGAGAGAAATTCAATCGGCGTTGCCATCTTCAACAGCATCTAAGAACCCACACGAGAGAGAAACCTTTTGAATGCTTACAGTGTGGAAAGAAATTTAGTCAGAGTTGCCATCTTCAACAGCATCTAATAACCCACACAGGGGAGAAACCTTTTGCATGCTCTGAATGTGGAAAGAGTTTCAATAGGAGTTTCAGTCTTCTACAGCATCAAAGAACCCACACAGGGGAGAAACCTTTTGAATGCCCAGAGTGTGGAAAGAGCTTCAACTGGAGTGGTGCTCTTCAACGGCATCAAAGAACCCACACAGGAGAGAAACCTTTTGAATGCTTAATATGTGGAAAGAAATTCAGTCAGAAATCCATCCTTCAGCGGCATCAGAGTATCCACATAAGGGGAAACCATGCAGTTGCTTAGCCTATGACAAGAGCTCATCTCGTATTTCACACCTTAAAGGCCACAGAGTTGAAACCATGTTAATTCCTGTAAAGGTCTTGCATCTGCACAGAAACCTAGAAAACAAACAAAGAAAAATCAAATGGGGGAGAAGGAATTTCAAGGCCAGTTCTGCCCTCCTTAATCATCAAGGAATCCACACAGGGGAGAAATTTCATCTATGTTCAGGGCAAGGAAAGACCATGAGGCAAAGATCAGACCTTCTTCAGAGAATCCACACAAGGGTACAGTTGTCTCCTAGAACTACCCTATCGATGGGTCCAGTGAGTCTCCTCTGTGATTGCCCAAGTGTCAAAGGTTGAAAATGCTCTTACACAAAGAAGGGCCTTTTTAGTGGTTGTCCTTCTCTGTGAAACTCAATCCTTAAGGATAATCTGCCAATCTAACTCTTTCTGACATTTGGAAAACTGGCAAAAACATTTATATTTTCCAAATCCTGTGATGAAAAAGACAAGTTGGGGAAAGTAAATAATACAGTCTCTCTGCTACAAGTGTAAATGTAAAGAGAACAGCCAGTATCTCTAATTTACAAACATTTTTTATCTCACCAGGAGTTCTAAAGAGGCATCCCCAACCAATGCCCTTCTGCCCAATCCAGCCTTCTGCGAGCTTTTCAGGGTCTTCCCACTGTGAAGTCCAAGAGTTCTGGCAGTAGAATTAACTTGGATAGAAAGTAAGTGTTTGAGTCTCCCCACCCCCAAATAAGTTCAGAGGGGCCAGACCCCCCCCCCCCTGACATACAGTAAGGAGGAAATGGGCAGGAATCCTCAGAGTTGGCAAGTGAACATTGTGGGACACAAATTCTTCAACCCTGCTTGTCTTTCACCCCCATATTCTCCTGGAGAGCTCCGGGATGGAGAAGTAAGATTCCGTCCTCCAGCTCAGAACCCCCTGGGCTCCTTCAGCCAGAAATGAGCTGGCCTAAGCCCTGAGTGAGGAAGCCTGGTAATTTACTTCCTGGCCAGGTTTTCTCCAGCCCTAACAACTCACAATGCCCTTGAATTCCTCCATGGAGACTCTCTGGGTGACCTTGGGGTAGTCACAGCTCTCTCAGAGCTCTCTCAGCCCCACCCACCTCACAGGGTGTTTTGTTGTGGGGGTAATAATGGCATACTTCGTAAACCACTCTGAGTGGGTGTTAAGTTGTCCTGAAGGGCAATATATAAATTGAGAATGTTGTTGTTGTTGTTATTATTATTTGTTGAACAGACTGAGAAAATTCTCTTTTCATCTTTCTAGTTTAGTTTAGAAAGGGTTACTAACGGGTCTGGAGGGGGGAAAATGTCCTGCCTCTTCCTTGAGGCTTAGTGAGTGGAAATGGGACAGCTGAACTTTTCTTGGCTTGGAGGTTAATAATATCCAATGAAGCCTCTGTTAAAGGGACAGGAAGTTTTTTTTCTTCTCCAGGCACTTGGTGAATCTTTATTTGGATGTTTCTTTTATCAATTTGAAAAATCAAAACTCAGTTAAGAAAGGCTTATACATTATTGAAGGAATTAGTATTTTCAGAAGGTACTCCAGACTGTGTGTTTTCTGCTCTGCTCTGCTGGGGGTTTTATGAGTTGGAGTTAATTAAATGTTTAAAAGGTTAATTCAATATAAGTCTATGTTGTATCCTTTTTAATCGTATATAAACAATACTATTTTTAATAGATCAATGCAAATAGCGGGGTTTTTTTAGTTTCAAAGTTAATGGAGTTAATTAAATGTGCAAAGGATTAATGCAGTGGAAGTATGTTGCTCTTTGTGGCCTTGGTCCTTCATATCTATGAGACCACCTCTCTCCCTATATCCCACCATGGCAACTTCACTTATCTGAACAGGGCCTTCTGGAGGTACCACCCTAGAAATGGGCAAAATCAACAACTGTTCATACATACACATTCTCTGTGATGGTCCCCACTTTATGGAACGGCCTGTCTGAAGAGGTCAGGAAAGCTACCACTCTCCTGGCTTTCCACAAACTATGCAAAACTGAATAATAGGACTGTGCTATAAGAAAATGGTTCAGCGAGATGTATTGGTAAAGGGACAGGAATTGTAGACTATACTATTGTGTACTGTCTGTTGCTGTAAGTATGCTCCTACTGGATAGTTCCATGTCATTTAATATATCAACTTGCTTATGTTTTGTTTCTGCATTGTTTTTTCAGTTCTGTATTGGATTTCTGCTTGGTTTCAAACATCTGCAGTCCTCGCACTATTTTATTGTTTGAGTGTCCCAGCCATTGATCATATTGACCAATTGACTAATCTGCCTCGAGTCTCAGTGAGAAAAGTGGACTATAAATAATGTAGAAAATTTTTTTAAAAATTCAAGAGTCCACATGGAGAAGTGAATTAGGGCTGTAGAGGCCCTGGTTCACTCCGTACCGTGAGTGAAATCTCACTCAGTGACCTTGGGCTTATTGTTTTGGCATACCCTACCTTTCTCTCAGAAATTCAGCTGATCTCCCGGTGACGGAGACTCCTTCCCCTAGAGAAAACGACTGCCTTGGAAATTGGGCTGTATGCATTATCCCCTGCTGTGGTCCTTCCCCTCCCCAGACTCTGCCCTCCCTTGGCTTCACCCCCAAAATCTCCTGGAATTTCTCAACCCAGAGGTAGCAACCCTAATTAAAGATGCTTACTTTTTGCCTATAAGGATTAGAAAAGGTTAAACTGTCAGAGCTGCAGTTCCTAGCGAGGATGAAAAGAAGTAGAGAAGGAACTCTGACTTCCTTCTTCTTTTGGAACTGGACTTTACTTGCAGGAGAGCAGGAGGACTGAGGCTGGAGCTGGACTGAGGGATGCCTGGAAGGGTAAAGAGCGGTGGGGCAGGGAAAGGGGGAGAAGCTCCCCCAGGCTGAGCAGCCTGCAGGGGGGTCTCTCTGGGTCCCAGAGAAGGGCCAGGACAGAGCAGGGCAGGCTGGCCTCTTCTCTGTTCCCAAGGAGCCTTGCCAGTTCTGGATCCAGCTCCGCGAACTGGCCCTGAATCTGCAGCAAGGAGCAGGAAGGGATCAGGTTACAACTGAAGGCAGGAAGAGATTCCCACTCTGATCTCTGCAGCAGATTACAGCCCTCGACTAAAGGAACACGAGTAGGGCAGGTTGGATCAGTTGACAGCTGTAGGGCAAAGGGACGTGGGCAAACCTGCAGAATCCGGTATGATTGGGGAGGGCTTTCCAAGAGGGTGGCATATAGCAGGCCACTGGTTGACACACACACCTCTGTTTAAGAGAGGAGGGTGGCTGACCCCTCCAAGTCACCACTTAACTGAGTTTCTGCTGGGAGCATAATGCAAATTGAATCCCACAAGGAGTCCAATGGGGATGGGGAGGCTAAATACTGATGGGTAGTGGGAGGTTTTCACCCTCTGTTCTTCTGAAATGGCTCATTCCCCATTGTGGTTAATGGAATTTATCCTGGAGTTCCAGGTTACCACTCCTCTTTAGCTACCACTGACCTAAGGGATTCCATTCCCAATGACCCAGAACTAATTTACAGTTCAGCCAAGAGAGACAGATGCATCCTGTGTATTATAGCAGTAGTTTATTTAAGATGCTCGTGGTAAAAGCAGTCATCTTCTCCCTTTCCTCGTGGGAGATGCTCAGTACAGACAAAGGGAGGAAGAGTGGTTGTAAAACATTACACTAAAAACAGGACCTAGGTCATTAAGGCTTCAAATATCCCTCGTCTTGGTGGTGGTAGTGTAAACTACAATTCCCATCATTCAAAGCCTTAAAGAGGCCACACATATTTCTGATAGATCTAATACAAGCTTCTGAGCTGTGGCTAACAGCACACTCCCCGCCTGGGATCCTGTGGATTCCACCCCAACATGCAAGGCTAGTAGAATACTAAGCATATACTACATGCACTACATACTTAACTGAGTATATAAGGCATGCTACTCTACAGGCTAAAATAAGCAAAACAGTGACATGCAAAGCTTGAGATTCAGTCTTCAAGATCAGTCTTCCGTACAAGCAGGACCACCTCGGTGACTGGTCTGGTGAAAATCTTCGGGCCATCATGTCTAGCGACATGGATGTCAACCTTGCGGACTAACCCATCTGCACTGAGCAGAACTCGGTCTATGAGTCTCATGGGCCACGAGTTTCTGGGGGCGTCCTTGTCTTTCAGGAGGACGACATCACCTTCTCGTAAGTTGGGCTCGGACTTCTCCCACTTGCATCGGCATTGTAGAGTGGGGAGGTACTCTTGCTTCCATCGCTTCCAGAAGGTGTTAGCGAGGAGTTGAACTTGCCTCCATTGCTGCTTGAACATATACTTGGAGACGAAGTCTCCTTGAGGTGCAGGCCAGGTGCCTGTCTTCTGTGTCAGCAAGGTGGCTGGTGTTAAGATGGTAGGGTTCTCAGGATCAGAGGATACTGGAACTAAAGGTCTGGCATTGATGATAGCAGACACCTCTGCCAGGAGGGTAGCCAAGGTCTCATGAGTGAGAGAAGGTTTTCCTGCTAGCATGGAGTCTAATATTCTGCGTGCAATGCCAATCATGCGTTCCCACACTCCTCCCATATAAGAGGCGTGGGGTGGATTGAAGATCCATTTGCAATTCTGGTCACTCAGGTAGCTGCTGAGGGTTGGATCAAGATCTGTGCTTCCATTGATTCCCAGCTCCTTGCAGGTGCCAACGAACTTCGTGCCACGGTCAGACCTCAGTAGCTTGACAGGTCCCTGTATGGCGAGGAATCTTCTGAGGGCATTTATGAAGCTGGAGGTATCCATGGACTCGATCACTTCAATATGCACGGCTCGGATACTCAGACATGTGAAAAGCACTGCCCATCGTTTGCTGTTGGCCTGTCCTCCCCTGGTTTTGCGTGTCACCACGTTCCAGGGTCCAAAGGTGTCAAGTCCAACATTGGTGAAAGGGGGCTCGGTACTGAGTCGATCCGGTGGCAGGTCAGCCATCTTCTGTTGTTGATGGGGACCCTTGAGTTTCCGACATTGTACACAGGCCTGAAGGACTGCGGCAATACATCTCTTTGCTCCTACGATCCATAGACCTGCTGCTCTGATGGCTCCTTCTATAAAGTGGCATCCTTGGTGATGTACCCGTTTGTGGTGGTGTCGCACCAAGAGGACAGTCACATGATGTCGAGCTGGAAGAATGATTGGATTCGCTACTGCAGGGGCCACATCAGCCGCCCTGAGGCGCCCTCCTACCCGAAGCAGACCATCATCATCAAGGTAGGGGTTCAGCTTGAGTAGCGTGCTGTTCTTGGGTATAGGTAATTCCTTTTTGGTATTGTCAAGTTCTTCCAAGTAGAACTCTTGTTGTACACTCTGGAGGATCAGGATTTCTGCCTTGCGCCGCGCTTCTGGTAGGGTCAGATCTTTGTTCCAGCGACGAATGAAGTGGATAAGGCGTGCCACCCCTAGAACAAGTGGTGTCCACTTGGAGAAGCGTTCGAATCGCCGTGCTTCCAGGTAGCAGCTGGTCTGTATTTCCACTTTCATGCAAGTGACTTGAGGCCGTACCTCCTTGTCGTGATCTGGGTCTAAGAGCTCATAGAGTTCCTCCTCGTGCCGTAACAAGTTGTCTGGATGCAGGAGGAAGTCAGGTCCCTTTAGCCAGGAGGACCCAGCCAGCTGAGAGGCAGGAATAGACCGCGTTGCGTGATCTGCCGGATTCTGATCTGTAGGGACATGTCGCCACTGGTCAGGGCGTGAGAATTGCCGGATGCATTCTACTCAGTTGCTGACATACACATAGAACTGACGGCTTTGATTGTGTATGTATCTGAGCACTACTTTGCTGTCCGTGTAAAAAGTAGTATTATCAAATTTAAGGTCCAGTTCTCGCTCTGTTGTTCCTGCAAGCTCTACAGCCAGCACGGCACTGCATAGTTCCAAGCGTGGGATGGTGTGTCCCTGTTGTGGGGCTAGCCTGGCCTTTCCCAGGACAAAACCCACGTGGACGTGGTTCTCCCTGCCGACAACCTGTAGATATGCTACAGCTGTGATAGCCTTCGTTGATGCATCTGAGAAGACGTGCAGCTCTCTGCGTGAGGCGGCGACAGGTGATACTGATACATAGGTGCATGGTATGTGGATGGCTTGCAGGCAGCTGAGCGAGTCTTTCCAGGCCTCCCATTCCTTCCTTTGGTCAGGGGGAAGAGGCTCATCCCAGTCTTTGGTACCTAAGGAGAGAGTACGTAAGAGATGCTTCCCTTGGATGGTCACTGGTGCAGCAAACCCCAAGGGATCGAATATGCTGTTTACTGCTGACAGGACTCCTCGTCATGTGAACTGTTTCTCTTGGTCTGGCGCTTGGAAGGCAAAGGTGTCCTTCTTCAGGTCCCAACTCAGTCCAAGACTGCGTTGGAGGAGGGGAGCATCACCACCCAAGTCTAGATCCTGTAACCCCTTGGCGTGGTCTTCCGGAGCAAATGCCTCTAACACCTTCGCGCTGTTGGATGCAATTTTGTGCAGCCTTAGGTTAGCTGTAGCCAGCATTTGTTGCGTTCTCTTTAGCAGGTCCACGGCTTCTTCTGGAGTGGGCAAGGACTTCAGCCCATTATCCACGTAGAAGTCCCGTTCCACAAATCGCCTTGCGTCCGGGCCATACTTCCCGTCTCCTATGCGTGCAGTTTGATGCAATCCATAGTTAGCAATTGCTGGGGATGGTCCATTGCCAAACACGTGGACTCTCATGCGATATTCTGTGACGGTCTGGCTGTGTTGCTTGTCACTGAACCATAAGAATCGTAGGTAATTGCGGTGGTCCTCTCTGACAAGGAAGGAGTAGAACATCTACTGGATGTTTGCCATGACAGCTACAGCTTCTTTCCTGAAGTGGATGAGTACGCCAAGTAGGCTGTTGGTCAGGTCTGGTCCAGTTAGGAGGGCCTTGTTCAACGAGAAGCCCCGGTATTGGGCACTGGAATCGAAGACCACTCTGATCTGGCCAGGCTTTTGGGGATGGTACACCCCAAAGAATGGCAGGTACCAACATTCTTCTCCCTCTCGTAGTGGAGGTGCAATTTCTGCATGGTTATTCTGCAGCATCTTGTCCATGAATTCCATGAAATGGACTTTCATCTCAGGCTTTCTTGCCAGGGTTCTGCGCAAGGTGTTGAGTCGAGATAAGGCTTGTTCATGGTTGTTGGGTAGTTGCTGTCTAGGCGTGCGGAAAGGAAGTGGGGCGATCCAACTCCCGGAGTCGTCTTGCCGGAGTTCCCTTTCCATTAACTGCAGGAATTGCTTGTCCTCCCTAGACGGGGCAAGCATATTGTCCTCTTTGGTTGTTTGGAACACTGTAGCTCCTAAGTCATAGTCCTGTTCAGTCAGCGTGAAGTGTTCCGGACATGGTTTCAAGTGTGAGGCTCTCCCATTACATAGGACAGTTGTGACAAAGACGCTCACCTGGCTTGGCATCTGCAGACGATCAGTACAAATATTCCCTATGATGACCCATCCCAGATCGTACCCCTGGGCGTGTGGAGTGCCAGGGGGTCCCATGAGCAGCTCATGGCAGGCCAAAAGATCAGAGACATCTATTCCGAGCAGAAGCATGATTTGTGCATCTGGATCTAGGGCAGGAATTTGATCTGCAATTGGTCGTAGATGGGGATGATGGATTGCCACCTCTGGTGTTGGTATCTGGTTGCGATCACCGGGTAGGGCATCACATTCCAACAATGTTGGTAGGGAGAACTGGTTGCCGCCATTGAGTGGTTCGATCTGAAACCCAATGGCTGTCCTCCCTGCCGTGTGCTGGACTCCAGCGCACATCCTGAGGATATATGGAGTTTCGTCTCCCTGTAAATTGAAGAGCTCAAAGAACTCTGGGCTGGCTAAGGACCAGTTGCTTTGACCATCTAAGACTACGTACATCTTCTGGTCCAATTCCAGGTGACCAGCAGGGTAGACCTTGGCGAGACATATGTGATGGCAGGAGCGGTCGCTTTTCCCATTGCCGCAAACTTGAGTACAGTGGGCCGCGACAACCTTGTCTTGGCCCGATGCGTCCTCTTGGCCTGTGGCTGTAGATGTGGGCGCCGCTTCCATGTCAGGATCTGGATGCATGGCAGTCGGGTGCGCGTCACTACTGCGTATATAATACTTGACGCTGGCCTTGCAATCTGTATCTGTGTGTTCCCGAGTCTTGCAACACTTGGGGCACACTTTGTGCTGTTTTAACAGGGCCGTCCGTGCCACCAGAGGCATCTCTCTGAAAGCCTTACATCTATTTGCCGGGTGTTTGTACTTGTGAAGTGGACAATAATACTGCTGTGCAGGTGGTTCCTGAGCGTGTGACTGGTGAGCTGGTTTCTTTCCAGGGTGGGATTTTGCTGGAGCGTTTGAGACTCCCCGTCTTCAGCACAGAGACCGCTGCCTTGGGCTTGGTGTCTCGTAGAGGTGCCTTCTCGATGCGGGATTCAGAAGTGCGCACGGCGTATCCGCACTGTGGATCATTACACAACCTAGCCAGCCAGCGAACAAAGTCCACCAGGAATGAGAAAGGAGGATACTGCCCTTCATTTTCAACCTTATAAGCATAAACTTCGTCGCCCCATCTGTCTTGTAGCAGAACTGGTAACTTTTCCGTGATTTCCCTCTGTGTCAAATGCTGATCAAGAGTTGCAAGCCCTGGTAAAGCTGGGTTGCGCATGGCATTCCTTAGCTCCACAAGGAGATCAGCCAGGTCCCATAACTTACCAGCGTTAGAGGCGAGTATCTTGGGAAACTTCTTCAGTTTCAACAGGAATGAGGTTTCGATTTGCCAAGATGTTCCACAGCGCTCATCAAGGCGTTCCCAAATCAAGTCAAGTGTTGTATTCCTGTATAGTGAAGCCAGCCTATCCTTTAATCAGATCCTGGAATCCATTTTAAGTATGGAAAGCACCAGAATATTATTTTTCAGGCACAAAGCTGTGTCTCATCTGGAAAGATTCCAAATGACATGTTCTCTGAACAAGGGAAGGACAAGCGATGTTTGCATTAGCTTATGTGGACTGAGACAAAATCAATAATTGGGGGGTCAGTGATTTTGACAACCGTCCAGAATTCGGTTATTCTCTAAAACAGTGTCACAAAGGCCGGAGGAAGGGGGGCTGACGGATAACAAAGCATGGATTTTAAAAAGGACAATCTTTTTTCCTTTTTCTGACTCTTAAGATTCAAGACGTTAAAACACAGTAATTCTTACATCTACTCTTATGTCTTAAGAAGGAAAACATTGTACACACATTAGCAGTTATGACAACACAATTAAAGAGAGGAAAATGAGTAAAATCCACAGCAAGAAAGATTCTTTTTAAGACCGTCTGCTGTTTTCAAGAGGAAACTCTGACTGACCAGTCCAGTACACTTAGAAATGCTAGTCCAAGTCACTTAGGAACGCTGCCTTGACTATAACGTCTCTTTAACACTAACCACATGATTGGTTTGCTGAAATACATATACACATATGCATATATCCATATATTCACAGCTCAATCAATCTCACTATAACTCTACATGAAATAACTCAGCAATTACTATGCATATATCAATCACATAGGCCTTAATCATAAGGAACTCAAGATATACTGAGCCAAACAAAATGGAGTCAAAATGAACCTTTGGATGGATATGTGGCAATAAGCTGAAATCTAGGAGCTTTTTGCTGATGCATGTTATTGATATGAGTAATGATAGCAAATATTGAGGGATCAGAATGACCTGACCATTTCACAGATGTCATGATCTTAGTGCAAATTTTGCAAATGTTACAATTTTTAGGTGATTTCCAGTGCCAGGAATGACTCTGAGGAATCTCATTGGTGGAATTGAGTGGGACGATGTAGGCCACAACCGTATAAAAAATGAGCAGCAAAACCATGGATTCTAAGAAGCTAGGAGGAGAGAAAGTAAGGAATATCTCCTTGCTATCTCTCTCCTTTCCCTTTCAGATTGGCGAAACGCTCTCCCACTCTCCATCAACGGGAACCTCTGGGACATCTCCAGGATTGGTAAGATAATTCATTATGCCTTATTCATTGTGCCTTGTTGTATTGCTAATTAAGCCATTGCACTGCTAAGACCATGCTGTACCATGATTCTCAAAGTCTCTGTAACCTATGCAAAATGATTTAAATAAAACTCACTGAAATTCATGACCAGGCCTGTGTCGTATCCTTGCTCTCTCTTCATTTGGGGAAAATCTGTTCAGTTCAAGATATGTTAAAGGTCCCCCCTTTCGCATAGTAAACTGCTAGCTAAAGGTAAAGCTAACACAAGGGCTGTCCAGGGGTCTTCAATGTATGCATTGTAAATGCATTTTGCCTGTGCAGCAGATTCAGGTCCCAGCCACGCGGTCAGGAGGGTGATTTCTTCATCGGCCTGAAGCATCATGTCCCTGATTGCTGCCTGGAAAGATGCCCTCCAGATCATGTAGTCCTCTGGGCAATCCGAGAACTTCTGCACACCAAACTCCATGAGGTCCCTTTTGGTTCTCCGAGGCACCTCACTAACCTTAGGTTCCTGATGTTGCACTGGATCTCGGTTCCTAGGGACAGGAGTGAAGGTCAGAGGCGATCTGGGCATAGGCTGATGCGCTGCCATCAGTCTGCGTGGGAAGATAACTGGAGCAGTTGGGTTGAGCGGCCGGCATTCACGTGGGTGCGCGTGGTCCTTCACGTAGGACAGGACTCGATGGGACGCATATTCCACCTTCAGCGCAGCGAGACTGGAATCTGCTTTCAGTGGACCACCATGCAGGAGTTTAGCTCGGACCAGCATCTTGTTCAATTCAATCTCCTTCTCAAGTGTAGCCAGCTGCGTCTTAAGAGCCTGCTGCTTCTTGGTGAATTCAAGCTCCATCTCCATGATAGCCATTTCAGCCTGCATTCTGGCTGCCTCAGTTGACTTTCGTGATGAGCGGCTGTGACAGGAAGAAGAGGCTGTAGAGGATGGGGCCCTAGGTGATTTGCAGCTAGGGTCCTCCTTGGGCTTTGAAGATGTGGTGGGGCTTGGAAGACTGGTCTGAGGAGGCAGATTCCCCTCCGGAGCAGCTGTCTTTTGGGGATCCTCATTGGTTGCATCTAGGAGCTTCAAATGTTCTGCTTTGATGCGCAATTCCAGGTCATCAGTGCAGGAGTTCACAAGTCACTCTCGTTCATCAACCTTGGCCTCAAAGTGTAGCTGCTCTTCCCGTGCTTCTTCCATGTCCAACTTCTTCAAGGTGGTAACAATGAATTCATTGTTAGAAGCCCATTTGGCTATACGATACAGCAGACATGCCCGGGTAGAGGACAGGTCCTCTGGCTCACAGACGTCTGTTAGGCTATCCAGCTCTTTCTGTAGCTTGATCCATTCCATCTCTGCCTTCTTATATCTTTCTGCCTTCATTGCACACAAGTGTTCACGCATTTTAGCTGTCATGGCTCTGTTTCGTGAACCAAGAGCAGGCTCTGCTTCTTGCTCGTCTTGCGCCATTTGGTTGGGATCAGGGATGTTATCTGGTAGATTCTCAGATGAATTTCCCATTGCAATGTCGCCTTGGAGCCACTGTGTGGCGCTGTGGCAGCACTGCAGCGGCCTGTCTAGCTTTGGCTTGTCTGCAGCTCTGGGCGGAAATTCACTGTAGTTACATGGAATGACCACCAGATGTCGCTGTGCGCTCTTTAACCCTTCAGTCTCCTGCTTTAAACCTTAGCTTCCTCTCTCTCTCTTCTTCAGCAACAAGTATTAGATTGGTTATCCTTTAGGTATCTGTAAAGCTGCACAATTTTCCTGTCTGGCTCAAGGCTTTGGAGGGATCTGTGCTGCTAGGAGATATCTCTAAAGACTTCAATCCTTGGCACTTTTACACTGCTGGGTGAAGGGGAGAGGGCGCGCAGGCATGCAAAGAGCTCTTGAGTTTGTGCTGAGCGGTTAGTAAATGGAGCAATTTGCATCAGAGACAAACTTTGCAAGATCCAGAGGAGTTAGCCGTGTTAGTCTGTAGTAGCAAAATCAAAGAGTCCAGTAGCACCTTTAAGACTAACCAATTTTATTGTAGCATAAGCTTTCGAGAATCACGTTCTCTTCGTCAGATGCATCTGACGAAGAGAACGTGATTCTCGAAAGCTTATGCTACAATAAAATTGGTTAAACTTTGCAAGGCAATCATTAGCAATTACTTTCTGCTGGGATTCCTCCGTCCCTTTTACTGGCAGTGAAGCAAAACGATGTGGATGAAGGTAGCATGCAACGCAGACGCACATTTTCCCTCCCGGTCCCTGGGGAATATATTGGCTTCCATCCCCTTTTACTTTTGGGAGCTTCTCGTGATGCTTTCTGATGCCAGAGCAAAGAACATGCTGACTTAATCTGTGGTGGGTGGAGAATTCTAAAATTCCATCCCTTTGCACTTTTCCTCGTTAGGGGAAGGGAGAGAAGCTTTGCTTTTACTATCCTGGAGTTCCAGGTTACCACTCCTCTTTAGCTACCGCTGACCCAAGGGATTCCATTCCCAATGACCCAGAACTAACTTACAGTTCAGCCAAGAGACGGATGCTTCTTGTGTCTTATAGCAGTAGTTTATTTAAGACTAGAATCAAAGCCCTTTGTAGCAAAAAATACAACGGGCTCTAGAAAGGGCAGGGGGGCCTGGCTGGCCATTGCCAGCCCGGATCTGGGGCAGGGGAAGGAGGGCAGGGTGGCATGCCCACCTCCGGGGCCCCTGCCCTTGCCCCCATTGTAACTTGGGGGGAGGTGAGCGAGGTATGCCCGCTGCCATGCCCCCCTTTGCCCCTGCATGGCCCCCTCAGCTCCCCATTGGGACTTGTAGGGTTGCCAGCTTCAGATTGGGACATTCCTGGAGATGGGGGGGGGAGTGGAGCCTGGAGAGGGTGGGCTTTGAGAGGGGAGGGACCTCAGGTGGATATAATGCCCGTTGAGCCTACCTTCCAAGGCAGGCCACATTCTCCAGGGGAACTCAGTTCTGTTACCTGGAGATATGTTGTAATCCTGAGAGATCTCCAGCCACCACCTGGAGACTGGCAACTCTAGGCTTTTGGGGGGCAAGGCAGGCAAGCCTGCTCCCCCCCGTCCTTAATGATCGTGGCTTTGTGGGGAGTGCATGCCCCTAGGGTTGCCAGTGTCCAGGTGGTAGCTGGAAATATCTCAGAATTACAGCTGATCTCCAGGTAGGGTTGCCAGCTCCAAGTTAGGAAATTCCTGGAGATCTGGGGTGGTGAAACCTGGAGAAAGTGGGGTTTGGGGAGGGAAAGGACCTCGGCATGGCATAATTCTATAGAGTCCATCCCCCAAAGTAGCTATTTTCTCCAGGGGAACTGATCTCTGTGGCCTGGAGACCAGTTGTGATTCCAGGAGATCTCCAGCCACTACCTGGAGGCTGGCAACCCTATCTCCAGGCCACAGAGATTAGTTCTCCTGGGGAAAAATAGCCCTTTCAGAGGGTGGATTCAATCATAAGCTTCTGAGGCCCCTCCTCTCCCCCTGCCCCAGCCTCTCCAGAATCTCCCCCCCCAACACACACAATCACAGCTTTGGGGGAGGGAAGCAGGAGAGCCAGGCTTGTCCACCTCTGTGCCCCACCGCCCCTCCCCCCCAGAATCATGGCTTTGGGAGGGAGAGGAGGCCAGGGAAGCATCCATGCCACTGACCCGCCCCCCAGGATCGTGGCTTTGGTGGGGAGAGGAGGCCAGCGATTGGGGCGCTGCTGGCAAGGAGCATGAGGGGGGCGGCTCCAGGCTCCTCCTCCAGGCAGCCACCCCGATCGGGAGCTGCGGGTGGGAGGCGCACGGGAGCTGGCGGTTTGAGGCTGCTCTGCCCGGCAGCCGCCCCATCAGGGCGCTGTGGGTGGGAGGCGAATGGGGGCGGCCCCTCCAGGCTTCTCCGCCCGGTAGCCACCTCGATGGGGGCCTTGCGGCCGGGGAGCGTGAGGAGGCGGCGCTCCAGGCTCCTCCGCCGGGCAGGCACCCCAATGGGGTCGCTGGGGGCAGGAGGCGCAGGGGGACTGGCAGTTTGAAGCTGCTCTGCCCGGCAGCCATCCCGATCGGGTCGATGCTGGCAGGAGACGCACGGGGGCCAGTGGTTCCAGGCTCCTCCGCCCGGCAGCCACCCCAGTCGGGGCGCTGCAGGCGGGAGATGCACGGGGCCAGCAGCTCTAGGCTCCTCTGCCTAGTAGCCACTCAGATCGGGTCGCTGCTGGCGGGAGACGCACGGGCCAGCAGCTCCAGGCGGTTCAAGGCTGCTCCGCCCAGCAGCCACCCCATCAGGCCGTCAGGGCGTTGTAGCCGGGAGCGTGAGGGGCTGGGGATTGGGGCGCGAGATGCACGGGGGCTCGCGGTTTGAGGCTGCTCCACCTGGCAGCCACCCCGCACCGGGAGAGTATAAGGGGGCGGCGCTCCAGGCTCCTCCGCCCGACAGCCACCCCGATCGGGTCGCTGCGGGCGGGAGGCGCACGGCGGCCAGCGGTTCGAGGCTGCTTTGCCCGGCAGCCATCCCGATCGGGGTGCTGCTGCGGGCGGGAGGCGCAGGGGGAGGGTCGAAGGTTCGAGGCTCCTCCATCCTGCAGTCGCCCCAATGGGGCTGCTGGCACAGAGCGACTCCATATCCCCGCTAGGGGCGCACTTCCGCGCCTGCTCAGTAGAATCAATGTAAGTAGTCTAAACCTGCTAAGGGAATTATGTTATAGGATGATGAGTGTGAGCTTGTGTCATTGTGTGGATAATGTGTGAGCTTGTGTCAGTGTGTGAAGGATTTGTATATGTGAATCTCCCTTACACAAAGTCAGACCTGTGGTCCACCTAGGTACCTAGGTACCACCACCTACACCTAGGTAATTACCTACTCAAACAAGCAGGTCTCTTCTTGGAGTCAGGTAGAGAAAGGTCTTCCCCAAAAGTACCTACCTGAGATCTGTTCACTAGGGACGCGAGGAGGTGGTAGTTTTGAACCTGGGTCTTCCTCCATGCAAAGCAGGAGTTCTGCCCATGAGATAGGACGCTTCTTCCTGAATTGTGCAGGGGGTTGGACTAGATGACCCTGGAGGTCCCTTCCAACTCTATGATTCTAAGTAAGTAAGTAAGAAGGTTGTGATGTGCTGCCATGCATTTGCTATCTTCTCTAGTTTGGCCCTAATGTGGGGCCAAGACTTTTGAGAAGTTTACATCCATGAGAAGTGCCACTATAATACAGGACACCTTTCTTTCGGATGGTGTCCTTGATGAGACAAAACAGAACGAACGAATATCTGAGAATCTCCTGAAATGGCCCTGTCATTGTCTTTCTTCCTCTAACCTTGTATTATTGATTGATTGATTCAGTTTTTGGCCCACGAACAGGCTCATGGTGGGGTACAATAAAATGCTCAGTGCACATTAAAATATATAAATGCATTTAAAAATCCAAAGCATAATACATATGGAACAGCATCTCTGAGAGGAAGTCACCTTCCTGATTCCTCAGAGCTCAAAAGGAAGAGCATTTCCCTTGGATGCAGCTGAGAAACGAGGGTTGGAACCTAAACTCATTCAAGGGAAACAGAAGACAACACAAAGGGATTTGTGTGTTTAGCATTTATACTCCGCCTTCTTGTGCAATCAGGGCCACCAAGGTGCCTAGTCCTCACTTGTCCCCGCTGGATTGCGGTACAGTCTCTCCTGCTTGACTTCTCTTCTCCACACTGATTCCTCCTGCCTTCAGGCCACCCTGATCTTGAGGGACAATAAAAGGCTGATATTCTGCTCCGCCCCCCCCCCTTCAGAGAGCTTCCTTGGAAGTTCTCAGGCCAGGGTCTGCAGAGTCTTTCCCAACCTTTATCCTAAAGATCCTCCTCTCAAAAACCCTTTTCAAATGCCTTGGATTGAACTACAGACTTTCGACAAGCAAAACAGGAGCTCTGCCACCGAGTGAGAGCCCTTTCTCCGCTCTTGTCTAATCACTAGTGCCGCTTCTCCTCTCTTCCCATCAGCTTCATTCATACAAGCCAAGGACTGAAGGAAAAGTATTCTGTGACAAAACAGAAAGACTGGAGAATAAGGGAGCAACTCCAGGGACAGGCTAGTAAGCATTCCGTTTACCTAGGACAAGACCCCCCTCTTCTGATCACAGCCTTTTCCAGTGACAGATTTCTCTTGATACTATTTGTTCAATGCGTTTGTTGTCAGTCACTGGAATATCTGGAGATGGAGGAGTTGTATTCTTTCTTCTGTGGCAGATGAAGGCGGTCATGAAGTCAATGATGGGCCCTGGAAGATGTCTTCCCCCCATTTTCTTCCTGATTTATGATAAAAGGGGAAAGATTCTTACCCAAAGAGGCTGCAATCTCATAATTTTCTCTGATAATTTCCCAGTAGCGAGCTCTTCAGGCTGCATCCAGCAGATCCCATTCCTCCTGTCTGAAGAAAACTGCCGCATCCTTGAAAGACATCAGTGGCCCCTGAAAGAGAAAAACATTTCCAATTTGATCTTGTCTTTCAATGTCTAAGCATTTAGGGATGAAGACAGAAATCCAACAGGCCAGTTGGCAACAGAACAAACCAATGAATAGCAATACAAATTAAATTTTTTAAAATGCCTGTTTCACAACAATGCTAGAAAAATGGAAGGCAGTAGGAAAAGAGGAAGGCAAA